>NC_044191.1:23520220-24187720 GCF_900880675.1 Sparus aurata
GAGCTAGCAATATTTGAAAGTGGCACCTCCTCTAAGTTCCACCCCCTCTCCCCATCCCGTCAGCGCTCCGTCCAAAGCCACACCCACGCAACAAACTTGAACGCGCATCTGGCAGTGGGACTCAGCAGGAAGACAGTGTTGCCAGATTGGGCGGTTTGCCGCCCAATTGGGCTACTTTTGTTGACGCCGGTCGGGAAAAAAATACATTGGGCGGGTGAATAAAATTTGGGCTGCTTTTGGCCCATTTGGCGAGTTTTTAATATTGTGAAAACTGCACTCTGAAGTGCGGGAGCCCATGAGGAGCGCCGGAGGAGCAAATTAAAATTAAAAAAGCGACAACCCCACCCCCCGGCTGACAGCGAGGAGCAGACCCCTATCCAGTGGAAATTGGGCCGACTCATTAGCCATTCTCATGGCTAAAAACAACACACAAAGAAGCTAACGTTAGCATTGGGCTAATACGAGCTACAAACGTAGCCAAGTTGGCAAACCTCACATATTTCATGAAAATAACAAGTTCCAAAACAAATAATTACCTGTCCAACAGAAAGAGAGCAACCTCTGCATCACTTTTCAAGCCCTTCACATGCCCCAGTTGTCTCCACCGCTCAAACGCTGCACCGATGTTGACTCGGTCCGACTTCTTTCTTTATCCAGAGCCTTTTTCGTCACAGCCTTTTCTGCCTCAGGCTTTCTTTTCCTTGCCTTTCCTTGCCTTTGTGAGCTGTTACAAGTAACGCTGGCTGCATTTTCTCTGTCACTGTAACCAAATGAACGTCTTCTCGTGCAACTCTGTATTTCTGCAGAGGAGTGTGCTGAATATTTCCGGCAACAGTGAAACGTAACGTGTGCATGCGCGGAGGAGGGAGGGACAGAACTAGACATGAAGGAATCTGACCAATCTGTGCTATTCGGGCCGGACGGCACGGATTGGTCAGCTTTTTCTCAGTCCTACAGCTGCCACAGAGGTCCGATTATTTTCGTTCCTTTTTCTGAATACATAATGTATTGACTACTCTCAGGATAGCAGGATCATTTCACCGAGTATAACAAAATGTGTTTCTGAACAACATTACAGACCCTAGCTTTAACCCTTGTTGGAGTCGAAAGTAATGCTAATTACTATCGTTATTATTTTTGTTGTTATTATTAAAATGAAGAATAAATCCCTGCTGGCTTATATGTACAGCGACATCTGACAGGCTGAGCTCCAGCAAGGGAGTGGTACAGTGGCATCCTGTCGTTAATAGTGCTATTGAATATTAAGAGACATCAGCATCTTGACAAACTTGCACTGGATGTAAGTCCACAATGCTGTTTAATTGTGCTACAGCTGACCAGCTTATTTGCTATCTAGCCTGCAAGACGACATTAGCTGTGCACTTCTCCCCAGTGAATGTTTGTTTGATAGCTAGCAGATAAAATCACTTTTAGATAAAGTGATTTTATCTGCTTTAAAAAACATTTCTTTATTCATGTGGTTTTTAATGCACAGATTGGGAGTGTCATCATCAAACAAAAAAGATAAAATACATATATATATATATTTGCCTTTTTGTTTTCTGATTTGTTTTCTTTCTCCAGAGAGAACAGAGGACATGTAGTTTACAGGGCAGATATACTATCAGTGCTGTAGCAGACAAAAAAAGCAATTTCAATCCATTTGGATTCACACTTCAACATCTATTAAGAACAAAATGAATGTATTGTATGGAAATAAAACCAAACCAATAAAACAGACCAGCTATACAGCACACTGTCTAGTAATTTAAAAAAAATATCCAGTTTTGGAAACAGAGCCAAAGTGCAGCTGCCGTGTAGCCAACATGCAGTACAAAATTGGGACTTCTACAATAGGAACATCTGTAGCTTATTTCAAGAGGGTCCCGGAATAATAAAAACAGACAATACGTTTTCATGAGCTTGGGTCCCAGGCCAAGAAAATAAAAATGTTATTCGCATCCCAGGGTGAAAAGCTGCAGGAGGGGATTTCTCTGTGTTTGTAAAGACATCAGCTGTTTCCCCCCCAGCTTGTTAAAATAAAAACAAACTTATCCCAAAACTCCTTTTTATAACTCCAGGGGTAACTTAGAGGTAAATGCTCAAACACACAGAGAAACGCACACATATATAACACTTTGGTTTAAGACATGCTACTCCGAGCGTCCCCAATGCAGAGGAATGCAGGAGGCGTACAGAGGAGCCCCGTTTCTAAATGGGGCTCCTCTATCCTGCAACAAGGAGCGGAACAAACAATAAACACAACACAATAACCGGTCAGGCATTTGCATATCAAGCATCCCCAAACAAGTGTCGGCAAAGGCAAACCCAAGACGGAAAAGAGGCGAGGAAAAATAAGAAGAAAGGGGTGTTGGGAGTTGGTGAGATCTGTGTGAAGAGGAAGCTAAAGGCACATGTGTGCATATAAAGTACACAGCTGTGCTCTGGATCAGTGTCATTTCAATAACTCTGTTCAAAAAGCCAAAAATGTTTCAAAATTCAGTTCAAACACACTCGCACTCAGAGACATGTTAATTAGAATTTCTGCGATAATGTCAATCACTTTGCGAGCGCCGCAGTCAAAAAAATCCCACAATCCCCCCTTCCTTCTCTCCGACTCTGCGCCGCTCACTCTTCCCCTCATTTTCCACTCCTCTTCCATGTCTACCTCTGTCTATTTTCCTCTCGCACATGCAGAGCCCCGAAACACAAACACCGGCACTATCCCCGAGGTTGATGGCTGTCACCTTTGTGTACTCAGCCTCTTTCAGGAGCCAGCAATGCAAATAACACCTTATGCATATTCATGAAGGATCTGAGCTGGAAAGAGAGAGCGAGGGAGTTTTGACATGGAAATTGAAGAGTAATGAAAGCAGAGGAAGAATGCTGTAGAACGAAGGATAGCACACAACCGGATTAGGGGGAATAAACAGAGACGGAGTGACTGTGATGATTAGATAGAGAAAGAGCGTAGGTGTGTGTGTATGTTTACTGTCATAGGGTTTACCCCATCTACTGTATTTTGTTAGTGATTGATGGTCGAGTGAAAAGGTGATAATACCAATTAGCAGATGACTCATATTCAAAAGTTATATGACCGACAGTAATACCTCATCTCTTGCTAAATTAAATATTTGAAAGCTCCTCTCCATTTTTCTCTATTTCAAGAGCAATGTGAACAATAAGCTGACACTGAACAACAGGTCCAACCATCTACATCAACACGTATGACTCAGCATCAAGAAGTAAATGCACCATAAAAGAAAACATGGTTTCCTTAGTCCACAATAGAACATTAATCATACAAAAGCTGTCATGTGTAATACATAAAATTAAACTGGGTGTACTGTTGTGTCCTTTTCTCTTGTAGCTGAGTCATGTACCACATTAGGGCTGGATTTAGCCTGTCTGGCCCGGGGGTGTACTAAAAGCTGTCAGGGGCTTACATTGTTACAGTCAACATGCACAATTGTTTCATTCTTGTGGTTTATTTTCTGCACATTTGTAGCTTCAAACTGTCTTTTCACGTTAACTACGCTATTTTTGTCACTACCCTACATGCGGGGTGTTTGCATTAAATTTAAATGCATTTTCAATTAAATTATCCTACAGATTCCTCTGCGTTTAAACACGGTTGGTACACAACCTGATTGTTTATATTGTTTAAAAAGTTATCACCAAAACTACTTGGTGAGGTTTATGAAAAGGTTGTTTGAATAGGTAGGTTAAATTTAAAAAAGACGACGGGGAGTTTTTATCACATGCAGGATGCAAAACAACCTGGAAGTCTGAAGTTACGATTGCTAACATGGATATGACAGACTGCTGGAAGACATTATCACTTTTTGGAAAGTGAAAATGGCCAGTACGATGACATCTGCCAAGAGAAACATAAGATGGGGATAAAGAAGATGTTCATCATTCTCTTCAACAGAAAAGAAGAACTGCGGTATCAACGTGTCCCCGGTAATGTGATGTCTTCTCAATATATAAAAAGGGTACACAACTACGCCTAAGGTAAAGTGCTGTAAAACTGTGGATTTACTGGAGATGGAAGCCAGGCAAGCTGCACATATACAGCGACATTCCAGTGGTTGATGCTGTATTCAACCTGGCAAAAACTCGCCGCAAGGGAGGAAATGGGATCTGCTGAAGAGCAAGTATAGACATTCCAGGACAGAGAGGAGCTAACATCACAGTGTGTGCAGCATGTCCATAGTTGTGCTGTAACGTAAACCACTCACTGGCCCACAATACAGAGAGGCTTGTTTCTTTTCTGGACCTGCATAATGGACTTGAGGCAGCAGAGAAGAGGACACGAGGGGAAAGAAACTCCCCATATATACCTCCATTGTTGTGTCGGATAATGTGGCATTCCACCGCCGACTGGTTTGATGCACACCTTAGGATGTCAGCCTCCATACCCACCATACCCAGCTTTTTTCTCTGCATGGAGGTGGAAGGTTTATGATCAAGAACCCAATGACCAGATGTCTTTACTGGATGCCATGAATACAGCATGTGGAGACAAAACACTGCCAGGGTTGGACATTTCCATTTAGACATTTTAGAGGATGCTTTTTCAAGAAGCGTCGCCAGAAAGGAAATAAAATGTGATGTTGATGAAAACTTTTGGCCAAATGCAGTGGAAAGGAAGACCTTCAACCCCAACAGTAATGAACAGTATGAATGATCGGTGTTGTTTTGTTTTTATCATCCAGCCCTGGAATTTCAGTACTGACTTGTCCAATGACGTCTCGGCCAACTCTCCTAGGATAACACGTCAGTTACCACAAGCAAGCCACTGTCTTCTGTTTCACATGTAATCATCTTTGTCAGATTTAGCTCAGCCTACAGTAGTATCATCACACAAAGGCTGCCACTGACAGTTGTGGTCACGAATGTTTCGTCAGCACTTTCTGCAGGAAGTAGTCTTCGCTGAGCCACTCACTGCAGGCTCGACTCTGACCTCCCCAGACTCAGCAGGAATTTTACAGACCGGCTCCTGGATTTAGGTGTTCGGCCATCTAATAATAAAGCAAAAAAGCAATTTTTACACATCCACCATGAAATGTGTCTGTGTCAGCTAATATTGGACACATGCTGTAACACTCGCAGATTAATGGATCTATAAATCTACATGCTTTTCAAACATGTGCGCTATTGAATTAATATGTGTGTGCGAGTCCATATGCCGTTAGTTTTATCAGGAGCATAGATGTGTTTCTGTGTGCGAAGCTGTGTTTCTGTGTGTGTCTATGTGTATATAATATAATAAATCCTTTTTAGTATACTTTACAGCAATGACCTCTTAAACTTGCTTCTGTTTCAACCGTGAGTTTTTAAATCAGTTCATGGTTCATGATGAACAGTGATCGCTGCGGCTCACCTGGAAAGAACTGGTGTTAAATTAGCCTTTCTTTAATATTGTATATATTATATATATATATATATATATATATATATATATATATATATATATATATATATACATATTAGTATGCACAATAGCGCAGTAAAGGTCAGCAAACACTGACATAATGAATGAAAATAAATCTGACATTCCATGCTGTGAAACAGTTTAAACAGTCTCATTTGGAGGATGAGAAGGAAAGAAGCAGGAATAAAGCTGCTCTGCAGTCTGGCGGTTATGTGTTTTGACTTGTCCAGAGGGGCCACATGAATATAAAAAAAAAAAGAAAAAAGAACCCCAAGTCGTCAACCAAGCATCAATATTAGACAACCCTTCCTCGGGTGATTAGGGGTCAAAGGAGTACTCAGCTGCTGAGGCCTCTAATCCTACTTTTCCTGATTTCACTTCCGACTCTAACTGGTAGCCCTCAGTGTAGGCAGGACTTGTCAGCTGATCACCATAGTGGTGGCGGGTCAAACTGCCGTGACATCACTTCCATCACAAACACACGGGAAAAACTGAGGACGTCCATTCTTTTTGAGATCCTTTCATCAGCAAGCAAACAGAGAAACATCTACACTGCATCAGTTGACCATGGCACGGTTATGCCATTTTAAGGCCATTAAAAAAAATATCCATAGCCTTTAACTATTGACTCAGCTTGCTTCGAGTCTCAACCGAGGTGAAACCAAAATAATGACTAGGCAGCGGGTGATTTCCACAATTTTTGCCAATTAAAAACCTTAAAGAAACAGTTCCATGCAAGTTAAGTCGGGCCGTGCCACACCATGCAGTGGAAGTTGGGCACTAACCACGCATTGGTACGACCCAATGGAGCTCCACATACAAGCATTCCCGGAGCTCAAAAGCCTTGCTTTATTCCCCCAAACTACCTGTTCTCCACTCCAGGGGATGAATACAAACAACAAGGACTGTATTTGAGCACAGAATCATTGCGTTCCTTACTTTATGGCACAATAGCCTTGATTGAGCAACTTTCTGACAGTGCTTCAAAACTGCAATGAGCATTTTTGGACTACTAGAAGGTTTAAAAAAAACTCAAAACACACTCAAAGCTAGCAATAGTTAAATAAAACTTGATAAGTATTCAAATTCTTAGCCCCTTGGGAAGTTTGGAGAGGGAGCTTGTTTACCTAGGACACCTGTAAAATGAATGCATTGAGCTGAAGTGGCTGCACAAAGCTACAGTACAGCAGTACAGCAGCTCGCTTCCACAGTCATTTTCTTTGATGCTAATATAATAAATATCTCTTCATATAGCTTTAAGGTCTGCAGGGGCACCCACAGCAGCAAGGAAATGAAGGAGGATTATCCGTTTGTAGCCCACACGCGCGAGTAAACAGAGCATTTATGATTTGGAAGTTTTGTTTTTCTTATTATTCATGGATTTGTCTGCAATATTTGATTTGCTCGCTCCTAATTGCACGTCGATGGTTATTCCATTACCCCCATCTATTCAATCCGTCTTACTTTCTTTCAGTCCTTCATTTTCAGTTTATTAAACATTTACTTTAAAAGCAGAGAAAATGACCCTGCCAACACCTTATGTGGAGTGCTGGTCAAAGACATGATCTCAGATACAATGGACTTGAATGATTCCCTGAGAAGAATATGATATATAAGAATAAATCCAAGTCATAAACTAAAGACAATGAGACACATGGATGCAGGCAGATGATAGATGTTTTCCACTTGCACAAATGGATCTTTCACTGTTTATATTCCAGGAAGTTGTGAGAACAGACACAAATCATCCGTGTTGTTCCCCACACCGTTCGTCTGAAATGTAGCAGACTAGACAAGATTCATTAGATTCAACCATTTTGAAAAACACAATTGACTCAGTTCTAGCATTGCTAGGTTTGTTTTATTGAAATCAAGCAAACAATCCCATTTTCACTCTCATGCCAGACAGACTTCTTTTGTAACGGGCGAACGTAGGCGCTCAAAAGTCAGAACTGTTCAATATCCAATTTCTTTTCATTTTTTGACAATCCCAAATAGTCAGGTCTGTATCCTGTTTCACGTCTAATTCATTAATTCTCTTGCCTCAGTTTAACATTTATATAAAAGAGCTTTATTAACACTTACAAGTTAAAGCTTATGGACAATTTGTAAAATATTGTACAGCAAAAACTGTAAGACAATGAGAAGCAAAACTGAAGAACAAAAACAACCCATCCCAAATTATCATGCACTCGGTGAATAAAATATGTCAGTGGGGGTTTTTCTCACTAGCTCAGAAGCCTCTTTATTGGCTTCATCCCGGCTGAAAGAAATGCGTCTCACTCTCAATCTTATCTTTTCCAGAATTCCATAAAATGCATTTGTCAGTTGCAGAGTTTTAACACAAAGAGTGAGGAGAGAAACAAGGACAGTGACAAAAAAACACACACAAAGAGGGGGAGAACAGACTGAACCAAAGACACACACACACACACACAAAAAAAGAGAGAATGAGAATCGCACAATCGAAAGACAAATGGCTAAACAAGAATATACACAAAGCACGTTTAGCACACATTCACACGCAATGCGCATAGAAAAATGTGTACCGAAGCCGATGTACACACACGCAAGGACGCAAACTCATGCACTGCCAATCGTATGTCATGATAAATGTGGAAATATTCTGGCTCTTAACACAGTCTTGATGTTATTGTTGAAGTGTTTTAATGTCTTGTTGCTGTATTTGTTGAATAGAGTGAATCAGTATTGTTCTGCAAGAGTTTGGAGTCTGTATCTCCTGCTCAGGTACTACAGATGTAAATGAGTTCGTATCTAACTGGCACAGCTGAGAAGCTGTGCACTGTCCCTGTCAAACAATTAAATAAATAATAAAACACTGCTGCTTCTCTGATGTCTGCCCTCTCTCCCTCCCTCCTCTCCCAATATCTTCACATCCATCGCGGTGAATTAAGGCATTATCTCGAGTTTTATTTTAAAAAAAGTGTGTTTTCTGATGAAATTACAGGTTCTGTAAATCTGAGTCTGGTGGATTGGATGGGAGCAATATACCGCCTGTTTCTGGTTACACAAAATGGAATTTACTGTTCAAAACTAGAATGTGTTTTTTTTTCCTTTCCTTCAGTACATCATAAAGTTCGTCTGCACGTGAAAGGTCTCGAAAGTTAAAAAGCCCCCCAAAAAATCTCCACTGCTCCTGAAGTGCCTCAAATGCCTCGTCAGTAGTCCCACCTTTAATTCCGTGACATCACTGCATCACCATGTCACACATTTGGATGATGAATGCCTATATTTATGGTTAGAATTGAAGCTAACTGGAAGCTGAAAACACGACAGAGGCAACCGGAGACACTGTGAGCAGTGCTGGCTCAGGCGTGTGTTTGCTGACCAATCAGGTCAGACTCAGCTTTCAGGAGGGGCACCTCGAGGAGACTGGAGCTAAAGCAGAGCGTCTCAGACAGAGAGGGGAATACGGTGCTGCTGCACTGGGCAGTATGATGTGTTTTGGAGCACTTAAGCATGTAAACCTATTCTAGCTGACAATGAGCATAGTATGTCTCCTTTAACTGAAGGTCTATTCCAAAAAAATAGAATAGCAATAAAATGACTTTAGGGGATCTGCTTGACAGTTGAAGCTGCCCTCAGGGGTTATGTTGCAGCCATTTCAATTACATTGTGGCTCCTAGCTGAGCTGATCGACTGGAACTGTTCCAAAACTTTTCTCACCTATTAGTCACTTAAACATCAAAATATGCAAACATTGGGCCGCAGGTTTAAAAATACTGAAATTCCCCTCGTAGGCCATATACACAAACACAAGCACAGCCTCCCGAACACAATTGATTCTGCCTCCTTGCCGGTGAAAGTGCATTTGAGGTGAAATCGATGGTGGAGTTTTGTGGAATAAAGGCATCCTGGATATAATGTTTGTGTGTGTGTGTGTGTGTGTGTGTGTGTGTGTGTGTGTGTGTGTGTGTGTGTGTGTGTGTGTGTGTGTGTGTGTAACCACCAGAGAGGACTAGCTGGTCCTTAGAAGTACATCTCCCCTCTGATCCAAGGAAAAATCCACTAATCCCTACTCACACACACACAGGCGAATGCACACAGATATAGAATGGGACCATAAATACAGGCCGCATACAAATTCACACACCCAAAACAAACGACTGTTCTAATATGAGTTACATAAAAACAGATATAGTGAGAGAAAATGGAGTAAAATGAGAGCAAACACAAGCAGAGGGAAAAAACATTTTTGCCTTTTTGATAATCGCTCTCTCAATCTGTCTCTATCTATATCTCTCTCTCTCACACACACACACACACAGCATTTCTCCCCCCACCATCAGTAATCATCTCACTAATTAACTAACCAAACAAAGACAGCACACAGTTCAAGATGACAGCTTTTTAATGAGGGAGATACTAATCACTTTGACCCTCGGTCTGTCAACATTCCCGCCGCTGAAAAAGTCTGAAATGCTCAACTAAACACAGATTCAAAAGCATCAAACTTCTGTGGCAAGGGTTTCCACAGAATTAAACACTTTATTTAATACGTTTGGCTGAATGCTCCCTGAAATGTAGCCACACAGAACAAGTATCCGTCATTAGGCTTTGCCCTCCTCTTCACCTTCTGAAGTCACAAGCGACGGTGTGCCGCTAATTCGTGAACGCTAATTCATTTTATGTCTTTTGTTTCTCTTTCCGCTGGTTAAGGGACAATAGATGAAATGAGACATTATGGATGAGTCTCTGTAGTAAATGCCATATTAGGGACATTTCAATAATGTTCACAAATGTTTACAATTGTAGGAGGAAGGGCTGATCCTGAACCAAACTTTTCTAAGTTGATTCCAAAGTGAAAGAGGGGCTCTTCCACAGATGAATCAGCAACATTAATGTAGCACTCCCAACATTAGGGATGTTAGAGCTTTGCATCATTTAAAAAAAAAAGAAAAAAAAGAAAGCAGATGGATGTGCAGGGCAGTTTCTCTAGCCTGCTGTAAAAACACCACAGCACAGGTCTGCTCGGCCTAAAACAGGCAACATCTAATTTGATACTTTCCCATAATCTGATCATTACTGTCACCTTTAAGGATGTGACACTCCTGGATGAGAGGAGCGGTGATGAGGTTGCAGCGATGAGTGCGTGCTGTATGCCCTTTATTAAAAAGGGCTCCAAGATAATGTGCGTTCTCCACTGTGGCATGATGCAAACTTGAAACACAGCAGGATCTTCTGCAACGGAAATAAAAAAGACCTGCACTAATATCATGTAACCTTTAAACTAGGGGTTAATGAGAGGTGGACAGAGGGAGACAGATGTTTAGAGCTTCTATAGTCGCAACGGGTTCATATTAGAGTTAGTTGAAAGCCCGGAACATCTCATACAGATACTTAAGGGTACTTGGTGCATCTGCCTGAGACAGGGGCTTGACAATATCTTTACTTAAAAACCCGGTGGAGAGAACAGGATGATTGTGCTGATCTCTATTTCACCAAGGTTCAGCTCGGATCCTTTTTAATTAGTTACTTACACTTTCATTGTTAATAAATCATGAAAACCACTACCTAAAAAGGATGATATAACAAGCTGAAGAAATAACCTCTTTTTTTAAACAAATAACCTTTTTTCTGATATAAAAAAGCAAATCTAGTTAAAATCTTTGTTAATAACACGATAAACGCAAAACACCCTTGCTCTTTTTTTTTTTTTTTTTTTAGTTTTTCTTTAATAACCAAAAGGTCTCTCCCTCTCATTATCTCATCTTTTCCTTTCAAAGTGAGTCATGGTTTCGGCACAAAGAGCGTGGGAGTCCATTTAAGTACTTATTAAAATCCAAGCTTGAGCACCGGTGTCAAAAACCAATTACAGACTCATCTAGCACATGTCTCCCATGTCTGCTGTGCTCAGTCAACCCTAAACATGTGTAATTGTCTATCGGTATCATTTTTTTTTTCATTTGCTGTCTGTGACACTGGCACTAGATCTATAATAACATCTTGGAGCCGCAGACTGCAATTACTGTGCATCGGGAAGTCAGAAGGAAACTTTTGACATTCACATTTGGCATTTTCTCCTTGTTTTGATCAACCTTTTGTAGCCGTTATTAAACTTTTGGGACAACATCATCATCCATCATCAGGGAGCCAGTATACCTGTGGTGAGCTTTGGCTTACATCGGTGAGGAAGAGTTCAATGATCGAATGTATTTATTTATGATCAAATGATCGGGGTATAAATCTAAAAACTGCTCTATGATGAGACTCAATCCCAAAATCAAACTGAGTTGGAGGGAGAGGAAGTGGTGTTTTAACTTAATCAATACAACCAGAGTAGTCTCATGACTTAGTGACAGAACCATGCGTGGTTATGTGACACGGCAAGGCTGGCGACGGGCGATACAGCAGGCATGCCCGCCCCAATTTTGGTAAATGTGCCTCACGTCCTCATCGTACCTCATCGCCGCACCTTGGCGAGTGAGAAGACGCTTTTACTCATCTCTCGAGTTGCAGCCTCTCCTTTACGTTTTGTCTCATTCCCTCTGCCTCCCTTCCATCTCCGTCTCTTTCCCGTCCGTCTCTCTCGCTCGTCCTCCCTCCGTGTCCCTCCATCTCCTCAGCAGTTTATCATAATCACATCACCTCAGTGTGATGGAGCACACTTAAGGCTTATTATGTGGCGCGCACGCCCACACGTGCACAGGGCTCTCACACAGGAATGAGATCCACTTAAGCCTTATTACATGTCTGACTGTGCTTCTGACATGGGAGATTATCCATGGGACTGTATGCTAGGGCAGAGGGCAAGAGTCGCGAGTAGGATGGGCACACACACACATACTCACACGTGTACACACATCTCAAGTCGAATGCAAAGCCGAAGATACAAAGAATACATGTATAGAGGTTTTTTAAATTGGACACCCAGCACATAAGACTTAGATAATGTCAGAGTAAAGCCAGGAGAACAAAAGAAGAACATATGATGCATTAAAACATACGGTGATTTCTCTCTTTCGTAGTGCCACACACACACACACACACACACACACACACACACACACACACACACACACACACACAGCAGGGGTGGTGAGCAGCAAAGACAGAGACAAAGTGTCCGTAGGGGGAACCAGAGAGGCCAACTCATCACTTAATACACACACATACCTGTATGTGCTGTAAGACACAGAAAACAAGGGTGTTAAGCATCCATGTGTGCATGTATGGTGAGGAAGTGTGTGTGTGTATACAGGGCAGAGAGCAATAGTGTGTGCAGGATGTCGGTGGAGTATTTATTTCCCACTGTCTGTGTGACCTGTGTGTGGGTTTTGTCAGCAGGTAGTGGGACGAGGTGCAGTGCAGTCTAGCCACTTGTTCTTTTCCCTCCAGTGTCCTCAGATGACCTCAGGATTGATTGTGCACAAAGAAACGCGCCAGTGCGATCCTCTCGCTTTTTTTTTTCACCAATGTATTTCAACAAATGTGCTGGAATATGGAATATTGCCTCAGGTCTTTAACATGATGTGAAAATTAAACCATCCCCCTCTCTCCCGGTTGCCTATACAAGCCTGTGGGTAAATTGGTTAAGTTGTTTAATGGTGCTGGACTGTGGATCTCGTTGTGAAGGACTCAGGTGGGATTTTCCGCGTCAGTCCAAAGGATGTGACTTTACGTGCTCCGCTAACAGAGAGCAACGGTAGCTGAGGTTAGTTTAGATGCATTTCATACGAAGTTAGTGCTTTGTAATTACTCTACACGTGAAATGTCCTGTTATGAAAGTGTGTTTTAAAGACCCTGCAAATCCACGAGCATCCTACACACGTGATTTCAGGAAACATACAAAATCGCTCCTTAATGTCTGGCCAGTTTTATGATTGTTGGCGGTTTTGACCTTTCATTGATGCAGCGGTGACTGCACGAGTACAAATATTTGTTAATGATGGCAAGGTTTTTGATAAAAAATTGCTTGATTGAATTCCCTTTTAGCTTTGTTGTAACTGTTGGGATGGGATACATTACACATTAGTGCATGAAATTCCACAAATCAATGAATACACCTCCAATGTGATGTTAAAACTGAATCTAGTATGAAAACAAAAATCCATCCTATGAAAAAATCTGCCTAAACTGGGACCAACTAAATCAAAATGTTTATAGCCTATTAATCAGGATTCATCTTAATTTTTTGTGAGTGCTCTATGATAGTCAGAACAGTCCTTGATTAAATCCACCAATTTACGAATATATATAAAATATTCAAGCATGATAAGAAAAATAACATAACAATAACGATCCATAATATAAAACACCCATTGCTCATGACTGTAACAGCAGAAAAGTCAAATATTCTTTGACTGTGTTAACCAACAATTGCTACACTTACTAAGCAATAAATACAACATAAATGTATATCAAAACAGAAATAGCTTTGAGTTATCTTTCTATCTGATGTTGTCCAAAGTTGCACAAAGTTGCTCTCTAAAATGTTTTCAATAGATCTAACCTCATAGGAGTTTATGCTATATCCATGCACGGTGTTGTGTTCTGGGATGTTCTTTGGCTACAATGATAAATTTGCACATCTGTCATGTGTCAGCCCGAAAATCCCCAAAGTCGGTGAAATGATGAGGCCGAGATTGGATGCAGATATGCATGCTTAGTCTAGATCAGGGGTTGTAACTTATTTTCTACCCAGCGAACCAAAAAGAAATTTGTTTCCTGGGATGCAAGTGTATAAGAATATATTGCTGCTTATGCGGGAAAGCATGTAGGTGACCTCTTAAAGCACACCTGAGAGTCATTTCGGGTACCAACTTCAGTTTGAGAAACTAGGATCTACTCTAATTTTATGCCTCGTCTTTCATTTTCCCGTCTCTCCAACCTTCAGTCCTTCTGAGTCACCTTTCTCCTTCTCTCGCTCTTATTTTCTGTGTTTTCTTCTCTCCTTAGATCGCTCATGAATATTCATGAGGTTGTTATTTGCAATGTTGGCTCCTGAAAGAGGCTGAGTACACAAAGGTGACAGCCATCAACCTCAGGAGGCGGCGGTGTTGGGAGATGAGAGAGAATGGATGAGGGGAGAAGAAATATGTGGGAAATAAAGAAAAAGGAATCAGAAAAAAAAGTTCTTTGAAAGTATTTGCATTCCTACCTCAGTGTAAACTGTTCCCTGTTCGAATCTGTCTTCATGTAGATGCCAAACGCCACCGTCTTGCCAAGTCGAACCGGGCTGGGTGGCACCAGAACCTCCACATTGTCATCCAGTCTCAATCTTTCTCCTTTGGCAGAAACTGGGCCCATGCTCATTGCCACAGAACCAACTTTCAGCATGTCCTGAAGACCCCCATCCAGGAGGGGGCTCCACTGTCCGCCCAGGCCCAATCCAAGGCCTCCAAGAGGCCCGACGTTGGCACTCTGACTTCTCCACGGTTCGTTAACAATGGAGGGACACTCTTGTCCAGAGCCTTCCACTGGTATGACTGAATAATACACATCCACTGATGGCAGAGTCGCTTCAAAAGGTCTTTTTCTCACTTGCAGTGGTGTAAACCAAGCTGGGGGAATCTCCAGACGGACAACGCAGATGCCAGATGGCCCCATGAGGCGGCAGCCTGCCGAGGGTGCTGCTTCACTGGTGTCCCGGATGGCCAGGGCTCTAACACATGGGAGGAGGGCAGTGGGAGGTGGGTCGAGCTCATCCCAACGCCGACCTACCAGGTAAAACAGTACCTGAAGACAAAGCAAATACATTCAATGTCACAGTGGCTAAATGGTGGATGGACAGCTTTCTGAATCAACATTATGACATAATTTTACCTTAAAATAACAGCTTCAAAATAACAAAGACAGATAATTGTTACAGACCTGGGATTTGTATTTTGTGGTGTTGCACTCACAAAATCACAATTTCTACAAAGTGTTGCTTTAAACAAGATACTACAAAAATGGGTTGGGAAAGGAAATGAAAGTAATGTTCTAGGTCATGGAAACATTATTTTTGTACAGACATAATGTATGTGATGTAATTTCTCAATATGGACTCACATTCAGTAAGTTTAGTCTTTTAAGCTGTACTAATCAATATATTCACATCAATAACTGATCAAATAACTTTGAAAGGATGAAAACTCTGAAGCCTCTCAATTCTACAAAGTGTTTGTGGTTCATAGTATTGATAAGATTTAGCTTCTTATAAAAGTAAAAAAATTATTACATTGAAAATGTAATGAATAACAATTGGATAAACATTTGATACACACTGAAAGATGAAATCCTCTTATTACCTTTGGATTTGATCATTTTTGCGGGTTTATTAAGTATATGTTACACCTAAAACCTTCAGCACAATTTAACATTTATGAGTAAGAAGTGAAAACACTGAACCACCAGTTACCTGTATCCAGGGCCGTGTTGACCCCACTTTGGGCACCACCACTTGACCTTTGACCTTCCAGTTCAGAGTCACCTGGTTGGTGGTCGTCAACAGATGCGGCGGTGGACCCTGGAGCAGCTCCACTGGGATCGGCTGCTCAGCGCTCAGGTTTCCGTAGCTGCAGTTGACGTTGGGCAGGGAGTGCGGGGCGGCGACGCCTGGCTCCAGCTGGTGGAGGAAGAAGGGTTCGGTCCGAGATGATAGGCTGCCGTTTCGCATTACCTCCTGATTGGCTTCTCGCAGGAAGAACGCGGAGTCAGCACCGCTCAGCTGGCATTGGACGGGAAGGTAGGTGGGAAGGGAGGAGGAGAAACGGGGCTGGGAGGAATCCGGCCCTCCTCCTGGTCCAAGTCCTGCTGCCCCTGCCTGGCTGTCAGACCCTGAGGAGAGAGAGAGAAGAAAAGAAAAAAATACTTCTTTATAATCATAAAAACATCCCTTTGATATGCTATATAACAGATGCAATGCCTGGCTTAAAGATGTGATGATCATGGTGTCATTTCTGGCCGATCATCGACTGGATGTCAAGATAATAAACAACGTGTAGATCCATGACTCATTGACCTGTGAAATGCTTTTTCATTGTACACACACATCTATCAGCTCTCACACATAAACTCACGACTCCATTACAACTCGCTGACACAACACACACCAGAGTACATGGTGTTTGCGTAAATACATAAGCTCTCAGTTGTGTATACAAGAGTGATAGACTCAGCATCACACGGGGCTCCGCATTAATGCATCGCCGTTTTTTTTTTTTTTTTTCTTATCCCCATTCGAAAAGCATTAGACCAGCATATATCAAAGATGACATATTGCTCTTTGGCAGTTTATTTCCATACATTTACATTAAGCTTTTATTCATTTCCGAGTGTATTTACCAGACAGTTTACAAAGATGGGGATTTTGGAGACGGGGGATTATCGAGGTTTTGGTGCAGTATTTCATCCCAAAGAAGACAGCGTGCTGGCTGGAGCGACTGTGCTGTGATAGGAGGGAGATTTGATTGTCCTCCGTTGCTTGGTATTTGTTATTTATTTGATGTTTGCCTTGTCGGCTTCATGTTGCGCGCGGGGCTGAACAGAGCAATTATTGTAAACTCCTTGAATATGAGATTTGGCTAAATGAAAGCTTCTGTTAACATGAGTACACAATTAATTATATCGTGGTTTAGAAAAGTTCAGGAAGAACTGGATTCTTCTTCAGAGTCAGTTTCCAATACAAACATAGTATTTTCTGCCCAAATTAGAGCAGTATTGGTTGTTTCAAATGTGAGATATCTGTATGTCTCCTTTGTGTTTGTTTGTAATTTGATTTGGGCAGGGTTTAAAGGAAAAAAAAATGTGATGCCACCTACTTCTGTGCAGCTGTCAGGATTTTTAGAAGGTCCCTGCAATCATTTTCAGTAATACATTTAGATATGTTACCAATTTTTTTTTTTTTACTTTGAAAGTTGCTCAGTATTATTTGGTGTTATTTGAAGACGTTTTGGGATTTTAGGAGGGGTCAGCCACCATCCAGAAGCATACATCTTTTTGACGAGACGGGAGTGTGAGTCAAAAGTACATTTTTCTTACAAATAGGTCCTTTAAAGTGTTGAACATTACCTATGGTTAGAAATAGGGTCATCTGTTCATTCTTAAACACTACTATAATGATTTGAAATAGTAGTTTCCATTGCTAAGCAGAAGAAAAGTCAAGTTAGATATGATTGGCTAAAAAATGTGTTTAACTAAAAATGCTGAGAAGCTAAGCTATGGATAGTTAGCTATACAGCTACTAAGACTCTACAATCAGTGAGTTACCGATTGTGGTTCACAGGGTTGCCACCATTTTTTTTATACCAGACTTGTTCTGGGGATTTGACATGTGTGTTTAACTTTATGTTAATTGAACCCACCAACAGTAGGAATAATGTAGAAAAGCATTTAGGAAGCATAAGTGCTACTGCTGTAAAAATGGAAAAGTTTAAAATAGATGGACAGATTTCTATTCTAACACACCAAGGAGCCGGCGCAGGCACAAACAAAGCACACCCAATAAAAAATGAGTTAGTTTCAGAAACGTGTGTGTGCGTGTGTGTATGTGCGTATCCCTGTGTCCTAGGGTAGCGGAGTGTGAAAATATAATGAGGGTGGGACAGTGTAGCGCTGTCTGGGGCAAGACATACCGAGGCGACTTCACCAAAAAAAATAATAGCAGAAAAATAAAGTGATACCCCGGTGCAAAATGAATAAGAAGGCTGGTTTGGTTACAGTGCGTGGGCACGTAAGGATATGTTTAGAGAGAGGAAGCGAGACAGGCAGAGGGAAAAGGAGAGAGAGAGGGAGAGGGAGAGAGAGAGAGAGAGAGACGTAGAAAGAGAAACTCAAGAGAAAAGGGAGAGGAGGAGGAGGAGGAGAAACTTAAAGGAGTGAGACGAAGAGGGGAAAACAAGAGGAGAAGATGGTAGAGTGAAAAAAAATGTGCACATACGTTTTGACAGATTGGAGATGCTGGCATTTTTATGCTACTCAAGATGACTGCGTACACGTCACTGCAAATGACACCAACTTGTCAGATCTTTGTCCTTAAGAATCCAGGCAAACTTTTTGAATACATGGATATATCCCCTTTACACTAAGGCTATGATGTCCACAGTTCACGGGGAAGTTCGAGCAGCTCTGGAGGGAAAGTTGAGACAGCTGCTGAGGAGAAGAGGAAGAAGAAGACGATGAAGAAGAAGAGAAAGTAGAAGAAGAAGAAGAAGAAGCTTGGCCCTCAAATAGTGAGGAGGCAAACATTTTAGGGTCTTGGGAGGACCCCTGGCACGGGAAATAACGCATTTCTTTCATTGTAGTCTAAAATATACAGCTACTTTGGCCTGATCCATACTTTAATACATTGAAACATCCAAAAAGTATATATATAAAAATCATCAATCTTCGTGTTTTGCAGCCTGTCATCCAACTTGAGAGGTTGACAGAGGAAAAACGGCTGGTTGAAATGTAGCAATTTTTCAGTTTTAAGTTTCAAACCATGCGCTGCTGACTAACACATGCGGTCACGTGGTCAAAACGCATCAGCGCATCGGCTTTAGTCTATCTTCCTCCATTCTTTCCTAACTGTGTCCTTGAGGTGCCAAGGCCGACATGTGTGTCTGTGTCTGTGTGTCCGCGGGAGTCTCATGAAGCATATGTCCAACTCCCATACGGGGACCTCGCGCAGCTGATACACACACATAAGAAAACACACACACAGATGCAGCGCTCTCTCACGCCCGGCAAAGGTTGACCCTTGGATGGAATCAGTACCACTGCATGAAATATCAGAACCAAATACTCCCTGTATTTTAGTTTATGTTTCTTTGTCTTTATAGATCTTTTGTCATGTTTTAAGTCAGATCATTCGATTTTTTTGTTTTGCCTTTCATCAATTTGCTGTTGCTGCTGACCCCTCGGTCTCTTGTTAGAGCAGGGCAGTGCTCTTCTTGCACTGGACAACACCATCGTCAACTTATATAATGAGAATGCAGTTGCAGCTTTATCTTCTGTGGCATCATGTTGTGTAATTTTCAGGCATGACGGGCAAATCTCATCTCAATAGGTGGCGCTATACTACAAGTCAGGGCTGGCCTTTTGAAATCCTGCATCCCCACACTGGTATGCAATTGGCTACCATTAAACCTGGCATGGTCCAGATTCCTTGGCATCATTACTTTGGCAACCATCATCCACAACAGGAGTCCATACCTGCTGCGTCCTGCTGCACAGTACGTCTGTGTGTGTGTGTGTGTGTGTGTGTGCGTGCGTGCGTGTGTGTGTGTGTGGCTTTGCGAGTGATCTAGTGTGTACCTGTATGTGCATGCATGTTAAGTGTGGGTGGGTTTTTTTTTCCGTGCAAGTGCATGTTTTACTTATTTGTAACCATGATATGACACTGACACAAAGCGCACTAGGTACGTGTGTAAAAGTGTGAGTGTGTGTGCGTGGGTGTGTTTTCATGTGTGTGTGGAAAATTGGACAGGAATAAAGCCAGATGTACAGAGATTTGACAAGGCCCATCTGTGATCCTTCTTCCCCCCAAAAAGTGCCCACCCTGCTCTATTTCCAAGTACACACAAACACACAACCACACACACACACACACACACACATACACAGCCAATAATCAAAACACAGTGGAGCGTGTAGGACAGGAGGAAAGAGAAAGGGAGAAAGAAAGCGAGAAGCACAGCAAGACGGGTTTCGAGTGAGAGGGAGGGATACAAAGATGCGATGATGGTATCAGCGCGGCTTGTTATTGTGTTGGTTAAATATTGGCACAGATTATTATATTTAATTAGAGGCAGGCACGAAAAAACAGGAGCAAACATGATCGGGGCTTTCTTTCATATCAGCGTGGTTCGGGTATCCGTCTGCAAGAGTGTTCAGACAAGTAACTCAATGAAGGACGAGGCTTGTCGCTACAATGCTGTCTTCAACAGCCAATTGTTGCCTGAATACACACAGACACATGAGGTTAGTTATGGAAATGTTCAAACCCAAATAACTTGCGGCTCTGTTGAACTTTTCTGTTTTTTCCGTCAGTTTTAAGGGTTGCCATACATTGCCAAAACAGAAGGTGTCAACAATGCTCCAGAACGTTCTTGTTGTCCCGTTCCTCCTAGTTTGTATTGCATGACAACTGCAAACACCCCCTCCCCTCCATCTGTTTGGTCACTCACCAATCCTCCTATTTTTCTTGCTCGTGGCTTTTGTTGCTCTTGAACAAATAAGTGCCGCCTTGGAAATTCCTCTGGCTGAGTATCGAGCACTCGAGTAAAATATTTCTACAACCACTTTCCCCCGCAACTGTTGAACACGACGAAGTGTCAGAAATTGGCGAGTGTTTGACGAAAGGCATCAAAACATCACTTTGCCTCTGCTCCATTCAGAGCTTTCATGCACAGAAGCAAATTGCCCCCCCAACACACACACCTCCCCCACCCCCTCTAAAAAAATACAGCGCAAGACACAGCACGGCAAAGAAAAAATCCATCATGGCAGAATTTCCTGAAAAGAATGAACTCCATTGATCACACAGATGGCACACTATCTGTGAGAGAGACGGGAAAAGATAGGGAGAGTGAAAGCGATACGGACATATACGGGGAGATATATAGACAGAGATGTGCGAGATGTGGAAGAAAGGGAAGGACGGAGTGGCGAGGAGGAGAGATAATAGGGCGAAAGAGGATGAAAAGGGGTGAGAGAGGGATGAGGTTTCTATTTCTGAGCAGAGCATTCATCACAAGCGTAGAGCTTATTTTGGTGGTCCCTCTATCTCTGGGCCTCTCTTGCCCTTCTCTTTTTCTGTCTCTCTATCTCCTCTCCTGCACATTTCCTCCTTATTGGTGTTAATGTTGAATTTTTAAAACGTTAACAAGGGGAACTCCAATGATTCCCCCTTGGAAATAGGCGCGTAATTCTAGCGTTGGTATCTGACAGAGTGATACTCATTAATCAACTATCTTTCTCCTGAATCACCTTCCATAGCTTTAATAGGGAGGTTCTAGAGATGAAAATCTCATTGATATTAAGAATCTAGAATGTTGATCACTAGCCATAATGACCACGACCATCCAAGATAGGCTTACAACTGTGAGATTACGAAACAATGCTTATGTAGAAGCCAAAAGTCCATATGACATCAAAAGTTTTTATTCACAAAGTCATTGAGAAGTGCTACACTTGCTGCAAACCTGATGCGCATAACAGCAATGTCTCTGATTGGTGGAGCCTCCTGTTACAGCACCATGTTTACAGCTACCATCATCAGGTAGTATACGTTACGCTAACAACAGAGCGACCATGATTTCATCTTGTGAAATGCTGTATTGTTGGGGGCATGTATTAGTGTTCCTTGGAAAGGAATAATTTGAAGTGGTTATCAGATGAGTAATTCTTCAGCCTTCGTACAAATATGTCTGCACCTTTGCCTTTTTTTTTTCCATTTACACATTCTGCTTTTTTGCCCCGAATCAGGTTTTACGGTCAACATTCACCTCACAGTTGGTCGGCTTGGTTCCAGGCTTAAAACTCTCTATATATGGATTTTCTGAAACTTCAATGGGGCGAATGAATGGTAAATTCACTTACGGGACCAAAGCCTTTCAGTGGGTGGTCGGTCACTGAGCTGTATCACCCAAAGACAGCTTTACAAAAAATGGGGATGTAGCATTTGAAAGACATGGCCCTTTTCAAGGCTACAGGGTCAAATGAAAAAGTACAATTGATTCTTAGCTTCAGCTAGCTCATGTAGGTATATCCTTACATTTTCTGCCTCCATTCTTGCCCTGACTTTATGTGTGCAAGACTCAAATCAGTTCTTTAGTTTTCGGGTCACACAAGTCACCTTCTGTTAACAACGATATAATGAAGTATTAGCATGCACACCCATTGCTGATGATTTACCGGACACATGTGGATGACTTTGGCGGTTTTTAATTTAGGAGTAGACTCCCTGAGTTCATTTCAGTGCCTCCAAACTGGCCCACACCGTCAGCGATTAACTATGATATGTTACAAGCCAGTCACCTCCCATCCTTACAGAATTTCTGGCACAACATCGATTTATATAGATGGATGCCAATTACTCGTACAGGAGCTGTATACAAGCACTAAACCTTTGGAATATTATGAAACCCAGTGCAATAGCCTCACGGGAAACTCATGTGGATACAAATTTGATGAAATTGTGTCAGAGTTGGCTTCATCCACCTCAGGGGATTTTATTAAATCACAAGGTGTCACTCATATTTTGCCCTACCAGAAGTGTGCATGTCTGTTTTGTGGCCTCTCGTGTTCCCTATTTGATAAAGTGTTTATGTCGCATGTTGTCATGCTTTTTGAAGATTGTCCCTGCTGACATATTAAAAACACTTTTTTAAGTTTTGTACCTGTTCCCCAACAGTTCAGGGACAGAAGATTTGTTCTCTCTTAAGGTGTTCCTTTCATGTCGCTTTGAAAAATCGTGTATCAAAGCGCCGACTGCCAGAAACCTTTAATTGCTCACTAATTGGATTTCATCCGAACATGACAAACCTTTCTGGCAGTTTTTCGTAATAGTGATGAAGTTATCAGAGTTTGGCCTTGTCCATGAAGTGTTTACAGAATTTGGTAGAATAATCCCCAATACTCCCACGCGCACATGCACACACCACTTGTTGATTGATGTCCCTGTCACTGGGTCAGTGGAGTTACATTTCCCCAGATATGGTCTGACTACCATCTCCACCCCCCACACCCACTTGCATGGACCCAATATCCCCCCTTTCTCTTTCTATCCGTCTGCCTCTTTTTCTCAATTTCTTCCTCCATACCTCCATGTATTAGCTCTCCTCCTCTCTATTTGTCTAAAGCCTCTCTGCCCCTCTCTTTTCTCTGTCATTACACCTCTCCATTGGTGTAATTTAATGGGAAGACAGGGAGACGCGTCAGAGATAACAATTGCATATAAATCACCTGCCTTCATCATTTAACTCTGCCACATGTCTCCGACTCTCTTGTTTTTTGGAACACATGACGCCAACAATGGGAGAAACACACGTCACATTCATCCTCACTCCTTACAAACAGTGAGTGCAGCCACACTGCCGAACATTTAGTCAAAAGGGAGAAAATGTCTCTCCGAAACGGCAAAACACTTTGACTGTTGATGGCGCACTAACATTTTATAACCACATTCACTTGCAGCTCATACAGCTTCATATTTGTTATGCCAAACATCAATTTTAGGTCGCTCAGTGGCTATATTTAGCATTTATTCCACACTAACCGTCATTGTGATGACTTTTTTTATGTCAGCGATTTTTTTAAAGTGTCATTTCTGTGTTATATTCAACAAAAATTCTCACATGGAAACTCTGACAGCTGAATGTTACCATGAGCATTTATCCAAATCATTTCATTTTCTACACTTTTCATTTCAGCTCATTTTCCTGCACCACTTCTAGATTGCTGACTTCAATAACTTCATGAGTCATAAACCTTGGCAACAACAAGCGCGTCTCTGCCACGTTCATCTCAGTGTGCTATTGCAGCCTTTTTGTATTTGGTATATTTAAGCAGAACATTTTCTAAATGTGCATTTCTGTCCAGTTGACAAAGATGTAAACTTTGGAGCCAATTTCAAGTCAACAAAAAGGCGTTTTTAGCACGATAGCGATAAGTGTTCTGAGGCTGGTAGACTTTTTTCTTTCAGCTTTAGTAAAAATGAAGAAACTCAGAGGTGATTTTTGTCCAGATTAGGATTCTACTATATATCCATGATGAATGAACTGTCAATGACAAAATTGCATCTTTAGCAATTACATCTTCACTCACAGTAAACATGACACGTCATTCACGACATTATTCAGGACGCCGCGTTCCAAATTATTATTAAGCATACAGAATGCATTTGGCTGTTCACCAGTAAAGACTGTGATTACAGTGGCCTCTCCAAATTCCAAGTACATGTCTCATCCAAGAACTGGAATGAAAAATACTGTTTGCCTTTCCACCTTACTCTCCTTTGCTATTATATCTTGTCCCTCTCCTCTTTTCTATCATTCAAACTCACCTCACTCCAATTCTCTCATCACTTCCCCCTTTCCCTCACTCTGTCCATCGTCTGCAGTTGCTGTCTCTCCTTGAGGAGTAAATGTAGGAGAAAAGCTGGTGAGATGGACTGACTGAAAGATCCAAAGAAGGAGGGATAAGATGTCGGGATGGAGGACTTTGAGAGTGGCGTTGTTGATGAGATTTTTTGCTTCACACATGTGTGTGCATGTGTGTGTGTGTGAGAGAGAGAGAGAGAGAGAGTGGAGGTCACTGCTGTTGGCCCCTCAAAGTTGTGTTAGTGGCAGCAGATGCAGGGAAGTGTGAAGAGCAATTTCAAGTGGTCACCATTCCACTGAGAGAGACAGAGACAGACGGAGAGAGAGGGAAGACCTCTCAGAGAGGAAGTTGGGCAGCACAGACAGAAATGGAGGAGTGGCGTGCAGGAAATGCTAATACTCGCATGGGTTCACACGCATACACGTGCATCCCAACCTATAACCCTTAAGAAATTGCCTAAAAACTATGAATGCATTATAGAGAACTGGAAATGTTGTCCTTAAATTCAAGTTCACCTGGAGAATATGCCAGAAACAAACTAGAGTTTTCACACACACATGCAGTGTTTCCCACACATATATTTTACTTGGACAGGCCGCCGAGATGTATTAAAAGCCTCATTCTCATTCTCAGGTCATTTTTGGTAGATTTTTCTATCCGGTTTGATAGCAATGACAATACAGCTCTGTGAATTATTTTCAATCATTTACAGCTGTGGGATTCATGTGCGAGAAAATTTTTCAGCCAAAGCACACCGGGTGACCTGCCGTTCGGAAGCACTGGTTTCGCACTGGAGGGCCGGTGCAAAAATGGACCGCTCGGATGCTGATTGAATAGTGACAGTGTGGTAATAGTGTCAACAAAACGCTTTTCATTTCAGAGAACTGTGGAGTCACTACACATTGACAAGGAGGTGTCTGCTCGTAGCAGTCGTTGTAACACGGTGAGAAATTCACACCATCCAGGGACATGCTGTGGTTTGAGCTTGTCTATTCAAAAACACTTCTGAGACAGTGAAAATGTATTTTTTGAATCAGCCATTTTATTTTGGTAGAAAAATAATTTACTGTTTTAATATTTATGTCATACTCCAAAGCCTGATTTCACCAAAGCAAAAAAATACAATACAATAAGTGAGAAAAAAAAATGAGACTACAACAATTTGATCGACCCATAGAGATACATGATGCAGCTGGTACAGAAAAAAACAGACAAATCAACTGTTCATTGTGGTGAGTTTTCTGTGTAATATTCTAAACTTGAGCCAGCATTATCACCTGCAGAGCCTCACCCCGAACGTTGCAGCCAAGAAGAGCGATAAACAAACACAGCAGACATTCTTTCAATTAAAACAGAGTTGTGAAGAAAAGCCTCTGTGTGAGTCAGGCCAGGATCTCCTGGCTATGAATATGAGAGAAGGGATAAATCCATTGGGCCTTGGTGCCATTCAATTCTATCCTTCAGTGGTCCACAGCCAACCAGCCAACTTGTAAAAGCTGCTTATAAAGGGGCTAAAGGACTCGCAGCCTCAACTGACTTAATGGACCAATAGGAACTAAGTAGCTAAGGAAAGGAAAGGAGGAGGAAGAAAATGACG
The DNA here is from genome assembly GCF_900880675.1 of Sparus aurata. Taxonomy (NCBI): domain Eukaryota; kingdom Metazoa; phylum Chordata; class Actinopteri; order Spariformes; family Sparidae; genus Sparus; species Sparus aurata. The sequence continues at coordinate 23,546,287 of NC_044191.1, forward strand.
GTGGGAAACAGGGATGAGATGAGTTTCTTTAGAGGAGAACAGCTCATCAAATACGGGAGAAGAAAGGGAAAGAAGCAGGGAAGTGAAGGATGGAAGAAGGGAAAGGTAAAGGACAAGCATGACAGGAAGAGGACAGACAAGGGATGAGCAGGGGAAGTGAGGACAAGGGGGTGGAGGGAGGAGGAGGAGGGGGAGGCGGGTAAGGGTGGGTGAGTGAGGAAGCAAGTAAGGGAGGAGGAACGGACAAGAGTTAATGGAGATAGATGCAGAGGGGAGCTGAGGAAAGAATCAAGGAGATGGGGCAAAGGAGAGAGTGGGGAAAAAAACAATGGTCAAAGGAAAACCGTACGCCGCAAGAATCTTTTTCTATATATTTTAAAATGGAGGTGATGAAAAAAGATGCATCCATTCATGTGCATTACTGCAACTAACATCATATGGTGCCCTGCAAGTCTGACCTTTGCGGTTTAAAGGAGTAGCGAAAAACATGTTGTCAAGACTAATATCAGCCATTACGTATCTGATCGCCACACAGAAACACACTCACACACAGACACACACACACAAACACACACACACACGTGCGTTTACTTGCTGTGACACAGTTTGTGACCATGCGTCATTAATGGAACACGTCCCAGAATAAAAGAGATACACACAGCTAAGGAGGGAGAGAAAAAATTGAATGGGTCAAATGACGAACGAGAAGAGGAGCGTGAGATAAAGAAACCAAAGCTGTGTCTCTCTGCGTGTGCTGCCAATGAACAGAGTAGTAACCATCTCTAAGACTCTGACGCACAAACTGACCCACCGTTGAAGAAGAAGAGAACTCTCAGCGAGCTTTTAGAAACACCGGGGGGGTCGTGGCTTCATGCTTTTGTAAGTTCTTCTCAATGTAAAAAAAAAATATCCAAGGACTTCTGCTCTTCAGACAAAGCAATGAATATTTATGATGGGATGCTGTTGTTCAGGGTGACATTAATTCCATAAGGATAGTGGTGATTAGTGAAGACACTTCACAGGACGACCCAGAGACAATGGGAGGAAAGTCACCCACGGAAACACAAAATCACACTTGTACTGTATGTCTCTACCGTAAAGGTATCTAAACGCTGAAAATGAACACGTGTTCTTCTGCAGGCTGGATGCACTAAGAGTTTCTGACCACTACAGCCACCTGAAGCAATATGTTAATGAGCATCCTGCAAACTATATATATATATATATATATATATATTTTACAATTCTCACATCCAACCAACACATTTCATTTATTCAACTCTCAACAACATTTGTCCAGAACCTGCAGTTACACTCTGTCACTAATTGCGAACACATCCTCATACCTAAACGACTGAATCGGCCGAAAAAGGCGTATCACAGATCCCAAAACAACTGTTTCTGCATACCGAAAGTGTCAGTCAAAGAGGAAGAAGAAAAATGTCTATGTCGCGAAGACAATTCCACAACATGTAAGGATTTTTTTCTAAACCCCAAACATTCAGTGGATGTTCACTGGGCTTTGTTGCTTTGCCTTGAGGATATACAATTCAATTCAGTGACAAAACAAAATGACGCAGGTAACCTTCAACATGAAAGCGCCAATAACGTTACATCCTATTACGGTACAGAGCGTTTAGCATTGAACATCTGATTGCTGCCTATTGATTTCCACTCAAACAAAATGCCACCACTTCTTAATGCTGTTATTATAAGGCTTTCTTATAAAGGTTGAGGAACATTTAATAGTTATATTAATATGTCCGATGCTACTTTAGAATAACAAAAGCATAAATACTGTTTGCGTTGATGCATCTGCAGTTACTTTGTTCCAACCATTTGTCAAAACTGTCAGCTACATTCAAGCGAGGACTGACACTGAATTATCTGTATTTGATTTAATGTAGATTTATTATGATTATAATGAATAGATATTATTTACACTGATATTGACATAATAATTTCCATGTACCTTATTTTTTTTTTGCATTCTTTATATAGCAATTTGCTTATCAGTATCTGACAATTTGCTGTGCAGCTGCAATAATTGGTCATATTTCAGGCAAACATGTCAAACACTTGCTGGCTCCAGCTTCTTCAATGTAAAGAATTGCTTCTTCTCCTTGTCATGTGCGACAGTAAATGAAGAGTATGTGAGTTTTAGCACAAAATGAGCCATTTGAAGAGGCCACTTCAGGCTTTTTTTGACATTTTCTTGCCTAAACTTTTAATCAATTTATCATAAAACACATGAACCTGAAGGAAAAAATAAATAAAGATGCAAAGTGACTGCCCTTTTTTTGTAGTTTTACAGTGTCCAGTGAATAGGAAACAATCCACAGCCACAAGCCAATCAGAACTGAGAATTTCCAGCGGCCGTGGTATAAACATTTATAATCTAGTTGTTAATAACAGCGGCTCAATAGAATACAGTGTACAGTGTGGAAAAAATTCACATCGTTCCACCATTGTAATGTTCGCCCTTGTAATCCATCTCTAATCTATTTACAACTCTAATCGGGTTAGGCCAATGTGATTAATGTGCAACAGTTAATTACCGGAATATGGTGAGAATAATCTGATTGAAGAACTAATGAGAGGAGGATTATCACACAGTTGACAGGCACCTCTCTCACCGTCTCTCTCTCTGTCCGATCTCTCCCTTCAGGTTTGTCTGTCTCCAACTTTTTTTTTTTTAATCTAATTTATTCTCAGTTTGGCTGGCATCTTTTGGCTCTGTTTATCTGCGACTCTTTATCTGTCTTCAGCTCTGTATCTCCACTCTGTCTCACTTCCCCCCGCTGTCATTGGTCTCTCACTAGGCGTTTTATCAGTCATTCGCTGTCTTGTTGCCATCGATCACTAGAGAAGCCACATGAGCACAAACTTAATTAAGGCTGACAAGTGCAGGTATTTTTATCGCCGCATCTGAAGAACACACCCACTCGCCAAAAACATTAACACGACACCCATCTACACTAGGACCCACTCAAACACCGTTTAAACCTTCACTTATTTTTTAATTGACTTTTGGGTGAAAGTCACTAGCGCTAATTGCACCCTTGTTCAACTCTGACATTTTGTATGCGTGTGTCCGACGGGAGGGTGTCGGCGAATGTCAGGTCAAATCAACACCACATGTGACGCGCACACACAAGCTAACACGCATATCTGTAGTTATAAAGACCTTCCATTCACGTCATTCCCTGTCCTCAAACGCCATTACACTCAAACTTTTAACCTGAAAAACAATTGTTTAAAGAGGTGGCAGCCAATTCATCTCCTCACTGTTATGCTTTTTTTTTTCAACCTTTCTATCCCTCTGAGGTCATGCGCACACACGCACATCTAACTATGTCCACACTTGAGTCTTCATAATCTCCTCCCTTAGGTCATTCAACACAGCTGCGTCGATGTGCGAGCTCTTTATACAGAGGTGTGGGCTAACGCTTCAGATTAGCCTGTTTAATGTTGATCATCCGTCTCTCTCTTTCTGTCACCCAGTTTTACACATTTTCAAGTCAAGGTCCTTCTTTTAATGAATAAGTGTTGAAATTTCTCACTTTAATAGATTTTTTTTTTCTTGTATTCGCTCTTTGTCCAAATTTCTGTGTTTGGTTTCTGTAGAAGGAAGACTGTCCTTGGGTCCTTTTTTTTATGTAAGTGTGTTCGCCCCTGTGTGGGTTTGCAGGTATGTGCATGATGAAGTAATGATAGACTACACTTATAATTAGCTGAGTGACTGGCAGCATAAATGTGTGTTTATGTGCATGTGTGTAAGCATCAAAGTGGCAAGTGTCAGCTTTGGGAGGTTCATGTATTAATTGGTTCTCAGCCTGAGAAAGGTCACTATTAACTTAGATCCAAAAGACACTTAGGTTTAGATTAGGTTAAACTGTTTTTTGTTTGTTTTTTTTTTGTTTTGAACAGTGCTCCTTCTCTTTCTCATTCTCAGATTTCTACATTTTGTTAAATTTGGCACTTTGATCAATACTGACCAATCGTAAAAGTGAAAAAGTAAAAAATGTAGTATGAAGCCTTTTGTGTCTCCAGAGGAAGCTGCATCTAATCTGATAAGCTGCCTCCAGTGATGTCACACAGTGGCTATGTTGCATTGTGGGTAATGTAGGCATTAAAGGTGTTTTTTTTTCTTTTGTTTTTTTAATTGCAGTCCATTGGTCTAACGTGGCCTTCCTGTAACACTGTTAGACTCACTATGGACAGTTAAAAAACAAACTATCAAAACTGATACCACCAGGACTGCGCTTTAAATCTTGGCGCCTACATTACCCACCTTGCAACTTTGCCACTGAGAGACATCAGAAGAGGCAATTTATCAGAGCCACCAAAGGCTCAGTAATTACCCTTATTATATTTGACCTTCTTTCATTTTCTTTTGCCTGTTTCTCTCCATCTCTTGCCACAAGTCACTCTCTCAGGGCCTAACAGCAATATCGAATTAAACGGAACTAAAACCATTATAAAATAAGGAAGTGCTTTGGCCATCCAGTTGAGAGTTATAGACAAATTCTTTTTTATGCGTGTAGTCAAATTAGAGCATACTTTGTCCCAAATGACACCAATTGACCTTATCAATTAATTAATTAACCTTCTCTCTCAGTAGCCACCCTTACCTCATCTCTGTTCCTTTACTCCTCTCCTCCTCCATCTGACCATCCCTCTGATCACGGCATTACTTCTAACACTCCAGTAAAGCAAGGTTAGGTCAAACATATGAAAACCGACCATTTGTAATGGGTTGAGAGCTATTTGAGTGGAGTGGTCGCTTTTGATAAATTCAAAAGTTATCACAGGGTTAGTTATTAAAGATAATACAAGAGATGTAGGACCAGGACCTGTTTTAAAATCTTTACTGTATAAACGAACCCATTTACTGTGAAGCATTTAACAGTGTTTGTTTTGTTTATACCTTCAAGACAAGTCTGGCATCTAACCATTAACAGCTGTTCTGCATAAGCAAGCAACAATTTACTGTACATGATGTGTTTTTGGTAGCTTTTTCCAAAGTGAATGTTACTGTTCAGCAGCAGACTCACGAGTCTAAATGTTACTCTGAAGAGCTTTCAGCGTTTTTATCAGTCAACAATGACTATGTGACTGATTGTCTATCTCATACAATTTTGAAATTGCTGCAAGTTGGTTTTAATATAGTGCTGATATGAACCGAAACTATGATGAGGCTGTCTGTAGTGTAGGAAAATGTGTTCATCAACCTAAAACTTCAACAGAATGACATAAATCAGAATCAGAATCAGAATCAGAAATACTTTAATAATCCCAGGGGGAAATTATTTAAAATGTAAATAAATAGATAAAATAATATTAATAAATATAAAAAATAAATGGGCCAATGAATTACGAAAAAAGCTGTATTTTTCAGGTTTCATCTAATAAAGCGTATCACTAAAGACCAGACGCAGCATTTAGATTTCTTCATTTGTACAATATCATGTAGATTCTTCTGTTTCACTAATGAGCTTCTACTCTCCTCTATTACTAGCTCTCGACTCTGCATGGTCTAGGGAACTGATGCGTGTTCACATGGTGTTGTGTTTTGTTAAGCGACTATAATGTGGTTTTGTTTTTCCATTCGTTGTGTTGTCTTGCGTGATCTTCCATAACCCAGCCTGGAAAAACTAATTTCTCTCCCAGCATGAGAGAGGTTTTGATTTACTGAATACACAGGAAAAAAAAGAAAAAAAGCTTACGCTTGTAAGCCTGTAATTAGATAAAATATTAGGCGAAACAAACAAATGTGACACACTTTGACTTATTATACAAGTTTTCGGAGTCTATTGCACCGTGTTTGTGATGTTAATCAGCCAGCGAGGTTGGGTGCGAACACCCGCCAGATGCTGGAGAGATATGGCTGTAAATAAGTCTGCCTACTCAACTTGTGACTTTGGCAGGCAGCCAAACATCTTCTGATGGTAGTGTGTGTGGAGACGAAGTCGTGCAAGTGGCTGGTTAAAAAAATGGGCTTGGCCAGCTGTGATAGCGTGTAGGCAGAGACATGGGTGCCCTGTTTACAAAGCGACGGATGAAAAATGGTTGAATATAGGCAAAGGAGAGTCCAAGGAAAAAACTAAAGAGGAATACAAAACCAGAAAACCACAAGGAACAGGAACACACAGGGGCCAGGGAACGGGCACGGGAGGCGCATAAACGAAAACAGGACTGACGTGAGGACAACACGAGAAAAACCAACAAAGCATGAGGGAATAACGCAGGTCTGAATACAAACTAACCTAACAAGGGAATTTGGTGCAGGCAGAGAGACACTGGGAACAAGGTAGTGCTAACAAGGCTTATGTGAAATAGGTGTTGGGGGTCAAGTTGGAGAGGAACACTAGGAACACATGTGAGCAGGATGTAGAACTTCACAATAAGACACAAGAGGATATAACTGTAGATAAACCAGGATAAAAATCATAAAAATCATAAAATCATAAAACCATAAACCATAACCATGACAATAGGAAACAGGGGAGAGTAAGAAAGGAATAAAAGAAGGCAGCGGTATTGGGTAAAATTGGTGAAGGGTGCTTTGTCAGAGAAATGACTTGCCTGCTTGGTGCTTTTCATGAAAAACAAAAAAATCCAAAAGGTGTGCTGCATATACAATAGGCTGTTTTTAGTGGAACACACCCACACTGCTTCCAGCAGGACTCACTGTCCAACCTGGCCTCTTTCTAAAGGTTAAACACAGGCAGCCTTCAAACAGGTCAGGAGAAAAGAGGGGTGAAGAGGGTAGAAAAGCAGTCTCCTTGCATCCACCCTCTGCTTTTGCTTTTTTGTCCATCACCGCCTGTTTTGCTGTCTTAACACATCTTCGCCTCATCTCCTCAAACCACGTGCAGAGAAAGTCTGCAACACGTCACTGTAAGTTTACAGAGCGTGTCGTGCACACATGGTCAAATTATTGAGTGTGGCAGAAAATGGGTTAAACAATTAGCATAATCATTAATAATTTAAAAGAACAGTGCTTCAGACCAACTCAGGACACCCTGTCATTGTCCCTGTCCCTTAGGCAATGGCACACTGACACATACTGATCAAATCAGCAGAGCTGTGCCAACCTCCAAAAGCATTTTTTTTTTTGCCTCAACCTCTCTTAAAAAAGGAGAATTCTCTCATCGTGGTATATTGTGCATATATCATAATATTTTAAAAAGAAAAAATAGTCTATGTCTCTTATCGCCTCTCATTTTTGAGGTCTTCCAGACTGACAGAAATTAGTTAACAGTCTCTAAATCGGCTAATCCATCCATCATCATCGCTGCTACCTGTCGCTGCACCTCAATCATTTTGAGGGATTGACTTATACACACACACACACACACACACACACATTCATGAAGAAGTCATACCTATGCATAAATTCAAAACATCATGGACCCCGAATACAAATCATGACCCTTGTTGCCTGTCAGCGGCTGATACATAAGAAATAGATGCAGCCTTTTGCTGTCCCTTCTCTGAGGCAGAGCCTGGAGCCAGTGTCACTGCTTTCCATGTTTTTCATCCACTCAACTGGAGCTTGTTGCTGCCACACTGGTGGCATTTTGGACTAAGCTTTGTTCAACAGAAAGCGCATTAACCAAGTCAGTTGATTTTCGTTTTAATCATCGCATGTATCTGCACTTTTGTGTATGATTCCACTTCCTTGTTATTTATTGCTGTGGTATTTTAACTCACCTACATTTCCATTTTTGCAAAGCAAGCTCCCCGCATAAAGGCTTTTATTATTACTGGGACAACTGAACATAAACCTCCGAGTACAAACTCTGTATGTTGGACTCAGATGTTTTAAATTACCGCCTGGGCGATTAACCTGCTAACTGATGCTCATTTAATTAGCATCATTGTGAGTTGTGGATGGTACTGCGAGGGAGTCTTTATCGTCTCTCCCCTCCTGCTCTCCTGCGTCCACGCATGCACATTTCACATAAATAGCAGGCTCCCCATTGTTTAGCTCACCTTCCAGTAATTTAGCCTGCTAACATATTGTCGTTGGTGCACTTTGGCGCTGTGCTGCTGACTGCGCAGTGTCAAGCCAGGGGGGACTCTTTGGCCCACCGCTTAGATTGATGGTGAAGTTGGAAATTAACGGATGAGGTGTAACAAAGTAATTATAGACCTAAGTACACAAGATATCTAAGATGTACCTGACATAGAATACATGCTTAATTGTAACCATTTGTAGAGGTGGATAAAATCAGTTAGATTTGATAAAGTGCTGTGAGTAACTTTTTGATGTTTATTTAGCCGTTTCCTTCAACTGATCTCATCTACTTCTACTTTAATTCACAACATCCTTATGCTTACACCCGCTGGTGTGTAAGTGTGAGCTGAGAGGGTAGTTGCATCAGATGCTGTAGTTTGTAAAACCTTATTATTTCCTGCACACACCACCACGCTAGAGCCTCGGACAGGTAAAGTTGTTGTATCTTCTTCCAGCCCCTCCCGCCTCTCTCTCTCTTTCTCCGTGTTGGCCCAGCATTATAGTCATTAAACTTCATTATAGGGACAGTTGGTGCTTACACAGAGGTATGTGTGTGTGTGTGTGTGTGTGTGTGTGCTGGGGGGGTCAGTGTGAAGGATGGGGTGCCACTTGCACTTTACTGTAGTCAGCACACACACACACACACATTGACATTAATGCGTACAGAGCTCCATACACTAAGAAAACAACCAAACAAGCTCAAAACATGCACAGGGTTGCTTCGTCGTTGCAAGGTTACGCTCGCAAGGAAGTGTGCGTTGACTGAGCTACAGCTGACCTCGACGTTTAAAATCATCAAGTCATTTTGTCCAGTCATTGTGATTAATGCCGGCTGTCCTCAAAAGAAAGCAAATTACACAGGTCAACAGTGAAAGCAGCTTATTATGACCCATATTTAGGTTTTTTTGGACCTCTAGTGGTTGTAGTTGTTATTACAGCAGCAACAGAGGAAAACATACTATTTGAAAACATATTATTTGAAAACTTCGCCTTGAGTAGAGATGATAATGCTGAAAGACTGTTCTGAAAATATTTAGTGTCAGAGCACATGCTAATGGACTAGATATGTAGTTTTATATGTGAACACTAATTTCAAAGGGAAATAACAGACTTGGTATTATTGTGGAGTAGTGTTGAAAATGTGGGATTATACCGAGACTGCATCTCTGGTTTTATAAATAATGCTTTTTTTATTTTTTTTTGCAAATACACACAAATTAGAGACTGAGCTTCGAGATAGAAGGACAGGTGCGCTAAGATACCAAAAACTGTTCAATCCTGGTGGTTCTGGCTGCGTTTAAGTGAAACAATGCAGCTGGGCAGTCCCACATCTATCTGGCAAAATGACGCATGCATCATCACACACATCTGGAGAACTCCTGCTCCGTCTTAGAAAATTTTATATCAAGGAAGGTTAACTTGGCACCAAAACAGGCAAAAAGACACACAATCACAGATCAGTGTACACACCCACACACACACAGCCACATGTGTTTGAATCACACATTGTTCTTTCAAAGATCTCACCTTTCTCCGGTGTGTGACACAGACAGAGCTCACTCTCACTTGTCTCTTCTGTGTCTCACCTGCAGGTGCGATGATGTCACATACAAGTAACAGCTGTCTGATGTTAAGTGTAATTCTGTGTGTGTGTGTGTGTGTGTGTGTGTGTGTGCGTGTGTGTGTGTGTGTGTGTGTGTGTGTGTGTGTGTGTGTGTGTGTGAGACAGCCAGATGTCTCAGGGCTGTGATGACTGAGTACCAGACTTTGCCAAAGTGACACTAACTGAACCCGCGTGGAAAGCTTTTGGGGTAAAGTTCTTTCTTTTGTAATTATCTCGTCTAGAGACTAACCGGTTTAAGGTTTTGTGGTACAGTAAAACATATCGGTTCAATTGATTTTCATTCACAACATTTTTATTACAAGAATTGGATAAAACAATGTCGAACAAACAGCAGTAGAGAGATAAATTGAGATCTTGAAGCGCTGTGAACGCTCAGGTGTGTTTATGTTGTGTCAGGTGTGTGTGTGTGTAATGTGTGTATTTTGGGGGGTGACATTGAGCAGACAGTTGCAGTGGGATGAATGTATAAGTGATGGCTGATTAGCATAAAGCTCAGGAAACCAGCCGTCTCCACCTTTATTGCTTCACTCTGCATTCATTTCGCTCCGACTGATGCCGGTTTCACAGCCAAACATAAACAAACATTAATAACCCAAAGGCTTTTTTCCACCTTATTTTAATAATGGCACACTCTGTTATTCTTTCCAACAAAATTTATACTTGTGCAGAGTGAGTTGGGGGTATGACTGCAAACTGCAAATTTCAAGTCTAGGGAGCTAGGATGGAGGTAGGGCAATGTTTGTGACTGAAAAATCCTGAAAAAAAAACAAAAAAAACCTTGGCTTAGGCTAAAAAACTTCGACCATTAAGCTCTCCCCAGGCAATGCACATAACTCTCCGCTTATAATACGCATCACTCAACAGTTCCAACAGCGGCAACACTGTGTCTTTGCATAAAATTATGAAAGTGTCAATGTGTAAAATCTGGTGCGTTCGCTCATGGTACCAGGTTTAGTATCAAAAATGATCCATGATATTGAAGTCTGGTTTTCCTTAGGTAGGTCTTGGATTGGGTTGTGCAATCCAGATTAGATGCTTAAAAGGTGGTGATCTTGTAGCACTTTGAGGCAGTTCACACCATTGCAAGACAGCTGCCATCACATCATTGCTGCAACACGCTTATCAAAGCTAGAGAATGACAGAATTGAAAGTGTTTCCCACACGTACACTTTACTTGGGCAGGCCTCCCAACAGCACGTATATTTGGTGACCCATTTATGTAGTTAATCTGTCCAATCATTCATGCTCATTAAGGTAGACAATTAAAGCAACGCCATGTAGGCCTAATGTAGACAAACTCTTACAATTAGTAGTACCGCCACAGGTACACAGCCATTCTGTGAACACACTGAAAGTTCTATATTTTACTGAAACTACAAAATGATAATTGTTGATATATGCCAGCTCTTTTAATATAAGCCAAATAATACACTCAAAAGTAACAGCAAAATAAAATCATTTAACTCCGAATCTGCCTGAATGTTTCTGCTGTAAGAGACCAGGACAATGCACTCTATATAGCCATTAAAATCCATCCCAAAAAAAAAAAAAAGAAAACTCACAGGCAGAGTGGTCGATATGTCACATGTAATTTTGTTATCCATATTTCTCATGAGAGCAGAGCTTCTATCCATTTAATACATCTGCACAACAAGATTAACCTTTTGTAGTACCCAACAGACAACTGTCAACACACACCGGCTACAAATACCACCCTCCTGTCTCTTCCTTTACTTTAAGAAATATTTTACCAGTTACCAGTCTGTGGCTGTCGCTCACAAGAGGGGAAAGTGGGGTGTCCACTAAACCCTAGGGTTTGTCGAACGGACCCCAGCTTTCACTTTCCACATGTTGATGTTCCCTTGGGCAAGACACTGATCCTTAAGCAAGTCACAGAAGAGGTTAGAAGAAATGCTGAAAGACTTGCCGAGGGTGACGTTGGTCCACGGCCGGTTTTATGACCTCTCGAGCAAATAGTATCGCATCATCAGGACACTGATACAGGAGACAAGGACACTCTGCACTACCTCAGTGCCTTTTGTGGGGACTTTTGTGTACTCTTGTCAATTCCTCTCAGAAACACAGGGCTACATGGTAATTTCTTTTTTGGTCCTAACATTTTCTTCCAGTTGTTCAGTATAATATTTCTAGCCTTTTTATAAACTGTTCTTCAAAGCAACACACCACTTTAGAGCTCACATGGAAAGAACATTGTGACCCCTGTTTTTAGCACAGCATGGTTCGCTTGTTTAATGTGCGCCCGCTGTTTTGTCGGTGCCTGGGGTTGGTGTACAGGCAAAGAGTTTTTGAAAACCACTTCCCCTCTCGCCCCTGTTTTTTTCAGGATGGAGGTTGTAAAGTTGTTAAAATTAAAGAGGGCCCTGAAGTGACTCTGAACTCGCAACGTAGACCTCCTGTAATCACCGATAATCTAATCCAGAGCCACAGATCAGTGTTTGTTACATGGAGTCCTTTGAATGAGAGCTACGCTAGAAATTACAAACTGCCTTTAGATCATATCAGCCCGAGATAACAAGAGGAGCTCGTCCTTGGCCTTTATCTAACATTAAGTATTTTTTTCGGAAGTGGTCATTAATACCTTCATCCCCACTTTATGTTCTCAACCTGCATCTCTTACGTTAGAGGCTAAAGCATCTTCTGGAATGGTGCACCTGTCCCTTCCTCCGCCACCATCTTCTTCCTCCCCTTTTCTTTAGAAACTCTTATTGCCTTTCTAATTTCTATTTACCTCCACACCTATTTTTTTCTTATTTTTTTTAACTTTACTTCCTCCTACTCACTGTCACATCATCTATCTCTTTGTTTCTCTATCTCAGCTCCTGTCACACCTCCTGCCTTCGCTCCCCTCCTTCCGATCTTTCTCTCGCGTGGTAATCCTACCCTATCTCGCAACAACAAGCTGGTAATCCTACCTTTCCTTTCACGCACGCTCATGGACGTACAAAAGGACACACACACACACACACACACACACATGCACAGATGAACGAACTTGCGGGCGCACACACACACACATAGGTGCAAAGAAAAATACAGTCCGATTCTGTCACAACAACACGCACAATCACACCTACGCACAAAGTCACCACACGTATAGGTAGCTGCGCGCAGTATGCACAAACACAAAGATCCGTCCACACAAACACATATTCACACACGCACACAGGCTGTGTTTGTGTTGTCAAGCTATCAGATATTACGAGGAAGCATCACAAATTCTGATTGGCTAAGAGCCCCGTGGACTTAGATACAGGAAACTAGCTGCCTTTAATTAAGGTAACTGGAGATTGCCAACAGCAAATAAAAGCCTGCGCGTGTGTGTGTGAAGTGATAGAACTCTGGCTCGACACACCTCAGATGTATTTCCCCCATGTTCAAAACAATTAGGTCATCGACCTATTCAGTTTCAATGTGTTCAAACATTTTAGCGTGTACACTTGTAAACTGAAGACAGACTTCCCTTGGACATTATTATTGATGAGTTATTTCTTCATCAAGGCAAAGTGCTCAAGTGTTTCATTCAGACCCAACTGACAATGACAGCTATAAAAGACGGAACATTAGATCTGATATACGCATATTATCATATTCATTATTGTTAGATAATCAAATCGTATTTCAATACTTTTGCAATGCAGTTCTGCACTTTATGGAGTTCTCTTTTTGCATTCTTGCTAAAAGTTAAAGGCCATTTCCACCTCTTACACATTGCAGTGTGTTAACAGGTCTTGTGGAGTACGACTGCATCTGTGAAAAAAAAGTAGTATAATACCCTTTGTGGCTCCAGAGGAAGCTTCATGTAATCTGATAAATTGCCTCCAGTGATGTCACTCAGTGGCAAGTTGTATTGTGGGTAATGTACGCACCAGGTTTTAAAAAAGTAAAGAAGAATGCGTGGAGACCCACAATGGGTCCATTAGTGTTACAGGAATGCAACGATAGACCAGTGGACTGCTTGTAAAAGCCTGGTGCCTCGATCACCCATAATGCAACATGCCAGTGGAGGCAATTTATCAGATCACACAAAACTTCCTCTGCAGCCACCTACTTTTTACACATGTGCGGTAGTAACGCACATGTTTAAAATTGGTGGAGTCACCCTTTAAATGAGAAGATCAATACCATTCTTAGTCTGTTTGCACAAAATGATGGAGTCTTATCCAGGAGCTGTACAAGCTGAAACCCTCCGAAACATCTTTGGCCTAAAATATGAAGATTTATTTCTAATTTATCTAAAACAAGATTGCTGTTGGTGAATTTATGAATATATGTAGTCACGAATATCAATTATTCATACCCTTTTGTTCCACTATAACCAAACAGACACACCGTAAAACAACATATCATTAACCTGAATTCTGATTTATAACATTGGTGACAGTCCACGCATGAGTGATACTCACTGAGATGCAGACATATACTCTCCTTTACACACATTCAGTTTTAAATTATTAACAATAAGGATCTGAGAGAAGACAGGGAGAACAGGAAGGTTAGCCAGTGTTTCTGCAAAATGATTTAGAGGCAATTTATTCCTCTTTTGTAGAGAGGGAGGGAGACAGAAACAGTTGCATTTGTCTCGTTTCTTTTCACTGTCCTGCATATGAACTGAAAACTAACTGAATGAAAAACTGAAGGACTGAAGTGTGTGTTCTGTGAGCGCATGTGAGTGACTGGTGAACTACTTTATCACTATTAAAGTCAAGGTTATGCTAAAAATACGTAATTAAATTTTAATGAATGTGTAAAGAAAGGTTTTCAGTGGACAATCTGTGTTCTTTCGATGGTGTTAGGACTTTTATTTAATCTCAGTCTCAGAAGCCACATGAAAGCTGTAAAGTGTGCTCCGTGCTTTGTAAAATGTCTCGACTCGTTTTCTCTCCATCTCTGGATCAGTGGTCATTCTGGCCTCCTGGAGCGATGATATTGGCCGTCCTCTAACTTCTGAACTCAACGCACACACACACACACACACAAGTGCACACACACATACACACACACACACACACACATCTAAAATGAAAAAGACCTTTTAACCCTCAATGACAGAGGACACGCAGACATTAAACCATCAGCTTTTTGACACGATTTATGAATAACAGACATTTTGCACTTTTTGCATATTATAATTATTTAAGATCCTTAATTTCCTGCTGTGTTTTATGTGTTCTCCTGTCTCTCTCTGTGACCATATGGTGAGGGGAAGTGTGGCTGTGGAGCAGCTGGAAGGTCACGAACACGCAAAAAAGGTTTTATTCCAACCTTAACCTCTAAGACCTGAGCGCAGAGAGAGAGAGGCTTAAATAGATTTGTGTTGCCTCTGTCTTACTCGCTGCATGTAGACTGTCAGTATAAAGCCAGCCATTGGCCGACTACTGCAGACGGCATCCTTTTCCCCTTCCGCTATTTGCATGATGGCATTTCCAAAGCCTCCATCTTCATGGAAACAACAAAATCTTAGCGCTGACGAAGAAAGAAGATAACTTATAGTGAGAAAGGGGTGATGGACAATCAAAGCGACACTGTGTAATGTAGGCGAACTCTGAAGACTGATTCTGAAAATGGATAGTTGATTTTTGACAGCAGCTCATCTCACACGCAGCTGCGGATGTGCATCACCTAGATATTCGGCCTCTCGCCCACTCTTTCTGTGTCATACATCCGGCTGTCAGCAAAAACAGTCAGAGAGAATGATCTGTTGATGGTTTCACTACAGTTCCAATGTCTTCATCTGAGGATCAGATGTTTATGTGCACGGACAACAACGGTAGACTTGACAAGAGAGAAGCAATTTTTCCATGGGGATCCCTCATTCCTTCACTAGAAGACTTGCTTATTAATGTGCGGTGGCACAGTAATGTGCGGGCTTATTGTAAATAACCGATGTAATGTTCAGCTTAGTGCAGTGTATAAGCAGCTTTCAGTCAGTCAGCACACAACAAACATCAAGCTTAGTCCTGTGGCTTACAACTCGACTGAAATCCCATTATCATCTATCTATCCATCTCTCGCTCTCTGTCTCTCTCTCCCCTTCTGCCTGTCTGTCTGTCTCTCTCTCTCTCTCTCTCTCTCATTGCCATAGTTTTGAACTTTGCAAAAAAAAACATTATCGTCTATCTATCCATGTCTCTTTCTATTTCGATGTCTGCCTCGCTCCATCTTTTTTCTCTGTCTTTCCTTCATATTCCCATGGCTTGAAACTAGAATGAAATCCCATTTATGCATCCATCCATCTCTTCTTTTTTTCTCCACTATTTCATTCCCAGACCCTCCATTTCTGTCTCCCTCACCAGATGGCAGAGTGCCAACTTATCTATTTATCTTCACGTCCATCCGTCTTTTCTATCCATCTTCTTCCTACTCCTCTCTCATAGTTCCCAATGCAATGAAAAAGGACGGCGGACGGTTGCCTATCCCAGCGTCTAACATTACGTGTCAGGTGATTTCAGAGACAATCACAAGTGAGAGTTTAATAAACGCTAGAGGGATGCTACGTGTTTGCTGGATTGCAGCACCATAAAATTGATAATACTGATCAAACAAAATGACAAAAACTAACCGGGGAAGCTTATAGCCGCTGTACCACATGGTCTGATTAATCTGCTAACCAAAGACGTGCCGGCATCATTTCACCACAGTACCTGTCATCGCTAACGCTGATGCGCAATTTATTTTTGATTCATGTATAAAAACCAACGCAAGGTAATTATACCGTCAATGTCAGCGGGTTTGAGCGCTCATAAATTCATTACTCATGTGCTAATAATAGGTGTGACTAAGCATGAATAATTAGGAAACTTCTCTTAGATCTTAGTCAAATTCATTAAACTTGCCTGAATTGTACGGTTTTATAATTAAAACATGAGTGATCCGACCACAAGTAAAGAGCCCTAAAAGTGCAGGTGTTAACGCCCCCAAGAAGCTTTGAGGACAAATCTGAGATCTGATCACTCAGGCCAAGCCCTGTCAATGTTTCCTGGGCCAGATTAAAGGACCTTCTTGATCAGTGTCTATTGCGAAACACCAAACAGAAATCACTTCAACAATCATAACATCTGATTACCATGTAGTTCACTGTGATGTAAATGATGTCTTTGAGCTCTTTTAACCTCACACTGTAGCAGTGGCATTTGTGAACACAGACTTCCTCATCCCAGACTGCATTATTTTAAGAGTTGTTGCATGAGGTTACACTTAACGGACTTTGTGAAACAGCGACAGCAAACTCTAAGTGATCGTTTCCCTTCTTGTATTTGGCATTAAGTTAAAAACATATAGATGTTTTCTTTCCTTTAAGTTTATAGTGCATCCTGTCTGCATCCTGTCTGAAGTGCATCCTATACTGACAGTGAGCATGTCAATTTTACAACACATGTGGTGAACAGTATCTATTGTAGGCTACCTCTTTGTCGTCCTCGCTCAATTTTGAGACTTGTTGCATTGGGAGAAACTGTATGAACGTTGCAAAACACCAACGCCAAACGTTATACATGAAGATGTTTCATTTCCATATCTGCATGGAGTTGGGATGTAAGATCCTGTCAGAAGAGGTCACTCAAGGCCCTGTCCAGACGCATTTAATGCTCAGTGTGAATTGACTGGCTTGAAGCTGTCCACTTGTGATCGGATCGCTCTGGACAGATGTATTTGAACAGCCTCTTTGAATTAGATAAGACAAACTCAGTCTGCCGTTTTAGTAATTTTCAACATAGATTTTACAGTCTTCTTCTTAAAGGTGGAATTTGTCTCACTCCCAATTCGTCAGAAAGTGACAGCCGACCCGTCCTACAGTCCCATTGTGTCAGTTGTTAATGATGCATTTCATGTTGCACTTGATGTATTATCTTCCACAGACATAATCTAAATTCATCTTAGTTATCGGTACACTTTATCAAAGCAATTGTGAAACGCTGATTTGACAAAAAGGTTAAAAAAGAAGAAATAAACCCCTGGCTGGAGGTCACAAATCAATATCAAGAAGTAATTGTGCTCAAGGCAGAAGTGGATTTTGCGGTTCTTAAGTAATCAAAGCTCAAAAAATCCTTATTTTATCTCTCAGTTTTTGTACTGTATGGTTCTAATGTAACACGGGTATGGTGAGTGCCAGCATCAGGCGGAAAGCATCCCCTGCTAATGGATTATACTTGCTGATTTCCCACTTCTAGGCCTGGTGTCATGTGGACGCTGTTGTTCATACGGTAAATGAGTGCTTGTTAAATTTCAGCATCATTGTGTCCTCCCCTGCTACCTGGAGGCTTGTTTTACTCGTGTTAAAAGGCTTGGATGCACATCCAATACTATTACAATGCACGTGTGTGTGTGTGTCTGTATGTGTGTGTTTTCTGTGTGTGACCACTTGTTTCAGGGCGTCGTCTCAATAATTCACAAGCCTCCCTTGCCCAGAGGCAGTATGCGTTACATCCGCTCTCTCCATTCAACATGTGTGTGTTTCTACGCGCAAGTGAGTGTGTGTGTGTGTCCGTATGGAAGTGTGACGGGGGTGAATGCCCGCGTGCATGAATGTGTGTGTGTGTGTGTGTGTGTACCTATATGTGCATATGTCTGCAAGTGTGGGTGCCCAGCAGTGTGTCTGGCGGTATTGTATTACATAACTCTTAATTATAACAGGGGAGGAAATGTGACAGCTTGTGACCTAATCCTTAATACAAGCATTACATTTTCACCATTCAAAAGGAAATGTGCATAAGAAAGTGTGTGTGTGTGGGTGTGTGTGTGTTATTTTTCCAATGCCAATTAAAGGGAATGTGACAGCGCTGCAAACACACTCCTCAATTTGTGAGTGTGATGACTTGATAATGACACACTGACTGGGCTTTCAACTGTCTCGTGTGTGTGTGTGTGTGTGTATGTGTGTGTGTGTTTACGTGCACGTGCGTGCGGGAGAGAAACAGACGGACAAAGAAGGTTCTTGAAAGCGTATATGTGCAAGTACATGTGTGTGTGTGTGTGTGCCCCTTTAATTGTGCTGAATGACAGATCTATTACTGTGGAAGAGTACGTCATTATGAACATTAAGCGGCCTTGCAGAAGCGAGCGCACACACACACACACACGCCATCATGCTGTATGATTAAAGCTGACTTAATGTGCTTAATGTGTATGAGTGTGTCTGGATTGTGTGTATGTGTGTATGTGTGTGTGTGTGTGTGTGTGTGTGTGTGTGTGTGTGGCTGTGGAGTACAGAAGCTGCCACTTGGCTTTCAAGGCACTCGCTAATATGGCTTTTAAAGGCTTCTCATCTCATCTCTCTGTGCCTGCACCCTTCACAATCACACACACACACACACACACACAGTTAAATGCACACTTTCAGGCAAATAAACACACTGACTCCCATGCATTCTGTCACCCACCGTCTTCACACGCACTCACACGCACTTCCTCCCTCCTCAGTCTTTCAGCTATGTTAACTTGCTCAGCTGGATCTATATATAGCCGTCTACACACACACACACACAAACACACATCGCACGCATACACATTTACTAGAGGCCTGCCCTCTCTTTTACCCCTCCATCCCACTTTTTTTTACCACTCGTTCTTTTCACCTCTTAACTACCTCTCCTTTTCTTCACTTCTCCTATTATCCTCCCCTCCTCTATTGTCCATCCACACTATTTCTCCAGACCTTTTTTTATCTGCTTCACTTTTATCGTTTCCCTCTTACGGCCTCCTGCTCCGTATGCGCTTTTGTCCTCCCTCTTTCTTTTCCATCGCTGCCTTTTAGCCATCTCATCTGTTCATCTTCCTTTGCCACTTCTCTCTTTGTTTGGGGGAGGAGGAGAAGGGCGACGCAGGGCGAAGAGAGGGGGAAGAAAAAGCAAATTAAGGCTACCGCAAGGAGAGATGAGATGAGAGATGCTGAACTTGAAAGTGAAAAGTGAGGAGTGTGTGAGAGAAGGATAAAAGAGAAAAGTGAGATCTGGCATGAACTATAACCCAGCAGTGTGTTCTGCGACAAAAGGCCTGCTGTCTCCGTTTTTTGGATGGCAGCAAGTAAGCTGATTAACGTATCATAAGAAAAACAACTGTCAAACAGTAAGAAGAAGGAGGAGAGGAGAGGTTCCAGATATCTGACCAAAAATGAATCATCGCTGACTCATCTGGTTGAATGAAGAAGGATGGATGTGTCGAACATAAGACTCTCACCCAGGAGAGTGCTGCATGTCTCCTGTGATGACCAAACCTTATTGTCTAACTTCTTTCAACAATGTGTATTAACTTACATAACTTGTATAGTCATTTTTAACCCAAACCATTATTTTCTCCTCAACCTAGCCAAGTCATATTCTTACCCCAAACCGAATAAACTGAGTGCTTCACAACGTTAACCACATGACGACGATGGTCCTCTACGACAGGCTGATACTATCCAATACTTATATCGTCATTTTGGGAGTCACTGGAAAATTACCTACTGTGTTCCTGGCAACCATACTAATAATTCTGCAGGAGATGCAAAGGAGAAAGTAACTACAGTGACTGTAGAGACGAGGTCAGGGCGGTTGGACAGGTCAACAGATCTTTGAACTTGGCTGGCTTTAAAGATGTTCAACAAAGGAAGGATAAAACTCTTGCTAATTTGCTTTATTTCCATATCAAATCGGAATGGGTTCAATGATCACAGCCTTTTCCATGAATCCTGTAGTCAAACTGAAGGATCGAAAAAGATTCAAACATCAGTCACTGAGTGATAGAATCTGACAAGCGAAGGGCTCCTCTTTTGAAGGGACATCAACTCTCCGTGTGACACCCAGGGCTTCGAGCAACCTCGCGACTGCTTTATACCAGAGGAAAGAAAAATGAAAAATGTGCAATGCGCTATGAAATATATATTGTTTTGCCAACATTATATTCTATATGCTTTGTGTCTGCCCAACTATAATCCTGATTCACTGAGGCTTAAAAGAAAATACCCCCTGCCTTGGCTGCATCATTCTGCATGGACCTTTTTAATGACCTGCCCGAAGCCAAGCGTGAAAATCTCTCTCTTGGCGTCCCCGCTCCATTCCTCTCTGGGTTCAACTGCCTTATTACTTGTTAAGAAATCCAGTTATCCAATAATGTCTGGGCGCGATGGTTGAATGATCACCTTGCCAATACCCTCCACACATTACATGGTCTTTTTCCCCGACATGTCTCTCTCTCTCGTTTTCTCTTTTTTTTTTCTTTCTTCACAGATCAATTTAAGCAGCCCCCCTCAGCACGCTCTCATGCCAGGTTCAGGTATTTCTCAGACAGACTCCTCGTCGCGATGTCTTTCTTTCTCTCTAAGATGGGTTTAATCAGTCAGGGCCTCTCTTTTTTTCTTGATGGAACTCTTTTTCTGCAAGGGTAGATTTAGACCTCATGCATCACATCGACTGCCCGTCGTTCTCTTTCTGTCTGTCGCATCTCTGCTAAGTTTTGTCTCGTTCCGCAAGTGTGCGAGGAAGAATTTAAGCAAACAGATGGCAAAAGAAAGTGTGAAACAGTGATTCCATGAACTACTTATATGCCGAAATAAGTGTAGTGTGTAACACGGTTACATAATCAAAAAGCAACAGTAGCACATCCGTTATCTTTGTAAATCATTGCACTTCACTGCTGCCTCCCATCTGTCGTCTATGCTAGTTTCATGAATTAATTCAACAAATATTCCTTATTCCCTCATCGTTCTACACATGTCATTGAAGGGTTTGATCTTATTTTACTTTGAAAGGCAACTTGTCAGTGCCACATCCAAATTGATGCAAAATCAACAAAAGTAAAAGAGGAATTGGCACATTTTCACATGCCCCTCCAGAAGAGCTGTTAGCATAGTCTAGAGGCCTGGAAAAGTTCAGAAGTGGGTTTTATCGCACAAATTAAAGGTCCACTTTGAGAGAAAGTTGATTTTTGAGTCTGGTTCCCAACAAGTCCAATCCGATGTTTGTAGGTCAGGTGGGTCGTCATCATCAGTATTTAAAGAGTTGAGAATGAGACTCAAAAATCAACTTTCTTATAGACACAAAATCCTGACAGTCAAGCCCCCTCTTTAAAGTAAATGTCCGTGTTGGGACAGTTTTGCTATATTTCAATTTATGTATGTATGTTACCGGTATGTTGTATTCCTTTCAAGTAAACTCTTTCCTCCTATTTCTTGCCTCCTCTGTGTTCCCTTTCTCTCTGATTCGGTTTTTTGTCAACAAAAAACAGAAGCATAACCATTTGTCACAATGGAAATGAGACTAAAACTAAAAAAAGAACAAAAGAAACCCAGAACTAGAGCTGCAAGGTGTAGAAAAAATCAACAAATTAAAACTACATGAGAATGCGAACGATGAAAGAATCAACAAATGAACTGTTTTGTTCACAGACTTGGGGACAGTCTCCACTCAGGGCTTTCCACTAAGACGATCGGGGGGTACGATCTTATACACTGGTCTTAAATGTAATAATGTTACATTATTATTATTATTATTATTAGCCTAATTGTGCCTGCAGAACAGGCAGCCTCTATTAATTTCTCAGACATTTGCTCTATTATTATTATTATTATTATTATTATTATTAATATTATTATTATTATCAGCATCAATATCTACTCTATATATTATATTATTATTATTACAAAATATCGCATCTTCTTTTATTCATTAGTGTAACTAAGTATGCCAGACGCTAATGCACCAATAAAAACTGTGATTTGCGCACTGAAAATAATAAATAATAGGCTATACAAGCTCACATAATATTGCATCATGAGGCGTTCTGGGCTTGTAAATATCTTATTGTCGGTGCATGACACCTTCACAGTCTGCAGTGGTGGCTACACAATTAAACACTCAGTGAACGTTTCTCCCTTAGCAACTAATGAAAATACACTCTTAGAGTCCGTTTGGTTTCATTTGTACAACCGACAGTGTTTTTTGATGCCAGCACGTGTCCCAGGTATTGCTAAATGGACGCTGGAAGAGAAGAGTGGATTACCGGTGACAAAATAAGCGTATTATGGTGAGCCCTGCTTCTCACCTCCGACGGCCGACACACTGACTCCGCTGAGTGCGCGCGCACACACACCGCGTGTCGGGCCGCGGATGAGTTTCTCTCCCTTGTGATCAATGAAGTCGGCGATGATCGGAGTAATTTGTGATTATTATCAGTACAAGCACAGCGAATCACAATTTTAATGAGTGCGGTTCAGTTTGACATTATTGTCAGTCTGTTAGAAAAACATTTAACTTTATTAAAATCGAAAAATAATAGTCATTAAAGTAGCCGGCTGGAGTTAACTGTGTAGTCGGCTATATGGCCGGCGCTTGTGGAAAGCACTGCCACTTAAAGACCTCTGCACATCTGGCCAACCAATTTGCAGGATTTTAAGGTCCCCGAAAAAGTTGCTGATATTCCAACATCCAAGAAGTGTGGGAGTTTCTTATTCCATCCCCTTTCACCTTACTTTAATCCTTTTTTTTCACTTCTGGCCCTCTCAGCATCCCATCCATCTCCTCCAGCTACAATTTCACCCGCTCCTCTCTTTAACTTTTCTATCCATATCCACTCTCCCCCTCTGACTGGCTCTCACTTCTTCCCCTTTCACCCTTTTCATTCTCTCTCTCCCCCTTCTCTCTCCTTCAACATCCTTCTCTGAGTGAAAACCATCTGCTCAGCATTTCACCTGAGGCCTCGATTGGACAAACCTGCACTCTTAATTGTATCCCATCCCATCCCCTCATGCCTCGTCTTTCATGTCTCATCTTCCTCCTTGTTCTGTCTCCATATTTACTTTTTTTTCTAATCTCAAAAATGATAAAAAAAATTTCAAATCTGTCTTCCTCCTATCATTTTCTTCCTCTCTGTTAGCCATCACATCTTAATCACTTTTTCCCTTATTCCTCACCTTTGCCATCCTCACACCTATCACAACCCAGGCTCTCGTGTTGCAAAGTCAGACTCGAGTATGCTAATAGGTCTGAACACAATTATCTCAGACAGACACATTACAGAGAAAGAGCAAACGCGGCTTCCTGTTTCATCAGATTCTCCGTCCCCGCCCGTCACATTTTAACCTCCTCTTTTTCCTTCTGCTTTATCTCCTGGCTCTTATCTAAAAAAATGCAGTAGCTTTTCCACTTTTTGTGGAAAATGTTGGATAATTTTTTGTATGAAGAGATAACTGACTGACTGGTGTAAAAACGTAATTTCCTGGTATAGATAGATAGATAGATAGATAGATAGATAGATAGATAGATAGATAGATAGATAGATAGAGTGATAGATAGAGTTTAAGCGATCCGACAGCTTCTGACGAGGATGGGGAGGATGGAGAAAGGACAAAAGGTTAAGGTATTATCAGAGAACAGAAAGAGAGGGAGCGAGTGAGACGGGTGGAGGACATGAGAGCCAGATGAGAGCGACCAGAGAGGGAGAGGGGGAAACGTTAATGGTGGAGAGTGACAAAGGAAGGCACGGTGAGAAGAAGAGACGAGAAGGTCACGAGGTATGTTGTTTGCAAAAATGCGTCCTCTCACCGCCGGCTCCGATGTGAGAGCTCCGACACTTGTTCAGCCGGGAGAGAAGAGGAGGACGGGAGATAATTATAATTTAAGGATGTACTTACGGCACATCCGCTAACCTCTGAAGTGAAGTTCTGCTAATGCATCTATACTACACTATGAAGTCTGGCCTTCATCGGGCAGGACTAAATAAGGTAGCGCTAAACAAAGTTGCTGAAAAAGGGAGCACCACCTGAGCTTTTGCGAACAACCTCTCCTCGGGATGTGGCCGGGGCGCAGCAGCTGTTCAACCGGCACAAAAAATAGGACTTCTGCGCCCAAAGATAGTAACTAAGGTCCCACGCGTTCGCTATCCCCACCGGACTAGAATCACATCCCACCAGATCTCCTCACCTGTGTCAGCCCCTGCTCTGTCTTCAACTTTTCCCTCCCGACCAAAGCTGCAGGAGTATGCAAGACGCTGCACTGCATGTTACAACGTTCACTTAAAAAGGAGCGTGACTGTAACAAATAAGATTCATGGTTTTGTACGGTTTGCCAAAAAACTGCACTCTAATGCTGTCTTGGATGGGTTTAACCTTGAATTTGGCTAACGTTACCTAATGTTGTGTCAAATGAGTGAAATAAGACGGATTATCAGAAAAATACTATGTAATATGTAATGGGGTTCAATGCAAAAGCTCTGGAATATGTAATCCATTACTTAAAGTAATCACATGTTGTTGATACGCCTCTAGTTCTTTGTGTGTTGGTCATGAAGTTAGCGGTGGTGTACTGGAACGCATTTCATTTCAGGGTGTTTTTAATAATCCGGCCACTTCATTTATGGAGATTTAACGAATTACGACCAATTTAACAATGCAATGCAATTTAACATCATAAACTATGGCTTCAATATGTTAAACGACTTCTCCCTGGCACAGCATCGACAAGATTATCTAAAACTATACATTTAGCAGGTTGTTTAAGTTTGACTTCCCTGGAATATCTCTGGGTTCCTTCCTTTGGATCATTTCTGAGCACCCCAAGGTGGACCGACAACACGCTGGAGAGATTGTACAGTATATGTGATCTGGCTTGGGAACGCTTTAGGATCCCCCTGGGATAGGGACAGGGACGTCAGCATTACATTTGTTTAGTCTGCTAAAGGGATGCAAGGTATTTATCAAGGTATTTATTAGTAAAATTTTACTAAACCTGGTTGTCCCCTATTGGATTTTCTTAATAATACTTGCTCCAACATTTGGCATAAAGCAAGGAAGAAAAACAATGAACTTCTAAACAATGAAAATGTGTTTATTTCTGCTCCACTTTGCCCCGAGGAAGTGTGAATATGGATGTAAGACAAACAATGTAAGTTTACAAAGATATTTGCTCGCGTCCTCATGCTGCATTTCATAGTGTTCAGTTTTGGAGATCTGAGACAACAGAGAGATTGACACAGGTCAGGTCAGTACCGTTAGTAGGTTAGTACTGTCTTCTTTATTGAGTGTAGAGCCGCATTAGCCCTTTGAAACACCACATTTTAGTGTGTCTCTGGAGAGTATACTGTAGCCCCACCACACGCTTCCTCCGATGTTCCTGCGGCTTTCAAAATAGAGCAAAATTCAATTCCTTCCTGATGCTCTTTCTGGTTGAGGCTAAAGTGCAGGTGAAGTTCAGGAAGCACACGCAAAAGTAAATAAAAGGACTCCTGCACCAGCTGAATCTCTACCTATAACATCAGACTGTGTACTGAGGCATGCACAACTCGTATCCCACTCTGAATAACCTCAGTTGCCATGGTAATATTTCCCAAAATACTGTTCAAACATCTCAACATATAGGGACGCGAGGACCACAGCGGACACACTTTATCTTCAAACCGTTAGCTGTAAGTGTTATGGCTGCTATATGTGGTGCGCTGACTGCGTGTATCCAACCTTCCCCAAGCGCTACTGACAGGCAAGATACGTATGAACGACCACAGCCCTTATTAAAGATGGCAGATGAGAGCATGAACAGGGCTGTCGTAGACCTTTAGGGAGCAGATGGAAAACATGGGCTGGGTTTGATCAGAACGTACTTCCAGACAGGGCTGTCTGGGTCAAGATCCGGCTGTGTTGTGCCAATCACGCTGCGTGAGGATTCGGGGTGTACACACACAGGACCAGTGTCGCATGCTCAGACACGCACAAATTAAGCAGGATGGAAACCCCGCTGACCCAATTATTCAATATGCGAAAACACACCCACACATAAGATAGCTTTTTCTTTTTTGGGTGGCAGCAGTCTTGGTCTGCTCAGTTTTTAAGGGAACTGCAATGTACCATCATACACACTAAATACAAGAATGCATGTGGAAATTGCAATATCTTGTCCTCTTAGAATTATTTTCACAATTTCACATTTACTAGAGCGACAAGGCAGCTGACAGCAGCATTATGTAAGTATTTCCCCTTAGAATAACTGCTTCAACATCTTTTTGATGGTACATTGACTTTCAATAGGGGGAATCTCTTGTTTTGGCTCTGTCTCTATCGCCACTCCGAACCCTATCGCTTGTTTCTTTGCTGTGTAACTCCGGTGAGCACACTCACATCACACACAGAACCAGGCATCACTGATTTGAGTGAAATCGGATGATTTGTTATGGATGAAAGTGTTCTCTGGTTTTCCCTCAG
Organism: Sparus aurata; assembly: GCF_900880675.1. Taxonomy (NCBI): domain Eukaryota; kingdom Metazoa; phylum Chordata; class Actinopteri; order Spariformes; family Sparidae; genus Sparus; species Sparus aurata. Next base: position 23,573,119 of record NC_044191.1, read on the forward strand.
ATGTCGGGAATTCCTCCTGATGCCTGCTCTGCCTCGACTCTCTTGGATTTCATGGAGTTTCCTGAAAGCAACCTGCAACTGTGGCTGCTAGTTAGCTCCGCCAGTTGACTCCGTTCAGAGCACAGCCAGGTAGTGTTGGCGTTAACACCACTAACACGGGAGCCTTTGGACCGCCGGGAGGAAGACCGCCTGGATCAGGGCAAGAGGGCAACAGAACTAGGCTCAAAGACCAAAGAGGAACATTGATGGAGGAAGCTCAGAAGGAGAAACGGAGACAGCGATCTAGCAAGAGACAAGGAAAACCTGGGATTGTATTTACAGCAGCTGTGTTGCATTCAGAGTCTGCGGGAGCCACCAAATGGCACTATATAAGAGTCTCTACATAATGTTGCTGTAGCTAGTTACCCATTCATTGTCAGGGGCCATAAAGGTTAAGGGAGCGCGACTTAAAATACAAAAGGCACCCCGCCGAAGAATCGTGCATAAATATAAAATAATAAAACAGCGTCTCACAGAGCCGCCTCACAAGGGCAAAGCATTCTTATGCCGAGCGAAAAGTGCTTCTTAGAAAGTTTCCCGCCACGGAGAGGAGGAGGAAACAGTAGGGAGCGGGTTGAAAGGCACTTGGCGCCGCACGCTCAACTCATCTCTGTTTGAAAATCTGAAACCTGCAGCTAAGAAAATCTCAAAGCTGTTATTCTTGTGTATACGTGTGTGCGTGCAAGCGAGCGCGCATAAGGACACATTGATTAGGCGTGGTAAAATCAAAGCTGAGCTTTGGGTTAGCGATCGATCAAACAAGCCGACTTTTTTTTTTCTTCTCCTCCCTTCTCTCTCTCCCTCTCATCCAGTGGAAAGAAAAAGCGGTTTATTTTAGAAAATGATTTTTTTTTTTTTTTTCAAGCCTGACAGAACGGGGAAACGGAAGAGGGAAGATGTATACACAAACACACACACACACACACACACACACATGCAAATCACACAGGAAAATGTACACACACTCTCACGGTAGACACACAGGTAGAAAAGAAAAACACACAGAATTCACACACAGAAATTCTTGCTGACATACTTACAGAGAACAAACACAAATATCGTTAACAGACTCACACACACACACACACACCAGCATAAATTAGACACACACAACCAACAAACACACAAATATAAGCACGAGCAAAAGGAAATGCACAATGACACATTTGTTCACACACACTCACATGCACGCACACACACACACACACACAGACACCACAGCAGGTTTTGACAGGATCGCGCCCACACAGCCAAAACACAGACATGCAGATAGGCAAGCTGCAAACAGAGAGACGGAGGTGGTGGAATGAGGAGAGGAAAGAACGGGAGGAAGAAGAAGAAAATAAAGAGAGAGAGGGAGCCGGAAAGGGCATGATGAGGGGGGTGAGGGGAGAAACAAAGTGGGAGAAAACAAAAGATTGACAGAGAAAATAACGGTGGGAAGGGATGCTGGAGATGAGTGATCAAAAGATGAAAGGGACTTCCTCTGAAACATCCAGCCACCATGAATCAAACGCTTCATCCAATTACAGCACATCTCCAACTCTTCACACACACACACACACACACACATCACACATAGTTCAAATCCAGTTCATTAATAAAAAATGAAAAAAATATCATGTGTTTCCTACACATTAACTTCCGGTCGAGGAACGTTCTGATGTAACGTATGACTGGGGAGGAGGCACGCTGGGAAAAATGAGGGAATTCACTTGTGCATTCGGGGAAAATTGGACCCAGTGCGTGGGTCTGTGTGACGATTCCCCCTGTGATCGCAACGAACAAGGCAAAGCTTTTTTTCGCCCTTCACTCTCGAGCATTTAAGTGCTTGTTTTGGACATATTTTTGGTTGCATAATAATCAGCACTTAAACATAAGACCGCTAAATATAGCACAGAGGCAAAGCTTTGACCTCATCGAGCGAATACCCAAGACGATGTTTATTTAAGTTTTTTTTTTGTCACTGAAGTGTACGTTCTTTTAACCTTTGTGCCAAAAAGAAAAAAGCAGGTCCTTGACTTAGAGTGCTGCTCGCTGTACAAGTCCCTCACATTCATCCTTTCTGTGTCCTCCATTAGTGCAGCAGACACAGCTGTTTTTTAAACATTAGTTGGCAGAAGCAAGTTGGTGGATTTTTAAAAAGAAATCCTTGTCTCCTCCAGTGAACTCATTACCCAAATATTTTTTTTAGAATTTCTGACAACTGAGAAGAAGAAGCAACATTACTTTTGCAAGCGAAATCTCTGAGGAGCAGAGTGCCGTGGCTTCTCGAAGTCTCAATGTGTTATGAAGATGACTCCAAAGTCTGTCCCACCTGAAGAATAGTATTGAAAAAGTACTTACGGTCATTACCGGCCATATTTTTTAGCTAATATGACACAGAGCTCATTATTATGTTTCAGAGACACCAGTACAAAAATCACGGATGATTGCCTTTTTAGGGCTGCATCCTGTTCAGCAATATTTCTCCCTTCCTAGCCTCATCCGTCTCCCTCTCTCTGTCAGAACGAGCTCAGGCCTGTCTGACTCATCTGTGATGTTGCGCTGCACTGCCAGCTGAGACATCCATCCAAACAGACAAACTGACAAACACTAACACACAGGCGTGGGGCAATAGAAACACAGGCGAAGCAAAACTGGAAGTACATTTCTGAATAAACCCACTCACATCATCAACATCATGAACATGTGATGTATGGTTCCGCGATATTATGATTTGCATGGTTGAACAAGGACGTATCAGGGCTGCGCACAAGCGGGGTTTCAGGCTGCATGTCATCTAAGACGTTTAAGGTCTTTTACACTTTATTGAAGAGTAGTTATTGGTGAGCGAGAGAGAGAAGAGGCGGTGAGGGTCTGGCTTTCGGGTGGAGAAAGAGAGGGAGAAACAGATTTACTTGGATCGATAGTGAAAGAATGGATGGCTGTCTCTGAGCACAGTGGCGAAACATTTAGCCATCGAATCTGTTTAATCGTGCTCCCCAGTTGTGTTTTGTTTATTTTTTATTCAAACATGCCTTGTCAATGCCCTCGCGGGATAGTGAAGAATCGCTTAAACAGATATGGGAACACTTTTTCCAGAGCTCAGGGTGAGGTGTATATACGGTTGAGTGGGGTATTTAAGATCAGGCGTTCACCTTTGAAATACAATTCTTAAAATGAAACGGGCATCAATGTAATGTCGAGTCATGGCTGTGTAACCACTTCATGCTAACAATTTACTTCTTACCAATGCCAAATCTTAAAAGTCATTCAAGTAGTCAGAAATGCAAATGTGTTAAACATGGCTCAACAACGGCGTGCATAATCTGGTCATACGTATTGAGATGGCTGTACAACAAATGGATAAATAGAATAAAGATGTGACAGTTGAAATAAGAAGTAGTACAGGAAAATGGCTTGAAAAGGCACAAGAGGATGGATGGATGTTTCCAGGCATCCTGCATTGATTACAAGAAGCAGAGCGATCAGTCCCAGGGAGTTAATTTTGTGCCACATAACTGAGAGAGTTTAATGAGCTAGCATTGCCAAACCATAGTCTGTAGGTGGTTTGTTGGCTTAGCAACAAATCGCACTTCACTGAAAATAAAAGTGGATCACTGAAGCCCCATAGACTGTGGAGTGTCGAACAAGCCAAAACTGCTTGGATGGATAGATGATGGATGGATGGAAAAGTGGTAAGCTTCGAGTAGCGTGTATCATATTCAAATATTTAAAGGTCTGTTATTGTAGAAAGTCTTTTTTAAATTATAAAGCAGGTCTAAGTGCTTTATGACTGCTGTCAAAAAATTAAACACTCAATCTATGGTAAAATACAAACATCTATTCACAAACACTGCCTTTCTGTCCGTCGTCAGCACAGCTGTGGCTGCAAAAACACTAGCAACAGCGGGTGCAGAGTGGTGGTGGGCGGGGCCTACTCAGGTCTGTGAGAGCTGACCAATGAGAGGAGACTTTGCTTTTCTGGAGGGGGGACTTGAGGAAATGGAGAATTACAACAGAGGGTTATCAGAGTTGCTGCAGACAACAACAAGTATGTGGAAATTTTCTGGTAGACTCCCCAAATAAAAGCATTACCCTGAAAATTAGAGTATTATGGGACCTTTACGGTTCCAAAAGGTCAAACATCTGTTAACTCATCACATCACTGGACAAGGCTTTGAGCAAATTTGCCCTCTCGTTGTCTGTGGAGACCAAGCTAAAACCAACGTTACACAAGGTATTTATATTAGTCACAGAACCCGTTGTATTATAGGTTATTTCTCACAGTTACAGACAGAAACCTCTTCCTCAAAAGCACATTTCTACTTTATTCTGGGCTCCTAACAAAAAGTTCACCACCCTTGTGGTGCCATTGTAACTTTAAGATAGAGAGCTGTGGTGTGAAGGTCACAACAGTGCTCCATTCAAACACCAAGTGGCCCCACGGCACAATGGGAAAAGAGTGTAATCAGCAAATGCGTATGTGACTGGGTGTGTGTATGAGCATGTGTCTGTGTGGACCACTCAGGGACAGTTTGCTTTTTACACTAACACCACCACCGCCACCACCACCACCACCTCTTCCCATCTCTCTCTCTCAGTGACCCCCACCCCCACCCCCCTTGGGACGGTGCTAACAGCCAAAACTGAGAGAAGCTGAGGGGAAGTAGAGAGAACAAGGGATAGAAGGACAGAGGAAGAGGAAGAGAGATGGTGTACAATGTTTCTTGTTTGCTGAGAAGAATGCTGAAATGTACTGCATTGTAGATGGAGAGCTGTTCCTGCACAGTGTGCTAACATTCTGTAGAACAACAAGCTATATAGGAGCCTTTTTCTTTCCTGGATGTCTGCAACGTGTTGTGGGAGTGAAGCCTTGTACTGTAAATATTATTTAACTGAATTGGCCAGGGAGAAAGAGACGAGAAAGAAAAGACTCCCTCAGAAAGTGTCACATATTTGTGTGTCACAAAGACTTTCTGCTTGGCAAGAGCGTTTAAAATCAATACGCCAATGTTTGTGGAGAAAACCTTTTGCCCAGTGTTTCGCTATCCTGTTCCACGATATAAAGAAAAATACCAGAGACATCTGTGTATCCCTGGCGGACTTTATACACTTTTTTCTTGTGCTATACGTCAAAACTTCTCCATAATCTATCTTGAGCATAGAGAATAACTAGAACTATTGAAGCCACAACAACCACCACGGCCTACAGTATGTGAAAGCACTTTGAGATGCAGTTGCTTAACGCAAAGAGTGGTTAAAGCTGGCGCCATAAAGAGTCTGAATGTACTAAAGTAAATTGGAAAACCTTTCACCTCAGCTGTTTTTATTTCTTTGTTTTCGTTTTTTGTTTTTGTTCTAGTTGTTTTTCAAAATAGAGAAAGGACTTAACACTACATTTGACCAGTTAGGACCATATATGCCTGTCCTATGGCCTGCAACAGCCAATCAGTGATGTCATAGACAGGAGACCCACTCCTTATTCAAGTCCCTCTTTCTTGAGCCACCTAAACAGCAGCCTCCAGGTGACTTGACGCATCATGCAGCCAATGAGTTTTTAAATCAGAGAGTATATCATTTAAGAGGGTTTTAGTGCCCTAAGCTTGGAAATTATGTAAATTTATGTGATGTAATGCAATCTTCTCTTTGTATCGGCTGTTTTTCTTCCACCTAAGTGTTTGTTTTTGACTATTTTATATGCGCAAAGTTAGTGTTATTAAGGAAATGAAGAACTATAATGTGTTTAATGCTCCTCTTACTCTCATGCAGGGGTATTTTCAGTAACAAAAAAATGGATCCTGTAAGAGTATATTATGAAGGTTTGGAGACAGAGGAGAGAGAACATTAAATATCACAGTCTCTACGTTTGACCTTCAAAGTGTATTGTGAACACTTTGTACACAATCAGTCATATCAATTATAATCTCAGTCACCGGCTATCTCTCGCTGAAGAGTATGTCACAGTCAGTGTGATCTACCCAGAGCCAGAGCATGAATCACTTAACAGGGAAGATGACCTTGAGGACAACCTTTAGAAAGTTTTTATGAGATTCTTTTAAGTATTTTCTCTGGAAAATAGTGTGAGAGAGAGAGACAGAAGGGAGGAAGAACGGATAAAAAACACCAACAAAAACATCACAGACGATTAAAGAAGGGAGGTGTTCTCCACCTCTCAGCGATGCCAGGGCCCTTTGTGTGTGTAAAAACACATACATGTGTGTGTATGTGCACATTAGTGAATACTAGCGCATGTGTGCACGCCTCTGGCAAGTGACTATATTGTTTGCGCATGTGGGATTATATCCATCTATGTGTGTACTATATATGTAGAAGATACATGGTGGGTGTGTGCATGTTGTGTTTGTGACGGACGAAATTTGAGATAGAAAGTGAGAGAAATAAAGTGAAGACAGTGTGTGTGTGTGTGTGTGTGTGTGTGTGTGTGTGTGTGTGTGTGTGTGTGCGTGCGTGTGTGGCTGCTCGGACCTCCCCAGGGCTAGGGGCACCAGATGTACTAAGCCTCATCATCACAGCTAAAAATATACATACGCACACATGCACACACATTGTAAACACAGGACACATTAGCAACATGCCTCACTGATTAGCTCTCTGTCTTCATTAATCTCACGGCCTCTTATATTTCTGTTTAAAACTGTTTTATATCGCTCGGGTTGCCCTCATCTGGGTCTGTCTCGCCTATTTTTTTTATTTATTTTTTTAACCTATCTGATTCTGTCTCTCGCAGTCTGTCTTCCGGTCTTCTATCTCCGCTGCGGAGATAACTTGTTCAGTGTTTGCGTTCGCGTATCTGTCTCTCTCAGGACCTCATTCCCTTTTCACCCGCAATCTCCCCTAAACATCTCGCTGAGTTTGTCATTCAGCGTTCTCTGCAGCTTCCTTTGCTCGCTTTGCTCATCTTTATTTCGCTCTCGCATTTCAAAACAAGTAGGGCTTTGACAAGTGATTATCTTCATTACTAATTAACTTCTGAAACATTTTTTTTTTTTTAAATCGGATTAAATGCAGTCTATAAATAGTGAAGTGTTTCATCTTGTTTTGTACAACGAAGATGTTCAAATTGAACAATGGCTGACAACAAAGAAACATTAAGAAGATGAATCAAAACAATTAATATTGAGCAGTTTAGCTTGATTTTGCTTAAGTGTCTTGTGGCGACAAAATCAGTGTGTTTCCAGGAGACCTATGATTGTCCGTTCCCATTTCCGTTTCGGTGGCTTGACAACCGGGTGTTTTTTCAGGAGACATGCAGACATTTCGGGACACCAATCGTTACATGAAAAGAGGGTGTTATTTAAGACGACCTGCGAATGCCTGGAGGGAAGTCGGACCATCTCCATCCGTGATCATGGTGACCAAAACAGGTATTTTAAGTCAAATCACGATGTTTATCTAAACTTTCAGTTTGAACTCATATGTGGTTTTGGAGGAACAAACTTAGCTTACATTTATTCTGGCGACTGGGTTGCGATGGAAGACAGCTGAGGCTTACATGGATTGCAACATGATTATTTACACATGTGCACAAGAAACCCAGTGATCTTGATCACATCCTTGATGATATTTGCAACATCACTGGGATTTGTTTTGGATTTACACACCAAACTGAGGCTGACGGTAAAGGTGAGGATGATTCCAGTTTGATACCTGAAAGGGTGGTCTCTTCTTGGGATTATCCTCCCATTGGCTTTGTTAATTTCTGGCTGGCTCCATCCCTTTCCACACTGTGCTTTGTCGCCTCTCTAGAAAATCCCCCTGGAAAGCTAGCTGTATTAGAGACTCAGAACACTGACGCATTTAAGATGGAAGACTGCAAAAAAAAAAAAAAAGAGCCCTATTCTAAGTGCGTACAGGTCTTTCAGCTGATGGCTCTAACGGGGCTAAAGCGTGCGTGCTAAGTCAACATCACCGCTTTTGGACAGGTGCCATGGCGGTGTCAAGGGCTCAGTGGTGCCCAAGACAACAGTGATTAGTGGCTTGAAGTCAAACAGTCCCATCTGTTTTTTCTGCACAATGTGTTCTCCTGCCTAAACGACCCCGGCCGAGTATCCATCACCGTGTTTCAGCCTTCACATTATTTCGAGCACTCACAAGATTTAGAGAACAACTACGAGCAGTGGCATCAACAGCAGCTCAGCATGCACTCACAGGCTGTTGCCTTGCCTGTTTTTTTGTTTTCCGTTTTTTTTTTTTCCTGCTGTCTTTGGCCCCGAGAGGAAATTATGGAAGAGAGGGGGAACAGAGGAAAAGGAGAGTGAAGACAAGGAGGGGGAAAAAAGAGGAGAGATGAAAGAAGAGCAGAGGACAGGAGGCGACGAGAAAAGAGGAAATGAGACCGAATGAAAAAGAGGCACTGAAAGGGAAGGAGAGATGAAAGGAAATGAGAAAAGAGGAGAAGAAGAGGGAAAAGCAACAAAGGAGATGAGGAGGGAGGAAAAAAAGAAGGCAACAGAGAAGAAAGGAGGAGACGGGAAGGCCAGCTTTGATAACATAGCAGGAGGCCCAGCAGGTAGAAAACTACCTCCAATGTTGTCTTAATCACCTTTTAATCTCCCTCCATCCCCCCACTTGTTAGCATGCTGGAACTTGGGCAGAGAGAAAAGGGCACGAAGATGAGGGGGAGAAGAGGGGGAGAAGAAGAGGGAGATTTTTAGCAAAACAAGGAGAGAAAAAAAAGAGACAACGATGCAAAGCAGAGATGCGGGAGGAGACAGAACGATGTAGGTGAGAAACAACAGGACGCCTCTGTTTTAACAAGCAGCTGCCAACTACGTGAGAACTTACCTCACAGCCTTATGGTGTCATTTTTGCTTACTTTGAATGTGTTATTGTCTGCTGAACATGATCACGAACACGATGTCTGTCGTCACTCGGAAATCTCAACATCTTCACATCCTTGTCATGAACATGAGGTTGATTTTGTTGCCTTCAGACGGAGCCAGGCCGGCTGATTTGCCCTGTTTTCGCTGTCTTTATGCTGAGCTCAATCGAACAGTTTCTGGATCTAGCTTCAGTGTTATCAATCTTCTCATCCATTTATGTGCAAGGGGAAGCTTATTTGCCAAAATATAGAGCTATTGTTTAAAGGAGAACTAGCATTTCCCCCCTTACCTGCGGTGTTTTATGTACAGTAGGCTCTTGCATGTAAAAGTTAGTACGATTTGGGAGTATGATTAGTGAACGGTGTGCGAAAACCGATGTGTTTTTTGAGCACAAAGGCATGTAAACATATTCTTGCAGTCACCCACAATAAAATGATGTGCCGGAAAATGACCATATGTCTCCATTAAGATGGACATCTCAATTTTGATTTGGCCTGATACTGAGTGCAACATTAGAAGGGTTTTTTTTTTTTGGTGTCTGTGTATCTCTGCTGTTAAGGACACACAGTCCTATGGGACCTTGGAGCAGTAGTGGAACCAAGTCGCTGAGTTGCAAATAATGCCAACAAACTGTCAAGCTTCACACACACACACACAAACACAGCGGTGTCTAGGTGTGGGAGGGAGCTGCAAAAGCTGAGTCGATGGCAAATCCTTAAAATCTGTCAGGGTTTTTGGCTCTTGAGGTTGCCTGTTCGGGTGTGCGCGAGCGTATTCGCACTGTTTATCAATTAGAACGTATGCTCCCGCTGATAGCTAATGAGGATGATTATGGAAAATAAATGTAAATAAATATGCTTGGCATTGTTCAAAGACAAGCACTTTTCATCTAGATTTTACAGAAATGTTTCCACGGACGGAGGGAATCCTCGGTAAACTTCTAAATCTGAAGCCTTAATCCAGCACTTATTAGCACAGTTGTGTACACTGGACTGTTTTAAAGTCTCCCTCTTCAAACATGATTGATATGCATGGTGAAACTCTGAGAAGACTTCTCAGATCTGTTTATGCTGCAGTCCCGTTGGTCTTACTTGTATATATATTGTCTTGCTGCAGCTGTAGACCGTTTCACAGGTTGTCTGAGGGTTCATATCTAAGCCACTGTCAATTATCTTTTCTATTTTTCTATCCAGTAGATGAGCAGAGAGGAATTAAGAGTTTCCCTTAATGACACTTCATCGAGTTATATAGACACAGCAGTGACCTGCGAGTTAACCACCACTTATGTGCAGTAAATGTGGTATAATCAATGGTATAAGCACAGAGACAAGGGGAAAATACAGAAACTAGTTGCAAAGCCTCTGATATTATTCATCAAAGTTTGTTTCTTTTTCTAACGAAACTCATAAATAATCTCCCAGCGCTGAGAGATAACATGACTTAGAATATCTGGGAATAATCTTGATATCTGTGAATATGAGACATAATCTCCCCCTAAGCTTCTTTGCAGTGTCATGTCATCTTACAGTCACTCATACGCAGGCCGTGGACGGCAGTAATCCAAGAAGTGATACAACATCGAGGCAACAGGGTTATGTTACGTCGGCTTCTCTTTTCATAGCCATCTGGTTTACACACATTTGTGTCCTTCGTGTCTGTCCTTGTCGACCACAAGTGGCCCCACTGGCTTAAAGCACTGGAGTCATGGTCACCTTTGCGGCGGTGTTTGGTCCCAGTGGATACAAACCAGAACCCATCTTATGGCTGAGTACCCTTACAGCCCCTGTTCAAACACACTCATTCATGTTTATTTTAAAAATAAAAACACAGCCAATATGGGTCTGTTCCCAATATGTTTTATCATTAAATGGAGAGTATGGCATCTATATCCACTTGTGTTTAAAATAACATTAACTTTCAGAGCTGCAAGAGCTTTCCCCATGGTATCATATAAGCTGCTGTAACTGCTGTCATAAAGTGTCGGCCAAAGGGATGATTCTCCCACAGACAAATGGATGAGTTTGTGGCATGTGTAGAATGAGCAAAATGTCAACCGCAAGAATGAAAAAGTAATCCATCCATTCACACTGCAGCTACTTATTTCAATTCAAGTTTTCTTTTCAAATATTCCTGTAAAATAAAACATTTCCGTTAAAAATACCGACAGAGGAGGGATCCGGGATTTCCTCTCACTTTCCTTTAAGGTGCAACATCTATGATCTTTTGATGAAAACAAAAAAAACAATCTGAAGTTAGCATGCTAACCAGCTAGCCCCAGCTCACATGAGCTGCATGACTAACTAAGCTGACTAGCTAACGGTAGCTAAAGTCAGTAGAGGTTAGCAAGACGAGCCCGCCAATGTTTAATGTTTAACATTGCCCTGGCACACCACCTGACCGTTATCAATCATGTGTTGATTGAAAATATTCAACTCAATGAGCAAACGTGAGTTAATGTAACGGAAAGCCCCGTTCTTGTTTATCTGGTATGGCGGCTGTAGGGCCAGACTGTTATACCTGTCAGCAATGAAGAAAAACAAACAAATAAACAAAATAAATCTGCTGTTTCTAAACAGAGTACCAGACCGGGCCTTGTAATGTTTTGCATCCAAATAACTGATGAAAGCGACAACACAATTATCTTGGTAGTAAAACTCAGCTTGCGCTGGGTAAAATGTGGGGTTTCTGCAACAGCTACATCTGTGGATGCGTTTATTACAACACTGATGAGCACAAATAACCAGCGGGCAGCTTGATAAAATCTGAAGGAAACCAAATAAAAAATGTGAGGGAGACATTTTCCAGCAGACACCCATGTCCCGGCTCATATTGCATATGTAGCACATGCCGAGATGGATTGGCTGCGTGAGTCAGAGGGGGATGATTCATTGACAAAGAGACAGCTTGGAAGGCATGTTAACTTAGAAACCAGTAGACTGTTAGACGTCGTCTATGTGTGTGTGTGTGTGTGTGTGTCTGTGTGTCTGTTTGACAGTAAAAATGCGATTGGGCATGTGGATAAGTGTGTGTTTCATAGGATGTAAAGTGTTTCTGTCTGTTTCAGCATGAGAGTGTATATTCTGTAAAGCTGTGTGTGTGTGTGTCTGTCTGTGTGAGTAAATCTCCTGGTCCTCCCCTGCAGCCTGTGGAGAGGATGAAAAAGATTTAATACCTCTGCCAAGGTGATGCCCTACAGTGCTGCCTGTCTTACACACACGCACACACGCACACACACACACACACACACACACACACACACGCACGCACTCACACGCACACACGCACACACATGCACACTCAGGGGATTAGTTAACCTCCTCCGGTGGCAAAGTACAACAGTCCACCAGCATGTCCAGCAGCTCTTCTGGACTCCAGCAATACTGCACACACACACACACACACACACACACATACATATACACATATGCAGAAACACACACATAGCACCACAGTCTACTCGCATGCCCGGCACGATGAACCTCTCCCACACACACAACCACACACTTGGAAAAAGAAACATTTTGACAGACACGTTCAGCCCATGTGCTCCCCACACACACACACACACACACACGTACCTTTCTCCCCATCTACCTACTCTCTCTTTTCAACCTCAGGGCATTCCCTCTATAACACATCACCACATTTTCTCTTCCTTTCCCTTCACTTCACTCCTCTTCCCCTCCGTCTTGTTCACCGGCTGTTGTCATATTCCCCCCCCCCCTTGCACCGTTTCCCTGGGCAGGTTGGCACTTTTTTCATCGCACATTGCTCTTTTTTTTTGTCCACACATTTAATCATTTACGCTTGATCCACAACACGGTGACAGAGAGACGAAGGGAAGAGGTTGCCTGGTAAATCCCTCAACGGCATTAAGAACCCGAATGTGACATGCAGTGAAAAAAAAAAAGAAAAATCTCCAAATTTGGATCTTGAAGCCGCTCCAAAGAGGTTTACGTGTTTGCTGGCCAACACTTTTTTGCAGAGCAGAATTACTGTGCTGTTTCTTTTGTACGCACGACACCTGGAATTTAATTTAGGCAAATACGGATCACTGCTCTCTGTTGCAGCTTCATTTAGTCGTGTTTTACAGCAGCTTTAACGGGACCGCTTCTTTGGGAGATACAGAAACGGCAATGTGTCTTTTGCAGAAACAATGCCGCAGTCTTACACCAAGGGACACACAGTGCTGCCCGCTTTCTTTCAGTGCCCATGTTAACCAGTCGGGCTTTGCAGCCCAGCTTTCCATCTGCAGTGATCTGTTCTATTCTCTCTGCATTCTGCATACAAATCTGGCGGTAAACAACAACGATAACATACATAAAATTCATCATAAAGCCTATGAATTATATATGATATATGATACACATGGTCTGATTCTGATAACTCATGAAGTATGCATCCCAAGATTGCCAACCCTTTTGATTTTCCTCCTCCGCTGTCCTCCCATATCCCCCCAAAGACGAAAATCAAAATCTGCTCATCCGCTGTACGTATCAGCAGCAGTCTCACTACTGTTTGTGATTGTGTGTGGTTTTTTTTTGTTTTTTTTTTTAGATTGCCTACTTATTACTCATACTTGTCAGTTCTGTCTTAACAGAGAGTAAGAGCGGGGATCACGCGAGGCGATGGTTCTTTTAACTGCAATTGTTGTGGAAAGAATCGGCGCCCTCCTTATCCGAGGGGGAACACAAAGCCTAATAATAATAATAGAGATAAGTAGCTGATAAGAGCTGATAAGAGCTGATTCACTCACTGACCGGCGCAGGGAAATGGCTCCGACGTGAATAGCCGAGTGAGAGGCTGTGACCCATCGCGACCTTTTGCAGCGTTACTGCGCCGCCCACGAACTTCTTCATTAACGGTCGCTATGAAAGCCACTGATAGCACAGAGGGATTCAGCGTTATGTGCTCTGTATGTGTTTCCCCCCCACACCTGTTTCACATCAGCCTCGTTAGCACTGCCTCCACCTGCACCTCATCCCCTCGTTAATTAAGTTTGTGTTCGAGCTCTTTGTCGGCTCGTCTGTTTCCTCCCGTGTGTCTCCCGTGTCTGTTCCCTGGTCTGCGCATGTGTTCTGAGTATTCCTGGCTTGTTTTTCTTGGTTTTTCTGTTTCTTGTTTTTTTTTTTTTGTTGTTTTTTTTTGTATTTCTCAGTTTAATTTTTTTTCCCCTCGCCTGTCTTTTGTTACGTGCTTTTTGGTGTTTTCTGACTTTGGTGTTTGCACTGGACATCAGCTCATTAAGCTCACTTTTTTACCTGTCTCTGTGCGTGCAGTGGGGTTCCTATTTTGAACTTTGTCAGTTTGCTGCTAATTAAAAGCAATTCAAAACTAAACTAGAACTTTACACTTACGATGAGTTGCAACAGAAGATATTATTTTATGTAGGGTGGACAAACCGACCTTTTCTTTTTTTTTTAACAAGGATGCAACCTAAAAATAATGGAAAAAGACACCTGTTGTCATTATGAGGTCAACTGCCAGCCGGCTCCATTGTGCAGCGGTGTCTCCGCTGTAACCTGTAACTTGTAACTTGTTAACGGTGATGAAGACAGACAGGTAACTTCATTAGTTTAGCTGCTCTGAGCAGCTACCCAGACAGGCCCGTGGAGCTCTCCACTGTCTGGACTTAAAAGTAACTCTTCCATAAACCTCTCTCTGTCTCTCTCCTCCTCCCTGCCAGGGGATGAGCAACTCTCCTGTCAGAAAATCCTTTAATCTTGACCCATGGTGCGGCAATGACCCACAGACACAAACCAGCTATCTCTGTAACTGCGAGCTTATGCATGTGTTCAGGTGCGTGGGAGTGTGTGTGAGAGAGATTTCGGGCAAGAAGCTGAATTTGATTCTGGGTTTGCAGAAAACGCGCAAGAGTGAGATGATGAAATGCAACCGTGTCGCTTCCCCTCCGCGGCGCTCTGGAAACGAGTGCATCGGCGTATCAATAATCGGCACGTAACGCGCGGGTAAGAAGCACGTGATTGAAACATCACGCCGATACACAGCATGAAAAAACACGCAAACGGATACACACACACACAAACACAAGCGAACGTATGAACGCACGCAAAGCAAAAGCAACAGGCCCGAAACAGAGCAGAGGGGAACAAATCAGTGAAACGGAAGAAAGGTGGGAGGACGAAAGAGTGTAAGAAAGGGTTTTTTTCTTCTGTGGGCTGCCAGCAGAGATTATTGCACTTTCTCTCTATCTGCTTCCTGCCGTTTCTTTCCTCTTGTTTTTATTTTTTTTCTCTCCTTTGGTCTTCTCATTGCTCTCTCTCTCAAAACTGACTCCTCCAAAGAGTTTGTTCCTGTCTTTTGTTTCTCTCCTGCCAGAGAAGGGAAATTAACAAAGCACAAACAGTTGGTTACTGAACTCAAGCAGATTTTTCAGGTAACTGTACTTTACTTGAGTATTTATTTTTCTCAAAACTTTATACTCTTTACTTCCTGCAATTCATTTAAATATCACTTTATTTACTCATTTCAGTGCACATCACGCATGGTAGACATAGCCACGAAACGAAAAGAAAGAACAAGATGGAAGCAGACAGAGACTTGAATTAGGAGAAAAGGCGTGTGGCGACAAAGGCAGCGACATGAATGAAAGTGAATCAGGCAACTTCGCCGACAACGCCGGAGCCTTATTTAAGTGAACTAGTATTTGAAGTTGTTGGCTCCAAGAAAAAATACTTCAGGGTCCGTACTGTCTTACTTTTTCGTTGAATGAGAAGTTGAATCAGTACTCGTCTTTTTTTTCACAAGTATCTGTACTACTGGAGTAAGCAATGTGTGTTTCCCACCTATGTTTTTTACCTGTTACCTGTTTACCCCGCCTCTCCTGCTCTCATGTCCTACTGTCTTCTGTACTCTTTTCATTTTTATGCATTTTTTCAATTTCTGTCCTCGTTCTTTCCTCTATCGTTCCTTAATTCCTTTTAGCCGTTAATTACTTTACGTCCCTAACTCTTTCCTCTGTTCCCCTTGGCTTTCTTTTTGGTTCCCTTTCATTATTTACTCTCCAGTCTCTCTTTTCTCCACTTCCATTTCACAGCTTTCTGCTCACTTTTCTATTCCTGCCGTCCTCCCCTTTTCCCCACCCCTCCTCCATCCCTCTCATAATTTTTTTCTTTTTCTGTACAAAAGAAAAAAAACTAAAATTGTATTCATAAATACTCATTTACATACATATAGTGTGTCTCTATATAACTCAGTCACCTCAGACACCAGTGTGCTGTCTGATAACAGCTGAGAAACCTGCCAAATCACATAACCTGATTTGCCATGTGTGTGTCTGTATGTGTGTGTGTGTGTGTGTGTGTGTGTGCGTGTGTGTGTGTGTACTAGGTTGAATGATAAATTAGGCTGACTCTGGCCCGCCATCTTTTAACCACAATTAGAAAGCCTCTCTGACAGACTGTCAGACTCAAGGCTAGGAATCACACACATATACACACACATACCGTGCGCACACGTCTGGAGGCACCCAGCAGCTTATAGACAGACACGGGCAGACTGACGTATGAGCAGACACCGTTTCCAAACCATCAAACACACACACACACACACACACACAGTGATGCATGGCCATCATTACCCGCGCCCCTCCCTTGACAGCTGTTCCCTCAGCAGCACGCCCTGCGATGGTACTCCACTGCGCACACACACAAACACACAAAATCTCACCATCCCTCTGAGAGTACAGGCACAACATGTTAATCACGAGAGAGGTCAAAAGTACACACACACACACACTTTCCTACACATACGCAGCGCATACTGTATACATCTACGAGAATGTTGAACATCCAGAAGAAGAAAAAACAAAGCAGCTGGTGAGTCTGCAGCAGAAAAGTGAAAAATAGCCTCCCATCCTGCAGCCATCTTTCTGGTGCCATGGTGATGAGCATCATTTCACCTTGTGTTACCTCCATGAGTTTGATCACATTACAATGCAATGCGGTGCAAATGATGCGACATGCAAATGCCCTGGCTGCTTTTCTGCTCTGTCATGTGCCATCAGTTCAAGAGTCATGGCCGCCGTGAGGAGCGGGTCCGCTTCATGTCTCTCTTCAATTCTCTTAATTTAAAGGGAATCAGCAGTTAATCTATTCACTTCACTATTCACAGTAAATATCTTTTTTACTTTTACCAATTTTTTCTGTATTAAACTAATTTCTGAAGTTATACATTTTGATTACACTTTCCCACTAACAACGTACCGCCCATCGGGCGTGCAAAGTTCAAGTATCCACCGTTGTTTGCCTCCTAGCTGATACTGAGGGAATGTAACCCAGACGTGATCTGAATTCCTTTCGATAAGAAAAACTTCACACCACAGCTAAATTCTACAATCACACACATTTAAAGTATTATGTAACACTATTCCTGCTCCACTCGGTCTCCTTCTATGCACAGGAAAAAAAAAAAATCTGGCCTTTCAAAAAAAAGGGGGGGTTTTCTTGTGGTCATAAATTTCAACCACTAAGTGCTCTTTTATTTTTCCACATTAACTAGGAGAGAGAGTGAAAAAGAGAGGTTGAGTACAAAGTGGTACTGCCAAACTGGAACAATCAGAGGAGCTGCACTGCCAACTAAACGACAGAAGGGTAGAAAGAAAAAGTACTTGTCCTCGCTTTCACCCTGGCTAATATCGCTCGCATGATTCTTGAATGTATCTAGAGATTTATTTTTTTTTTCTTCCTCGGCTTTAATCTGATTCTCCCTTTCTCCCCCTTGCTCACATTTCCTTCTTCCCTTTTTTTGCTCTCTCCTCTCTTTATCCTCTTCTTCATCTCACCCACCGTCTGAGTCGCTTCCTCCTGATACTTTGGGCAAAATCGCTGAAATTCCACAAAAAACAACCTGCATATATAGTTTTGCAGCTTTATAGATCAAGTACTGTGCTATGATGATCCGACTAAATGGTATGATTGTTTTTCTCATCTGCAACAGTCCACTTGTAACTACAATCTAAAAAACATAGCTCAAAGAAGAGTTGATTACAACTTTCAAGCTTCTGATCTCAGTTCAATGACAAAGCAAAGTAAGGTAAAGTAGGCAAAAGTGCCTCCTAGCAAAGGTACAAAGTGTTAAAAGAAAAAAAGAACCGCAGCAAGGAGACTTGAGAAAACACATGAACTGCAGCACTGTGATTCAGTGTGAGAACGCTCAGGGTAAAGAAGTATCAGTACACCAACTTCTGAAGGATTCTGTGATATATGCATTCAGTGAATACAATCCATGCCACCCACAACCATGATCCACTTCTTGTTAACTTCCAACAGGTCTTTGATTGTAAGTGATTCACTTGATTCCAGCTTCTTAATCAGACGATTAAGGAGATACATTTTGTGTGAATTCATCTGATGGGCCTGCAGTAACTAGATGATTTCTTCAGTCCCTGCACAGCTCTGGTGAATCATTCATAACAATCTGAGCTAAAGTGTGTCACGACCGCTGTCCAAGGTGCTGATCCCAGGACCGGCGGGGATGCGGGAGCTGTCTGTGGTGCTCACCGCGGCTCGCTCTGATAGATCCCTGCTGGTGCAGTCTGATGGCCAACAGGAAGCTCCAGTTAATTTACCTGTTATTGTTACCATCTGCTCCTGTGGCTGAGGCTCAACACCACCTTGTTAATTATCATCACCTTGGTCAGGTCTGCCTGTCATCATCTTAGAGCGAGTTTACTGTCAGTGTCTTCAATCTTCCGTATCCTGCGATATGTTTAAAGGAGACCTATTATGCTTTTAAGTTTTTTTTTTCTCGTCTTTCAGGTTGATTTATAGGTTCTTATGCACGTAAAAGGTCTTGAAAGAAAAGAAGGTCAAAGTCTGCAGCAAAGGGAGCTCCTCTCTCCCAAAAAAAAAACAAAAAACAGTGCCTGAAATGCCTTGTCAGTATTTCCGCCTTTAAATTTATGACATCACACTAAGTGACTATGTCACACGTTTGCATAATTTATGCATAGATGCTAGTTAGGCATGTAAGAATTCAATTAGCACAGCTGCTCTGGGGCTGCTGTTAGCAGTGCTGGCTCATGCCTGGGTGAGCTGACCAATCAGGGCAGACTGTTTATTTGGGAGGGAAGGCCTTAAAGAGACAGGAGCTGAAACAGATTGTTCAGACAGAGTATAAAAAACACACACTGTTTTTGGGACATTCAAGCATGTAAACCTGTTTTAGTAGTAAAATCAAATAAAATATAATTATAAACCTACAGCAGAGACTGAAACTTTATCTTATCTTCTGATCATATCGTGAGCACTTTGCAGAATAGTGTTTAATAAACAGTGTTTGCAGCAGATTCTTAACTATCTTGTACACAAACTTTGAATAATGGATATTTTTTTCACATCAACATTGCCTAACATAATGTGCATCACAATTTATTTTGACCTTCTTCATGCAGCACCTGAGGACATTTCTGTTATTTTTGCATTCCCGAAAGCCATGGTAGCGTTGGGCCTGCCCACCTCTGGAGACTCTGGGATATACAGTATGACAAAGCCCAAAATGCAACCTCGTCAGCACCCACAATAAAGGCAAAGATGACACAGAACTGTATACAGACAAAAAATAAAACATTGGGAAGAGTCACATTAGAGTAAAAGACAGGAAGTATGTCAATACTCTAAGTTACATCTCCACAGGCAAATCACACATTCTCTTTCTTCATCATCTCTTACTTAATTTCTCTTTCCATCCTCTTGCATACTCATATTTGCATCTCTCACTATTCCACCTCTCTCTTGCGTCTCCTCTTTCTACTTGCAATCTTCTTCCAACATCCATTCCTATCTCCCCTGCCTGTCTCTGTTTCCCTCTGTCTTCTCGCTCCCACTCTCAGATCATGATGTTGTCTGTACAGTTGGCATCTTTATCTCCGTCTCTCCTTGTAGATACAAAGGCGTTTTAATCCTCAAACACCGCCAACAAAATGGAACCTCCAATCGATAAACTGCGATCTTTGCCGTTCGCCTCTCTCCTCCTCTCTCATCCCCTGCTTCCCTCTTTCTCTGACACTTCTTTCTTCAAGCTCATGCTGTCTTTTTCTTTTCGCTTAAAAAATCCAAATATTCTCTCATCTTTTTCCCTTTTCCCTTGTCTTTTTTTTCCTCCTTCCTGCCCCCCTCCCTCCGTGCCTCTTCTCCTCTTTTCCTCCCTCTATGCATGCCAATTGTTATTGATTTTTAAACTGTTTCCAACTGGGGCTTGACAAATTGCGGCTGACAGTTGCCACTATTTTGTGCATTTTTTTTTTAAACTTTAACGTTTATATAGCAAACCTCCTGAGAATATGGTGTTTCAGCCCAGACGTTTTGCTTTCTGCAGTGAGGGGAAAAAAGCTTCCAGCAGCATCATTGTCATCACCATGCATACTGAGAGCCCAATCAAAATGTTGCAACACAAGTGTAACCCACTGTCTCTTGCAGACCCATCCTGGGTCTTATCTATACACAGTCTCTGGTATCTGCATTGTTGTTTGTGTTTGTGTAGTTGTGGTTCCATGTGGAGAGAGAAAAGCACCGGGCACTGGCATGTGTTTTGAAGTTGAGACCGAGTAACACAGTATCGTCTTGGCAAAAACAAATGTTGGACTCTGCTCTACAGCACAGGACACTGGGCTTGGTCACATTTTTCGAGCGATGTGGCTCTGATGCACACTAACTTGACAGTAGTGATATTCCCCATGTTTCTTTGAAACAAAATATTATTTAATTTGAAAAAAAAAAAATGAAACAGCACTCTTGGCTCACAGTAAGAGCACATAAATGACAGAGAGAAACAGAAGACTTATTTTCACTTGATAGATCCTCATTATCAGAGGAGCCACGATTGATTAGAACAAAAGAGTAGTTATGCTCAAAAAAGAATAGAGGCTCGCTGTTTCAACCAACATCTACATTAATTACCAGGAGCATAAGCCGCTTGCTGAGTTGAATCAATGAGGCGCATGATCACAAATAGCATCAGTAAATTATGTTATCTATAAACCGGATTCCAAAGAAAAATCTTTTTGGAGACGTAAAATAAATCCATAATGAAGTCTTCTACAATTATTTAACCATTTCCCTGGGATTAGCACACCTATTGTTGTTGTTAGCCATCCACTGACAGTCCCATTATGCATTGAGCTGTATCTGTTGACCACTCAGAGGCTGTTTTTATCTAGAAGCCTTCATTAGACTGTCGTGCACTATGGATTTGTCATGAATTGCGTTACACTTGAGCTTCAGTGCATGAATCACTAAAAAATGAAACACTGTCCTCCTCCATTCTATAAAGCCTTGTCGTTCTCCAGTGCTCGTGTTCATGGTCATTAGTCCCAAACGGTAACATTCGGTTCACTGCTTGCCAAAAACACAAGAATCTACATGGAGGAGGTGGATGGTGAGAAAAGGCATCAGTTTAAGTTGAAAGTCATCTTAAAAAACAAGTGGATCAAACTATACTACAGTAGTTGCTTACATCAAGAAAAAGTGTAAGCCTGAAAGAAAACACAGCTTTTCAAGGAGGGGGGGGGTGGAATGTGAGTACTCAAAAACAATACAACATCACATTTTTCATGGGCAGAGATCTGGAGCAGCCTTAAAAACAAAAAAGTGTAAAACAAAAAAAAACACTTTTTACCTCCCTGAACAATTACCAGTGATGAATCCTTCAGCAGAGCAATTAACCCCCAGTTGCTCCAGTGGAGCCACTCTGTGGTGAACAGTCAGACACTGTGGTTGTACTGGGCAGCTCCCAGGTGTGAATATGTGTAGCTGGATAAATGTGGAGTGGGGCGCCTGCTGAACAAGCTCACTCAACCATTGTAGGATAAATAAAGAATGAGAGTTGCGGCAGGGTAAAACACTCATTTATTAGCTTGTTAACTTGTGTCAACTTGTAGTAAATAATGAATAAAATACATTTTACATACGGGTGGCCCTCTGGGGGAAACCCACACTTCACATGATTGTCTCTGTTTTGTTTAGTTTTTTCTTTCTTCCTCGCTCACACTCTTCTCAAAGTAAACATAAAACGCCCATAAAACAGATGAAACACAAAAACACAGACAAACATTGTCTCACTCTATCTTCTTCTGACACTCCGTCTCAGACACACACACACACACAGTTTGGAAAGGAAAACTGGCGCTGGGGTGTGATGGATGGGGAGAGGCACTGTGTGGGTGTGGCTGAAATGGAACTAATGACAGAAAGACAAGTGAGGGAGAAAATAAGTGGGAGACAAGAGAGAGCAGCAGAGATGGGGAGATACAGAGAAATAAAGACAAGAAGAGGCAGAGATGAATGCAAAGAGGAGAATAGATGACAGCAATACTGATGTTTGTTCCTTAAGTGCAGCCTGAAGCCAATTTTCATAACTACAGCTGAGTTATTGGAGCTGTTCTGCTGTGTAGCTCCATTGGTAGTATTTTGGGGTGTTTGTGGTTTGTCAGCTTTCATTTAGAAATTGAGCGACTGTCACTCGTGGTCCAGTGAAATGAATGTGTCACCAGAGGAGGCAGGCTTTAGCGTCTCAGCGTGACGTCGAGGCCATCGAATAAACACCCTTCATTTCAGGTAACAAATAAATTACAATTTATATCCTTGAAATCGTTTTATTTTGTGAACACTAAGTGCTCCGGTGCTTATTGCATATTATAATTTGCAGTGCTGTAATTGATTTCACATGGAAGTTCACATGATTTCACTCTCACCCTGAATCTTATCATTCCCATTGTGAGAGATAAAAAAAAAGTCCACATGTCTTATAAATGTTTTACTTTTTCTTCCACTGCCGACTTGAAAACATTTTCCAATTAATATACAGATGCACATTTAAAAGTGTGCTGAAAATAGCAGGTTAAATATGTCTTAATTTGAAAGGATAATGATTAGTTATCAGCTGAAATCCCCCTGATGGAGCGGCTGTGTGACGGCGGTGCGGCTCTGCGGCTGTTCCAAAAAAGTTTTCGAGATAACCTGGAGAAAACTGTTATGAAATTAATTCATTTCTACCCACAGCACCAACACACACACACACACACACACACACGCACACACAAACACACCATCACACATACAGTCTGTGATTCAGGCTTTAATTACCTCTCATAGGAACATCAGATGGCAAACATCTCTTAAACAGCCAGCTGGGAGAGAGAATGAGGGACAGAGGAGGCAGGAATAGAGAGGTAGACACAAGAAAGAAAGAAAGAAAGAAAGAAAGAGTAAAGCTGTAAAGAAAACAGGTGTAAAACCCAATGGATACGGTGACAGGAAAAGCCAAAGGTTAGGGGTTGAGGGATGGTATACAAGTAACAAAAAGGAATTAAAGTTCAAATAGTGAATAGAGAGGGGAAGAAAATAAAGACGACTGTATGTAGGGCAGGAGACAGAGGGGAGAAGAGGGGAGGTACATATGGAGGGATCCTCCTCTCCTCCAGCGATGAGCAGAGAATGAACAGATGTCCAACAGAGGAGAGAGGGGAAATAAGCATCACGATGCAGAGAAGGGAGGCAGTGAACTGAAGTTAGAGAGAGTGAGCAAAGGAAACAGAGAGGTAGAAGTTGAAATCTGGTAATTTTGTTCTAATCAGCTTGCGTTTATACTGTCTGTATTTCCCTCTCACCTTGAAAGGAAAGCCGTGAGAAGAGTGTGGAGGTTGTACAAAGAGTGAGATGAGAGCGCAGCACCACAGGCTCTGTCTGGGCTCCTGCTGAGGACTACTTAGAGGCTAATCCTTCAGTGGTCTATCTATATGTATGTCAGATTTACAGTTATTAACAGGATGGAAGGGTGAGCAAGGGACCTTTTCTGCAGAGCGGAGGGCTCAGTTCAAACCCACCTGCATGGCTGAGATCTCCAGCTGAATGCTTATCAGCTGATTCAGACCTCTGAGAGGAAAAAAGGAGAAACATTTTCCTTATGGAGATCAGCAGAGTGTGACACCATTGTTATTACAGCCATTCTCTGTCTTTTAACAGCGGAGCCAAGCAGATGGTGAAGCACTTCACCGTGGCAGGTACCTTTTAGGACGTTTTACACTTAAATAGCTCAGTTTTATTAAACGTGTGGCCGATTCTCATACACTGCGGCCGAATATTAGTCGAATCCTGTACATGTATTCATCCTGAACCGTCACAGCACAGACATCGCTCTCCAGTGCATGCAGTCATACGAAGAATGCGTCTGATTGTCACACTATAGCAAAAGCATAGTGTGGACGAGAGTATAACCAGTCTGATCCATCCAATTACAAAAAAGAAGACAACGAACAAGAAGAAGATGAAGAAGAAGAGGCACTTACATTTGTTTTTATCAGCCCTGCATACAATTATGACTGTTATGGACACCATGTGGAACAAAATGTAATAATGAGAGGAAATGAAAAGACACCCAGCCTTTTGCATTTAGAGTTTTTTGTTGTTTTTTGTTCCTGTTGTATCGTAGTCTTACTGAACCGTGACTTTTGTGCACCATTACACGTCTCTCTTGGTCGTCGGTACAAGCCTGACATAATAATTGGTCCGGGGATGGCTTCCCAACTATTAGTGATGTCATAAATCATGCTCGTATGCCCACCGAACTTTCAACGAGCACAGAAAATGTTCTGCAGTTATTGTAAAAACAGTATTCAAGTGTCAAAGTCTGCATGTACATTATTCTACACAGTGAAACTCAACACATTTTCAATCATAGGAATTTGAAAACTTGTCTGGAGAGGGTCTTTATATCAAGCAAGCTATTGTATCAGAAAATGAAAATAATAATATTAAACTCTGCTGTACACTTATGGTCAAATGTAAAAACGTAAACATTTTTTATTTATAATTATTTTATTTAATTCATTCTAAAATATTCCCATATATCCACATCACATGAGAGCAGTTTTTTCTGCTGTGGTTTTCCTTTTTAGTAAAACGTATCTCTTGAATGTGTGTAAATTAAACACACTGGCTAAATAGCACTGTTTTCTTTCTTAACTAGCCAAAAAAACATTGTTATTCCATTGGCCTTTAAATAATGAAATGTTTTTGTTTTTTTGTGGCTTAATGTTGAAATGGGCCCTGGCCATCTGTATCTTCTTTTCAGCCAACGCAGGAATGTCAGCGCAGAACAGAGGAATACAGAACACAGAAGAACGGTAGAGAGAGGCACACAAAGAGAGAAAGAGAGAGAGACAGTGGTGTCACTACAGGTACAGATGGAAGGGGAAATGGTGGAAGGATGGAGAGGAGGGAGGTAGAACAGAAAAGTGATAGAGAGGTGGAGGTGGGAGTCCTTATCGGAAAAAAGCAGGTGCCTTTATCTCCCCTCCCTCCAGACACACATGCACGCGAGGACGGAAGACCACTGGCTGCCTACACGAACACACATGCACACACACCTACACACCACAAAGGTACAAAACACCGGCAAAGTGCAAACACACAATCTCCTGTCAACAGACAAAACATCCACAAACACTCACACGCACACACACACAACGGCAACTTCATCCAACACCTTCTCGGTGTCAACGAAACCGTGTGCTGCCAGACGACATACACACACACGCGCCTACAGGTGAGCGACAGGCGCCATTTACACACAGACAGCAGTGACCGCCTCCCCTCCAGCTGCCATGGCAATGAATACCATTAGCATGCAATAAAATGTCAGGGGGGCATGCCCAAGTAACTCATCACACACACATCCACATACATACACACACGCTGACACACATAGTCAGAAATGTCAGAGGCCCATGCCCAGTAATGTATCTGATGGAGAGAGAAGGCAAATGTCAGCTGTTCCTCAAAATGGCAGCCAGCAGCTGTGTCGGCTTAAAGGCTGCGACTGTGGACTGATACTGCCAGACACGCAGACAGCATATCTGTTGGAGCTGATGTGTGTGTGGCATCACATATTTACGTTAATTTATCACCAACATATTAAATGCAGCACAAAATAACTGAATACCTTGAGCTTGGTGGCTTCAAAGCTGCAGACAGTGTGCTTTATTGCCTCACAAAACCAATTATTTTGCATGAGCTCAGCCAAAGCTTTAACAAAATGACTCTTAATCACTTTTAGCATTTAAATCTTTATCATTGTTGCCACTGTGAAAATAAGCCCACACAGTAATGCGAGAGAGACGGGCTTAACGTTGGTTGTTTTTCATTACTGAAGTTTTATGACGAACAAGTTAAAGGCAAACAACATAAATTGTCTTAGTAAGACGTTGGCTCAACACAGAGCTCCCCAACATAGATTATACAAGTGTCTGGAAGTCGGCAGAAGTGGTGGAACAGCATTCTTCCACAAGATATTCATTCATCATTCGGGGGCTTGATGGTTGTGGGGAACAATAATCAAATAAGTCACTGGAGTTGCAAACAAAGAGTGCTCTGGCAAAACAATGATATCTGTGCCTTGAGGTTAAACTAGGCATTATATTTCATGCAATGCAACATGGGCAAATCAAATATGTGCAGGGCACACGCCATGTAGATGAACCGGTAACTTGAATGGCATAATTCTACTTCTGCAGTGTTTAAGAATGTAGCAAGCCTTAAAACTTGATATTACTGTAGTGCGACTCAGAAGATCGACTTTCTTACAAACTGGACCTTTAACTGACTGATGAACTAGTGAAAAAATATCCTCCCAACACCTATGCAAACTACTGCATGGGCAGTCTTTGTGATTAGTGCCTTTGCTGTACATGTAAGCTAAAACTGTTGACCTTTTCATGTTTCATTTCCCTCCCTAGCACTCTCCACTTCTCAGATTTGTCCATGGTAATGATGACCGACCAGACTATTCCTTGTGACATCAAGCGAGAGAGGTTTCCAATTAGTCTTGTGGACGGAGTTTAAGCGCAGCAGGCATGCGGCAAAAACTGGAAGCCGAACAATTGCTTTGTCTGTGATCAGTCATAGTCACTTTTTGAGAACTGCATTTACGCACAATTTGAAAATAAATGATGTTGTTGATGGAGCTGGAATCCAAAGAGGAGCTTCATTATAAATGAACTCCTCGTGAGTCCCGAAAAACTCTACAGCCATCTGTCAACAGAGTGGGGGAAAACTTTTCTCTCATTCATCAGCCGGACGAACGGATGGATAGAGGGATGGAAGTTGTGTGATCCCTGGCCAAGCCTTTCTCCATCCGCCCTCCAACCCCCTATGCAGAAATCTCAGCAGCAGCCACTGGCAACACTTGCCCAAGGTCACAGGGACAAAGTCAGGGGTAGAGGAGAGGGAGAGAGAGCCAGGGAGAGTGTGTGTGTGTTTGTGTTCTGCAGAAAGAAAGAAAGAAAGAACGGGTGTGCATGTGTGTGCAATGGCAGGGAGCGTGTTCGTGAGAATATCTTTGTGTTATGGCATAAGGGGTTTAAGATAAGGTATAAAGGTGTGTGTGTTCACATGACTCCTTGTGTGTGCATGTACAAAGCACAGGGGGACATGTAATAACTTCGACAACTCCTGTAGCTCTGCGTGTGTGTGTGTGTGTGTGTGTGTAGAATAAAGATGGCTGCTGACTGTGCCACAACTCAGCAGGCTGGGCAACATGATGATAAATAATCTCTTCTGAACCGCTGCACTAATGAGCCACACACACACACACACACACACACACACACACACACACACACACACACACACACACCTACACACACACACAGCATCTCTCTGAAACACACATACATGCACACCTACCTTGCTATACACATAATGGTCCTCAATGGTTCTCTGACCGATGACACAAAACACAGCCAATCACTATTACATGACACACACACGGACACACAACACACATCCAGCCCCCTCAGACTTCTGAAACTTTCCTGCACACTAGCAGAAGACATTGCTCAGATAACAGTATATACAGTATCTATATCCGCAGCAGACCACTGGGTGTGTGTTGGCTGTAGCAAGTGATCCATCAGGAACCCCGCTGCCACACAGAGGTCAAACCCATCAACCCTGGAGACCGTTGCCAGGACGATGCACACTTCAGCCAAGAACCAATCACAACAAGTCTCTCATGCTTCACAGCACACCATAGGTCATCCCAGCACAGGACAGGGTGGAGTTTGGACTCCAGTTCTGTGGAAAAAGTGAACATTTTAGTCCAACCTCATAAACGACAGTGCGGCAGAGTAGGTTGGGTGTCAAGCAGCCCATACATGTTGTCTAACAAATCACAACCATTGTGGTGTAATCCATCATTTAGTCATCTCAGCTTCTAGGAAAAAGGACAGATACTTTCCAAGTATTAGATCCTTAACAACTAGCGGGGCAGAATATGTTTAGCAATAAGTCTACCTGTGCTAAATCTGATTTTCTCTCTTATCAATACTTACAGACCTCAGACAGTTCCAATTGGCAATCACACCTCCTCTACTCTAGTGTCAAACATTGAACTCCCCCAAACTGTGTGGTCAGCCTCCTGTTCACAATGTACACAAAACTAAATCCCAGACATGGAGAGGACTCTGTTTTGAAGTTTGCTAGCAACATCAGCTGAATATCAAACAACAATGAGAATTAATAAATTGTTCTCCTGCACTCAAGGACAACATCCCTGCCAGCCTGGATCCTCACCAGTATGATTTCACAACCAACAGATCCATAGAGGATGCCATATCTACTGCCCTTCACTCAGAAGAGCTACATCAGAATGCTGTGTGTTGACGTTAGCTCAGCATTCAATACAATCTCACACATGAAGCTGATTGGAAAACTTCATACCCTTCAACTGGACATTGGACTCCCTAACAAGTAGACCCAGAGAGTTCAGATTGACCGTCGCACCACCTTTGTGTTAGTGTTCAACACCGGAGCACCCCAGGGCTGTGTGCTCAGTCCCCTTCTGTCCACACTCTACACGACACCAAGACATCAAGAAAATTCTGTTGTGAAATATGCAGGTCAGAGTCCTGCACAGGTTCAGGTACCCACAGATACACAGAGGGTGACTCGCACAATTTGGATGACACGGGTGAAAAATAATGTACTGTGTCGGACATGGGTGCAGATTGGGTCAGACGCCTGGAGAGCACAGGTCGGGTTTTGTGATTGCCATTTTCAAGGCCTAACATGCAAAAAAACAAACAAAAAAAAAACATTATTATTTACACATCTACAAAAATATGCCTGCATTTCAAAATGATAAGCATTTATATTTCATATGAGCTTATTCATGCATGCTCGCGCCCTCCCAGAACTCCCACTCCCCGGGCTAGCTTACTTTAATTATAAAAACTGCATGCTTCGGGTGTGGGTTTGGCATCGGTATCAATTTATAGCGGGTCGGCTTGGGTGCGGACAGTAATTTGTGCAACTTTCGGAAAACGGGTCAGATGCGGTTTTAAGTATGGGGGTATGGCTGGGTTTAGGTTTGCAAAATAAGACCCGTGCAGTACTCTGATGCAGACGACACCATCGTCAGACAGACTGCAAACAACAAAGAGAGTTTATAATGGGAGGAAATCAACAATGTTCCAGAGTACTGGTCAGAGAACAATCTACTGCTCAACATTACCAAAATCAAGGAGCTGGTAGTTGATTTTAGAAAAAAGGAGGCAAAGAACCTTGTGTTTACTGCTAACCAAAGGTTACTATGCTAACACCCTAAACAGTGATCATTATACACATTATGCGTGCTAAACATCAGAATTTTAGCACAGTGATGTTAGCATTTATCACTGCCTTGGTTCAGCCTCACAGAGCTGCTAGCCACCATGTAGACTATTAGTTTCCAAACCCTATAAACTACAAGAAATACAGTCTCACATGGGCAGCAATACAGCATTTATTAACCAAGAACGTACAGTTAAGAATACAAAAAAGAAACCTAAAAATAAAAAACAAAAAAGATATTTAAAATAAATAAAATGTAACTGGGGAAAAAAAACATACCCCCACCAACTTATTTTAGGTTACTTGTTTACTGTTGTTGGTTTTATTCTCCCATCTTTAACTAATCAGCATTTACACAAGGCACAGGGTTAAAGAAATGTTATCACAAAGATAAGGCAAGAGATTTGCACAACTGCACCTTTGAGAATCTGGGCAAGCTATCAACCAGAAAACCGAGGACTCTTTGTGTGTACCTTTGCACAAACTGATCATCACTGGTGATAAGCAGTAAATTGTCTAAAATGTCAACAAGTACAAAGCACTGACATGTTTTCTCTTCTCCTATCTCCTGTCCTCTTTCCTGCTCCCACTCCTGTCTTTACCTTTAATTCCCCCATCCACTGTTTTCTCTGAATGGCTGCTCCCAAAACATCCGTCTCTGTATGATAAACTTGTTTGACTCTTTGTTGTCATGCAGTCCTCCGTTGCCTTCCTCTCGTCTCACCCTTTCTTTTTACCCCCTCTCCTCTCCCTCCTCTTCTCCTCCTCACTGCCTTTGGGTAAACATTTGTCAGTGTAAGGCGAGTGTCTCAGGTAAAGATATGCAGATTTACTCTAACTCGTTTGCATAACGAGCTCTTATTTGCCAGTCTAATTACGGTGGCATGCCGAGGCCGTCCCAGAGCTGCCCTCAGGGTTCATTAGTGGGGTTCGTTAAGAGGTTTGTTAACAGGCAGCTAATCGCTTCCTCTCTCTTTAACAAATAGTGGAGCCTGAAAGTCTTGAAAAGACTCGCACTAAGCACACAGCAGTGTTGGTTTAAAGGAGACACACATAAACACGGGCACACACAGATTTGGTGAGCAAACACATTACACACTCAGACACTCAACGTCCTTCTCGGCACATTGTTCTCTCTTATGCGCACAAACACACACACACACACGCTCAGTACTCAAAGGACAAAAGACATGTTCAATGTACTGAAGACATTTCCTCTACACAAGTCTATTCAAGGAAAAACAGACGTGAATGCGCACACTGTGAACTTGACAGAATGTGGACAAGGCCTTTATGGCTGAACATAGCTGTCAATGTATTAGCTTCTTTCACACAAAACGCAGACAAACACGCTACAGCTGTACTGTATTTGCTCACCAAAAAGCTCTGTTAAATTCAGTCTTACAAGTGTTCACTATTTCTAAGTAAAGAAGTCAGATCTAAAACTCAAACTCAACCATGAATGCTGAATTACTGAAAAGGTACTTTTGAAAAAACATCACATGCAGTGAAAAGAAAAAAAGTAGAATATTTGTATCTATATCAAAGTTTGCCAATAACAGAACAATAATGTTTAAGTACTGGGGTTTTATGTTAAGTTATTACTCCCTATAGTTAAACCATTATTTGGCATGGCTGTAACAAAGGGGATTTGTTATAATTACTTTACCTTTTATGTGACCTTTAATTAAAATGATGCTGTTGACACATGACTAGAGGCACAATCTCCACAGTATCACTGCATGTAGGCCACCCATGTGTAATGTTAGATACAATATAATTAGAAACTTGGTATTTATTTATTTTGCACACAGCCTGCAGTCAACTCAAGTGTGTTCAGGAGGAGCTTCAAGCTGACATTTTTACAGAAGTGCAGATTTTGAATCGAGAAGTGGATTGAGATAGGTTTTGCCTGTTCAAGCTTTCAAATATTCTATTGTCATACAATAATGCAACCAATAAAGTGCGAGACAATTGCTGTTTTTGTCTTTGTCTGCTTATGCAACAGTTCAAAACCACAATAGCTAAAATGAAATAACACATCTGAAACATTAGTTACATTATGCCGTCCCCTTTATAGCCAGACAGTTGCAATTATTTAATAATAATAATAATAATAATAACTATTTCAAAGCACTCAAGGACACGGCACATAACAACAACAGTACAACAACAAAAAAACGGGACAATTTAGTGCACCTTGTAATGCCCGACACTGCAACTGTGTATCTATAAAAAAAATTACAGTAACAGTAAAAAAAATAAATACAGTTATATTCAACTAATTTGCATCAGATATGTGTTAATAAGGGAACATAATGAGACAAAATTCAGGCAAATCTAAAAATGTTGATATGTTGAATATATTGGCAAAATGTTGTGACTGGGACAATATGTTTCATTTTTTCTCCTAACAATATCTTTTTTTGCAATACAATATCTGCCCTAGTTGAGTACTAAAGCATGATTAAACTTTTGTCATAGCTTTGTTCAAAAACTCAAAGTGAGTAGATAAGGTTCAGGAAAAAGTGGATGTATAGAAATATAATTTCTGAGAGAAATGGTTATATTAAAAGTTCTCCCTTTGAGTCAGCCAGTGTGTCTTGCTGTAGTCTACTTCATTATTTTCAAAGTTTTGGCAGAAATCACTGAGTGATATTACATATGACAGCTAGTTATATACACAAGCAACATGTTTCGGTTCTATTTCCCTTCTCTGAAATATTATGGAACTTTGAAAATCTAAACAGCAGCGTCTCTTTCCAGAATTCATGACCCAGTTACTCAAGATGTCGTTGTGAGCAGATGCATGTCGGCACTACTTTCTTTTCACCAAGCTAACTTTATCACATATGGAAGATGGCACCCACTCATGGACAAAATGCTCGTGACAGCGCACGGTGTAAAGGCAAACTGGCTTAGTTAGTTAGCCACCCATCCACTAGATGCACCCACGTCGGTAGACTTACTAAATAGGACATACATCTAGTTGTCTGGTAGGATTCACAACAAAGAGGTACTACAGGTAAGAGGAAACATACATATTTTTTCTTGGGGTGGAAAGAGTAGAGTGAGTGAAAAGTTTATCGAATACACATTAGCAGCTTCTTTTGTTTGATTAACCAAACATTGAAACCTGCAGCCTGAAAGGCGTTTCTCAAATCCCCACCTTAGTTTGCTCAGAATCTCTGTTTGTCTGACATGAATATGAATGAGAGTGATCAATTTAAGGATTTTATGTGGATTACGTACACATTCACCTCATTAGGACGCTGACATTCATGGGAGGCATTGCGGAGGCAGAAATAATAGGACTACTTCTCATACAAATAGGGAAAAAGGTCAAATTTCTGGTTCAAGTTCTCTCCACAAAGGCTGAACAAGACAGTGGATGAGACTGTGTGGTAATCACTGACTATAGTCTCTTTCATTGAGTCACTTTCTGCAATCAACGGGCGGCCACTCTGATCTACAACAGATGCAGCTTTAGTTGTTCATTTCTTAAGCACTGGCTGATGCCAGATCTCGCTGAGATGTCAATGTTCTCATCAGTCATTTTTAGCGGCGCTTCTCTCAGCCACATCACAGGCATGTTTTTGCATCTCCAAGAACATGTATGCTGCTCCATCAGAGGTAATGTGACGGCACTTTTGAACCTCCACTTCAGAAAGAAAATTGTGAGAGGAAGCGCAAGATCAGCTGCTCTAAAAGGCAGATGGATGTTCTAAAAGTGTGTTTTTGTGGAGGGAATCTTCAGGTTGCTTCTGAGATTATCTCTCAGCCTCTAAGAGCCGCTACATTTCTTTTGACTTTGTTGCATCTTTCAAGTTCGCAGCCTTTAAATTGTAAAGAGAAGTGACAGGAGTGGCTTGCGCAGTGAACAAGCTCGCAATCAGCTCCGATAATCAGAGGTAATGCGCTCACGCGTAATTCACACCTGGGAAAAACTCATGCATTAAGGCCTGCTGCTTAATTCTAAATCGTTTGCCTGTTTAAGCGAGACCGGAGATACAATCACAGCATCAGAAAAGCACAACTTAGATCACACTTTAATTTGAACATCTTATTACAAGAATTTTAATTCAATTACTGCGTGTTGAGTCTTGCTACTGCGAAAGCATCTTGTCTTCCCCCCCCTCCCTGGCCTCCTGGCAGGCCTCAGGGATTGATGCCCAAAATCCTTACACCGTCTCCCTTTGACGGGTGAGCGCAGCCGAGTTGAGCATGTTAAACATTATGTAGATGGAGTCCTGAAGGCACTGGGGGCTTTGTAAATAGTGGAAATCTTCACTGTAATGCTAGCCTACAGGCTAATAGCAACACAGAAGGAAATGTTAAATCTCCTGCTGTCCCGAACCCCTCGCTCTCCAGCTTTTTTCCCCCTCACCAAATACCCGTCCCTCCCGTCCCTTTGCTTTCAGAATCTGCTCATCTTGTTCTTGCTTTTTTCTCCAAACCGTCTTTTCCATCTCTCGGCCTATAATTTGTCCTTTTCCTCTCCCTCCCTCCCTCCTTCCTTAGCTACCTTTTTTCTCCCTCTCTCCTTTATGCTCCCTCTCATCTTTTTCCAATCTTCCCCTCTTCCCTCCGCAGCCCAGTCTCATTTCACACTGCTACTTTTTCATCCTCTTTTCATCTCTCTCTCACTCTCTCCGTCTCTTCATCCCTTTTTTCTTTTTTCCTTTTTTTTTTTCAGGGCGCCCAATTCGTGGCCTGGTCTGGCCTTTTAATGTCTCCCTCTGCTTCCCTCTCCTCTTAACTGTTTCCATTCTCTCTCACCAGCTCTCTCCCTCCCTCTCTCTCAGATTGTAGCTAATGCCATCAAGTGTTTCCAGCAGTCCGGAGCCTAACATCCAAAGCCCATGGTCCCCACAATTACATACACACAAGCACTAATTAAATGAAAACACACTTGAATATATAAATATATACCTATGGAAGTACTATATAAGAAGTTCATGGCAGCAGTGAGCATTGCTAAGCCAAAAGGCATCAGGGGAGGAAAGGTTACACACACGAATACAAGCACGCACAGTTAAACCAACACATTTCTCCACTGGCAGCCACCTATTTCACTTCACTGATGACATTTTCTTGTGTGATTCTGTCCCTGAACCACTTTGTGCCTCTTTCCCATCTATTTTGCACCCTTGTCAGCTTGTTTTGCCAGGCTGGCTGAGTGTCCTACCAAGTCCAAGTCATTCTGCTCATCCAAAATAAAAAATTTGTGCATGTTTTGATGCTCCGTTGAGCACTGATGATGACCTGAGGGGCAACATTTCTGCTTTTTTTAACACTCGTGCACTTTTGGGACACGGTGCACGTGGCATGCCTCTGTCGTTTTACCCTATTTCATTCATTCTAGCAACTACATCCAAGGTTTGGCGTACTTCTCAGTTGCGTTTCAGATTACAGAATCAGATCTTTCACATTTCACTGCCTCTTGATCATTCAGCGACTGAAAAATGGTGACGGTGAAAATCCAGAAAGACATCAGGCCATATTTCAAAGTAAAAAGAATGATTTGATAACCAGTTAGCTTCAGTTAGACAACAGCTAACATGACTGTTTGATTATATCCAGTGTACTTCCTGTCCAGGATGTTTTAAAATCAATGCATGCCTTCCCTATCATGTGGTGTAACACTATTAAACAATAATGTTAGCTAGGAAGTGGCTGATGCTAATGTTAGCTAATGTGTTATCAAGTATGTTATTTTACCTTGAAATATAGTGGGATGCCCTCTTGTGTCCCACCTTGAGCGCCACATCAAACAAAGGACAGTTTGAATATGGTCTATTTGCACTGTGTCCCTGCCATGACCTAACTACACAAATCTCTGCACTTTTGCATCCATGCCAGGCTAATATAGTTTAGATAGCTGACAGAACAGCTTCCGGATCAAATGTCTGGGTGGGGATGGTAATATTGAACCAGCAAAGGTCTTAACACAACTGTGCCGTGTCCTGTGATCCATTTCTGTCACTGCACCAGTTTGATGTTTAATAACTTAGTCTGTTTATCTGAACAAAGGTCATTTAGTGTTGTGCTGGCATTTCAAATGCCATTATCTAAACCAGAACAAGCTTACGCACTATCGAAAGAATGCAAACACACTTGATGTCAGCGATTACACGCACAAACACTTGTGCTTGCAGAGCTGAAGACGAGGCTTTTTGCTCCTTCTGTCTACCCAAGGACAAAAGTAAGATGACATAGAGGCTAATTGATTTTCTGTGCGTATCCAAAAAGAATGTCGCGCTCCGCTAACACAACGCTCCGGCATTCTCTCTCCTTTTTTTTTTCTTTTTTAGTGTCTTCTTTGGCCGCGTGCGGTTTCAGGTTTGAAATCAATTTGGCTGAGATGAAAGTTTTCAATTTCATTAGCTTGATCAAATGGAGCGCTGTTAACAGGCGGCGGTAATAGAAAATCATTTAGGCCGAGCAGCTCTCACACTCTCAAAGGACTGGTTAAGAGCTGCTCAGAGAGGGAGAGATAGAGATGGAGAAATTGAGAGGTGGGGAGAGGGGGGACAGGTGGGGAAAAAAGCAGACAAAATGTGAAAAAGATGAGGGAGAGAGAAGGGCTTAGAACAAGAGGAAGAGATGACAAGGAGAGAAATATTGCGCTTTAGCGAAAGGATGGGAAAGACAGGGGGATGGAGCCCGAGACACGATGGCAGGAGATAAAGTGTTGGAGTAAGAAAGTTAAGACGCGGGGAAGAAGTAATAGGGACCGCGAATGCTCTTTAAGAGAGAGAGTAAAAAAGAAGAATGTGGCAAGAAGAGAGAGAAAAGGGAAGATGGGAGGAGAAAAAAGGACGGGAAGAAACAGAAAGATTAAATATAAGAATGATTGATGGCCGTATGAGAATGATTAAATGAGCCAAAATGTCACAATAAAGGCTGAGAAGAAACAGGATGCAAAGAAGAAAGTGGGGGAAAAAGAGAGAGATGTGTCTCCTCCTCTTGTGTGTCTGCTAGGCACTGGCCCATTAAACCCCTGTTATTGCTCCTCAGATGTTTGTCAGAGAAAAATAGTGTTGTGATGAAAGAACATAAATAAACTATTAGCTATCAAAAGACTCAGCAAGGCGGCAGATCGCCAGCTAAATATCACCGCTTTGATGACGACAAACAAATAGCAAATCAGACATAGATTAATGTGGGAGACGAATGCAGAGGAGGAGAGGAAATTTGAAAAACAGAGGAGACTTTAAAAGGACGGTGGATTTACTGATTGCACGGAGGAAGACGAGGTGACATCCGGCCATGTCTGACGATATCGAACACTCTCTGAGCACAGTCTGTAGCACCAAGTATTTAAAACAGTACTGTCAGACACTAAGGACTCGCTCAGTTATCAGATAGTTTCTAACTAGTAATAGTTTGGCCAATTTTAAACTGTATAATTTGATTAAACAAACGTTCTTGTACTGCTGCTTGCATTTAGAAATTTAACATTTGCACAGTGTGGCTTCTTTTAAGAAAAGGGACTTCTAGAAAAATTAGTTGATCCTCTCAAGATTAAAGGTATCAAAAAATTATTTTCAAACAATACCTAGGCTTATCTGTGCACATACAGTATACATATATACGTGTATATATATAAATATGTATATAGAGAGATAGATGGATAGGTGGATAGATGGATGGATATATGCAGACCTGAGACCTCCAACACGTGAAATAGCTCAAAAAATGAATCAAAGTGTTTGTAGTTGGTTAAAAAACTCCGGCCTCACCATGGTCGAATATCCCTTACAGAAATGTCACATGTTAAATTGAAAATAAAATACGGTCCGATGTTGTGTGTACAGTTGTGTTTTGTCAGGTTTTGCCCCTGTGTATTATAGTCGCTCCATTATGGTGGCTTTCTGTTTCTGTATTTCTCTCTACTTTTATTCAGGATTCTTCTTTGCCTGCTATTATTGTTTCCAGGCTTTTGTCACCTCAGTATTTATTACTGGTACTTTGGATTTTGGCAGAATTTCTGCTTTGATATCAAAGTGCACCTTTGTTTTCAGTTTGCCTGCCTCTGTGTCTTGCATTTAGGTTTGTTTGTTTTTTTTCAACCATAACAGAAAATATCTGTATACTATGATTATCATTTCACACGCGAATTGCGTACAGGGAGATGATGGATGATGTCACCTAAAAATTTGCTTCTGAAAGTAAACTAAACGATGAAAACCAATGGGTATCCAAAGAAACTGCATTAGCTGTGAGTACACAAACGTTTTTATATGACGGATTCGTTAGAATACATGCAGTCTCTTTCGTAGTTGGGAACACACACATACACACACATTACCACACCTCGTACCGATGAATTACATTCAATCAAAATCCAATGCAAAAATGAAAGCTAATGTTAATCCATTGTAAGTCTCCTCTGATTCATTGTATCTTGATGATAATGATCGTTTCTCCCTCTCTCTCTCTCTCTCTCTCTCTCTCTCACACACACACACACACACACACACACACACACACACACACACACTGGCTAATCAGCCAAGTGAAGCTAATGTAGGGGGAAATGTGTTGCTGATTAGCTCAACCTTAAACCCCCAGACGTGACTTCTAGACCTACAGTGGCGGTCGCACACATACGCACAAACAGACGTGCACGCAAGTTCACACACACAAAATTAGCCAGGCTATTCATGCTAATCTGAAGGAAAATTACTTGCTCATTAGCAAGACCCTTAAACCTCTCGACAGGCCTTTGAAACCCAGCCTTCTCATGGTCACAGGGAGTATACAGAGAAATGCAGGCTGGTGCAGAGGAAGTCGGACTATGAACAAGTATTTAGAGTAATCAGTTGACTTTTAGTAACTGCCTGTACATTCTATTTATAGCCGAAATGTAAACAGCAGGGCCTGTTACACTAATGAGGATAAAAAGTCCTCAGATAAACCCCCGAGCGGATAAAACTAAAACTTGTTATTGGGAGCAAACAGAATCAATGCAGCACTTCTATCAAATCACAGTGAACACAATAGAGAGTGATTAGTGTGACAATCATTCAGGCTTTTCACGGCGCTGCGGTGGAATCTCAATGGTTTTGTCACTCGTTTTGGGGGGGCACCACCTCCGAAGAGGAAAAATGGAATCAAAGGTCTGATTATTCCCAAAAACTGTGGAACAGACCCTATCTCCATCCTGTGTGGGTGACGATTGTCCTTTTGGCCCCCGGATAATCTCAACAGGTCTCTTATTATAAAACTGCTTAAGTTGTTGTGATCATCCTTCCTTGGGAGTTGGCAACCTTTCCTTTCCGAATTGCATCATTTTGATTGTAGCTGCTGTGTGGGATGAATCGGTTTTGTTTGAGTGTAGCTAAGATGACCTTGTGGTGGAATTGAACAGTGCTGAGGCGGGTCCCCTACAGCACCTGATGA
Source organism: Sparus aurata (assembly GCF_900880675.1). Lineage (NCBI taxonomy): Eukaryota > Metazoa > Chordata > Actinopteri > Spariformes > Sparidae > Sparus > Sparus aurata. The sequence continues at coordinate 23,612,021 of NC_044191.1, forward strand.
CGACACTAGTTCATTTTAAGTAAACGCTTAATTAAGAAAGGAGGAGTGGCCAAACTGACCTGACCCCCTGACCTGGCTGCGTGTGGGTTGTCTCTGCCTCCTTTTTACTACAAAAACCTAAATAAGGTGCCAGCTGGTTGGAGGGGAGATCGCCAGGGAGCCGAAAGTTTCTGGTCAGAAAATATTCCATCTCTGTAGCTGTTGGCTATATTGTATGACATTTCCAGTAGACAAACATCTAAATACCACAGCAAACAACAGTTGTTGTCTGTACAAACACAGGACAACAGGATGCATCTGCATCAGCAAATGCACTAATTTAACGTGGACAGCGAGCGTCTGACATCACATCACATTGGATGCTCGCAGTTAGGATACACATCACTTTGTCTTCCATCTGGCAGTCTAAATTGTTTTTTTTCAAAGATATCAAAAACCTCATCAAACATACAAATTTCTACTACCAATTCTTCAAAAATGCTAGTTTCAGAGGCAGATATAGAGCAGAGTTAAATATACCAGCAAAGAGATTAACATCATCCAATGTCACAGAATTGCCAAATTACTCTTCAAAGAAGAAGCTATTTTTGACTATCATCATTTAAGATGGATTCTTTTTCAACATTATGGTGAGTGTACGGTTACACATTGTGGGAATCGTCTGTTGCATCCGTCTAGTGTACGCCAAAGACAGAAAACTGTGTCCCAATGTGTGAATGCGAGCGAGTGTGTATGCCTGCACGTCATCTCCAGACCCTGCAGCAAACAGTATCCTTTTAGATGAGATGTACTGATACAGGAGGAAGGGGCACAGAGGATGAAGACACTCTAAAGGAATGGGAAATCTCTCTCCTCCTCTGTCTCTCTCTCTCTCTCTCACTCTAATCTCTTCCTCCTCATCTACGCAAGGACCAGAAAAAGTTGGTCTCCTTGTGACCAAAAAAGCCAATTATTTTCCTCATCATCCAGGTCCTTGACTTTGTATGTATGTGTCCGTGTGTATATATGTGTTGAGTGTCCTTGTGCGGATACCCATCGCGCAGCGTGGAAAAACCAATTCGTTCCGTGGACTTATCATGCGAGATACGGAGCTGCAGAGAAAAGCAGAATATACCAAATGCACATTAGTATTATCCTGGGTTTCTTAAAAGGGTTCAAGGGCTCAAAAAGGACCTGAAAACAGTCACAAGTTACAGCACTTGTGTTCCAACCGTATACCAGTGTATGATAATAAGACTATCTGTGTTTTCATTTCAGCCTGGGAAAAATAAATGACAAAATGAAGTACACTTACAAATGCCAGCTGGCAAAAGTCAACCTAATTTTTGAACATTGTTGGCCCACTTACATGGAAGAGGTAGTCACAGCTGATGAAAGGTGTAAAAGATTATAGACGGAAGTGAAACGACTCAGGAAACAAAGCGATTCGTTCATTGAGACCTTGATAATACACATTTATGAGGCATGTGTGAAGTTTTTTTATTTGACAGTGCTGCAGTTTCTTAAAGTTTTGCTGAATACTTGTTACATTAGCGCAAAAAAAAAAAAAATCATTCTTTATACTTACTGCCAAAGTAGTACACTCAGGAGCTGTCACGGTACGGACGTCATCACTGTTTGGATCCACGCTCCAATCAGAAGGTAGTGGCAATCACCTAAAAGCTGTTTGCCAACTGCCATTAGCAAGTCAAATAAATTGTATTTGTAAGCCCCAAGTTAATTTCTAGACACTTCTCAATTAGAGCAGGTGTAGACCACAATGCTAATGCTAGTTTACAGAGGCCCCTTTGTTTCTGTGAGCACAGACTTGGCAACAGTGACAGCGAGGCCAAAACTGTTGCTTAACAGGCAGAAACAACAAAACAGTATGTAAAAAAGAGGCAGAAGACAACGCTGTGACTGTGACTATGCACTAACATATATTCAAAGGAGACACAGGAGCTAAGAGACCTTCTTGCTTCTTTCAGATGAGCAGCGGGGGAAAAGTTTGGGTTCCCAGTGAACTACGTCAGCAACAGAGGTCGAGTGACGGATCAGAAGACGGCGCTGTGTCGCTGTTGTTCGACAGCTAAACCCTTTCTTTTTTTATTATTATTATTTATACTTTTTTCCAGTTTTGTAGTGGATTGTGACCTATATTGTCTTGGGTTTTTTTTTTTTTAATCATCAACTCTGCATAAGTTTCTTCACTGCGAATGACAGGCTGTACCAACTATCTCAGGGGGGACCAAGCGACACAGGTGGAATACACGTTGACTTGCATTACCATCTGCTGAAAGTAAATTAGAAGAAATCCAGCCTTATGCATTTGAGATTTGTTTTCTTGTTGTACTAAACTGGTATGTGATATACATATACTGTGTGGCATATGATTTCCATCTGACCATTTCCTTGTACTGTTGGGCCCAGAGCGGTGGCACAGAGCACCTTAGCAACAGTTCGTGTTCCTTTTCTTCTTGGCCAAACAGGCAACTTTGCAGTTACTCGACAATTTACAAAACACACAAGTCACGCACACATCAGTTCTGGAAAAAGCTGAAAATGTCACGACCACAGGAAAAAAAGAGGCACCGAATCTACTCCTTCCAGCCCCAAGACTTTTTTGGTGTCTCTACAACCCCCTCTCTTTCTTTCTCTCTCTCTCTCTCGCTGTCTGTCTATGTCTCTCTGCTCTGCCCTCACTGTCACCATGACAAAAAGGCCATGTAACTGTGTACTTGCGTGTGTCTGCGTGTGTGAATGTGTGGCACAGAGGCAGAAAGAAAAAAAGGCTCACGCTGAAAGGGCCATGATTTTCTAACATTATGGTTTTCAGCAGCCTCACAGAGTCCAACCCTCCCACTTGCATTCGAGAGTAAATGTTAAAAGTTCACATTTACCGTCTCGGAAATGTCTCTACTCTGATTTAAAAACCCTCTCTGTTACTTTTTTTTCTGGGAATAAGTGTGTGTGTGTGTGTGTGTGTGTGTGTGTGTGTGCGCGTGTGTGTGTGTGTGAGTGTGTGTGTCCACGCACGGCTGAGTCCACAAGTGTGTGTCTGAGTAATTCAGCGAACCAGTGAATGAAACCAACAATGAGACACAAAGAAAGATACACGCACGCACACAGAGCGAGGAGGGTGAGAGCAAATATAGAAAGGACAGGGTGAATGACTAGCAGTGTGTTTGTAGCTGTGTGTGTGCATGTGTGTGTGTGTGTGTGTTGTGTCAGTGATTTTATGTCAGTAATTATTAATGCTCTACATTGCATGAGTAATGATGCACAATGCTGACATTCTGCTACAGGTTAACAGTGTAGTGCAAAACACTCTCGAGCACACAGGCAGAAACACACACACACACACACATACACACACTAACACACTCTTTGATGGCGCAGGGTGTTTTTTTTTCCCCCGCGTTTGTCACATAAAGCACAATCTGTGCCACATGGCCGTTCCCTCACACACTAAGCATTTAAAAAAGGCAACCTAACCAAAGGTGAGCTACTGAACACTGACGTCATCTGTTTAACACAACACACAATCCTTGTGCTCTGGCTGGGAATGTCAGCAACACTGCTGATGGGACTGCTGTACAGATTTTAAATGACATCAGAAAGCCAATCAAAAACAAGTATTTTCCTTGGACATGCTTTAGAAGATAGATATTTATATTCGACAAAACAACCCAGATACAATATTTGGCCTTATTTCTTCTTTTCTAATTACTCTTGTACAATTTTTTGTTATTTTTTTTTTAAAGATTTGTTACCTAGCAGGACATTTTCCTGTTAAAAAAATTAATTGTCAGGCCACTCTCGTAGCTCAGTTGGTGGAGCGTGTGGTCCATGTTCACAAGCTGTGTCCTCGTTGCAGCGATTAGAATACGTGTAAAATTGCACATACCTCCGCCAAGGCCTACCCTTTAATTCAATCAAGCGCACCGCTTGTAATTTTTACCCATTTTCTCAGCTGGTGGCGACTGCAGGTTTCCATCCAGGTTACCGTATAGTGGCTGAAAAAACATTACATAGATCAATCAAATAAATACCGGCCAAGAAAATATGCTTGATTTTTCTCATGCATTATTCCTGAGAAATTAATGAAAAGGGCCAAAATGTTAAACAAAGTGAGAAAAAAATTCCTGAATCCGCACCGGGAGTTAAAGGGGTCTATTCTAAACCAAGACCAATGCTCCATCCAAGTTCTGTGGAAATCAGTTCAGTAGTTTTTGTGTGATCCTGTTCACAAACCAACCGAACAGCAGACCAACAAACAGACACGGGCGAAAACACAACCTTGGCAACAATCCATCAAAACATTTAACATCACTGACTGACGATACAGCATGCACCAGTGATACTTCAGCTCGACTGGAAACAACACTAACACTAACGAACACATTTGTCGGACAGTAGTCCTCAAACACAGGCAACACTTGCCGCTAAATATCATAAACTCTTAATTAGGTGATATAAAATAATCAATCTTGTATAACGTGTTTTTTATTTGTATGATCATGTGTTAGGAACTCCCCGTCCAGCCTCCCACAGCAGGCCCCTGGCTGAGAACACGGCCTGAGTCATGACCCCGTCAGCATCTGAACCCTTCAGGACCAGACTTAAGTGTTTGCCTCTGAACAGGAGTCTCTCTGATGTGCCACTTTTGAACAAAAACCAACGACAACCTGGAGACGACCTGGATGATGAAATGACAAGAGTGATGTAACCGCAATGAAATGGAGTGACACAAGAACCGACAAACGCCACTCAGGGAACGACGACACAATGGCACAAATAGGGAACAACTGGAGAGATAAAGGGCCAATAAATAACTCTTTTGTTTTTAGGCAGAAGAGCGCTACGCGTCACTGTAAACTAGCCCAAACAATACATTATTGAAAGTGAGGGAAAAAATGAGGTGTTTGTCTGTGGCTGGAGTCAGACATGTGGGCGGAAAAATGTGAAGTACTAGAGATGACAGCTTCAGTATGGTTACGGAAGGCAGTGTACACATAAAGGAAGGTGACTAAAGTCTTATGTTACTAATCAGAAACACACATCTACTGAAACACACACACACACACACACAGATACAAGCAAGTGAGGGTTTAAACAGTTGAACTGACACTGAACAGGGCAGAGAGAGAGAAGGGAAGGGTGTTTTGCTTTTTTTAAAGAGCTTCAGGTGACTGTTATGACATTAGAACCAGAACTCCCCAGTGCCCAATAATAAAAAAAACTGTTAAACCACAGCCAAGTTGGAATGGACCTTATCCTGTGCATGAGGTGGAGAGTGAATGTGTGTGAGGGAGGCAGAGAGAGGCTGCAGGGAAAAGAGAGATACTACTGACCATCCCTAACTCCCAAGGGGGGGCTACTGGACAGCAAGGAAAGAGCAACACGCACTGTCAGACAAAGAGGAGAAGAGAAGAGAAGAGAAGAGAAAAGAAGAGAAGAGAAGAGAAGAGACGGTGACAAGAGAAGGGGAAGAGAGGGAGTGTTTTGGTTGATTTCATCTTTTGGTTACTCAGCCGTTTTGTCGGCCACAGCTGTTTTCCTGCGCATCGCCCTCTCCGCTCCTCTCCCGCTCTACTGTCGGTGTGCCGTGCGCCGCCGCCACGGCGACCACCGCGCTCCACGGCGCACAACGCAGCGACTGTTAACTGCTCAGTGAGCCGTGAGTAATCGGAGCTGATTAAAAACACAGAGGCGCACAGACGCGGAGTATGCACTCGCGGGAATGTGAGACTAATGCTGAAGGACTGTGGTTTGTATGGAAATGAAAATACCAAAAATAACGGAGGCGGACAAAAAAAAAACAAAAAAAGAAAAAAAACGCGCACAGAGAGAGAGAGAGAGAGCTCCAAACCCAAAATATCACTCATTCCTTTTTCTGCCTTTCCTTCTTCTTCGTTTATTCCTCCCGGGAGTACGTGGGTAGTGGTGTTACCCGACCTGAATTTAGAATATCTCAGGACTGATTTAGTGTTCTTGAGCAAGACAAGGATCGCCATCTGCGCACACTTTCACACTAATAAAATGTAGCTTCATTTGAGCTTCATGTGTTCTGTGGGGCTTTTATCAGCGCAAGACGGATCCTTATAAAAGCCCTTTAAAGACCTTGACCTCTCTTCTCTGTTTGCTGTTTAGAATGTCAGTCATTTTGAAGAATCTTAACGCCAATTATGCATCAGTTTCTTGACACCAGAGAGGCGAGAGGGCAGATGATCTTCTTTTGATTAAAAATTACCTTAAATCATTTGAGAAGAACCCTTCAGATCGTACAGAGGACTCCAGGAGCGCAGGAGGGGCCATGCGCAACCAGGCAGTCACCTGTTGTCCCAAATTAAAAAATTAAAAAAACAAGTTTTAGTTGTAATCCTTTTTTTTTTTTTTTTTTGGCGTCATGTCTCTCAGTCCTCCCCGGGACCTCACACGAGCACACGGGCCAGTCAGCCGCCGATGAGCCGGGGTTCGGGTGTCTCAGATGGCACCGGTTAGTGCGCATCTGTCATCTGACGCTTCGGCTCAGTCAATTACTTATTATTCCACACGCACGCACGGATACAAGAGGTGTCGAGGTGAATATGAGGTAATCGATCGCCATTTGGCTGAAAAAAAAAAAAAAAGAAACTTGCTTAGTTTAAATTTCCAGAGCTCTGTTGAAAGTGTTGGCAGGCACGAGCTCCAGTCTGTGTCACCATATGGCGAACACAAGTCTGTTAGAATGTCATGACTTCATGCAACTTGCAGCAGTCTGACACTTTTTTTTTTTTTCTGGTGATGAATGCTGTTCTGTGGAGATGATGATGAGGATGGTGGGAGATGGCTGAGTTGGGTGTGAGACCGATTTCTAACATCACTCCTGTCCAAAGCGCCACGTGAACGCACCAAACAAGCCACAGGACGCTCAAAAACGGTTGTAATACACATGATGCATTGAATATACACTAACCCAGAGTGCTGTTTGACTGCAAAAAAGTTGCAGTGTCTTATGCTAAGACAGGATGGCATCACAGAAAAAGGGGGGGAAAGGGGAATAAACATACAGAGAGAGGGTGTGAGGTTCCTGATTTCCAGCCCAATACAATAAAACCGCCTTTGCTCATTGAGATTTTGGTAAAACGCAAAGCTCCACAGAAATTCTTCGCTCTGATGACGTGCCACTGCTCCCGCATGTAAACGACAGTGTTTTCAAACCGGCAACAAGTTTTTCTCCCGCATTTGCATCTCTTACCTCTCCACAGGACCAGGAGCAGCGCCGTCTTCCAAAGGGAACAACCCACCGGCGCGCCTCCCTTCCTCCAGACCGTCTCCATCCCTCCTGCCGGTTAAAAAAAAAAAAAAAGAAAAAAAAAAGAAAGAAAGAAAGAAAAACCTCCGGAACTGTTCACAAAACGGATACGGGGGGAGCTTTTAATTATTCAATTTATTGTATCTTTTTCCCTTTTTTTCCCCAGACAGATCACTACCGCATCGGCGCCATCAATAATCTCGATTCGACCAAACTGCGCTCCCGCGGCGCCTGACCTAAGACACCGCGCAGATGACGTTCGGAGTGAACTATAAATCCTTCTGGAGTCAGTCATGAAATATATAAAAAATAAAAAATAAAAACAGAAACCCCCGATGGGCAATTCCGGTGCAGGCTGGCTTCTTTCTTTAATCCTTCCCTCCCCAAAAGAAAAAGTCCGCCGTGTGTCTCCTTCCAGCCAGAACCGAGGACTGAACCCGCTCTCCCCCCGTGGTGAGCGATCTCCACCGGTGCGCTCCTCTGCTTTTATTTATCCAAACGGGACAGCCAGCGCCGAGGAAAGAAAAAGCTCACCGTCTCTCACACTTTCCCGTCTTCAAAAGTTTAACACAGACCAGCGGAGTGGACGAAGAACTCCCGCAACGAATTGAAAAGAAAAAGTCCACTTCACGGGCAGGGTTTGCATCAACAACAACCCCCAAGAAACACTCTGTCACTCACGGCTCATACATTAAATACAATCCAAATTAAATTCCTGCTTGCCCGGCAGCAGCTCCGTCCGCTCTCCTTCTTCTTTCTTTTTAATTCCTTCCTCCCTGTGTCTCTCCTCCGACTATCCTGCTCTTGCTGTGCGTGTTATATGTGTGTGCGCGTCTGGACTCAACTTGAGAGGCTGTGTACACTCGTCCGCGGGATGGAGGGAGGAGAGCAGAGGAGAGGAGAGGAGAGGAGAGAGGACAGAGGAGGAGGAGGTCTGACGCTTCCACCAGCCGGCAGAGGAGAGGGAGGAGGAAGAGGAGGAGGAGGAGGAGGGCCAGCGGAGGCTGTGGGGCTGAGGAGGGTGTGGGGGTGAGGGCGGGATTTGTGGATTTGAATGACAAGTTGCGCAGCCAATGACGGGCAGAGGAATTTATTTGGATTATTTTGGGGGAAGTTTAAGGATTTCTTTGTTATTTATTATTCTCTGGGTACGATTATATATTTATTGTATTTTATCTATTATATTATCATCGTATGTGATGAAGGATTAAGTTTCTTTTTTTTTCTTTTCTTTTCTTTTTTCCCTTTTTTCAAAATTAAAGACTGTAATACACACAAATAAAAGCTATCGGCATCAAAAGTCAATCATTAAAAACAGAATTACTCAAAAGACTAAAACATAAGTTTAGATATGACAGTTTAAGAAGCCTATACGTCTCCATACGTGTGTGCACTGGTGTGAGTGCGTGCGTGTGTGTATGCGTGTGTGCACACGCCTCCACGTGTTGTTTATCCTTTTCAAAATCTCTCTCTGCATTATTCATACAAAGACACACGCTACACCTGTTTTTCTCTGTAATCGATAGACGCCGACTACGCACGAGCGCTCGCGTGGACGGACGGACGCACGCACGCACACACACACACACACACGCCACACCGCATCCGCTTCCAGTGGCGTGTGACATCTGCAAAGTGTGACAGGCCCCACTACACCAGGCACCTTGTAATAAAACTCATTCACTTTCTATTGATGGGTTAGCGTGCGTGCGTGTGTGTGTGTGTGTGTGTGTGCAGAACAAGCGAGAAGAGAGAGAGAGAAAGAGAGAGAGAGAGAACATTAAGGTCTTCTAAGAGTCCGAGACGATATTTCATAAGGCAGCGTGCCTGGTTCCCTTTGTCAGCTAAATGTGTAAAAGCTAAAGAGATGACATTGTGACTTATTGAATTGCAAATCAGTCCGTCGGCGGAGGGATGGGAGAATTTCCGGAGATGGAGATACGTGAGCCTCTCTGTCTGTCTGCCTGTCTGTCTGTATGACTCCACGGCCTGTGAGGGAGAGGCTAAGAAGGAGCGACAGCCCCCCCTAGTGTCACAATTACAGAAGAGACACACTCACAGCAGATCCATCCATCCTTCATATCCTCAATTAGCAGCATATGTGATTGTCATGTCTGGCCTCGGTGCATTTATCTGTGACACATCCCATCACTCCACTCTGATTCCAGCATGTGATCTGGACTCGAGCCTGCACTTTTCTCCCCCAAACACAATTTGCTGTGCAAATCTCCAGCCTCGCCACTTCTATAGCCCCTCCTAGGAAAAGTGTAGGCGGCCGCCATCCTTCCATGTTATGGAGCAGAGGCAAATGAGTGCATTTTAATATATTATCCTAATTTTCCCTCAATGAGTTTTTCCCTCAGCCAGATGCTGTGACTTAAGCCTGAAAGATCTTTTTTTAAAACTGAACTATTCCTCTTGGGGGCCACAACCGAAGCAACGCATTAGTTCAGCAAGCACGGGGGGGTGAAAGTAATATTTGTACAAATACAGTGTCTGTATACCAATGAGGCCCCACTGGTTGTCTGGAGGAAATGTGACAGAGAATTTAAAAAATTGCAGATAATTCCCCATTTGTCTAGAAGACAAAAAAAGAAAAACTGCATCTTTCAAAGAATGACTAAAAAGAAAAAAAAGTTTGCTGGTAAAAAAAAAAAAAAAAAAAAAGAAAGCCGGCTCATGTACACATTTGTTCTCCCAGCTTATGACCCCCAGAAAACAAGTCATGACGAGACCCAGCCCTTTAACTCAAGACAATTTGATAGCAAACTATTATTTTTCTTCCTACCTTCAAGGTTTTTTCCACTCGTCACTATTAGAGGAAGCCTGCGGGTAGCAAATATTCATTAGATCACAAAAACAGAAGGCATTCATCACCAAGATTGCGTTGTCAGTAACTCTTCAAATGCAGCCCGTAATAGATGTTAGGTGATAAATGAAGAGGAATATGCTTTTCTAAAAACTGGCTCTCAGTGTCATGTGGCCTGGTTGCTGTGCTTATTCACTGCCAGACTGACCACAGACACTGACCTGTTCTACTTTTGCACTTCAGTCAGGATGAGCCGTCGTGCAGCAAAATTCCTTAATTATAGAAGCCCCACTTTTTTTCTGCACATAGGAGGCTGACTCTTCGTTGCACTTTGCAACCGTTCCCAAGAGGAGCTATTCAAATGTGTTGCTCTCGTTTTTAGGGGACTCTTAAGGAGCTGGTTGACAGAGTTTGAGAACAAAAGCTATGCAGGCACAACCGGTGAATAATATTCTTTATTTTGATAATTTTTAATAATAATAATAAATAATAATAATACATTTTATTTATACAGCGCTTTTACAGCTCTCAAAGACGCTTTACATAAAACCAAAAACAGAGGAAAAATACATAGAGAAATAAATGAAAAGTACATAGAAGGACAAACAAACAATGTGCAAATAACTATGTGTGTTTGTGATTACGAAAACTGATGGGGGGGCACAGAGAAAGACAGCTATTGTTGCAGGTTAAAAGCAGATTTAAAAAGGTGGGTCTTGAGTAATGATTTGAAGGTGGATGGGTTAGAACAGTCAGATGTGTTTGGGGAAGGCGTTCCAGAGGGAGGGGGCGGCTATGGAGAAGGCTCTGTCGCCCCAGGTGCGGTGCTTGGTCCTGAGGGGGTGTGAGAGGAGGTTTGCATCGGATGATCGGAGGTTGCGGGATGGAGTGTGGTGGTGGAGCAAGTCTGTGAGGTAGGAAGGGGCCTGGTTATGGAAGGCTTTGTGGGTGAGGAGGAGGAGCTTGAAGTTGATTTGATGTGGGACAGGGAGCCAGTGTAAGTTTTGCAGAACAGGGGTGATGTGTTCGTGGGAGCGGGTGTGGGTAAGGAGGCGGGCAGCCGAGTTTTGAATGTACTGAAGTTTGTTGAGAACCTTGGATGATGAGCCATAGAGGATGCTATTGCAGTAGTCGAGTCGTGAGGTGATGAATGCATGGATGAGAGTTTCGGCGGCAGAGAAGGAGAGTAATGGACGAAGGCGAGCGATGTTCTTGAGGTGAAAGAAAGCAGTTTGGGTGAGGCTACTGATGTGATGTTCAAAAGAGAGGTTATTGTCGAAGGTGATACCAAGGTTGCGGATGAACGGGGAGGGTGACAGGGTGGTGTTATCAATGCTGAGGGAGAAGTTCTGGGTCAATGTGGCGAGGGATTTTGGGCCGATGAGTATGATTTCAGATTTGTCACAGTTCAGTTGAAGGAAGTTAGTTTGCAGCCATGATTGTAGTTCTGTCAGACAGTTGGTGAGGGTGGAGTGGGTGACAATAATAATTGGCGACTGACTACATCAATGATGTACCTGAAGCAGACAGCAGCTCAACAGGGTGGATAAAAAGCAGTTGTACTGCTATAAGTTTGAGAAAATAATATTTGTTGAAATCAGAGATGAATACATTATTGTTACCATTGTTATTGTGCAAAATTATAGGAGCTCAAGTGAGCCACACAGGACTTCCAACAGTGTTACTTTTTAGTATTCCAAGGCAATTTATATGAACTGCAGGTTAAAGGATGAGTTCACCCAGAAATGTAAATTCTGTCATTATCTTCTCGCCCCCATGTCAATGGAAAGCCAGGTGAAGTTTTGTTGTCCACAACACATTTCTGAAGCTTCCCAGCAAAACACCTTTGCAGCCTTCTCGTTAACAACTGAAGCAGATGGAGACCTGTTTTAGAAAACGTAAAAATGAACTGAAAGGAAACATAGTTTGGCTCCATGCAGCTTGCCAGCGCAATCCAAGTCTCCCAAAGCACTGAGATTCCAAAGTGATTACAATGACTACATCCCCAACATGTGGTCGAGCAGGTGCACCCACCTCACACAGGATGTCCGCTAATGCGCTTATCTGAGCGGCTACGGTGAAGATTTAAGACTTAAATATGGGTGTAAATAACTTGTTTTCTGATCAGTTTTGGATCTCAGGGCTTCAGGAGACTTGGATGACACCAGATACGACTGTATAGAGCCATTTTAAAACAAGTCCCCATCTACTTCAAATGTTTAAAAGAAGAGAGTTTTGCTGTCTGTCTCCAGAATTCTTTTGTGGACTGCAGAACTTTGCAGGTCTTTCCATCGGCATGGGGGTTGGTAGATAAAGAATACATTTTCATTTTTCAGTGAACTTACATGCAAACAGGTGTACAAGAGCGAATTAGGTTAGGATAGGTGACGTCAGTCGGTGGGTTGATTACCTCAGTATTAGCACCCACTACCGACAGTGGATCAGACAGATCCTAACTCTTATCAAAAAGAAAACGTAAACCGTAAAGACTTTTTATTTTTTGTTTCATGGGTATACTGCACATCTTGCTTCCTCAGGAAGTGCAGAGAGAGTAATTCATAAAATTAAAAATCCAATTATTTGATCAGAGTTGTGTGCGTGTGTGTGCATATTTCCCCTTCTTGTTGAGTCACTCATTCATGCAATTATTCTCACAGTCAAACAAAATACTTTTCTTATTAGTTTCACCTCAAAATCTGCATGACTGTAAAAGAATGATTGCAAACATGAAGGGTTTAGTGGGCATCAGGAAGGAAGAAAGACAGACTGAGGAAACAAAACAGTTTTTTACTCCCTCACCTTGACGCACGCTGAGCTCTAGTCAGACTTCAGCCATGAGCAGAAACCCATCACAAGTTTAAGAGCCCATCTCTCCCATCACTGTCAGTCTGCTGCTGCGCTGTGCCGACCCTGAGGTCACGGTGGTCATCTCGGCACCCGTCTCGGCTTCTCCCCCGATGGCTTCTCAGCCCTGAGTTGACCTCTGCACCGCAAGTCACTCCAATCTTCTGTCGCAGGCTGAAAACTCATCTTTGAAAGAAAATACGCCATGTCACTCATGACCACATGTACTGTGATATACATTTCTCCTTTATGCTTCAAATCGAGGAGCATTTTTTTCACAATTATCTTTTCACTTTTTTTTTTTTTTTCCTTAATAATGGTTAAAATTTGAATAAATGTCAAAATGTTCATTTTGGACAGCAGAAGGGGGTCAAAATCCAGATGTATTTTGGATATTACTTTATGGGGCCCTGGGCAGAGCTGGTCCTGACCTCCCTGGGGATTGAAGCAAGATTCTGCTTAAGGGCCCCCCTGACCCACACAGTCACACCTGACATCCCAGAGGTACCAGAGCAATCCTTTTACACTGTTTGTCAGGGCACTCTAGGAATAAGTAGACCTTGATAGAACAAAAAGAAGTAAGAACAAACAATATCTATTGAATAGAATGTTAGAATAGTGATGGAATGTAACTAAGTACATTTACTAAAGAATTGTCCTTAAATAAATATGAGGTACTTGTATTGTACTTGAGTATTTCTATTTTTCTGCTACTATAACCCTCCACTCCACTACATTGTGGAGTCAAGTATTGACCTTTTAACAGCAATTGGAATTAAATAAAAACACTGATTTCAATATGCAGATACAGGCTGACTTTCTGATCTAATAATCTGCCAGGTCAATAATCAGGATACCCATAGTGTAGTAAATACAGCATACTTGTAAAGTACATTAATGGCCAGAAAAATGTTTTTGATTGGTACATTAATGATTTCTACTCAAGTAATATTTGTATCTGTGATTTTCACTTTCAAAATGAAATCTTTACTTTTACTCAAGTATGACTGTCTTCAGGTCAGTGGCTCAAAAACCTTTCACCACCCAAACTTGGTAAAACTGTCTTCTTTCTTTTGATTCTTTTTTCAAACCCCATACGGTACATTCTTCCAAGATCCTCCACGCCCAGTCAAACTTTCTAATAATCTTACTCATATCCGTTAGCTTAGTGGCGCGCCAGCAGCAGGCCTGCAAAGTGTGGAGTGAAAGGTCCAGCTGAATAAGTGTCACATTTTCAATTTCACGGTATTGTTGAACAAAGGGCATGGCCACATAAGGTTTCTACTTTCTACATGTAATTGCTAAACTAAAATAATTTTAGATATAAAATGTTATCTTAGCAATCACAGACTGACGACAGACTCTTACTTTCCATGATAATAACACCATTGTGGTGAGGTTCCGTCACTAAATGTGTTGTTTCTCTTAGATAATAATATTGGTGTGCAGTGGAAGAAATGTGGTTAATTGTAATGTATGAAGGGCTCCAGTGTATTTCTGCAGAATCTATTTAAAAAGAGATCATTAAAGTTTGTTCACGTAGGCCTACAAGCTGTCTCCTTATTCTGTTAATTACTGAAGACATTTAGGTTTTTTCTTAAGCTCTTGGAAAGAGTCTGAGAAAATAAATCGATGTTAATAAGAGAGACGCAAAAGCAACGCAAACAGAAACCTATGGAATTCAGTCAAAACCTAATTGGTCCTAAATATAGAGCTCCACTTTTGTGCTTCTTGTAATTTTTTTGCTCTTTCGCTTTCAATTTGATCGTCAGGAAAGGAATGCTGACCTCTCAAACAAGCCTAGGTTACTCTCCCAGGGTTTCAGTGGTACCAACACAGGAACGTGACCCTGCAGCTCACTGGAAACTGGACAAGACGTTGTAAATAAATCGAAGTTATGATGCTTTTTTTCTTTTTTGCACTTGAAAATCAGTGCACTGGATCAATAAGATGACTGACAATGTGAGTGGACAGTTCCACAGTGCTGAAAACGAAAAGGCTCCTCATACTGCTTTTGTCCACAGGGGCCGCCATAATCAACAAAAATGGGAAGTTCAGTGTAGCTGCTCTTAATAACCTATATATGACGGAACCTTATCATAACTTGTCTGTTTTTGTTCTGTTCGAAAATAAGTGGTTGGTGTATCATCGTTTTAAGGCAATTGGTGTGCCTACTTTTTTAAAGTAAGGTTTACTAATTAGAATTTACTGTGAGGCTGTAAACAAACAATGCATGCATGTGAAGACAGATGTCCCAGATGTGCATTTACAGTGGATAAATGTTGAATAGAATGTGTATATAATAAACTGGAACTTACTGCAGACGTTACAAGTGGCTGCTAATCTGACATATGTCCAGCAAAGAAAACACAAAAAAAACACTGAATTGAATTGAACTGAAATGGTTTTTTAAGTCCTGTATTGTGGCTACAGCTTTGCAAGAGCACTTTTACTGTAAGCCGTTTGGTTTAATGAGAATCACATTTAGCAGACGCTTTTTGTCCAAAGCGACTTACAGTAATTCTTACACTGATGATGGTGGCTGCCATGGAAGGTGCCAAACAGCACATCAGGAGCAGTTTGGGGTTCAGTATGTTGCCCAAGAACACTTCAACATGCAGACCAAGGGAATCGAACCAGCGACCTTCCGATAACAAGACGCCGGCGCTTCCCCAAACTATGATATATTGCAGTTTCCATATATGTTGTTCATATATTATGTACATGTATGGAAGGATAACTTTGGATTGCAGTATCCCCCATTTGACAAGTTTGCCTAAATCTTTGCAGCAGTATATTATCAAATTATAGCATAACGTATGCATGGATGTGATCTGATGTGAACTGAAAATGTAAATGCGATGCTCTACGACTCTCTGCCATAGTTAGCAGTGCATTTATGGACCACTCCACCAAAGTGTGTATACAGTACACTCATTAATAAGCAGGCAGGAAGGCAAGGAGAAGTGGGGAGACAGAGGAGAGACTCGTATGGTGATCCTTAGATACCGATCTCGGGTCAAAATGTCTTTTTCTGTGCGAGTACATGAGAGAAAGTGGTTTGTTTTTCGGCAGCAGATACAGCTCTTATCATCTCTCTCTCTCTCTCTATCTCTCTCTCTCTCTTTCTCCCTCTCTCTCTCTCTCTCTCTCTCTCTCTCTCTCTCTCTCTCTCTCTCTCTAGTTCTCAGCACTTGAATATGAGGATGAAAGAGAGGAGAGCCATACAGATAGCGCTACTCTCACTCGGGTCAAACGGCACTTGTAGATATTCTGTCGACAAGTTGTTCAAACGATACCCTCCACGCGGAGGCTGGAGGAAGATGACCGCCACTGACTAACCTCCCTATTTATTCTCCTTTTCTCTCTCTCTCTCTCTCTCTAGTCAGAAAGCCAAAGCCATCTCTTTGCTCAGTGGAGCGAACTGAATACATTAGAATCCAATTAAGGCTGGTGAAGAGAGCTGCTCAGAGTGTGCAGTCGTGTGTGTGTGTGTGTTTGTGGTGTGTGTGTGTGTTGATCACATATGATAGCTTATACCCTTGTGTTTTTTTTAGCTTCTACGCATGTGCATCTTTGTGCGTGTGTGTGTTCATGTTTGTGCATGTGTGTGTTCATGTTTATGCACGTGCGTGGCCGTTACACGTCTTGTCACAGTGCATCGAGTCAGTCGGTGGAGGACGCCTCTCCGTCTCACTCCTGCTGGCTTCTGCAAGATCACCATCGGGCGAGGTAAATCAGAGAAGCGGTGTGTGTCAGTGTGTGTGTGCCATGTCTGTGTGTAAGAGAATCAATAACTCTGTGTTGCATTACACACTGCCCTTGTTCAATTTGAAGTTGGGGACAGACGCAGACCGGCTCTCTTACACACACACGCACATACACTAGAGTATACACACCACACATACTGCAATATGCTTTCGAAACTGTAACACAGAGAGACAGAAACTGACTACCACAGATGAATACACACAGATGAAGGTGAAATACTTTACTGAACACACACACACACTTTGCACACGCTACATATAAGCATGAATTGTGCTATACTGTGACAAATATAGTCCATGTTTAGCGTCACTGTGAGTTCAGACTGCACATACATGAAAACATCCAGATATATTCTCTATTTTCTACTTTCATATATTCTTCTCTGTTTTCCCCCTTCCTCCTCTGCCTTTTATCCCGCTTCCACTTCACCTGCATCCGCCTTCCCCCTCTCATCGCTCCTTTCAGCCAGTAATGGTCCTTTAACCTGCCTCTTCACTGGGCTTTATGGGGAGGTCTGGATGGAAAGAAATGTTACGCTATTCGACTTGGAAAAGAAAAAAACATCAAGTAGTTCCTTTGAAGTAAGGTAATCTTTAAAACACTCCATTCTTTGCGAAAATGTTACGTTTTCAAGGGGTTGACGACCTCTGTCATGTTTCTTTGGCCTCTGTCAGTCCATTTAATGCTGTAGTTGACTGTTGTATATTTGTGCATTATCTCACTGTAGATTGATTGAATTAAGAATGCGGGGCTTTCCCAAAAATCTGGAATCTGAATTTCCTTTGGGCATTTTTGCCATCCATGAAAGAGGTGGCAGAGTATCTGTGGGTGTTTGTCAGGAAATGCAAGGCTTTGCGTTCATAGCAACACATCGTCACACCTAAATGACCAAATAGGTCAATTGTCAGCATCTCCCAAAACACATATCAGCGCTTTTAGAATAACATGACCATTACAGTGTGACAGCGACACAGGTGCCAGACCTATATCAGCCAGTCACAGCTTGAATAAGAAATCAAGAAAACAATAATTGGTTAGGTTAAGGCAAGAAATCTACTTGGTCAGGTTTAGAAAAACATTGTGGTTTAGTCCTCAGTTACTTTGGCAACCTTCCTCACAAATGTACCTATGTTACGTAAGGAACTTTTGGTACGCTATGTAACTGACATTAATTCACTACCTTGGTAAGTTAAAAGAACTCACAGTTGACTTCTGGTTTGGCACTGGACATTCTATCCCCGACCTCCTCCCGATAAAGACTTTTCACTTTTCATACTAATTCTCCTCACTATCTTCATTGCAGCCTAACAACCAACGTGAATGTGGGTCCTGATAAACTGCTTTCCTTTTTCATATCAATAAGGTTAGACGCAATCACATGAATGTTGAGTGTAATAGTCTTCTGAATGGCTACTGAGGAAATTGCAATGCATTGAAATAATTGCGGTACCTCAGTAATCACTGCAGCGGGAGACAAGATAATTTCTTATGCACACAAAGTGATAATTTGGTTTTAAAAAAGAAAAAAGGTTTACCTCCAACCTCCTGGCTCTTACTACCTCTTTATGTATGCAGTGTTAGTGCCAGTTACAGTCTTTTTTCCCCTTTTGTCCTAGCTTCTTCCTTGATTGGGATCAGTTTTAAAAGACTAATATTAACTCCAGTGCATTCAGACGTCCCCTGACCCCTGCCCTTCCCTTCTGTTCAACCACATGTACCAAGCAGCCATTTGAGCAAAAGGTTATATTTAAGTGTTGCAGCCATGATGACAGCGTAGTCCTCCTGCCTCTCCTGTACAGCTCCTGTCACCGCAAAACACACACACCAACAGCGGCCTGAGATCAATTACAGGGAAACCTCGAGCCCCTCCCCACTTCTCCTCTCCCTGTACAGATGCAATTTACTCGCCCGCCGTAAATCAATGGAGACAAGTGGGGCTAATTTAGACCATTTGATGTCAATTTGGCCTTGACCCCTCCCCATCACACACACACACAAACCCACCCACTCACACACACACACACTCGCACTTCACTTAATGACTAGCCGCTCTAGAGTTTATTACGCAGAACCGAGAACCACCTCTCAGTCTCAAACACACACACACACACACACACACACACACACACACACAGTCAGACTCATGAACATGCATGCGCAGAAGCCCTCTTCTCGCAGGCGCTACCACACACACACACGTGCGAGTACATACCATGATTCAAGTCATAACTCGTAGCCCCACTGCCTGAGATTTCCATATTGGTTCTGTCAAAGACGATTTTGTTTACAGGGCCCTTTGGATGAAATAACAGCACTGGGCACTATCAATTACTGTGTGAGAGAGGGGAGGGCAGGGGACAGAGGGAGGGAGAGAGGAAAAAGAGGAAGACGGGGGAGGGAGGAGAGTCGGAGAGGGTGTCGAAGATCAAGAAATGATGGGTGGAAGGCAGGGGAGGGGAAAGATTGAGAGGTGGGTCGAAAGGGGAGGCTGGAGGGTGGCGACGGGTGGAGGGAGACGGAAGAACAGAGCCAGAATGAGAGATGGATTTATTTTCTGCTCATAAGTGGCCAAAAAAAAAACGGAGTCCAAGTTATCTCTTAGCCCTGACAAAGGACTGTGAGCCAAGGTCTGGAGACTATTCAGCGGTGCACAAAAAGTCACCAAAACAATCATTCAGGCCCACACACATGCGCATGAGCACACGTCTGGACAGAAAGGCACCAGCAATGTCAGAAGTTACAATCATTACATTATCTCTCGCCACCAAAAAGAAAAAAAAAAAAAAAAAAAAAGGTGAGGACCCAAATGCAGGTAACACACAGGAGGCAGGATTGGGGGAACAAAAGACGAGCTTTATTTAACAAAAGCTGAATTTACAAAAACCTAAGGAATCCCAGAAAAATAAAAGCGAGTCAAAAAGACAAAAAGACAAATTATCAACACAATCAAAGTACAAACCAATGAAAACACAAGGAACAAATAAACAGAAACATACCATGAGGAGACACTGGAGAAGAACACCGGGTGGCATCATGGGGGAAGACAGAAAGAACTGACAAAGACATGAGGGAGAACAAAAGACTGTATACTGAGACACAAACACTAATGAGGGGATGAGGAACAGGCGAGGGAAGGAACAGAAAAAACACTGGAAGGAGGGAAAAAACACACAGAGGAGGAACTGAAGAGCAAGACGCAACACATGAGGGCACAATTTTACAATAAAAACCAAGAAATAAAAGAACACAAAAACTGGGAACATGGCGACACATGTTTTTGTCCAGGTAGCGAGTGGAGTGCAGTTAGCAGCCCTGTATTGTGAGACCTTAACATTAAGGGGCTTCATTCTACTGAACTCAAATGCAGGAAATCAGTAAAAGTTATTTTATTGTGTGGGAATCTCAAGAAGATGGAGCAGAGAGGAGCGAGGTCCGGGGTGGGGCGTTCCGGGCGGTTCTTGGTGGCTGGTTTGGGTCCAAAGAGGTTGTGGCAGGCAGATGGATTATGAGCAGGCTTGAGCGGCAAGGAGGGCTGGCAGGGCCGGAGTCAGGAGAGCAGGACTGTGAGCAGATGGAAAACAAAGTTAATTCAGGCCAAATTCAACAGGGCAATAGAGTGAACGCACAAGTTTACGATGTGGTAGCACCGACTGGAGAGCCACGGCGAACTGGCAGGGTGGAGAGGATTGGGCAGAGAGTTTGAAAAGGACTTCATTATGAAGGTGAGCTGCTGCTGGTGGATCCTCCCTGACTCCATCACACCTGCGGACAGCCAGCATAACAACAATTACAATCACAGTCTCAGGTGGTCAACGTAACACTTAATGCACGAGATGGGGTAAAAGTTGGGGGTTTAATGAGGCTGTATTTACTGTTGTGAATCATCAGAAGCACCAATCTGATCTGGTTTGGATAGGGAGTCAGTGAAAGGAAGATAAAAATGGGTGTAACATCATCAGAATTTCTAGTTTTAAAAATTCTAGCTGCGGCGTTCTGAGATATTTGAAGAATTTTGGCATCAGTATGCGGCAGGCTTGACAATGAAACGTTAGATTATTCAAGGCCGGCTGAAAGAAAGATGTGATGTAGGCTCTCTGCATCAGCCAGAAACAGAAACAACCTAATTTTAGCCATGTTGTAGAGTAGGGGGGGGGGGAAATCTGCATTGGGGATTTCTTAACATAACACCAAAATGATCAGCTGTCAAACTTAACTTGAAGCTTCAGTCACACTTGATTTTTTACAGAAGCCCTAAGAGGCAAGAGACATCTGTTCAGTCTGATCCTAAGTGTTTTCTCCTGTGTGTTTATGACTGAATAGTAAAAAAACAAAAATAAAAAAAAAAGTGTTGCAGGGATAATGTCTGTAAGCTTCTGTTTTTCATCTGTGAAAGAAAAGTTTTTCCAGGTAAAAAAAAAAGTTTGTCATGTTTTCCTACAAATGAGAAAACATTTCTAGCATCACACATAACTGTGTTTAGAGTGCATGAAAATATTAAAAGTCACCTTAAAGAAAACATGAACATTTTTGGTTCTATAACATGAAGTTATTAACAGTGAACCTCAGTCTCTCGTGGGCTGAAATAAGTATTACAAAAACAAACATGCCAAAACAAAAAATGATAATAAAATAATTTTACCTGAAAAAAAAAAATGTTTTTCCAACCGGTTTTCCAACAATAAACATAAACTACAACTGAAATCCTGCTTGGAAGATGGATCACCAGAATTTGCTTTTCTTATTCAGCCTGGGCTTCCGTAGTTTCCGTAGAGGTAAGAATCTCGCCACATTTTGTCAGGTGAAAGGAGGCCTTACCCACAACTTCAGAATGAATTGTTTTGAAAATGACATAACAGAACAGTAAAGATAACTGTGTGGGAGACATCAGTAAATCTCATGCTGCATTCCAGACGACTCAGAAACGACATCGGAAATCCTGACCTCTCACTAGGGCACATCTACACTGACTTTACGAGGAAGCAGTTGTCTGACGGCACACGTCAGAGGCCGCATCTTAAGGACATGCGTAGGGTGTTTTGTAGATAAAGTATTTGTGCGAGGCTGGTGAAGTAATTTTTAGATATAAAAGTGCCATAAAATGAAATATATAATGGTGCCTGTTACCTCGTGTCTTGTTAGGTCCTGTCTTTTGTTTATAGCGCAAGGAGGCTGAACTGCTGAGGGTTCAGTTGTGTGTACACTCACCAAAGAAGCATCACTTTATTACAGTCAGTTATTTTGTGCACTCTTGGCCTCTTGCACCTGTAACTTTCTGGATGTGGCGTTAGTCTGTACGTTCCCACACAGTGCTGAGAATTGGTCTCAACAGGCTATAATAAATAACAGCACCTGTGGGAGTTTAACCATCAGTGTGGAGCATTTTAAGTATCTAATGAGGGTCCGTGCTGAGGCGACCCGTCTCACTATTTTGACTGGACACCAAAGCCTTGACCTTTTTCTCAAACCACCAGGCTGCCCCTCTGACTTGAATGCCAGCGCAGTTCGCATGCACCGAGCTTTCTTTCTGCATTTTCTGTTGTTTTTTCTGATTTTGACACCATATTTTGACGGCACTACGGAGAGGCAGAGCGGTGCGCCGCTATGAGAAGCTTTTCACCCACTTCAATGAACAATCCCTCCAGATTCAGGATATGGTTTTACAGAGATTTCTGTAAGATCCGATGAAGTGCGATTGTTGGACAAAAGATTCAGTGCAGATTGTGGACAAGGTTCCCGATGGTTACTCAAGGATTCAAACACACACACACACACTTTTCCTCTCTGGGTTTATGTTTCATAATGTTCAATATATGGCCTTCATTTGCCTGTAATTCCAACAAAAGAGACATTTTTGGTTATTATTATGTTGACAAAAATAAACTGCAGTAAACACAAATCTTGAGTTATGCATGGTAATACCAGTTGGGGGGTGCATCTCTGTGAGGACAGAAATAAATAAATAGCTCAATACAAGTACAGTATATATGAAATTGAATACACCTAAAATAATGCAAAATGTATTCAGGCATTAATTTATTTATAAAATGAGACAGAAATGGATAATTATCTAATAATTTTCTATCCATATCTGTTATTTAGTCTATATTTATTCCCCCAATTGATTTACTTTATCTTTTGTTATGCCATTTTTATAATATAATTTCATTCTTAAATGTACTTATTTGTTTATTTTATGCATTACTTTGCAACATGCAAAAAATGCATACATAAATGTAGAAATCAATATGTGGATACATCCTTTTAAAATGAATAATTCAAATAGAAAATAAGCAAGTATGAGAACTTATACTAAAAATAACAGGAGCAAATTAAAACAGAAATATTCATTTATGCCACATGTTATAAGTAAATCAATCTGCCTTTACTTTTAAAGTATTTTCTGGTTTGTTTAATGGTATCTAATGCATTTATTGAGCAAGGTTGTTTTTTTTTTACTTTAATTAATTACTTTAAATAATTATTTTTAATTTTGGAGGCTTTATTCCTCCATACATCACTTGCTCTCAGCACAATTACAGTATATTGATAACATCATCTTGTGTGTGATCCACTATCATAAAGGGTTCAATTTGACTTTCATGTTTAGTTTTTAAAAGCTTAAATACATTGGAAGTAATTTTTGGCTTCACCAGTTGGCGTTGGTCTTCACACTACGAATGACTCAGTTTTAAACATGTCATGTGAGATAGATAGTACAATAGATTGACAGTTGTCTCTTTCCCTGAGACATCTACACAAACTCGTCCGACATGTGACTGGACGAAGGCGATGTGGGTGTTTGCTGATGATTTTTTTTCGACTGAGTAAATGTGTCAGAAATAAGCTAGTTGCACAGTCATGCGTCATCGTACGTCCAACATCGGTTTTGAATTCTTTTTGACAAGCTTCCGGCATTTGGAGGTATTGAATCGTGATCGTCTGAGTGTTCACTGTTTGTCTGAATGAGCTCAAAGTGAAGGTTGTTTCAAAACTGGAATTTTACGGTGAAACCTTAACTTGAATTCTGGCTGCGCAAGGATGCTGATGACAAACAAAGGTGGAGTTTTTACCTGCCGAAGTAAAGTAAGTGTTAAAATGATAGTTTCCTCTGAGTGTTAATAGGTTGTTCATAAACACACACGGCTGCCAAAAGAAAAAAAACACATCAACAAATCGAATCACACATTTGAAAAGGGACTCAGGGACAAACGAGACTGAGAGAGACATATCACACATTTCAACATATCAGGGACGTAGACATTGAGCTAGATAGCTTTCACTTATCCAAACACAAACACACATACACACACACACACACACACAGAGAGAGAGAGAGAGAGAGAGAGAGAGTGTCCTGTGCTGGATAGCGATTCAAACAAACATCCAATTTACTGGGAAGATTACCCAGGGGGCCTCACTGTTTGCCACCTGAGAGGGGATGGGAGGTGACTCATCAGGAAGATGCTAATATCAATTTTTTACACACACACACACACACACACACACACAAACACACGGCCAGTAAATATTAATTCTCAACAGAAACCCATTGCAACTGGCGACTTAATTACACTCATTTCACTGTGATTGTCCCCCACAGGAGCATAAACACACACACACACACACACACACACACACACACACACACACACACGCTCACACACAAGGCTAAGACAATTTGGCCCTAACACTCCGAATTAAGGATATTGTCATATTGGATCATTTCCCCTGTGTGTGTGTGTGTGTGTGTGTGTGTGATGGGAACCAAAGGCTGCAATTAGTAGCTGCAGCAACACAATGTTATCCTAACAGATATTTTTGTGTGCCTTTTGCAGTAATTCATGTCATATTTTACAAATGTAAGTTATGGTTTTCCTCAACACTGCTAAACCGACAATAGATGTATGAAACTGCTGCGGCTATCACAGAATGATAATGTATCATATTACCCCAACAAAATACTAAAAAGGTAAGCAAACTTAGAAAAGCTTAATTTAAAGTCAGTAGAGAATAACGGCGAGGAAGATTGCAGGGAAATTACTACCTACTTGTGTCAAGTTCCAACTTCAGTTATTTAAATCGTTAATTACTAGTTTGGCTGAAAATCCCAGTTCCTCTTAAGGGATAACCACATTCTCTTTAAAAGGTATTTTCTGAGCTTCACTTATATGAAGTGTTGCAATTTACACTAATCTTCTACTTTCTCCTCATTTGTATCCACAGTTTGGCGTAACTGACTCATAACTACTATGCGAAAGGGCTTCACAGGCCCACATTCAAATGGGAAAACAAACAAAAAACACACACAAAAAAAAACTTTAACAGGAAAAATAAATGCACCTTGAAAGAAACCCAAAGAGGAGAACCATCTGAAAAAAAAGTTGCAAGTGGGTAAATGTAAAATAAGAATGACAATGAAGCATAACACTGAACGCTGAGGTGATTTTGGTTGTTGGTAGACTGTAAAGCACCAAGACTTTTTAAGTTTTAATTCCTCTTGAGGTAATAACATCATTACAGCTGTACTGCCTGTGCTGTTAATATAAAACACGTGGTTAAGTTTAGGAAAAGATCAAAGTTGCAATAATGTCTTCATGACGGTACTCACCCATCCACTACTCCAGTGCCCACAAACCAATTTCTGGAAATTGGCAGTGGATGTAAATGCTGCCCTTTAGAATCGTCCGGTATGAACGTCATTTCTAGATATACTAAACCAGTTCTCGGTAAGGCTGCGCACAAACATAAAACAAGTGAAGATTGCACCGACAATGCTGGCAATTATGGCTTCTAAGAGAAAAGAAGAAAGATTACATAAAATCAATGTGTCTTAGAATTTGGGATTCCTACATTCCTGCCATGCAATCTGCAAGTATAAAGGCCATTGTACAAAGTCCTAAGGGTGATTTTGAAATATGCAAGACACCAGCGTCCAGGACAGCGATAACAGCACCGATAACAGTCTACAGGGAAATGACATCGTGATGATTGCCATTGGCAGGCAGCAAAAGGTTGAGAGCTCCTCTTATTCAAAATGAATGTCATTGTTGGTCTCCTATTTATCTACGGTGCAATTGATTGCTACCAGTTATGTGAAATTGTTTAAAAGTGGTGCAAAATGGTGACGGTTGGAAAAACAAGCCTGTGCTGTTTGATGCAGAGGGCTGATTTGTTTTTCAGTTTATTTCTGTGCTCAAAGTTCCACTGTGTTATTGTACATTACACACTGGGTGAAAGGTTATTGAGATTTTTTTTCTTTTTTTAAGGTTTCGGTTAGATTTTTTGTATAAAGTTATTCTGGACTATTTGGATCCAAACTCAGAAAGATGGAAAATAAGAAAAAAGGGAACATGTAAGACAGGAAGATGAAGTTGCAAAGTAAACAAACAGCATAAAGGCAGAGGGACAAGGAGATAGAGAGAGATGGAGGTGTATAGAAAGAGAGAGAGGCAGACAGGCAGATGGAGAGAAGAGCGAGCAAATAAGAGAGAGTTAGCGATGGATGGGTGCTGTGATAGCAGCGAAAGTGAGCAGGACAGGAGTTGTTCTGAGCCGCTTGTTTGGACAGATGGCTGTCTGTGTGCTAATTACAGACTGAGTGCTTGACACTGTGAACACAATCAAAGAGGAAACTGGCTTTATTTGTTCAGCTTCACCCACACATAGCCGCACACACGGAGAAAGAGAGTCACACACACACACACACACACACACACACACACCAAACACCAATGAAAACAGTTTGCCAATGCCACGAAGAGGCCTGGGCAAACAGACACAGAAAAACACAATTATACACACAGCGGGGCACAAAGAGGGACCTGCGAAGCGGCAACGCTCCATATAAGCGCCCAGAAATGCACAATGCGAATGAGTAGTGATGCTGGTGGACGACCAGATCACACAGACCTTGTCTTGTGTAATTTCTGCTGTAAAACTCAACTGCTATCCTTTTTTAAAAAAAAGAAGCATCTGAACTGTTTAAGTCATCCGTGTTCACTCGTCCTATATTTACCTCCTTTTACCTTCTGTTAATGCAGAATCTGCTCTTAATTTCATCTGCATGCTGCGAAAAAGAAAAAAAAAACAGCTTGGCAACACTGACTGACTCACCGGAAGCATCTGCTTTTCACTTAACTATATTTTATCAAAGCTTAAATGCACTAAAAAGAGAGAACAGAGAGAATTACGAATTTAAATTAACAACCTATGAAGGACGCTGCATCTCCTACACAGCAACTTCAAAATAAAAGTACACAACAAAACGTCACATACACAGCGTACTATACACACTGAACTCACATTTTGGAACTTACTCAAATACCACGGCTGACAATGTCCCAAAAAGTCTGTCAGTTGATCATCAGCAAGTTAGTGTTCACAGTTAACATCACAGATATTGCTTCTTTCTTCAATCATATAAATTGTCTAGATTAATTATATATTGTATATATGTGTTAGTTGCTGCTCTGCACAAAACAGACGCTGGACCAAGAATCTGATAAAAACTTGTACGTTTGGCAATGTCAAATGTCATTGCACCAAATGGTTCAAATTCTGATCGTGGAAGTTGTCATATGACTGTACATTGTTTCACAATGTTAGCTGATGGGGAAAAAAAAATGAATTCAGAATTGTTTACAGCATTGACAAGACAAGTTAAGGACATTTGCTGATGGTTGAGTCAATCAGTGTCTGCCTCATACAATTCCTTTCCATTCTGTGGAAACTTGTTTGCAGCCGACAGATTTCGCAGCCGTCATTGAAAGACGTCAGTATTTTGAAAAAAGCGCAATGCATGTGTGAATGCATTAAACATTCATTGGCTGGTAGATGATGGAGACACAGAGATGATGCCCCTCTCTCCATACAGCCGTCCTTTCTGAAGCATGTGTAATTAGTGGACTGGTCCTGAAAGAGGACATCTGTTCGGTTCGGCCCATTTAGATGAGCTGCCGGGATCAATCACCAGTATATTATACACGACTGACATGAAAGTTTAATGTTGTTTGCCCTGATTATTTCTCTTGAGGACTGCTGTTAGCGTTATCGTCGTTTTAGCTAACTTCCTGTACGTTTTGCACTCAGCAGTCCTCTCCCTCCTCCGGTGGACCGGTGGAATTGGTTTTGCACTTCTCTGTTCCACCATACCCGACGTAGGTATCAGAACAGGAGGATCCTGCACTCTGCATGTTCACCAAGCAGACAGGACCACCTCTATGGAGTTCTCTGTCCTGAATGGATCAAGTGGGCAGGGACACCAGAAAATATCGTTTACTGCATCAGCTGGAGGAGGAGAGTCATGGGTTACTGACCAAACTCTCTATATACCAGTGACTACTGTTGGAATAAAGAGCTATTCAACACCTATTTTTGAAAAGAAAATAACACTTAGAGCAGCTTCAATATAGCAGGGCAACAATCAATCGTAACAACAGACTGACCAGTGGGCACTTCTACCTGGAAATACATGACGCACGGGCAATAATAACGGCTCCTTTCATTTAAAATAATCTTCCAGCATGTGAGTTAAATTCAGTAAAGGCACTAAAATTAACCACAGCCAGACAGCAACAGTACGATTGGGAATTCTTTAAAGAAGCACTTTACACCCCATAAGATCCACCAACTGGATGTATTACAGGTATATTCCCATTTGGCCTTTTACATGAAACTGATATCGTTGATCCGTGCCAGCAGGACTTCAGCAACCATAACATAACTGGGCAGGAAAGCAAAAGATAAGATCACTCTCTCCCACTTGGATATTCCACCACAGACTGTGAGCACTAAGACGGCGGTGAAGAACCACAGCCATCTCAAGAGGCTGTGAAAATGATTGGCAGCTCTAACTGAAATATTGATTATTAATCATGGAACCATCTCATCTCATTGAAAAACAGGATCATTCCAGGTTTATTTGAGGCCGTCAATAAGCTCACCCACACAGGTGTTTTTTACGGTTTATTAAACTTCTGCTCAGGTTAAAGCTGCGTGGGGCTGTGCTGAGGATTTGAAGAGGAGGGCAAATTGATGCATGTTAGTCTTTGTGGTACAGACACTTGATACTGTCGTTTGAGGTTTAAAAGGACCCTAAAACATGCATATTGTGCTTTTGTCCTTGCATCTTTCCTCTGCCTCGATTGCAATCTCACTTCCTCTCTCCTTTTCCCCGGGCTCCCCCCATATCTTACTCCTCCCCCTCTCCTCCCAAGGCCAAGCTTGTTGCATTTGCAAAGTACACAACACATTCCCACATCCCTCCACGGCTCAGTCACCTCCAAGCAGCCTCATTAGCGGGAAACATAACGAGCGGGACGTTAACAAGCTTAACGAGGGCCTAACGAGGTGTTGGTGTCTGTCGTTACCGCAGCGCCTGGTCACACCTCGCCAGGCAGCAACAGAAAACAAGGTGCCAGGCACCAGATGTTCTGTTAGTTTTTTGTTTTTATTTTTGTTTGCTTATTCTTTTTTTCACCTGGAATTTAGATAATTGAAATGGGGGTGATTTAAAAAGTTGGTTGAAATGTGAATTCATTTTTGGGAAGTTCTTAAATTTTTCTGTGCACTCTCACATTTATAAGAGCCTGTTTGATTTAAGCATAAGAATCCAAATGGCACTCTCAGACTGATTTCATCTGACTGGTTTGGTTTTATTGGGAGAGAAAGAATGTTTATGCTTCCAAGTGAGCTATTACAATTCCAAAATGACAGTTATTATAGGAGATTGAATGGTCATGTCAACTGGAACTAGAGTCATTGCCAGATGTTAAGCACATTATAATATCTGAATATCTTAATGCATAACTAAAACAAGGGTTCAGAATAAGTCAAATAGGCCACATGTACAAACACATACCAAATACTTGAAACAAAAAGAGAACAGCATATAACAAAAGTAATCGCCAATTGCTGCTAACTGTAGCTACCATTATATAGTTAGCTCCATTAGCCATGCAGCTAGAAGTCCAGACGGCAAGTTTGGAATACAGTTGGTGCTTACATTGCTAGTGCAGGACAGGCCAGAGCTAGCTGGTTAGCATGCTAACTTTAATGGATCACCCTTGAACAAAAAAGCTGTTCTTTCTTCACATAGGCCTACTGTTTAGTTTTTTTAATATTTACAACTAAAAGTAGTATCCCAAGTCATGCTCTGTATTATGTTTGTTATCAAGTGGTAGTTAAGGGGTGATACGTCACTTTTAAGTCTTTATAAGATGCTTCATAACATATTTGTGTTAATGAGACTGTGTACGTGTTAATATTAGCATCATAAGCACTTTAATTGCTAGACATATATAAGCACCTGTTTTAGATAGTTTGTGGACCTCTTCTGAACATTAAAAGTAAGCCTTGTGACTTTCTTAATTGTTGATAATAACTTTACAAACACATTTGTTGAGTTTAATCAACTTGTGTGTTGTGACTATTGTTGTTAAACCTTTACTTTGCTTTATAAGATTTACACTTCTTTGTTATATACTTATTAAACCTATTACAAGGATCTTTATACAGAGCAATACCAATTTTGCATAGTATAACTAAATATATTTGGGTATAATCAAAAGATTTGAATTTCTTATGAGTTGGCTGAGTCAAGTCTAAAGTCATCATCGTATACAGTCGGCCAACAGAAACAGAAGTCATGTTTGTGTTGTGTTTGTTTAATGTATGGCAATGTCTGGGCCCAAGCTTTCTCTGCCATCTGCCATCCTGCCAAAACAGAGTCGCTACAAATACATTCCTCCTCTGTCTCGCTCTCTCTCTAAGACAAATCTGGATTTGGGGATAGAGGCAAAAAAAAGTCATCGTCAACATTTCGGTGACTTTTGTCCTTTTCAGTGAATTGTAATTAAAGAACACACATAATTGAATAACTATTATCGATTATGATGGATTATGTAATCAGGGATTACATAATTGAGTCCATATGTTGGGTACTGATAGATGCAGGGACCTGCCGAAAAATATCCCACCCCCTCACTCTTATACCATCGTCATTGATTGTGTAACAGTTTCTCTTGTTGGGGTTCTTGTAGCTCATCTAGATTTTTGGCGTCTTGGCTATATTTTCCTTGTGACACTCAGGAAAAATAGACCATGAAAAATGACCTGTCGATGGTCATATTGACCTTGCATTTCAGTTTCCTCTATCCGGTAGCACTTTGCAATGAGTGTAGGAATAATACAACTTTTCAATTTTCTCCCCTCTTACTATTTTCCTGTGCTATTACTGTTAGGGCTGTTTTGGCAACATAGCCTGGCAACTGTCCAAAGCAAACAACTACCAAAAGTATTCCAATCTTACCTAGAAATCCTGATCTCAGTGCTTTGAAAAGGCAGAGTAAAACACCCGTTTGCTTTAATAAGATGGCAGGTTTTGTTACCTACTGATACCCGTAACAATCTCTCTGATGCAATGTAGATGCTAACTACAAACAAACCCATTAGGTCATAGTGTAGAGTGAAGACTTGTATA
Organism: Sparus aurata; assembly: GCF_900880675.1. Taxonomy (NCBI): domain Eukaryota; kingdom Metazoa; phylum Chordata; class Actinopteri; order Spariformes; family Sparidae; genus Sparus; species Sparus aurata. The sequence goes on from NC_044191.1 coordinate 23,643,200, forward strand.
CATGTATGTGATGCTGTCATCCCTCCCTCTCACTGAAGTGACAGTGCAGAAACAAGTGATGGGGGTGAGACTGAGACATCATTCACCATATTACAAGACACTGAACCATCAAATGGTCTTCAAACTGATATTTTAAGGTAAAAAAGTTTGCAGTGAATCAAAATATAAAAATCAACCGTACATGTATTAAATATTTTCTTTCCAGCGTAACCACATTAGCGACATCTTAGCATATCATGAGCTTCTGTGTCCATCGTTTAAGAAACATATTTCATAGGCGCTCCATGTCTGTTTCCGTGATTGCTTTCTCAAAGAAGTTGGCTATGATGAAACTTTTCTGCCAGTATGTACAAGAACATCTCCGTCTTTATTATTTGCTTTTGTTTTTTGGTGTGTGTTTACTGAAGTGAGACAGACCGTTCTGTCATCTGCCTGACTTTGCGACACGCTCGCCGCTGACAAGGCCGCTAGCCTGGCTCAGACTGAGACGTTAATCCTTCAGTAAGAGCCGGTAAACCGACCACAGCTGCAGCAGGCAAGCTGCCACCTGAAGCCAACTGGACCGCCTCATGTCACACACACGGACACACGCAACCCACACACATAATCAGAGATATACATCATATAGAAAGACAAACAAACATACTGCCATTTCTCTCTCATCCTGTCTCCTTTGCCTCTTAAAGTTGGTTTTATCTGTCTCCTGTCGATGCATACACACAGAATCAGCCACATGACATGTATTTATGTGTGTATGTGTGTGATAGAGAGAGAGTGAGAGAGAGAGAGAAATAGAGCAGAACAGAGTTCACGGTTTGCTGTTTTACTTTTTTCACTCGTGTTTTGTGCGATAAAAACACCCATGAGGAAGCGCACTCTCCATCCTAATTGTGTGTGTGTGTGTGTATGTGTGAGTGAGTGTGTGCATGAGGGCAGTTTAAAGAGACACGGAGAGAGAGAACGAAAAACAAATAGAGGGGTAGAAGGGTGAGATTAGGGAAGTAAGGGCTTACCTGTTTTGTATTTATTCATTTAGGCACACACACGCACACGCACACACGCATTTAGGCACACAGATAAACTCACACAGACTTGACCCAGACAAGGATTGCACCAGCTTGCTATGAATAATCAGCATGTGATGTCCTGTGCATGTGTGTGTCTGAGAGAGAGAGAGCGATTCATATGGAGGGATGGTTACTGCCTCCTGTAATCCCACTCACCAGGAAACATACACTCCTGGGATAGGACATTTTGTCTGGTGTGTGTGTGTGTGTGTGTGTGTGTGTGTGTGTTAGTGTGTCTGTGCTCTCCTTCCCAGTGAAGTACCTCGGGGACACAGAGGGCACTTGTGTTTCTGAGTTAGAAAGGAAATCAGCACCGTGAAACAAAAAGAGGTTAAGTTCAACATAACACACACACGCACACGCATAACCTCTGCTCTTGGCTCCTGTCATTTTTCATTTAAGCATTGTGGGTCTTTTTATTGTAATTTTGAACAGCATTGAGCGCTTTGCCACAAGCCAGTTTTATTGTTGGGAACGACACAATATGAACTGGCCGGATCTTCAAGCACACAACGAGTCACGGACCAACAAAACACTGACTCAGTTTTGAACTGCTCAGCTGCACCTTTGCAAATTAAATTTATGTTTCACAGGGATGAAAGCAGATTATCATGTTGCGCAGAGCTTTACTTATTTATTCTCATTATATTTCTTATTTAGTACATTACTACACACTACTGTATACAATTCCAATTGCAATTATCCTGTGCAAATTGTTCAGCTTGGTCATATTCATATGTGAAAAGTGAATATTGTTTTACACCATATGTATGTGTATGTCATTATTACTACTTTTTACCCTTTTTAAAGGTGAAACACAAAAAAGGTGGTAGAAACCTGAGGAGGAGGGATCCCTGTCCCACGATGGACAGACGTGCAGCAGATGTCGCAAGTACAGAACACATCAACAAAATCACAGTTTACAAATAGCATTAACAGAATATCTGATACAGATTGTAAGATATATGTTAAGTGTGTGGATCCAGGAGACGACTGAGCAGATCGAGGTATCACCAAGTGGTGCCCAAGTCACACGACCTCCACTCATCTTGGTGACCTGGAAGAGAACAGGCCACGCAAGATAACTAGCCAAAAAAGAAAACATCAAAATGAAGAGGCATCCAATTTCACAGAGGCACACATACAAGAGATAATCAAACAGAAGGAGGCAATGATCCAGTGGAGCCCAGGGTTCGACGATCCAGATCAGTCAATATGTGAGGCAGCGGGAGCCAGTAGAGAGAGATGTTTTCAGATATGAGTTTAGATTTAAAGGCGTCAATGGAGCCAGATTGTCTGAGGTTATTCCAGAGGAAGGGGCCCTGCAGCCAGCTGACTTCTTTTTAACTCTGGGAAACTGTCAGGAGCCCTGAATCCTGAGACTAATGCGCAAGGTGGAATATATGGTATAATGAGATCAGAGAGGTACGACAGGGCAAGGCTGCTACCAGTTTTGTATGTCATCAGCTGCACCTCAAAGTGTAATACGATATGAATTGGGAGCCAACTGAACTTTGAGAAGTCACTCAGTTTTCTCTGAATTTAGGAGCAGGACGTTTTCTGATATCCATTTCTTCACCGCGTACAAGCAGGTCTTTAACTTTGAGATGTATCATCAGCTTTTACGGTGACAGACAGCTGAGTATCGTCCGCATAGAAGTGGAAATGTATTACATATCTCAGAATAATTTGGCCAAGGGGTGAAATATATAACGAGAAAAGCAAAGGGCCAAGCACAGAGCCCTGGGGGAACTCTGTCCTTCAAATTAGTAAATATTGAAATAGTATTATTATATGTGAAGGGAAGGTTGGATTCTGTATAATAATTTTAAGACCCTGGGTCAAGATATGGTTTCTTAAGAAGAGGCTTGACCCCAGCAGACAGCAAAACAAGTAGGGACAGCATTGTTCACAATTGATACATTTACAATATTCTGTCCCAGTGATGGCCAAAGATTCTACAGTTTTGCCGGCAGGGAGTCCAAGAGGCAGGTGGCTGGTTTTGAGGTTGAGACCAGTCCAGACAATGTCTCAAGAGAGATACTTTCAAAAACATTATGAGCTGAGACTAACTGGGAATCAGCATGAGGATGTTTTATTATCAACTTTGCAGAGGAAGCTAGTGACGAAGAGGTAATTTTGAGTCTTATCTCACTGATTCTATTGCAAAAGAAATCTATAAAATCATTTGCAGTAAAGGGTGCACTGCTCACAGACTGTGGTTTTTGAGTAAGTTTAACCACAGTGTCAAAGAGAAATGTAGGATTGTGTTTATTATTGCTAATTAGGCCATAGAAATATGCTGTTTTAGCAGCATTAAGAGCACGCTTGATTAAGTACACTATCACACCATGCAAGATAGAAAACTTCCCATTTTGATTTTCGCCATGCATGTTCCATTTTCCTGCAGGCAGTTTTTCCTGGAGTGTCGCCAAGATTGCCGGGCTGATATGACGTGAAGTAAAAACGTTTGTGTCACTAGTACAAACTAATGACGCTTCAAATGTGAAAAGAAAGTGGTCCGGCACTCCAGAAGAGACAGGGGCGACACTCAGGGCTGACACGTCTAACCCATGGGAGAGGATCAAGTCCAGAGTGTTACCGCTGGAGCGAGTAGGTTCATGAACAAGCTGAATGAAGCCAGATATCCTAAAGAATTATGATCTTATCTGAACGTGTGACAATATCTGGAATAAAGTCACCAAATTACTCTAAGAATTGGGAATAAGGCCCAATAATCAATAGATCAATAATCCAATCAATTATCAGTTTGTATGTGGCCAATAATCTAATATTAATGAATCCATATTTCAGAGTTTTAAGCTCATTGGATCTGCAGTTTCCAGAGATCGGCCATCCAGTGGAGCTTATGGCAGATAATGAATTTACTGGAACAAGGTACCTTTTAGTTATAGTATGTTTTGGTGGCCTTGGCAGGTAAGGATAGCGAGATGAAGTAGTAATTAACTTTGGTATTGTCTTATGTAAGACTGCGTACAGTGCTTGCTGAGACATTTCCCCACTGTCAGAGGTGGAGATCAAAATTTGATTATTGCAATTTATACATTTAGCGGATAATTCAATGAAAGAGTGGTGAGGAAGGAGACAGTCCGAGCTGTCAGCCTGGCATTCTACATTATTTCTTAGCCATATTAGTAAGGCTAGTAGACTCCCCACCAGCACTAACTGTATCACCTCTCTAATCACCTGCGACCCGCTGAGTGTTACACCCCTCCTGTCAAACCTGCTTCAAACACCTGTCTATATTGCTGGATGAAATAGCAGTGCTGACTCCAGTAGGATGAAGGCCTTCTGCTCTCAGCAGGTGGGGCGGGCCAGCTATCCATGAACCTGTATCCCCGCTCCCTACAGTGACACGCCAGCCTGCGGTTCATAGCTATAAGCCTAGTGTACGTCTCATTATTACCCCACATGGGTAAGAGACCAGTTAATCAATGCAGACACATCCTGAACAGCCTGAAAAGTCCTGGCTAGGCTATCTTTTGTGATCTCAGACTGCTTCAGACGTATATTACTGGTGCCAGCATGAATTAGGATGTTGCTGTAGCTAGTGGAGCTGTGCGCCTGGGTTCCCTGTTTCTCCCTGCGGGATGCCAGTACCCTCAGATTAGCCTCTAAGTCAGAAGCCCCAGGAAAACAGCAAACCAATGCTGGTGATGCTAACTGGGCTAGCAATGGCAGAAAACTCGTTAGTAGTCGGGAGAGAGGACTGCTGACCCCTCTGCAAAAACCTTCAGACTGCAGATAAGAATCCAACTAAATAGTCTGGTTTATGTTATAGGTATTGAACTCGAGATATTTGGCTCAAAGTATGAGAAAAATCTAATTTTGAGAAGATCGCCTTTAAAAATGTTGTCGATTTTTAGACAAAATAAACATAATAAAATGTATTCAAATTGCATTACTAAGACCTAATATCAACCTAAATATGGATTCTGGATGTTTTGTTCCCATTGATTTATATGAAAAGACATTTTTGGAAGCAAAGTAGCTCAAAATCTCAAAATTAGCCAATGCATGAAGATTTGTGTTTTCCCCTGCAGTGTCTCCCCGATCACCTCTTAAATCCACCATGCTTGTGACTGTCCGCCTGTGCAACAGAGAAATCCAGGCAGACGTACTGAGAGACTGTATGCATGCAAGCGTGCACTATGAGACGAGGTGTTCATCAGTCTTTGTTAGGACACTTCAGGTAGCATTTGTGTCTCTAATTAGATGTGCGTCATTTCGGAGCTTGTTTGGAGCAGAGAGCAAATCAGTTGATTAATGAGCTGATGTGACATGATTGGATAAATTGACAGCAGGATCATGTGTGATCATTTCATCAGCCAGCTAGTTAATCGGCCGGGTCTCTCATTCAGTCCAAGATCCGGTTCGCTCATTGATGAAACAGCCAGTTGATTAGCCAACTAGATAGTTAGTCTCAATTTAGTCAGCCCCCCATGGAGATAAGTGGTTCAGATGTATGTCGAGATAAAACATAACCAACCTGGAATATCGCGTGTACCTACAATACCATATAGTCCAAAGCTGTTGGCAAAGAAAATCCATGTAAATCAAAACCTAATAACTTAATCTGACAATCAAGGTTAAAGCCACACTTTTTGTTTTACAACTGTTCCTTATTATTCTGAGAATTAATAATGAAAAAGTGCATAACAAGGCCATGACTGGATTGGCCCGCAAGATATACATGAGACACGTGTATCATTTTTTAATGATTTTTTTATGTATGATGTATTTGGTGACCTCTGCTTAATAATATGTAGTATATTAGCAATGCACGTTAACATCTCTGATGCTAATAACACACATAATTCATGACCCTGGAGGAGCAAACCAAACAGACAAGTCCCAGTCCCTCCCTCAGGCATGAAAACATCAGTGTTAAACATTAAAATCCTGGAAAAACCTTAAACCCTCTCTTCATGCTTCCCCGAGCCCCCCACCACCACCTTCCTCCCTTGCCCCTCCAGATCCAGCCTAGTCTCCTTGGCTATTTCTGGGCCAATTAAAGCTGTTGCTCTGCCCGGTATTCGGATGGCCGAACGGAGTGGATGGCCTTCAGTCTAATCCTTGAGAGAGGAGGCTGAGGATAAATTCACAGCAGGTCATCGAGGAAAAGTGTGGGGGGGAGATGTGTTGGGGAGGTGTGAGGTAGATTGTGTGAGAGAGTCAGGCAGAGGCAGAAAAACAGACACAGGGAAAGCACTCTGCAGCTCGCACATATGTCTTCCACCAAGACTGGACGCATCTTAACTTGTTATTTCGATGGCAGAAACTGTTTTATCAGCTTAGAATCGACATCTGCATTCAGTCAATATCATAGTAGATGTGCATTGTACGCGTGCTGATTTTCTAAGATCCAGTCTGCTAATATTAGTGCTTTGTAAGATCTTTGCAAAATCTCAAGCAAGTCAGTTTAATTCCTACCAAATAATTTAAATGATAAATCGCGCTTCTGAAGCACCACTTAAAGACAGATCTGAGGGGATACTCATGAAATCTGATATTTTACAGCTGTTGTTGATTGCTCTTGTGCTCTGGTGTCACTTATTATATTCCAAAAATTCAAGAATCATTTTCTAAAATGGGCCGTTTTTTAATGCTTTGGTTTTCATACTTTGACTTAATGCAGCTTCATAGAACTTACATTTTTTGTTGATTCTGGCGGCCCCTGAGCATCATTGCCAGCATGTCATAAACATCTGGCTAGCTTGTGAACTTATTTAATGTGTTTTTGTTCTATTTTCTTTCTTCCTTTAAACAGCTGTTTGCAGGAAGCATGGTGATGAGGTGGTGTGGCAATATAGGTTTGACAGCTGAAACATAATGACAATGGTGAGCAAAGTCAACTTTGTCATCGTGCTATTCATAACCTAGTTAGCCTAAATGCAGCCTTGGTTGCTTAGCAATAGTAGTTTCGTCGAGAAAGCTGAAGTTTTCAACATTCGCCGGTATTGTTGTGATTTCTGGAGGAAATAAAGAATAAGTACTTTGAATTAGCCAAAATTATTGTCATTGAGTGTCACTCCCAATGCATCAAAAACTGACACTTTGGGATGGTGGCCAACCCGTCCTACAATCCCATTTTGGAATGAAACTCAAAATTCTTTTACGAACAGGACCTTTAATGTAAGGCTTTTCTATCACGCTGCTTCAATGTAGATATATGGTAGCTGATCAAAGGTAAAATAATGACATAGAAGTATCTTACTTTCCCCATGTCTATTAAAACAGTGGCAGAAGGTCCAATGATGCGTGCCGTGCAGTCAACAACATTGTCGACAAGGCATGCAACCCTCAATTGACTTTTTCTTGAATTTAACCTGAACCTCCATCCCTTTTTTTATTCCTTCTTACACAGAGGTTTACGGCATCGAACGGTTGCCTGCAGATCTCACTGTGAGGGAATATTATATTACCAAAATAGCTTCACTCAGCATGCAGGATATTGTGCCAGCTTTTGTTTTCATCTTATTTTCAGAGAGAAAGTTTGTAAGCCACTCTCAGAACCTGTTCAGAAGGATTACTTTCAATCAACTTCGAATTTCCTCAAACCTGTCCTCAGACTCGTCTGCGGCGGAGAGTTTGGTCTGAGATCCTACAACGGAGTATAAGATTTATCGGTGACAACGGTGCCATCTCACAAAAAAATCAAATCTGAATTGACACCAGAGCTGTCGTTAGCCGTCTATTTGCTGAGCCTTTAATAAGTTTCCGTCAGCTGCACACTTATTAGTGTCAGCCCAGATATTAGAGGTCCGTACAGATTTCCAGGTTCACGGGAGAGACTGAGTGAGACGGGAAAAACACTCCCAGGTGATGATTCTTTAGCCCTCTTTAATATCTTAGATGGAAATGCAATCGATCCACAAACCCACTCGGAGTGCTGAGGTGAGGATCTTCCCACAGTGAGGCTAGATGTGTTATATAACGCAGATTAATATCGCTGCCTTATGTAGACTTCCAATAATGATTCCTCAACCTAATTTAAAAAACCCTCAATGCAGCACTAAATGTGTTTGGTCGCTACAGTTGCATAAAGTTCGTATGTGTGTATCTTTCTCTGGGTTGTCCCTGTGTGTGTGTTTGTGAACACAGAATAAGTGTAATAAAGCAAGTACACTGTGTGTGCATGTGTGTCTATGTGCACAAAGTCGATTTGTAATTCTGTGCAAAAGTCTTTTAATTCAGTGTCAAATATGTCGTATACATGTATCGTAAAATAAGAAAAGGACAGATAGCAAGTTGAAAATACACACACCTCGTATTCATTTTCATTAAAAAACACAAAATGCATGTTAATATGAATTTCATGCCTCAGTGGGCAATATGTTTTTGCCGTATCTGCATTTTGCATGCAGACGCAAGCTTGGGAAAAATCATGTTTCTCATTGCTGCTGTTCCCTCCCCTTCAATTTCATGCGAATATGAACATCCTGCTCAACTCAGTATGTGACCAAATGCGGATGCACCTCCTATGTGATGCTAACCCACATACAGACAAAAGAATATATAATGATTTGACTGCATGCGGATACGTGACCTAATGTTACGGCAGTTTATTTTTGTTTTTGTGAAAATGACCTGTTTTACTTGCGGAGGCTGTCTCAAGTGACAAAATGAATAATGGTGTGTTTACTAGATGAAAGAGGGACGTAAAAGATATATGTGATGCCAATTTGCCTCAAGGCAGCAATTTGCCTCGAGGCAGCAAAGTAAGAATCAGCAACTTGTTTAGTGGCTGATTCTTACATACTGCATACTATTATTATTATACTACTGTCTTGAGCATTACATACATGCTCACAACAAATATGGCACAGCGTATCACCGGGGGTAAACGCTAAATGTTGCTAACTGTAGTGCTGTTCGCTACTTAGCGCAGTTAGCCATGCAGCTAGCAGTCAGACCGGAACATCACAATGTCAAAACTGCTATTTATTGAAATTTTGATGATAATTTGTGTTCCATTTTTTGAAGGTTTCAACTACAATCCTCAAATATAGCCCCTTTCAGTAATATTAAACCCGCTGTAAGAACTGCTGTAAAAAGCCTGCAATGATTTAAAGCTTGACTACAGCCGATCAGAACCTGGAGAGTAAAAGACAGTTCAGGACAGCGAAGACGAGGCTGGACTGGAATAGAATAAAATAGAACTTGCCTGTATGTCCATAGTGAAAGTATCAATTTGCCTGGCTTTGTGGAGTGTACAGGCTCAGTTCTATATGTGGGTATGTGTTTGTGTATGTACACAGTGTGAGCAAATGTAAAGTGTGTGTGTGTGTGTGTGTGTGTGTGTGTGTTTAGTCAGTGGGTCAATATCAGGAGTCAAGCCTTATCACTGTGTAATCCAGCTACCCTGATAAAGGTGTTTTCTCGTGTGTGTGTGTGTGCATGTGAAAGTGCGTATACACACAAGGACACACGCTTCATCCCCCTGTAATCCACTGACCCTGATAAACTGAAACGGAAAGCAATATCTCGAATATGTGTGTTTGTGTGTGTGCGCGTTATGAATTCTTCTTCCGTCTTCCCACTCACGTCTCTTATGAATTTGATCGCACAATCAAGGACGCAGATCAATGCAGATGGGGGCTAATGGACTAAACCGTGGGAAATATCAACCTGATTCTCTCCATGCGCCTCAGTCTTTATAATTAACACGTTCGTAGGCTTCTGTTGACTCCTGAACAGGACATTCAGGAAGTGAAAGTCATTTTTACTCTCTGTCTTTGGGGCCATTTTTTAAAATGTGTCTGTTAACATTTCTTACGGGTTATTGCAATTTTATCAGCTTGTTGGCGCCACAACCTTGCAGGCCACACTCACACATCTTTACAGGTCTGTAGTTGAGATCAAAATGAAGGCCGAGTACGGAAGTGGTGGCAATCTAAGCAAAGGCCTGGGAGTAGAAAAAGTTCGAAAAGGTGGAAGTTGGGAAAAAGATCCTCATCCATGGTACTTCAGCTGTCATGTATTATTATTTTTGTATAATAAAACCTATCCAATTTTCAGTTCAGTTATCCAAAAAAAAGAGGTGTGAACTACTTTTTCTGGGTAACTTTTGTTAGCAAAACTATATTTCTCTCAAGGGAACTGTGGCTTTGCTGTGCTTGAGCGTCTTCCATCACCCCGTAACTGGCACCTTAGAAAGCTTTACTTTCAAAGTTTCTCCTTTAACACGGCTTTCTCTCCTTCCTCACCACGTCTTTTCCCATGCCGTTCATCCATCCATCCGTCTGTCTGTCTGTTTTCCATCTGCCCCACTTGGATGCATCCAGCTGTATCAGTCTGTCAATCAAATGCAAAATCTCCGAAGCCACTGATCTGATTTTGACGGAACTCGAAGGGACACCAGAATCTTGCGCTTAAATTCCAGGTGTAAAACATACCCAGAACAGCTGGTGAGGCGGATACAGACACACTCGGTCACATCAACAACTTGCACATATTGATTGGATGGTAGTCTGCATGTAACAGCTTTGTCAAATTAACTTCAGCACATGGATGACTAGAAACAACTGCCAATCAAAGTAGTGGAGGTCAGCTCAAACATTACAATATATGTCAAAACTACACTGAAATGACACCAGATGAAACAGATCCGTCCCGCACGGCAGAGCATGGCAGACCGTATGTCCGCCCATTTCCTGCATATGCTCTTAACATTTTGAAGACTGTATAGCTTGACATTCGCCGCAGACATTTTGGATTTTTGGCATCGTCCCTGCCACCTGCTTATTCTTGTCACCAGCTGCAACAGTATGAGTCTGTGTGTGTGTGTGTGTGTGTGTGTGTGTGTGTGTGTGTGTGTGTGTGTGTGTGTGTGTGTGTGTCACCAAGGCAAAATGCGGTCCCGGAGCGGGAACTACCACAGTAGCTATTTTGAGTATTTTGCCAAGTGTTTATACAGTTTGTCTGTCTGTAGACACATTCTTGTCAAGAACAGGTGTGTAGTTGAGCTTAAGATAAAAGCTGAGTCTGATGATTGGTTTTATCTGAGTAAAGGGTTGGGAACTAGGGAGGTAGGAAGAGGGAAAGAGGCCTTGTCTGTTTGTCTGTCTGTGTGTGTGGATATATTCTGTGAAGGTGATAGTATCACAAGCGTGTAAGATGCAGACAGGAAGCACTCAGGGTGCCTAGTTGACAATAAATTGAATGCTGAGTTTTGAAGATGAATGTGGTCTTGTGTAATAATGCACTAATGACTACTTAGTAGTTTAAAGGTGAAATGTATAGGATATAACCAGAAGTTTAGTTTTGAACAAAAGTTATCAACAGAATTTAAGGAGGCAACAGTCTTCACGTTCCGTTAAAGACATCTAGACAAGGCGATAGCCCTCGAAGTTTCAGCCGGGGGATGAATGCAAGCTCCTTCTTCTAAAAGGTAAACAGAAAAACTTCCTTTGTTTCTTGGCAACAAAATGTCAAGAGAGTAGATATCTTCCTTACTAAACAGAAAAATACAACCGTACACCCTCTAGTTTTATACCCTTGGCCCTCCTAAGTCGAGTTAAATTGCCTCATCAGCTCAACATGAAGTACACTTCATTCCAACTCACCAAAACTGCTTTGGTTTGTCTTTCCACAATCTTCATTCACAGAGTAGGAGGTGAAAATATTCAAGCTCAGCATGCCATTTTCACCCTCTGTTGATGCCCAGCTCTTTCTCGCTTCTCTCCCTCTTCACCTCTGTCTTGCACGTTACACCTTTAATGATAAGGTGAGCCCCAATGCAGAAAGATCTGCAGAATTTGGAGCAAATGGTTTTCAGTTAGCTGCTTGATAACACATGACAACATTCATTTTTCTTTGGCGTTGAAACTGAATTGAATACAACAACACTTTGGTATCATTCAATAGACACCAAACATAAAATGACTGAACATAGCATTACTGTACTCTACCATCACAGCACACGCTCGGCCTAATTTGAACAGAGTGAAGGTGATATTGTTATTCTGGCCCGTTAAACTGCCAGAATGCATCCCACTTAGTAACTATTTCGCAGAACTAGTCCCGATATGTGAGAAAAAGAAAAGACAGGCTACCATCTCCAACAAATTTGAGCCAATCAGTCCCTCGCTTTACACTCACACACAGATTCTGCCGTCACACATGAGAGCCAGGGTTTTTAAACTGACGCACACAGAAAGTCAAGGATGTCAGCAGGAGCTGGAGAGGAGGCTCGCGACAAATACGTATATATGCACACACACACACACACACACACAGGGTACACTCATATAGAACACAAATCAAGCTGTGACAGTGAGAGAGTGAGCATCGGCTGCCTCGACAAAGCGGGGAGCCACCTACAGCTGAACAATCCCACAAGAAAAAAAAAAAAAAGACAAGATTGACAGGTGGAATTGGAGAAAAATCAAAATGTTCATGGCGCTCAGCCCGTCTGGATTATATTTGTGACTAGTATGATTAATCTCCTTCTCTTTCATTTCCCTCCCTTTCCTTTACCTTCTCCCCCGTTCGGTTCGTCTTCTCATATCTCAACCGCGCCATCTTGCCACACCTGCCCCCGACTGATTATTAGGCTTTCTTTCTTTCTCTCTCACGCTGCTTTTTCGCGTTTCCCTCTTGTTTTTCGTCTCTTTTCCGTCTGTGAAGTTTGATGAAAGCCGACTGGGATGTGGAGAAGGAGAATTTAGGTACATCAGATGGTGCGGTTTCTCTTTTTTCAGCTTGTTTCTGAGCTGCGAAAGGTGCACCGTCTTCCGTCTGAAAGCACAGAATTGTGTCAGTTGCACTAAACCAAAATATGTTGGGGTTTTTTTAAATAAAAGTAGAAAGCAATTTAGATCTAATCAATGGGGAATCTTTTTGGGTACATGAGACCAGCAGAAGAACTAAAGATCTTGAGCAGATGCAACAGTCAGAATTGTATTTTTCTCGACATTGTGCGCTTCAGTATTTACATTTGGTATTCAAGGAACACTACGTTTAGTTTAATCAAGGGAAGATTATTGCAGCAAATTACTGAAGGCTGTTTTGATTTTGGGAAGTAGGTCAGACTCACTCCTTCCTAATGTTTTTTTCCCTTTTCAGCTCTCAGAGAGGTTTTCATTCAGGCAAGCAAGTTGAAAAATATGACTTATTTTACATCAGAGCAGTCTGTATTGGTAATTTGCACAAAACACGACACTAAGTGTGGATGTGGGTGGCACTAAAAGTGACAGAGGAGAACTGCAAAGGCACCCGAATCATAACACCGTTCCACAGGCAACTAAAATAACTAAAAGAGATGCGGGCTTCCTCAGCTCACGGCGTCTTAAGAGAGCTGAAACTCTTGAAAACTGTAGCGAAACATCAGGAAGTCTGATTCCTCTGACAGCGTTCGCTTGAGATCACCCTATGGGGATACATTGATGTTTTGTACTTATATCGAGTACTTTTCTCTGCAGGCAATCGTCAGGTGACGGCGAGGAAAAAAAAGTTGTTATTCAGACAGCCTAAAAATAGCTGCTTAAGTTTCTATAATAGCCAAAAGTACACTGCTGGACTTAAGATGTATTTTTTTTTCTTAATTCTTCAGCTTCAGGAAGAAAGAAGTAGTGCAATGTAACTTGTCACGGCTCCGTAGAACAGTTAGAGGACTCAAATGCACGAGTCAAGGCGCAGAGAAGTCGGGAAAATGCTAAACTGAGGTTCTGTAGGCAGGCGGTCGGTCAGAACTGGTGACCTGAACAAAAGGGGAGGGCAACGAGGCAAGACAAAAAGTCCAACAAAGGCATATAAAAAGGTCATAACAAGGCAGGCGGGCAAGTGGGAGGGCTGCAGTGTTGAAGCAAAAAGACAACCGGACAGGTAGCTGGAGGAGAAAGAGGCAGGTTGAATACTGATTAAAAGCCGGCGTACAGGTGGATGTGGATGTCGGGGTGGAAATGAAATGCAGAAAGAAAAATCTGATAAAGGAGAAAGGTTCTTGGAAACCTTCAAAATAAATGTACACGTTTGAATGTAACCTGCAAATTTCTCTGTTATATAAAAGATCATATTAAAACGTATTAGAAGAATTTCTGAAGAAGAAGCAAAGTGCTGCAGTGGGAAGTTGCACTTTGTCCTCTCGTTCTATTTGTATCTTTGTTCTTCTACTCAGACAACAGATGTAGGAAATTAGTTTTAACTTAAGAATCGTTAACATAATGCCCTCACCAACACAATCAACATGTTCCCAACAGTGTGCCGAGCTCCTCGACGCACTCACAGCTCAATATTCTCATTTTTGTCTGCATTTATGTGTTTTTTTTATCAATAAATTAAAGTACTTCTTGATCAACAGACACTCTGCACTTATAGGCACAAAAACAATCTGAGACTTATCATGTTGTGGTACTGGTCTGACTGTTGTGTTAGTGTTGCATGATGGTTAACCACAATTATACTTGAATTGAGTCCATTGTTATTCTGGACTAAACTCATAAATTCATGAATCTACAAAATAGCTTCCCACGTACAGAGGCTTTGTCCTCGCTGCAGCGGCCCCGGGTTCGAGTCCCGGCTTGGGGCCCTTTGCTGTGCGCCACTCCCCCTCTCTCTCATCCTGTTTCCTGTCGTATCTTCAGCTGTTCTATCAATAAAGGCATATAGGCAAAAAAAAGACAGATATTGATGTACGCGATCCTGTGTGTGTGTCTGAATCACCGCCGGCTGTTTCTCATCCCCTCTGTTGTCATGTAAAGCGTTTAGTTATCGATTCGTTGTATGTCTCAGGAATGTTCCACTCGTCTGATCCATCATGACGGCCGGACACAGCAGGCATCGCTCCATCAATATTTGGCATTTCATTGCCTGCCTTTTGATGTGCAGCTTCCTCCACTCTTGTCTGTTTAACCTTTTTTTCTGCCCTCTTTATATTACACATTGATATTTAGGACAAATCAATGGCGACTGTGATATGTGCAGAGAACTAACCCATACTGTATGTGGAACTGGATCCATTCATTGTAGCTTGATGGACAACTCTGTCTCTCACTTTACACCATGCAGCCTGTTATATACACTCATGTCTGGGAGCTGCCTGGTACAAAATAAATCTTGTCTGGCTTTTGAACAGTTTGGGGTCAGAGATTCTATTACAGCCTCACACAGGCTGACCTTAGAGATAAAGATATGCCAGCACATGATCCCAAATTTACTGTAAATGTGCAATTAATAAGCTTTTAAAACAAGGCAAGACAAATTCAAATTTTACATTTTGTCAAAATATTTACTGCAGTGAATTTATTTTCTATTGATTTAAAGCAACATTATGTAGAAATCGGCATTTTGTAGTTTGCCGCCCCCCACAGCTCCTGAGTGCAGCACCACTGTCGTTAATACAGCTCTGTTACAATTTGTCAGGAGTAATGTAGGCGCTCACTACAAACCAAACTCATTACGTCATAACAATGGGCCTCATTCACCAATATCTTCTTAAGAATCTTCTTAGATTCTTTCTTAAGTTGTTCTTAAGAGGTTCCTTAAGAAAACCCTACGTCAGATTCACCAACCCGTTCGTAAGCCTCAGAATTGTTCGCAGCTGTGTTCTTACATTGATGAAAGCCGCAGGAGCAATATATATGCCATTGTTTTGCGAGCCTTGGATGGAGAAATGCCATGTATAAATAGGGTGGGGGGGTTACTAATTGATGGCATGTTTCCAATTTACTTGATTTATCTTAAATCATTGGCACATTCAATTTATTTTAGAATTTAAATTCTTTGTAAATTACCAAAAATATGAAATAAATAAATAAATGAATAAATATGACAGAATTATCACTGTAATATTGCATTTTATTGAACTACACAAGAGAAGAAAACACAACCATGCCAACATTTCGGCACTGAAATGTGCGTAAGAGTACTCCTGAGTGTTCGTAGGATTTGTTCTAGCCTAAGAAACCCTAGATTAGAAAAAATTCATGAATGCCACAATGTTCGTAAAATCCTCGTAAGTGTGACTTAAGAACAAATTTGTTCGTAAGAACGGTTCATGAATGAGGCCCAATGTTCTCTGTTGAAAACTTGCATGTTGAAGTAAACATGCATGTAACGCTGTGATCCTGCCCTCTCGCCAAAGTTACACAGTGCAGAAAAAGTTGATAGAGGGGCAAAATATATTTTGCTGAGAGGGAGATTTTGCGGTGTAATCAGAAAACAGATTATATTTCACAATAGATTGATCATCAAGCGTACAATAGCTCAGCTTAGTGCAGTATTTTTTTTATAATGCACACAAACAAATGCATACAAATGGATGACAGGAAAAAGGAAGCCACTGCAACAGACCTCACCTCAACTAAATTAAAACAATTCTAAACTTGTAATACAACATAATTTAACAAAATAAAACAAAAATTAATTTCAAAAATACACATTAGATTACCAGACACACGGTAATCATGTAAAACAAAACTACAAAAATGACATTGAGGAAAAAGAAACCCACAAACACATTGTAGGTCGGTCAGCTGTCCAACGCCGACGGCTGCAGTTGCACCGAGCAGCTCTCTTCTTTAGCCCGACACTATTTTTCTTTAAACACATAACTCTGCATAAAGTTCCCCAGCTAATGACTAATCTATACAGCACAACTTTAATGATTTTATAAAGTCACAAAGGCCATTCCAGAGGACGCAAAAACATTGTTTGTACGGGAGCAATTTGCACATCTGCTCGACTCAATTTGGGCCGACCTGCACAGGCACCGGTCTCGCTGACTCTTTTCCATTTAGCTGCTCCCCGAGTCAAACTCAATCGAATGGCCACATAAAACAAAACAGAAATTCATTTGGGTGAGAGGTATATAAAAGAATTACTATCAGAGACACACGACTGGGGGAAGTGGGAGTTATCTCAAACAAATTGTTGACAGTGAATATGAAATAAAAACAGCTGTCATGGTGTGTTCTGCGAGGAACGCAGTGATAAGTGGCTGTTGAGGCCACTTTGTTTTGATCACTGAATATGTACTGAACAGTTTTATTCATGTTCGTCACTCTTGTTCTTTCTCTCTTGTTATAATTACTCCCTCTGGTTTTGCTCTGTATCCCTTAGATTTAATACCATATATAATCAGCGCGAATGTCAAGACTCTATAGCCTTATGACTAATACTATTCATATTTTTCCTTAAACATGTTTATATTTCTTTCAAATAGAAAAAACAAGATGAAAAAAAGCGACTTATAACAATAAAGAGCTCGGTATGGGAACATTTCCAAAAGGTAATAAAGTCAATGTATGTTAAAATGTGTTTAGTGATACTACTGCTGTAGCCTCCCACATTAAGAACCATCACCCTGCCGCCATGTCTGACGATGGCTCGCAGCCAAAGACCACTGCTAGCCGGTGGGAGAAAGTGCGAGTGCCGATTGGACGAGATATATGCTGCGAATCAGTGTGAAAGAGGGCGAGGGATTCAAAGAGTTTGTTTGGTGACGTAAATGGTACCTCGAGCCTGAGTACATCATGACTATGAGAGCTAAACATGAGCTTAGAATGATGAGCTAGGAGTCCTCTGCGGCTTCTCTCCATTCTGGCGATTTAGATATGGCAGCATGTGGGGGTCGAAGTGCTTCATTTTCATAAACATGTCTGTGCTACATTTCCTGCCAGCACGACATCCGAGCAGAAGCAAAGCACACGGAAGCTCTTTACTGACATTGTGATCAGCTTTTCAGGAGAAAAAGTCTCTGGGAACCAATTTAGATGTCTCCAATGGGGGTGAGAAGGGAGAAGGTAGGCTTCAGTGAACGCACCGTCACCTGAGGACAATTGGGGACATGGAAGATTTGACACAATAGGAGGGAGCGACACAGCGGCACTTGAAAGACGTAGGAAGGTTTCCAACTTCCAAGATAGGGAATCAAATGAGCGCTGAATCCATCACAGTTGGAAGCGAGGCGCTGCAATTTCCATATCTTCTGCAGTCAAAAGGTTCAAGCAGACATCTGAATCAAGTAATTTGGACCAAGCGTCGATTCAAGTCCCGTCCTTAGTTAAGGCAAGTAAAGCTCCAAGTCAAGTCAAGAGTCTTGAGCTTCCAAGTCCAAGTTGAAGCTGTAGTCATTTAATTTTCTGTCACGTCAAGTTGCAGGTCATTAAAATAATGAATGTAGTCGACTCGGGTCCAAGCCACAACGCCTCAGATCCATGTATCTGGAGTCAAGCGAAGCTTTCTGGGATCTTCATTGTATGATCATTGAGGAAGATCAGTGTTTTTTTTATTAGCAATTTAGTGAAATTACTTTGAACCTAGAAACTCAATGTAGCCAAGACCCACAGGTTTATGTTGAAGCCGGTGCAAAGGTATCTTCAGCTGCAGTTCTTCTAATGGCGCCTTGAGGCCAGTATAAAACATCCAAACTGCTGAAGTGAGGTCATTAAGAAAACTCTAACTTCTAACGTGGAGAGAGAGAGAGAGAGAGAGAGGGAGAGAGAGAGAGAGAGAGGGAGAGAGAGAATGATCACATTAACTAAATTTAGTGGTGTGTTTGAACATTATTGTAAGTAATTATTAAGATTCATAGCATGAAGTCACTTTGTCATGTCAGTTCCTAACAAATTTGATTCATTTTAGGTCAGACCAAAGTTTGTTTAATGGACAATCCATTCACATGCAACACTCTGACGCCAGTTATCACACAACCAAATTTCATTATTAATATTGCCATGATAGAGTTGCTTTGTCAAACCGGACACATTCACTATTACATCCTCTGGGGAATTATGACAGGCTTTTTCCGTTTTCTACCAATCTAAGGGCTAAGTGATTCATTTAAGTGGGCATGCCTCGTTTGACAGGATGACACATCCTGACTGCCATCTGCTCGGCACTTTCGCTACATCCAGGTACTAATCTTTCTGTCTCCGTAGACAATAATGGTAAAAGGTTATCACGAGGCCTCAAACCCTTCGGAGACATATGGACGACCAAACGGCCACTGTGTACCGGCATCGCAAGGAAGTCGCTAAAGGTTCTTACACAGTACATTGAACTGTGGGGAGTCGAATTCTTATCCACTCGCTTCATACATTTAATTTCCCTCAGCGTGGAAGGAAAACTTTGAAGCGAGCGCCACAGGTCAGTTCATAATAAAATAACTCAAAATAAACACGCTCATTAGTCCGTGCAGTTTCAATTTACATTTCACACCGATTGTGCCAAGAATTAATTAACTGCCAACCCCTGTAAGTATAGAGTGTACGACGAAGCCGTTAACAAAGTGTGCAGTTTGTGATGTGCTCTGTCAGGAGACCACAGGATTGATCACGGCAACAGACAGCCTCCCCAGGGGACTGCGTGGCGCTTATCGTTCATGCTCATCAGAAGGTTAGTATTTTGGAATTTCGGTAAACACTTCAGCTTTTTTCATTTGTCAACATTACTCCGTATTCAACCCTCTCTTTCTGCAAACTGACAGGATGCCAACAAAACATTTTCTCATGTTTGAAGGACTGAAGGTTGGAATAAATAAAATGCCAGAACACTTGATTGGTGAGACTTCTCTACACTGAGGAACTGGACTCTCACCAAGTCTAACTATTTCTATTTATACATTTTCCTCTCTGTTACATTTTGAAGTTTGGCTGACTGGCAGGTCTGAGCGTTCACACTAATAAAGGTTACAGGGAGTTTTAAAACTGCCAAGTTTATTTCTGAAGTCGACGTCTGTCAAAATGACTGGCTTCTACACACTCACTGAGACACACACACACACACACACACTCTGACAGTTTATTCTTCATCCTAAAGCACGGTTAGTTTGCATCCCGCGTGGGTCAAGACATCACAAGATGCTAACTGAAGCACCAATGCTAATCTAGTGATGGTACGTTACTGGCTGTTGATGGTGTTGCAACCCAAAGGTGAGGCTCTATCAGTATCAGTCGACCTTCTTGTTGTCCTTGCATGATGTGCTGTGTCCATTAAGCAAGCATGGGTGGATAAAGGCTCCCAGAGTTTATCTTGGGGAAGCAATGCGGTTGTGTAAATCTGTAACGGGTATAAAAGGCTGTAGTTTGGGAATAAAAAATTGTTTGTTTGAGCTTTTTCCTCTCAGACTGGGTTTATTTTTTGGGGGGTCGCTGACAGTTGTCAACTAGGAAATGCACCAAAGCTTGCAACAAAATCTCCCTTGGTATTTCATTTAAATGGTTCCTAATGCAAATACTCCCCCTGACAAAACTCTGACTGAACACTGTCAAGTTGTAAAAATAGGTAGAGTACACCATTCATATTCATGGCCAACGTCGACTTTAAATATACACCGAGTCGACCGAGACAGTGACCATCATCACCGTGGTGTGTGAAAGAGAAAGTTGCTGTAGAAAGACAAAGACAAAAGACAATTGTTTTATCTGATTCAATAAACTTTCTCTCAACACTGAACTAAGTTAAAATTACATTATTAGATTAACCGAAGGCGGACATGGAAGAACCAAATACAATCAAGTTACATGTGACAGACACCAGAATTATGTTTGCAACAGACTCTGGGCCTATTAGAAGAAACGTTCGGTGCATCACCGGCATGCATAATGGAACAGTACATCAGCCATGTTTTTTACCAGATTTCACCTCGAACAAAGTCGCACAGACAAGTGCAAAGTGAACAGTTATCTAATTATGATCCCCATCTCAATAAGAGAGGACCAGGGCATCTGAGAGACTTTGACGCGCACCCTGTGGAGTTTTCTTCTAATGAAGTCAAGTTCTGTTTCAGTGCTTTAAAGATGAAGCTTTTACTCTCATGTTTTACAGTCTTCTTCCTCTCATCAAGTTGTTGGTACATTTTCTCACTTCATCACTGCCACACGTCAGTGGAATAGTGTGACAACAAAGGCAGGAATTCGTATTTCGTCACCCACATGTGCATCTGCTCCAAATACAACAAGATTGGGATCCACTGATCAAAACATTGCTCTATAGCGCTCACTAGTGGCCAGAAACTCCACAGGGTACCTTTAAAGTGCTTTATGGTTTTTTTTTTTTTAATTTAAGCAGTGACATTAAAGATAAACTGCAGAGTTTCCAATTCATGTATTCACTGGATTCAAAAATCCAGAAATAAGCAAAACAGACTGAATCAAAATGGTCAACTTCCCGAAGCTTAAATTTAGCATTTGTCTCACATTAACATCTGTGATTCCTTGACAACTCACATTGTTTTATTTTTTCTCATAGCATTAAATTGATTAGTGTTTTTGTCTTCGTCTTGCAACTGGGGAGCAAAAAGCACTGCAGTTCATCTTTAATAGCAGTAATTAGCATGATGACATTTGAATAAATAATTCCCATGTACAAGGTAATCACAGGCGTGTACTGTAGCTATCTGAAGTTCTGCCAAACATGGAACATAGATATAAAAAAAAAAAAAAACAGGCTTTTGTGGTGAATTGAATGTTTGCTCTCTTTCAGTAGTGTCACAGTTATTACTAACTTTTCCAGTTGGGTCAAAAGTTCAGTAAGTTCAATTATTTCTGGAATCTTATTTATTCAAACTACGACCCTCTTTAACTCACACTTTGGTTAACAGGTTTAAGTCACTATCTTATCAATGCATAATTATAATGTTAAAGGAATTTTCACAGTCCAAAAAATATATATTCATATGTATATACACGTAATAAAGCAATACACACCACATGACAATGACATGGTGACATGAGCCGAAGCTGAGGTGTTCGTCCCAGGTGTCCGTGTGCATTTATCTGCACACTTTCCAATGGATGTTCAGACTGAGACCCAACTCAGAACCAACACCGGGGGGGGGGGGGGGGGGTTAAAGCAGGTGACAAAGAGAGATACAGCTCTGCACTGGCTGATAGAGATCAGACTATGAAGCCAAAGCAAAGAACTTGAAGCTAAATTTCACTTCTCCTTTGTTGGTGGCTTCAGAGCACTGAGCTTATTCACAAGCGCTGCTGTGCACATCGTATTACATCCAAAGCTGAATCCAGCTCCACATTTATTTGCACAAAATGTTAGAGCCACTTGCTCACTGAAAGCTATGGAGCGGTACACATAAAGTTTTCTCTTCTGTCTGATAACGTAGACTTATTTACATATTGTTTGTGCCCTTATAGTATTATTTAGACGTACATTTTATTTTTCTCCTTTTCATGCCCTGTGCAAAGCTCATGGCGCCTTTGTAAACTACTACCTGCAATGCACTTTGCATGTCTCTCTGTACCTGTAAATTGGAATAAAGTTAATTTAAAAACTAAGTTGAACTCTTCTCAGGTGGTTGGTCATCTCTTCAGCTCCGTGAAGCCTCATCTTTAATAGTTTTGCAGTTCAGGAATGTTCTTGTAAAGGTCCAGTGAATCGGGGTTGGAGAAAGCTCCTCTTTGCGCCACCTCCCGGCCGGCAATCACCTGTTTCACAGCCACCTCCACCTTTTTGCCACTGATGGTGTACTGCAGAGGAGTAAAGAAAAGGGAGCTGTCAGTCAAGCCAGTATGACTTTTACAGCTGTAACCATTGTGATAGGATAATCTGACAGGTTTTATTCACATCTGATTGATACTCTTTCTTACAGGAATGTCTCTGGTCTCCAGCAGCAGTGCAGGGACGTGTCGAGCAGACAGTGCCTTCCTAATGGCTCCTTTAATCTTCGCCACCAACTCCGCTGAGAAGGGCTTACCAGGTGCCATCTTTAAGAACAAAATTACCCGCTCTTCACCGTCGGCATTGTACTGAGGAACGCAGAGGCTGTCTGACACTTCCTCAAATGCTTCCACTGCAGAGAGGAGAGGAAATGAGAGTGCAGAGTAGAGGACAAGGAGACAAAACAAAGAAAATGAGGAGAGCAGATGAGAGGCGAGGAGAGGAGAGATGAGAGGTGCAGAGTGTGAGGCAGGAAAGATGAGAGGAGGAAAAGGGTTTGAGGAAACTGGCAACAAGAGAAAAAAATGTTTCACCACTCACAACTTCAAGACTAACCACAGAAACACTGCTTTCTTGCCGTCAACAGTGCCACAAAAACTGTGCTTTTGTGAGGTTCTTCTGGCTGAACAGAAAGGCA
Organism: Sparus aurata; assembly: GCF_900880675.1. Lineage (NCBI taxonomy): Eukaryota > Metazoa > Chordata > Actinopteri > Spariformes > Sparidae > Sparus > Sparus aurata. The sequence continues at coordinate 23,666,324 of NC_044191.1, forward strand.
AGTGTTGCTCACATGCCTGAAAAAAAATGGATGAAGGGATGGCAAAATGTGTTTTTCGCCATTTTAAAATAGGACCGTGAGTCAATTTAAGCTCACAACAAACGGTTTTGCCTCTCTTCTCTTACACCCACGCTCTGCTCCACCTTTTTATGTTCAAGACTCACCAATGTTGTAGATCTCTGAGCTGCCAAATCGGACTCCGTTGGGGTTCAGTGTACCGTCACTGCAGAACAAACACAAGTTCAAGATTTAAAACTCCTGTGTCTGTCATCGGGAATCTGCCACACATGATACAGGACACTGCAATGGAGGGGACAAAAATGTACCAGGAAATAGGGGGCGTTCAGTTTCTGTAAGCTAGTGTTTTTTTCATACACAATATGGAAAATATGTTTTTTGTTTCCATATGTGTATATTTATGTACTTTTTTATATGTACAATACACTTTTATCATGCCATAAAGCAGCTCAAGCGCCACCTGACAATATACTGTCTTGCTGTGCCAAATCGCATGCAAAAGAAGGCCATTTTAATTTACTTTAATTCTCCTCAAACAAAAGTAATTCAAAGGATTAGCATCTCAAATGTAATATCTGGAATATCTCTGCAAAATCTGCCAATTTGTGAAGTTCTGTAAACAGATGAATCAACGAAAACGACAGTCATGAAATAATTTCATGTAACATTCAGTGAGTAGAACAGTTAACAGCTGACCTTCTGCCCAGCATGACAATGCCTCCCGTCTTTGGGTTGATTTTACAGTAGTCTCCGTGGGCCCACACGCCTAAAAAGATGGAACAGTATCAAGTTTAAAATACGTTTTTTTTTTCTATTGCTGACATTTTTGACAATAGTAAAATACATATAGAAAAAGTAAAACAAGGAAAAAAAAACAATACACACAATGAAATGTGTCAGAAATTGAAATTAATGATGTAAAATCATCATAAAAGTGCTTCTTTTTCCTGGGTTCTATCTGTGTATCTTAACTGCTTGTACGTTTGTTATTATGTACAAAGAATGTGTCTTTACCAGGATATGAGGAAAAGTATGCTTTGTGGTATTTGCTCCCGTTCTCGTCATTCCAGAAGTGTGTTGGCTGGCAGGGGATTGGCTTCAAGCAGACGAGCTCCCCGCTCTCTCCCCATACAGGCTTACCTGTCCCCATGCGCACGCACAAAAACACACACACGCGCACACAGATTTCACAAGAACAAAAAATAAAGTTAGAGTCTTTTGGAAATACTTTGCCACAACACATAGATACATTTGGCCACACACAATTAGAAACCCACACAGACACACATAAAAAAGCATTTTCAGATAAAAAAAAATAGATATATATCACCTTGTGCTGTATCCCACACTCAGAGAACCTGATATACTTTAGTGTGTGGTTTCACACAGGCCTCATCTCCTCCCTCAGGACGGTGTTATCAGCCTAGAGACCGACTAAAATAATCCCAAGCTCTGCCTTTAAATCGTCTCTCCATCCACTCTCCTTTGAGGTGGTGGAGACACACCAGTGCTGGCTGCAGCAGGGATTGGTAGCTGGGGAACAAGGGACTTAAATCAATGAGCTAAATCGAAAGCTTTGAGTCCCATTGCAAATAGAAAAAAAGTAGTGTCTCCCTTATGTTTTGAGCTGTATTTCCCCAGGGACATTTCACTAATTACTCAGTGAAGGCTATCTTTACATTAAAGCACACGGGTACTTCCACATATGTAAGCAACCAAGTATAACCACAGTCTGGTTCTGTTAGTGCCTAGCTCCAGAAGTAGATGGGAAGTTTGCTCAAGGACATCTCAGCAGATTTTTTTTTATTTTTTTTTCCCTCTTCGGATTCAACCTAGCGACTTTTCTTATAAATTCAACATGCTCCCATAGACGCTGTCGTTATGTTAGATTTGTTCATTAAACCACTTGATAGAGTTTGCACACGCTCTTACCTTCATGGCCCCAGGCCTCCACAGCCATGCCCAGGTTTCTTGTTTGGATCTCGCCGCGATACACCGGAACTGTTGGGTTCTGACCCATGAAACATGACACTATGTCAGTGCCGCCTTGACAGAGAGACGAGAGAAGAACAGACACAGAGGGAGAGATTTAGTGTGTTGACGGTCTGAAATGAAACACCTCACACGCGGTGAGTCCCAGTTTTGTTAACATTAAAGCTTCCTGCTAACACTGTATTCATCCTTAAAAGCTTTACTAATAAATATCATTTTATGTTAATAATTAATAAAATTATGATGTATGGTGTGGAAAGCTAACAGTGACGAACATATGACAATCATGACCCAACTCTGCAGCTTTAAAGCATGTACATTTACTGGTGATAGTCGGGATGGTGGAGTGTAACTGCTCTCATCAACACCCTCTCCTGCAGAAGCTATTATTATTACAATTTTCTAGAACTGTCCAGTCCAATAAAACAGCAGTAACTGCCCGGCACTGACACAGTTGAACATTTTGGGCGAAAGACTTGAAACAGAAGCTATAAAAGGCAGATATTTTTCTCAGGAGTCACTGGAGACCAAACCAGGGCCAAAAGAGTGAATGATGAACAGAAATGTGACTCGAAATGATAATCTCGCTCTGTTTGCTAACACATTAGCCATAATGATCCTACATGATAAATGCATTGTATTTATCTAATTTGCTGCTCAGTCACACAGTCATTCATTCAAGGATGAGTTCCCTCACATTGGGTGGACGACCCACCATACAGACGTAAGCAAGCATTGACTACGGCTGAAAATAATTTGTTGTGTTTTGTTCCATAGATTTTTTTTTTTCACGTCCATAAAACATTCTGTCCGACATTTTAAACCTTAAATATCTCAATCTTACTTAAATAATTAATTCATCATCAGAATAGAGAATTACTCATTGTTCTGGCAGTAATAAGGTAAATAACATGTCAGAGCTTCATGTCTGCCAGCTTGCTGTGGAGATAATCTGCACCCTAGCAGCAAAAAACAAATCATTGGAGCTTCAAGTTCAATAAACCTGAAGTTATATCAGTCTACTTCAAAAGGAGATGGTCTCAACTGGGATATATGTGTTTTATATCCATTGTTTACTAACACGTGGGGTAAAGTATCCTATAAAAAAAAGCAACACAGAGATGTTACTAAACTTTAAGACTGTATCAAGTTGGCAGGGTTAGCACCCTGCTCCACCTCCATTGACCTATATAGGAGTCCTACACTGTTGCACACACAAACTCTGACACTGTTGCACCATCCATTTGTCTCTTTCTACCTTCCAATCATCTACTATATCTGACACGTTCTATTCATCTCCCTTCTCATTGTTCTATCTCTACCTCCCTGTGTCGTTCCCTCTCTGTATCATAGACTCCATCCATCGATCTTGTTCACTTCCTCTCAGCTGCTCTCTGCCCTTGTACCACTTCCTTCTCGCTTGCTTTTACGCTCGTTCCCTCGCTCTCTCTCTTCCCGTGCTTCTCTCTCTGCCAGGTTCTTTATTGAGCTTTAATTGGCTCCCTGGAGGAAGCGGAAACTTTGTCTTCTGATTAAACACACACACTTAACGTAGGAAGACGCGCATTATTTTATTATTACAGTCGCTTTAATGGGTGGGTACAAAGTAAGGAATGTGTGCGCACACACACACACACACAAAAATATTTTTAAAGCCAAAAGCCACTGCTGCTTTCTGGGGATGCCTTCCATCATCAGCCATTTAGTGTGTGTGTTGTGTGTGTATACACAAGAGGGTAACTTGTCACACTGATCTGATGTTTCTAACAGAACTGACTATTCTGAACAGTGAAGAAAGAGATTTTTTTTCCTAACCCCCCCCCACCCCCTTTGTGTGAATATATTCGTGTGTACGTGTGTGTGTGTACACAAGTTGGCTTTAATTCGGGTAGGTGTGAGTGCTTTGAACATCCTCTGGCACAGTGTGGGGTCTGAGCGAAGCCACCGACTGAGACAAAAAGGCCACCAGCTAACCTACGCAGGCATTCATGTATTCAAAAATGAATTATAAAAGGAATACACATGAGGTAAGTCACAGGAAGACAAACACAAAGTAAACACTTGTGCAGACACACATGCTGGAAGAGGCAGCACAAAATGGAACAGAGGAGTGACATATGGGCAAGTCAGGCGGAGGTGTATTAGGATGGAGGAAATCCAGCAGTGAAAGTGTTAAAATACCCCAATGAGGAGCGACGGGGGTCTGAAATCCCTGCTGACAGGATAACACACACGCGCACTCACACACACTCACACACACCCTGAAATACACAAAAAAGGGAGGAAAAAAATTTAATATACTGAAAATAAATCAAGTTAACTCACGCATGTTTGTAGACACACACACACACACACGCACACTTAGTCACACAGGGTGAAATCGGCAAAAGGGCCCCATCACATATGTCACTGTGACCACCAGTCAGTCACATATGCTGTGATAAATCCTACAAACACACACACACACAAGCACAAGAGTGTTGACCTCGGGGGTCAAGGTTAGGTCGGTTGGCAGCCAACAGGGTTGGAGCCTGCTGTTGCCCTTGCCGACAAGGAGGAAACTGGCTGGGGCAGGACCTGCTGCTCAGACGAATACACGCACGGACACACACACGAATACACGGACACTGATTTATACTGAGGTCACAAATACATTTCTAGTCCCTTAAAAAAAAAAAAATAATACAAATTATAAAGGATAATTCTATCACGACTTGGGTCTCAATCATTTCTATTGGTTACAGTGTCATTCTCAGGGATGCCACATGAACAGCTAATTTTCACTGTGACAGACAGGAACTGTATGAGACCTGACACTATGTCTGACACTATAAACAATGTGAAATAGTCGCAGTTTGGTTAGAATAGGCACAAAAAAGACTTTGTTAGGGATAGGAAAATATTACACTTTGAGTTAAAATAACAACATTCTTTCTTATAAGTTACAGTAAGATAACTTTAAAACAAAATCACTCTTAATTCGTCATTCATATTTGACGCACTGAACCGGCTCACTCATTTTACTTCCTGTTTATTTTGTCAGCATGTTCCTAAATCTCAGTACAATTGGAGAGTAAAATGCTGTTATAATGCTCGAAACTATGAATAAGGGTATCCTTCTCACAACCTCCTGGAAGACAAAACCACCACGTATTGATTTCTACATTTGCCATTATTTATAAAAAAAGACACAAAAGTACAAAGGCTGTGCAGAGACAAGTGGAGATATGGATTATTTTTTATAAAAAATAACTTTTATCATGTAATTTTTTAAAGACAATCAGCCTGTACTGTCTGTCTCTTTTTCTCTGTCTCAGGCAAGATTTCTGCCTCGTCTGTGACATTTCAGTCACCACGCGTGTGTCCAACCTGCATGTCACTGTGTGCATGTGTGTATATACGCATCTATACATCTGTGGCTATAAGCTACACCCATCTGGGTTTGTCATTCACAATATGTGCCTGGTGCTTGGATGCTGTTAGTCTCTGCATGTGTGACGCTCCAAGCTGCTCCTCAATGTGCTTGTGTGTGTGTGTGTGTGTGTGTGTGTGTGTGTCCGTATACATCAGTCACCCAGTCTGTGCTAAATGTTAAACGTTTCAGGACTCACAGAGAGAGACAGACAGCATTCTGTTGCCTTGTCAACATAACAATGGGCTGAAAGAGCGTGTGTTTGTGTGTGTGTGTGTGTGAGAGAGAGAGAAAGTGTGTGAAGTGGGTGGTGGGGAAAATCTACAGTCCTATACAATTTTATTTTTTCTGAATTTCGCAAGAATGTGTCAGCCTTGTGTTTGTGTTACAGATGCTTTGTTGCATTATTGGTCCACTGGCTGCCAGTGTTAATGTGGCAGACACCAACAACATTTGGAAAAGCTGCTGCTATGTGCACCCTTCGAAAAAAGGGACAACATGTGTCCCGACATCAGATAGTCACCTGAGATGGAGCCAAGCAGCACGTTGCTCTTGATGCAGCGATAGACGTAGTCGTAGCTCTGAGGTTTGAGAGGAGATCCAGTGGACAGGATGGTGTGGAGCGACTGGAGGTTGTGCGTTTCCCCTGTAAGACAGAGAGATCGAAGAAAAAAAATGTAAATAGGAAAAGGGACAAAAGATGAATCAAAAATTGCTAACATATACAACGATCAGCCATAACATTACAATCACTAACAGGTGACGTGAATAACATTGATCAGTTTGTTACAATGCTATGTGCGCCTGGGAAACCTTGGTCGACGGCATTCATTTGGCTCTGACACGCACAACCCGCCCAAAGATCATTGCAGATTAAGTACAACCCCTCACTGTAACGCCATTCCTTGATGGCAGTGCCGCCCCAGCAGGATGATGTGCCCTGCCACACAGCAGAGACTGCTTAGGAATGGACCAAGAAATGACACATAAGCCTCAACGCTTCCCCAGATCTGGATCTGATCGAGCACACATGGAACCTGCCAGACTAAGTCCGATTAATGGAGGCCACACCTCACAGGACTCGAAGGATTCACAGCCAATGCCCTAATGCCAGACACCACAGGACAACCCCTAAAGGTTCTCTGTCCATGCCTCAACGGGTCAGAGCCAAGTCAAATTCATGGTGAGGTCTCCATGGATCGGACTTGAATGCTTGATCAGATTGAGATCTGGGGAATTTGTAGGCCAGGACAGAGACATGACTGCCTCTTCACATAGTTCTTGGTCATTATTGGACAGAAAATGTATTTTCTCTTTAACTGCAGGAGCAGGAGAAGGAGGGACACCAGACACTCCATTACAGTTGGAAGACGGAGCTATGTAATACATTTTGATACAGAAATATTTCAGTTATGGAAACTGTAATTGGAACATTTTGCACTTTGTGTAATAAAAAGGGTTTTGTAGTACTAACAAAGTCATATTCATCTATCATTTTCAACTAAATTAAGAATCTGCAGACACAAACACACATTTCAATACACATGGCACCTGTGCGCCACTCCATTCACCCCTACATGTTGTGTTAGTGCAGTTTGCCACCCTGATGTGACAGCATACGAGCTTGCATGTACTAACTACCACACGCCCGCAGGCACACATGTGCGCACACACACACACGCACACACACCTTTCGCCCCAAGGTCCATGTGTGCACACGCTGTCATAGATACCCAATCCACAAGCTAATAACATCCTGCAAACTAATAAGCTTCCAGCAACCGACCCTCAGCCCCTAAACACACAAACAAACAGAAACACACACACACAAACAAACAGAAACACACACACACAAACAAACAGAAACACACACACACAAACAAACAGAAACACACACACACACACACACACACACACAGTGGGAACTCAAGCTACCCCCCACCATGCCTCCAGGTGTCCGGTCCAAATGTCAGCCGAGGGAAAAGGGCCCCTCCACTGGGGCAACCAGTGAAGAAGCTCCCCCTATCATTCCCAGCTCACTGGAGGCACGCACGCAAACACACAAATACACACATCTCCCTCTGCCATACTCTCTTTCTCTAATAAGCATCCAAACAAATAAACAAATAGATACGTAATGGATCAAGTGGCTATCTGACTGAAGAGGGTGGGGCAGAGGCACAAAGACAGACAGATGGAGCAGCTTTTGGACATTTTGTTTTTCATTCCTTGGTGTCGATCTTATTTTACGATTAGTGGAAAGACACACACACATAAACACACACAGAGAAGGCGCCATGCATAAAGATTTGTAGTGATTATGCACTGGTAACAAAGACACACAGCAACTGTTTATGAAATAAACATTGGTTATAAGTGAGAGGAGAGCTTTGATTATTTGGCAATAGTTTTAGCATGCACTTCTAAACTGCCATTTTTTGGGGGGGGGGCCCACAAAAAGCAGTGACAACGGCATGTGTGAAGGTTAGCAGGAAGGCTAATAAGCACTGACACAACTCTGATTATGTGTAGAGACCTGGTTCCATCTCTGGAGAGCTGTGACACTAAAAGCAATTAGTTGCTCCTATCCATGACTCACATGAATTATCATAACAGCATTTTTATCCATTCGATTTAGTGTCAAACACCAGAGCACGGGGCAAACTGTTGATTCATGCAATAAAGGGCATGAAGGACATTTAGAGTCAAACAGAATCACTATTATAATCATTATCGTGTCCATCTGCTCTTATTGTTCCAGGTTCAATTCTCTCACTGTAGATGTGTGTAGTGTGTGTGTGTGTGTGTGTGTGTGTGTGTGGATGCATCCCTCTCCGAGTTTTATGCTTGTTATTTGTGTGCGTCCATGTGCGTCTCTCAATGTCTGTGTGCACGCTCGTGTAGGTGCTAGCACGTTTGTAATTAGGACCACAGCTCACCAGGGTTCAGGTTCCTCTCCTGCAGCACGGCCAACCACTTGGCCCCAGTGCCAAAGATAGTAATGCTGGAGAGAAGAAAAAGACAGATGAGAGACATGATGATAAAGAGGAGAATTATTCTTTTAGGCATAACAATATGAAGGATCAGTGAAGCATTCTTTTCCAACAATAAAGAAGAAAAAAAAGACAAACACAACTCCACTTCCCATAAGTGGAAGACTTTGTCCATTATGTTGGGGGAAAAACTGAATTTGCGTCACTGTTGCTAACAATGACAGCCATCGCAAAAGCCCTCCTACATAGATGCACTGTATTCTGAATTGTGACAGCAGAAACTTTAAACAACAGAACCAAATTAGCAAACATTATGAATCATCCTCTGGGGCGGTATGAATAATGTTGCCAACCATCATGGCAGTCTGGCTGGTCAATTGCATCTTCGAGATATCTTGCTCGGAACCAAAGTGTTGGACAGATAATTGAATGGAAGGACAGGCTGAAGAATTATGCAACATAATGGTTAATTGCCAATGTTAACACTGGGAATTTTAATCTGTGTCCCTCAAAATAAAGCAAATACATGCATACTTACCTGTCCCCCTTCCAGTCTGTATGTTAAAGAGGCTGTTCATATTTGGTATAAAAATACACCCTGAGTGATGCGATCACCCAGGGCCAGCTTTATGCCCGTCAGTAAATGCCACACCTGGCCTAGAACGACCACTTGTGATTGGCTCTCACTTTGCCACTCATGTGTGCAAAAGACATACATCGATGGAACATGCGCATACAAAGTTTAGAAATATATTCATGTATAACAGTTGCTGAATTTACAAGAAGGCCCAAAGAGTCGAGAAAGTTTCACAAAGTTTTCAAAGTTTCTCCTAACTGCATATCTCACAAAAATATGCAATTTTTTTTTAAGGCAGCCTGGGCACTTTCTCCATGGGCGACAAAGAAGTTGACTCTGTTGCTTACTGCTTGCTGTATTAGTGAACTTTGACATGTTCACTATCAATGAAATGTTGTCTTCTTTCTAAAAGCAAAAATTAATGATGAACTCGGTAAAAATGGTGTGTTCAAACAGCTGCCTAATGTTGAGAGGTAAGACAAACTTTATGGAAGCAGACAGGCTGGTACAGCAATGCTGTGACAAACTGACACTTTTTACAACAAAAGCAAGAGCTAAATGTATTGCATTTTAATGCCAAATGTAAAAGAAGGCATTGAAGTTGGCGAGGAATAATATAAACTGTCTAGACTACACTAAAACAAATTCTGTCGTAAAAACATAATTAGAGAAATTGACCATTTACACATAGTAGATAAATATGCAGTTAGATTTGCAATTAACAAGTGAGAAAATGTGTTAATTTAACATCAAGTATATTCATAATCTAGCAATAAAATATAAATAGTTATAAGGGGAAATATTGGGAAATTGGCAGAAAAATAAAAGAAAACAAAACATGTGCTGGTTCGAAAGGACAATTTAGTACAAATGCAGTCAATGAAGATTTATGAAAAGTTATTGCAAACAAAATCAGTCGCAATTTGCTGTTCACACCCCTGAAAAAAGTAAGTTGTATGAAATCCTAACAAATGTTAAAATCCGATGCCCATTTTTCAAAACTGCCCGAGTCGAAATAATAATATAAAATAACAAGACACTTTATGGTTTTGGAATCATTGGTCATAACGGATAAAGGATTGGTGGGAGGGGGAGGGAGCTCCATCATTTACCAGTCTGTATTGGGTGACTAATAGTTAGAAGTATTCTAAAGGTCTTATACGCCTGTATTAATATGTTACTATTCAGCTGGTAGCGAAGCAGCTGATGAATGAGGCACTGACGGTGAAGCATGAATGAAGGTGCTGATGCAAGTGCGTCTCCAGTACTCAGCCTGAACTGACGAGCCTCCATTTGTCGACCTGAATCTATGCATGATGAGGCATAATTTCAACGTCTGTGTGCTGAATGTAGAAATATAAAAAAGGGCAGCAGCCAGTGAACAGCCTTTGCCCTTAATCCCATCTGCTCCAGTGAAGCTGCTCAGTAGCTTGGCTGTCCTCGGAAGCTCCCAGGAGAGCCGTGTGTGTGACTGGGTAAATGTAAAGCAAGGTGACGCTGAAACAGAGCTTGTGTGCTCAGTCAACCTTTCATGGATAGATAAGAACATTGCAGGGGGGGAAAAAATGATTGGAAATTGACTTTCAACTGAACAAATGAAAACACAATGATGGCCAGTCTAGCATAAGAGGACAAAATGTCTCCTTGTCCACAAGGAAATAGTTCAGAGGAGAATGTATTGACAGGATGTTTGCACACAACCACCCTGAAATGAAATGCCTTTGAAAGGTGGCTTTCTTCTTTGTGAATGGGAGTCACCGTGACAGCTGACAACAGTTGGACAACATGTGGAAGGCAAGAAGTGACAAAACGTCACTTCTGTGTTCCCCTGCAGTTTTAGTCTTAAAACAAAGGGCCTTTTAAAGTCTGCCTCTCTGAATGGGTGTGCTTGTGCCTCAGTCTGTCTTTCCAAGTTATTTTTGTTGACATCAAATCAAAGTGCCTCCTATCACTATGGTAACCATGTCTGTCACTCCACAAAGATAAAAAAAAAAAAAAAAAAAAAGAATCTGTGTCTGACACTAAATAACTGTCTCAAAATCGATTAGCAGTAATAGAGGTTGTGGAAAGGGAGAGCGAAGGAGTGAGTCGGGGACAGGAGGTAAATTGGGGTGAAGGTGCCAAGAAATAGCTCAAATGGAATGAGTTGAATGATATTACAGGAGACACTGTGGATTAACCGGACCTGAATGTCTGTTTTTTGGCAAATCTAACACGTAAGATTTGTGACAAATCATTGCTTCTAACACACTGATGTAAAAATACATTTTAAAAAATACAATTGTGCCTCGAAGCCTTCTCATTGATTTGCGACATGCCCACAATGGCCTTATACATCAAGAAATATTAAAGGGATAAAGACCACATGGCAAAATCTTTGCCAATTGACATATTTTTATCATCTCATTGTTACATTATATCCTCCACTCTTTTATCTACGAAGACTCAAACAGTTGTAAAGAAAATACCAAACAACATACTGCTGTGCTTCTTTTCTTTTTTTTTCTTTTGTCCTAATTTAATTGATTTCTTTATAAAATACATATTTTTATGTGATTACATTTCATTCACTCACAGTCACCAGATATGGCAGATGACAGGCATGGATTCAAACACAAAAACCCCATTTGTCATCTGCACACACACGAGCGCGCGCGCATGCACAGTCACTCTCAACTCTATCAATCATCTCCGACCCCCCATCCGCATCTGGATTTGTTCGTTGCTGGCAATCCGTTGAAAGGTTCGTCCTATTCTGATTGGAGGCAGGTGGCCAGGTGTGGCTGCTAATTGGGTGTTTAGGATGGAGGGCGGAGGAGAAGCTGTGAGTCTCTGTCCGTGTGACTGCGTGTTAAATGTACCTGTGTGTCGGTTTCCAGGGAGACATGTCAGTGGAGGCTACTTAGCCAATAAGACACACTCGAAGCAAATCAGACACAAATACACCTCGGAGCATTTGTCACATTAATGTGTCTCTATGCGCATCATGATGTAGCAATTGAAGTGTCTCGTCAGTACATGTTTTCTAAACTACTCTCGCACTTGTCCTTCACCCAGGGAGGAACTGGTGTATAAAAAAATGGGCCGCTGTTCTCTTCTCAGGAGCTACAGGAACGATTTGAAACCAACTGTTTGATGGTGTAATTGTTCAACAAATAAAACAACAAATTCCAAATGTATTAGGTACCTTGGTGTTATGCAATGTAATACAAGAGGAACTGCTCGGCATGACGGACAGCCTCCATATCACGGCAACAGTCATTTTAATTGCCTCCCTTCACAAACATCCTCAGCTCCCGGGAATGCAAAAGTTATTTCTCATGCGTTACTGAAAACACAAACACGCTAAAAGCTATTTTTCCATCAGCACTTCACTCTCATTCTGTTATCTAGCATTGTTGAGCGGTCTGTACTTTCTGCTGTAGAGCATTCTCCTTTTGTACTAGAGCCTAACCCTGTGGCAGACAATGGAACAAAGGCCGGCACGGCAAAGTAAATCTACAGTAAATCCATGTGCTGCATTTAGTACTTCAAAAACAAGTGTGGCCATTGTTTGGTTTGTGAATAAATACTCCTTGTAAAGAATTTGATTAAGACTCGAGTCTCCACTATATAACATTTAAACACAGCTTGAAGACATGAGGATATTTCATAAATCATAAAGCCCACACGTCTGAAACTGTGACTCAGCGGGCAAGATGCAATCTGCTAAACTGTATCCTCTAAAAGAAGATAACTGAGAATTCTGCTTGCAAAGAAGAACATTTTGGCAGCTGATACAAAAGTATAGGGGGGACTTTTTCCAAGAAATTTGCTCAACACATAATGCACAATAGATGAAGAAGATCCTCAGAGAAGACATAGAACCCTCCGGAGTCCTGTGGAGAACATGGAACCTGTCACAAGTATAAATGTTGTAACCTTTTCCACACTTTACCCAGGAATGCTGCAGCTTTTGTTTTCACTACGGCCTCTGTGTGGAGTCTCACTAAATCTATCTTTCCTGCATGACACAGGGAGGAAGAACTGCCTGAGCACTTAGACATTACGTGGCATTCAACAAGAGGTTCAGAAGACATTGACATACATGCTGCCAATGTATGACACCTACTCTTGTTTGTGGAAATAAATGACTTTCTTTACTTTGGACTTCTAGTCCAGTTAAGTTCTATCAGCAGACATATCTGCATGCAGAATCTGTAGGCAAGGGTCAAAATTTTGGTATCTGATAAGTTCGGGTTTCTGTTTTTAGTCAGAGTATTGTTGACCAATTACATTTGATTGGGGTTGCATGCAGCTAAATAGTCCTTGTGGGGAATGACTTGGCTGAAATGTAATCCTGGAACCCATCGGCCATCGTCTGACGACAATTTTTAGGGTTTTTTTTTTAAACTGGCTACTTGTGACTACTTCTGCAATGGCTCACAATAGTTAGATAGTCTCTTAAGGCCGATTCTCAAGATGCTGTGAAGTACAAAAACCTTCTGGACAACAAAAAATAAACTAAATATATATATATAAATATATGTCTTTTGAGACTCTCCTATCTGCTTCAGTCTCCACTCAAAACGTTAATAATCCATTTTGCCAAACAGAAAGTTTGTTGAGAAAATTACCACTCCCTTCCTGTCATTGAAAATGCCATATCTCAGAAAATATCTATACGGATGATTAAACTGTAACTGACAATTGTTTAGCATGATGAGGCTGTGGAATTCGACAGCAAAATGGTCATTACGATTCCATAAATATCTAAATTCAAGGCAGTGGTGGGGAGGAAGCCTCAATGTATGTTTAAGACTCTCCAAGTATCTGACAGATTTAGCCCCAATTAAAACATCCATCCTCGACTCAGAAGACGAGGGTGTAAAATACTTCATGTCAGCCTCTCCCAGAGGGTATTTTTCCACATAGTGCTGGGATCTGGAAAATGTGTCTGAGGTGGCATCATCAGCACTTAATTGGTTCAGAAATCCTCATACGGTTTAAAAGCTTCCATCCGTCTTTCTGACACAGTGACAGCCCTCTATTGCATCCCTTTATGTGTGTAATGAAAATAGTATTCTAGCCTTGTCTACTCTATTTTCCATTCATCATTTTAATTCTTTTTTGGGGGGAAAAAAAAACAGCGGTGTGGTTGAAAGATGAGAGCAGCTATCCCAATCAAACAGCTACTTCAAACCAAACGATGATGTAGATATTGGCCAAGCATTATATCTAAGAAATCGGAACTATCTCTACTCTACCAAAGAACCAATTATCACTTAAATATCCTGATATATTTGATAGTTCAATTGACAAGTAGCTCATTAGCTTTGGGATCTACTGACACTTCTTGTTCTATGTTTTTGCAGTGGAAGTACTTTTTGGCACACTGGCTCAAAAGTTTCCACTACTCCCCATCTGTGTCAAATCTTTCTGCCCATTGCTCCCCTCATTGCTGAAGGCAATATGCCATCTATGTTGCACTGAAGGCAAATCAGTGGTATCAATGCCTTAAAGGGTCTTCTTTTTGCTGAACACAGTGCATTTTTTGTCAACATTTAACCACAGGCTGACTGACCGCGCACACCGACACCCAGGAGCTACCTCGTATAACACAATCTGCAACTTCTGGCTCTACAGCTGGGTCGCTCAAGGACACATCAGGTTCTGAAAGAATTCTGCAAGGACGTCCTCCACCCCTTTATTAAGTAATATTTGTGAAATGTCGAATTTGTTCGCAGATGACACAAATTCCTCTTGTTACAGTGATGTATTTAAAATATCTAGTGTGTAATTGATTAAAAACTTAAGGGCATAACTAAATGTGTTTGTTGGTAATGAAAAATGGATGATTAAGTCATACCGTCACAGTATTTGAATCCAAATTTAATGCAATATTGACTACTTAAATGTCTCTTTGTACATCTCCTATATAGACAAACGTATCACAAAGTAGTTTTTGAATACAATTTTGAACGAAGCAAAGAACACATTATATTTCAATTGAAACAAACAAAATGAATGATTGAGTAAATTAATTAAAATGCTCTACAGAATATAAGGATTTGATCGAAGATAAAAAAAAAAAACAGGAAAATGTCTTGACGTCTCAGATTTAAAATCACACACACAAACCATTTTCGTCCACAGAAGTAAACAATGGAATGTGTGGAAAATACATACGCTCACTGTCTTCTCAAATTTTGAAACAATCAATTTCCTGCCTGCACACATTCACACTCAAACATTATTGACCTTGAACATTTCCTCTTTCTTCTTACCTTCTTCACAAGACAATAGAAGATCAATACGGGGTTTAGCATCTGCTGTTTACAATGGTGATGGTGATAGCGGTGGTGATGGTGATAGGAGAGAGAGGATGATATCCTCTGTACTTTGAAATGTGAACCTACAGTTGGTAAAAAATACTTCTTGAATCATAGGTGTTTCTTTATACAGTATGTACAGTACTGCTGGTATCATAAGACTAAACTTGATATTGATAAAATCTACTGTTTCCTTACTGGGAAAATGTGTTTGAAGGAGTGAATCAGGACACATGTGTCCCCCTGTCTTGTACAATGTGTACCATCCTAGTTTGAACAGCCTCTGGACAAGATGGTAAACTTGAGGTTTGTGATGCATGACATATATCAGACCAAGAATTATTGACCGGGTATTTGTGAATTTATAGCTGATAAATAGAACCAATAATACAGTGTCAAAATGCTTTCACTGATCTAAAAATTGCAGCATTTACACCGGTGGGGCCAAAACTTTTTTTACTTTATATTCACTTTTGTACAAGATGTCAAATTATAACTAGTCTCAAGTTCCCTTAACTGTCTGACTTCCTGCATGAAGAATCACTCCGTCAGTCATGTTTAGATAATGAAAATTATAAATAAGAGCATTTTACCTTACAAAAAATAATAGCACTATTGAAATTATTTAAAAACAAAATAATAATAATAAAATTAACCTTATGGCAGGCCAACTTTAGCCCACTGACCACAAGTTGGGTAGACCCTGATCTACACATTCCGATACAGTAGGTAGTGATACGCACCTAAGTTGGCCAGTAATCCCCCACTGAATAGAAGGAGAAGAAGAAGAAGTAGAAAAAGTGCAGCACACTATTGTCACGCTCATGAGTGCAAATTGCTGCACCGAGGTAGAGACATGCAGTGTGGACTACAGAGCCTAACTTGCTAGTTTGGGTGGATATCTTATCCTTTCTTACAGTCAGCTATATGTGAAGTCTTGTATCTTTGTTCAAGGTTTCAGCTGTCCTGGCTGGTTTAAAGTTTGACCCGAGTTCTTGTTTCATCCAGATTTCAAGCACCGCCATCAATCTGAATGACAACAGGCTTCAGGGATGGCTAACCCTGCTGACTTTAAGTATGCCTATGAGGATCTAACACAACTCATCAGTGCACTTTCAAAATAACAAAGAGGCACCTCATCTTTTGAGGAGTTGGAGTGCCTTTGAGACTGATTTCTTTTAGAGTGATGAGAAACAGTATACTGTATTGTCTCAATACATTTACTACATCCAGCAAAACTCTTGCATTACTTGCTTCTGGCTGGAGACTTGGAAAGAAGTTTTGGCAAGTTCAGAAAAGTCTGCTCCTATTCTCCATTGGGATTTTTTTTAACTACGCACGAAATAACAGCCCTACTTATCTATAGTGTATACATGAAGCAACATGATCTCCATTACCCCCTCTATACTTGATTTCCCCATTTTCACTCCTTTCCTCTCCTCTCCTCTCCTCCCCCGCAAAGCCATCGTTTTAAAATCTTCTTCCCGTCTTTCCTCATATTTAAATAAGGGGGTAATAAATGAGTAAGTAAATAAAAAATGTTTATTGTATGATCAGTTGAGGAGGGTCTCCACTCTTGATTAGCATTATAAACAGCAGAAAATCTTTATTCATAGGGTCTGCTCTTGTGTGCAAGTTGTCAATTAGGTAAACACATTATCAATTCTGTGGTTAAAAACTAATTCTCAGGGGAAAACCTTTCCCTTAGCTGACACTCCCTTTCAAACTCTGTCTGTATAACCAGATCTTTCTTCATGTCATTGTCTTGTTTGTGTCTGTACGTTCCATGTCTGTCTTTTTGTCGCTCGCAAAAAGAAATAATAGAAATGGTGACGAACACTTTCAGAACAGGAGTATGTTTTCAAAGGGCAATCTAAATTTGGGGCTTAAAAATAAAAACCGATTTCAAGCAGAAGAGCATCAAACAGCAAAACAATTGTTTTGTGTGTGTGTGTGTATGTGTGTGGTGTGTGTGTGTGTGTGTGTGTGTGTGTGCGTGTGTGTGTGTGTGTGTGTGTGCGTGTGTGTGTGTGTGTGTGGGGTTGTGCATGAGTGTGTGGCTAACTCACCCCAGCTGGTCTGTCAGGTTCCACAGCACATTGGGCGTGGGCATTAGTGGTGAACCGTCATATAAAACCACTGAGGCTCCCACTGCAAGGGCGGACACCAGCCAGTTCCACATCATCCAGCCGGTCTAAGGACAATGTGCATGTACACACACACAGACAGATACAAACACAGCGGTCAGTTTATCTGGTATAAACACTCCTTTCTCATCAACATGGGTAAATTGGTAGCAAAAATTGAGAACTCCTGTGGACTTTGAGTTTTGTATCTGAGGTTCACATGATTGTTTTTCTCATTTTTTCCGCCTGCTGAGCTTCAGACAATTGACTGCAGAGCAGAATACAGTGTGCATGTAGCGTATGACACATGCAGCTTCAATTAGTCAGTTAATCAATTCCTTGATTGAAAACCAACAATGCTGATCAACTATTCATAAAGCAAAAATGAGAAATATTCACATGGGAGATGTGAGCAGAGACAATGAGTGGGTGTGTATATGTAGTCGTGTTTGTTGCCTGTAAAAACCTGCAGTGTAACATAATAACAATAACTGCAAAATAACGCTGACATTTTAATATCAATAAAATCAATATAGGCATTAAGAAACAAATATCAGCTTTTGAAATGTGAGGATTTAATGATTTGCTCTTATTTATATCATTGTAACTTCAATGCATTCTTTTTTGACTGTTGGCTAAAACACAAAAATAACAGCGTCATAAAGGTCTACTACCAAAACTATCTCACAGACTAAAACACTACTCGGATGCTAGAATGTAGACCTCCTCCCAACTGTAAATAACATCATATACCATGAAAGGGGACCAATGCAACAATTGTGTCAAAATGTGAGACTGTCATGAACAAATCAGCAATAACAATGTAACATGATCTGTTCCAACCCCTTCAGGTGTACCCCATGGCACCTTATAGTGGCAGAAAATTTGTACAGTAGTCAGTGGTAGGACACATTTTTTTGTAATTTTCGCTCTCTCGGTAAAACCTTTTTTTATGAGGGTCACGTAGCCCTAACCTTTCGCCCTGTCCCCGCTTCACAACAAGAATTGGGAAACATTACCCCTAGTGGTGAACACCCAAAACGGAGAGGTAGGGCCAAGAGTGTATTAGGATTAGGCCAATTGTGCACTCTTATATTTTTAAGAGGGGAGGTATCTAATTGCAATAATCTTAAAACCTCCTTGTATGACAGCAATGCTTGAAAGAATCAATGTCTAAATCATGAAAATGTGCGTTTGTCTATTTTTTCCCAACTAATCATGTGTAAAACACATAAATACATGAAAAATTGAGCCTTAATGAACGTAAAATGGTCTTCCTTGGTGTTTATAATCAAAAGGAGCTCGGGTCTTCAAGGAATAGCTAAAAATTATGCACAGCTCTGACCTTCAGCGCTCAGTGCAGCTCATTAGACAAGATCGGTTTGTCTGTATGTGTGTGTGTGTCCTTGTAACCAGCCACATGATTAAAAATACCCCACAACAACACCTAACACTCGGCTCCTGCTGGTGTCTAAGATGAGACAACTTCAACATTTTGGAAACCAGGAGCATTCTTATTGTAAAAAAGGTTTCTGGACCTACCGTGGTGTAGTAAATGATGACATCACTGCTGGTCATATTGCCGTGGAGAATGTGTTCTTTCAAGTGTTGGATGAGCGTGCCCTGCAGAGGCCGAGCAAGAGAAATAGGAGAGATAAAGAAATGTTTTTGTTGAGTATTTAATCACGACTGTGAAAATTAAAAGACCTTTGCTGATGAATAACCAGGCTGTAATTTAAGTGCTCTACCTTCAAGTCCTAACGAAAAATCTCGTAAACAACTGGAAAAAATATTTCAAAACCCTCTTCTCAGTACTGCCGAAATAAGCATCTGATCAAGACTACCACACACAGCACACGCAAGCACTTCCTTTGACGAAAAAGGCAATTTGTGTAAAGTGTGAATTCTCCCACAGTCACCAACCCATCACAGTTGGATAGGTTATTATCGCTGGTGGTGCGTATAAACTGAGTGTGTGTGACTGTGTGAGACCGTGTGTGTGGGGGGGGGGGTTTAGTTTTGAGCCCATGCGTAGGTTTCTGTTCGCACAAACAGGTGTGTACGTGTGTGCATGTAATCTTTGGCAGGATTCAGCTGCCATACCCGTCCTTTGGTGCATGCCATCGTGCTACTGACAGCATGTTAACAGTGCCGTAACAAAGCAGAAAGCAAAACAGTGCCGGGGCTAATTGGTAGAGCCAGAGGAGGACTGCCGGCGTCACGATGTGGACTGTTTTCACCATCGCATTACTGTCCAATTATCGGCAGCGTGGGGGGAGAAGGAGGGGGCACAAAAAAGAAAGAGAGGGGAAAGAAAAATGAGCTACAGATGAGAAGAAGTAAAGCACGGAAAAAAAAAACTTAATGAGAATATTGGAAGTAAGTGGGAACAAAAAAGGAGAAAATGCATCCAAGTTAGGGACAGAAGAGCTGATGTGAGAGGAGGCGGGAGGGATAAGGCAAATCACAAAAAGAGAAAACAAACAATAGGTGTGTGTGAAGCGAAAAGGGGGGGTGAATGATTTGTGAAAAAAGTATGAATGCATTTGTTTGAGTGTGCTAACCCATTTTTGAATGTTGAGTGTTTCAGCCTTCAAAGTGCAGTGGTCCTTTTGAAATCACACATTCATCTGAGGCTCTCACTCACTCAGATGTGGTATGTAAAAACAAAATGTCATTTATACACTCTCCTGAGAGCCAATAACCTTTCCAAGATGTGCCGATGGAGGTTTGCTGCCATCTTGTGGTGGAAAGTGTGACAAAAACCTAAATGACAGACGTATGTGCAAGATTTGTTAACAGAATGAGAATAAAGGCACGGCTGTCACTACAGATTTTGCATGTCTTGAATGATTACATCAAAATCCAGTGGTTTTACTTCTGATGTGTAAAGTGTGTGAACCATGACGGATGTAATATTAAAAGGAATGGGTGCTTTCATTAGCTTTTAAGAATAGGATCACATATTCAGTGTTAAATGCTCCAGAGAAGCTACTAAATGGATGCGGTAATGAATGTTTTTCATCTTTCCTTTCCAAGAAAAATAATTTAATTAAAATTTTAACTCTTAAGCCAAAAGTGACTAATCCCTTGAAATGCTTGGGGAAAAATAAACATTCAAAACATCTATGATTCCATAAAAACTGAGCACACTCTCATCTGCTGATCAAGATCATGCGATATGATCAAAAGGTCCAGAACAGCTAGAATTGGACCTTGTGATGAGCTGTTCTGTAGTTGCTTTCTCAACGGTAGAATTTAGGTTTCAATTAATGATTTCTAACCATTTTCTTCTCTTACTTCTTTTCCCGTTGCTCCTGTCCTTCATCTTGAAAATATAACGAGGGCCTTGGAGAGAACATCACCTCCACTTCAAATTTTCCACACGCGTATAAATATGAATGGTGTGCACAGAGACTGTACATGTGGCCCCATCCAGGAGAGCTCTGCAAACAGATGGGACCAGTGTGTGTGTGTGTATGTGTATATATATATGAGTGTGTGTGTAGGGGGGTGATGCAGCTGTGGTTTCCAAAAAACAAAAACAGCAACAAAAGTGTCACTTTGTTCCAAATTCTAAATGTGTTCCTTTATTCCTAATTTACATAATGTAATCATTTATAAAATGATCAGTGGTGTGTGTGTGTGTGTGTGTGTCTGTGTGTGTGTGTGTGTGTGTGTGTGTGTGTGTGTGTGTGTGTGTGTGTGTGTGTATGACAAATTGCGTTTGTGCCAGATCAACTAAGGAGGAAAATCAGAGGGATCAATAAATGTGGTTTCGGTTTAATGGAGGTCAGCGTGTTTCTTACCCCGGCAGAGTGGACCATGCATTTAGGAGCTCCCGTGGTGCCAGAAGAGTACATGATGAACAGAGGATGACTGAACGGCAGCTGCTCAAACTCAAGCTGAGGAAACTGGTCACCCTCGCCACGACCAGACGCCAAGAAATCGTCTATAAATATGCTGAAAAAGAAAAACCAGACAAAAATGAGTCAGAGATTGCTACAATATATGGGGAAGAAAGTACATCGTATCTATTTCAGCTCCTCAGTCTTAACATTTCAGTGTGGCTGTAGCTGCAGACAGGTACCTGTTGGGGATCTTGGAGAGGTCCGTCTCGTGTTTGGAGCGAGCGTAGGGAATCACCACGACTTTCTTCAGGTCAGGCAGACCTACAGAGAGAGACAGTGTGAGGCTGATGCTTTGTTTTGTTTCTTCAGACTTAAGAGAGTTACCAGATGAATCCCATTGTCATTTCAAAGAATAGGAAACACCACATTTTCTTTTTCTTGTTCACACAAGACTTTTGTAGGGGATTCATAAAACCTTAGTAGCTCTGTGGACATCCTGTGGTAGCAGATGAAGAGATCCTACTTCGTAATTTAAATCTATCTAGCGTCTGTTATATGTTAAATCTTATGACAGTTTCATTTGGAACACTGTTGAAACTCATATATTGTACTCTGCTGGTCTAAACGCTAATTTATCTTTCTACTTTTTAGCAGAAATTCTTTTAATTGCTGTAAGGAGGTCAAAACCTTTTTTTAACAACATGAGAATTACCACTCATTAGTTGAGGAAGCAAAATGTACTTGTCTCTTTAATAAAACCAATCCTGGAGTGGGTGCAGACTTTCTAACTACATTTTTGTACAATCGAACACATTTTGTGGGTGCCAACCTTTGACAACACTGATGAGCTTTTCCATGTGGTCGTGCGTTTTGCCGTTGTAAACCACAGCGGCGACAGAGAAGATCAGCTTGGGCTGGATTTGAGAGAACCTGTCAAGAACACCCTGAGACCAAAAAAAAGAGAGAGAGACAGAGAGAGAGACAGAGAGAGAGGTTTAAAAGTATGAAAATGAAAAGTAAGCAGGAATAACCGCAGATAACCCTCAAGTCTGCAAAAAAAAAACTCTGCAGGAAATTAAATAAAAATATTTGAATATCAGTTACCCACAAGGCTCTGGAAAAAAATAATTTGAAATGGTCCTGTCAGACGGAGAGGAATTCTGAGATTAAGTAAGAGCTTAGGGCAGAGGAATAAAGAGTTTTAACTAAAAATGAGAGCACCAGAGCAAGAAGACAGGAAAATAAAATTCATAATTTACTGCAGTTGAGCTTTCTCTCCAGTATTTATGCTCTGCTTTCTTTCCGATTCAATATAATTTCTGTAGTGTAGTGAGTACAGATAACACCACTGCACAAGAGCAGAATATTAGTGGAAGCTGAGAATGAAGGAGGTGATGGCAGAGTAACAGTATGATCCAGACAGCAGGATGGAGATGAGTTTTAAAGTAAATGTTTGTATGCACAACATACATCGGTACATTACAACCTAATTAAAGCATAAACTGTGAAAATAGATTCATTTAACTTCCTGCTCAGGGTGGAAACATGCCCCGATAGTGAAGTGTAATTCTCAGACTTGCCACAGGCGGCAGTAGCACACCAGAAACAAGGAGCAGAGACCAAGGAAAAGGACACACTCATGATGTTTTGCCTGATGGACCTGATTCTTTGTTTAAATCTGAACTCTAACTGAAACTGTTTCTATTACAAAATGTAGTTTGAATGACTAAATACAATTAGACGGTGAAGCGTTGATGCCCCATTGGCCGATGAATAAAAACTATAAATCAAATACATGGAAATAAAGAACTACAAGCCAAAGGCAGTACAGTGCAGTCCTTACGTTGACTCCAAAGTCGACAGACGTGGAGCTCCAAATTGCTCCGATGCTGGCTGCTGCTAACATGGCCTCCACTGCATGGATGCCATTGGGTAGGTATCCTGAAGGGAGAGAGAGGAGGGAAGACATGGATAATAAGCAGCAATCCATAAGATTTATTTTTAGTATACAGATCTCTAAAAGTATAAAATATACATATAAGAAATTGACAACATGGCTACATATAGAGAATGTTCATAAGTGCATCATCAGTTTATTCACACGAGTATGATATCAACAGACAGATATAACTACTGTCATTATCAAGTTATGTCTAGCAGCACAGAATTTATGTATTTTCAGAAATAAGTTATGCAGGGTTGTTGCCCAAATATCACATCATACATTAACAACAACATCACCTTTTGAGACAATATAGCATAGAAACATATGTGTTATTATGTACAGGAATAGAATAAAGTATACTTGGGGGACAGACTTCAAAGGAGTTTTCTTAGACTTTCAGTCATCTTGGCTATGTGATATCTAGCAGTGGCAAAATGAGAGCAAGTGGATCTGTCATATCGTCTGCAGACTATCACGCTGTAGGTCACCTCACTGAGAGAAGAGTGGAGGAAGACAAAGAGAGAGGGAGAGAGAGGGTGTAAAAAGCAAGTGAGGGCGGGAGAGATGTGATGAATATCAACCCGGGCGGTGAGAATATTTCATTCCTAACAAGCGAGCTGAGATCATAACTGCTGTCTTGCTGTGATATATTCCTTGATCAATATAGGAAACGGTGCCCAAGGACACCACAAGTCTTTTCACTTAGACAGACTCACACAATCAGCGAGAGAGAGAGAGAGAGAGAGAGAAGAGACAGGAAGAGACACCATGAACCATGGGAACTGAAGAATACCACATAGTAATGCACAGCATTGAAATTCTCACCATGATCTGCCATTCACTCATGTTCATCTTCTTCAGCGTGAATAGGGACACTTCATCTCGCTGAAATACTATCATATCTCTCGTATTCACTGGATTTACTTATTTTATCTGCGATGCCAGGTGTTAATACAGCCATTCTGGTGATAATCTTTGAAGTGAATTTTGGCCATATTTAACAAAAGACCCCTTTAAGAGGAAAGTAACTTCAAATAAATGTAGAGGAGCAAAGAATACAATATTTGTTGCTGAAAGTAAATGTAACTTCAAATAAATGTAGTGGAGTAAAGAATACAATATTTGTTACTGAAAGTAAATGTACGTTGTTGCATTACATCACTATAATTAAACAATAAAATGGCCAGGCTCACTTGCTACCTTTAAACATCGGGCCAATAACATCTATCTAATCTAACATGATAAAACAGTGACCCAGCTGGTAGTCTGACTGGTCAGCTGCAACCACAATGTCACTTCCAATGAATCGTGAGTAATCACGGTTTTATTGGTTGTTTATGCTGACGCCTGCTGTAACCAGGAAGCTGATCCTGCCTGGATAACATCTCAGCCCTGACAGATTACCTTCCTGCTACCGGCTTTACCGACAGACACTCTCATAAATTATTATCTTCTTAAACCGGAGCAGGACAGATAGCGTCATGGATCATAATCCTATGACAACACCTTGCCTGACTGCTTCCGTGGCAACTATAACAGTATGAATCATTAGATTTCTACTCAGTAGCAACACACTGCTGTTGCAGACACAGAGATAACTTTTTAGGTCTGCGTGCATGTTGATAACCACACAAAGAAAAAAACTTGGCTACGGTATTTTCACCAAACAAATTCATAAAATAGAGAGTGAACTGGAGAACAAGATGCAAAATGACTTAATGACTTTGTTGTATTCTTGTTGTTAAAATTCGTGTTTTAATTCACGTCTTAGCACAAAGGCTTGTGGAAATGTCTTGTAAAAATGGTGATGTCAGTGTCACTAAACAAAACACATAGGGTTTACATACGAGGATCTTTTCATCCTCATAAAATATTTGGTACACTAACTGTTATGATGTTATTATTCTTGTTACTTAATTGTCAATCCTTTTTATATCCATGTTTACTTACTAGCAGTTTCCTTGTTCACTGCCCTTCAGGGTGTATCATTATGTCTGTCGATGCGCTTACTGTCAATGGGCAAATGAGACCATCCACTCAGGGGAAAAACAATGCTAACATTGTCAGTTTGAGTCTCGTAAATGCCTTCTCCTTAAACAAATTTTTAAAGTATGTTCATATATTTTTTGTGCTTGGCAACAGACATCCCTTATAAATGTACTAATTAGCCTACTAACAAAATAATCAAAGGGCCAGAATGGGGTTGTTAAAGGGCCGCGTTTGGTCGCCAGTAGACTATGTCTATCTTTGAGTATCAAGAGTATATAAACCATCTGAAAACTGTGGACGGAGTCATTTTTTTGTCTTTCAGATGTCAGTGAAGGACATCGTTACCTGCTACAGACACTTTACAGAGGAACAATGAAGTTTGAAAAAACTAAATTGTTATTTACTGTCATTCTCAACTTTCTTAAATCAAACATTTAACATTTTGTAAAGGTAACTTTTATGCCTCGTGCTTTCATGCATTTCTCTTCCTGCCACATGGTTTTCCTGCTAGCATGACTACACTGCTAGACAAGCCACAATGTGTCACACCGAAATGTGTGTGTGTGTGTGTGTGTGTGTGTGTGTGTGTGTGTGTGTGTGTGTGTGTGTGTGTGTGTGTGTGTGTGTGTGTGTATGTGTCATGCTAGTTTACAGTTTTCTTTAGTTTCAGCTCCTTTTAATAATCTGCACTTTTTCTATATTCTAAACCACTTGTGTTTATAACACATAATTTGTTTTAATAATGTTGCTTCATTTTTGTTTTATATCATTGATATCAGTTATATTGGTCAACACTATGACACTGTGATTGCACAGTGTCTGTTTCCAGTGACACATAATTAAAAGAATATGCATTCCCCAGTGGATGAATGGTGGGCGTGAAGGCTGCACAAGAGCTTCATAAGAGGGTGGAGTCGAATGTTGAGAATGATGCTATATGTGGGTGTGTGTCTGTGTGTGTGTGTGTGTGTGTGTGTGTGCTGGGTTGGCTCATGTCCAGCTATAAAGCTCGGTTGGTTTCATCAGCTAAGTGCTCATTTATCTCCTGGATTACAGACACTGACAAGACATTTTAGTTACAACCTGGGGACAAGGACATCTCTGTCTCTAGCACACACACAAGTAAGCACACACATCCAAATACACAAATCTAGATTTGTGTTGAGATACGTGAGGAGAGTGAGAGATTTCATTTTATTTGCTTACACATCAGAAAACGATACAAATGAATATCATAAAGTGGGATGGAAGGGTGCAAAAAAAACCTATAGCTGGCGTTTTGCTCATTTTCCTTGTGTGTGTTTTTTTCTTTTCCAGCTCTCTCCTCCCTTTCTGCCCCCTACCACCATCCCTCCTGCCTTTCTAATGAAATTCCCACAGAGCTCAAGTCATTTAGCTAATGGATTCCCCTCCCATAATATCCATTTTTCCTTCGAGCACACACACAGAAACTTTCATACACACCCTGGTCATTCAAGAACAGTAGCTCGATACAAAGCTCATGAATGGCAGCCATGAACCTAAACTGCTGCCTTCAAATAAGAGCAGGGAACCTTTTGCATACATGAGGCCAAGGAATTTAGGTTTCCTTTTTAGAAATGTATTTTTTACCTGTCATGTCAGTTCATGTTAAAAAAAATTTATCAAATAGACCTAACAGTTAAGTGTCTCGTACAACCACAGGTTCTCTTTTACTAGCTAGTCTACTGAGGGGTGAGTTAAAAATATAGCATTTGCTGACTCAGGTCAGAGTGATTCTTACATACTGTTTGTACAGATTTACGTCCTGTAATATCTGAATTTTTTGCCAAAGGTGCAGTTAAATACAAGCAGTACAATCCAGATGCCCTTTTCCTCATCAGTTATCTCGAGTTCAGCATTCAAAAACACTTGATACCTCTTTCTGTTGTGTCTGTTCTCTGTCACATCTATCCAGACAAAAACATCTACAATAAACTTGAGGAGAAAACAGAGGATGTTTCAAAGACATGAAGGTCCAGACATCTGAGACGCAAATATTTGACAACAACCCTTGCGTAACTGAAGCCGCTGAGAGTGAAAGGTTAAACCCAGTGAAATTTGAATTTGAAATAGACTACACTACATGTACAGCCCATATCTGTAATCAAAAGCTTGCTGAACTATATTTAATACTTCCTGCTGACAAATTAGCCGGTTCAAGTCCCACTTGGACCAAATAAAGTATGATGTGGACTAGGGCTGCACAAAAAATCGTTAAAAAAATCGCGATCCCGATTCACACATACACGTGATCTTATTTCTACACATAGCGATTCTGAAGCATTTTATATCTCGAGCTGAATCACAAACAAATGCTCCTATTTTCCTCCTCCAAAATCGCCCCCAAAAGCAGCACTGCCGCTGCCTCCTCCCTCAACCTGTGGTAAAGCATCTTTACAACACGGGATTCAGCGGACGAAGCCCGCCTGCAGCTGAGTGTATGGAAGGAGTGAGTGAGAGGCCGTTTTTAGACGGGGCAGCAAGCCGCCAATCTGCCCGTCTTTTGGGCAGCTAGGTCCACGGTTTTAGACAGAGGGCGGCAAATTGAGAGTCTGTTTAGGTCCGCCAATTTGCCGCCTCAGAGGGTACACTTATTTCCACCTCGCCTGCTAGATGAGCAACTGGACAGCCGCTGAGATCCGGGAGATGCTAGCTTCTCCTGGATCTCTAGCTGTTTCGTTGTGTTAGCTTGTTGTTGTAGCGCAAGCTAGAAATGGTCGCTACTTTCAAAGTAAAAGCCCCCCGCTAAGAACCCAGTTCTAAACTACAAGGGGGTGCAATGTAAAGCTCTTATTTTGAAGACAAATTTGTTGTCAACTGTTCCCAGCCCAACTTCAGGCTTCATGTCACGTCACATGTTTACTCGATGAATATTACGCCTCCGTTTTAGAAAGCCGATCAAAGCAGCTATCACATATCACCTAGCCAAAGATATGGCCCCAATAAACACTTTACAACATGAGGGATTAAAGGATTCCCTCTCATCTTGGAGACAAATTATTTTTTTTTTCTTTTGTAAAAATCATTTCTCATCCAATGATAGAACTTGAACAAAACAATAAAAAAAAATTGCTTTGGCAGAGGCATATGCTGCATGTGCAGCCCTAATGTGGACTAGTAGTTGACTAGTAGTTGGAGAATGCTAGTTCACATCCTGGGCATCCTGGGTGCCCTTGAGCAAGGCACTAACCCCTTACACTGCTCATTGGGCCCCGTAACATGTTAGGCAGCCCCTTCAGCGCGCCTGTGTGTGTGTAATGTGAGTAGAAAAAAGAATTCCTCTTGTGGGATTATAAACAGTATCAGAAAAAAAACGATAAATGCAGTTAGAATTCATACACACATTTGACTTAATGCCGACAAATGGTTTCCTGTCAACGAATGGTGCAGCTCAGACGTTTCGTGTGCTTTTGTTCGACAACCAGAAACTACCTCAACTCCAGTTAGCTGAGCAGTTCTAACAGCTGATCAGTGGCAGGTTATACTTCTTTAATTTTAGATCTGTATGAATGTACTGGCACATTGTGCCTTGCAGGAAAGCACGCACTTTCAGCAATTCCTCCTTGTATAAATATGAACTTTGAAAAGCTAAATGGGGACTTTCATGAAGAGCGAATACTTGTGCCAAGACGGCCGGCCCTTCTTACGAGTGAGCTCAAACTAAAACACACGGAGCTAATGTGAAAGAGCCAGTGTCCGTCTCATGCTGCAACAAGTTTTTAACTAAGAAAGTAGAAAGAAGGAGGAAGAGGATGAAGTTGGTGGAAGGCAAAGGAATACGTAAGAAACAAGTCGAAAGGAGACCATCTTAACTATCACTTTGGAAAGAAAAGTTATAGAAAATGCCGATGCCATGTTTTCCATTCTTTATTTTTCCCTTGTAAAACAAAGAGAAATAAATCTGAGACTTACCTACGACCCTGTCCCCAGTCCCGACGCCCATCTTCCTCATGGCTGCAGCAAACAACGCCACATCGGACCTCAGTTGCCCATAGGTCACCTTCACAATCTCGTCATTTGCCTCCGCTGGTAGACAGAAACACAGAGTGAGACACATGCACAGAGACCAATATGTACATATCAACAAACAATGAATCGAAAAACAGAGGAGACCTGGTTATATTCTGATTGGTTTGGACACTTTAGGTTTTGGGCACCATAGCCACAAGTGAGTGGTGATTTTATTTATGGGTTGATGTAGATGTCAACACAATTCCTGAAATTCATTTCATGAAAAAGAACAATAGACACACAGAGATGAAGACATTAATGGAGAATGATAGTGAGGCAGGACAGAGCCACAGACAGGAATAACCCTCCTGTGTCTAAGTAATAGTTTCCTGACATTCACAGTGGCTCCACAGAATCGTGACCAATGGCCCTTCTCATAATTACATTACAGCTCCTGAGGAAGGTTGTTTGTATGTGTCCGTGTGCCTTACATACACACAGATAACGCAATGAAGAAGGGCAGACCCATTAGTATGTGACAGACCTGAGAGATAGGGGAGCAGGGAGCAGCGGTTAAATCTTATAAAGAAGTGACGTGTGCAGCCTCACCGCTGCATCGATTCTGTAATCAGATGCACCCTCAACTGTGTTGCTACGTGTCTTCCTAACTTTCCTTCTGCTTAGTTGATTTGTGAATAGAAATTGTGAAGATGAAACAAAACAGAGAGTAAACACAATCTGTGCATTTTAGGGAACAGAAAAAAACAATCTCTAAGGCATATAGAACTGGAAGGGGGAAAGCACAACTTTTTAAACATTATGTTTTGCTACTCTGTGGAAAAACAGAAACAATCTGGTTGTCTTTGCAACGGCGTCGCCAACAATTATGCTGCTTGGAAAGAAACGCCAGAAGATGACACTGAGCTGCGTTATCTAAAGAGGCTAAGCGCTGAAATACATTGGTAGAGAAGCTGGACGTTAAACGGTAATAATGCCGTTGGTTTTCCCCACAAAAGACAGAAAAAACGGTTTGTGTGTGTGCGTTTCTGAAACAGCTCAAGTCTGAATTTATCGACAATTAAGACAAAGGTCTCAACTGCAAGAAAAGACCTAATGTGAGTTTAAGCAGCCACAAACACCGCTTGCTCTCTGCATGGAATCAACACTGCAAAGATAAAGGATTTGATCAATAAAGACGACGTTCAAGGTGCAGCACTGTGCATCACTTATCGCTGTACATCACACAGCTTTCAACCAGCGCCATGCACTTCATATACTTACTCGCAGCGTAGAGAGCGACTTTGTCCTGGTCTGCGTGTTTGAGTAGGTTCTCAGCGTAGTTGAGCCGGGCCCCTTTAAACCACTCTGGAGCATCAGAGATCCGTTTGGAGATATCAACAACCTGGTGTACACCCATAAAACACACACCAGGAACACACACACACACAGGAGGGACATTGTGATTGACAGAGACCATGTTGGTTTAGAAACGAAGCTGCATCTTATTTAATTTTTTTAATTAAATAGACTTAAACTTAATTGCTTGGCAACAATCAGATAAATGGATCTGAGAAAAAAAAGCATTCAAAAGTGAAAGCCACTGCTTTACACACACTAATCAAGCATATGCATCTACAACAGTAACGCTGATTGTCTGACTGTGTAGCTGTTCTTAAAAGAAGGAGCAACTCAAAAACAATTAACCAGTTCTAAGTGCTATATTGTAGGCCACTGGACTTGTTCCAGTGGCCTACAATATAGCACAATATAGCACAATATAGCACTTAGAACTGGTTAATTGTTTCCCTGTCTTCCCTCCGATGTCTGCTGTGGCTGCAAACCTTGAGGGCATCAAGTGCATCATAAAATATATGACCAAAAAAAGAACATGTGGCCAGTGTGACGTGGAGAGTGTTATCCATGTGTACAAAAAGGGTGTGTTGACAACATGGCACCGTGCCTTGAGCTCAGACTCCCTTTATCACTGCACAAGTGTGCATATCCTGGAACTAAACAACATTAGGAGGCTTGGCAGTAAATGAATAAATGAACACACATATGAAGATAATTCATTCAATTTCTATTTTTGCTTTTTAACGTGACAAAACAGGTAACAAAAAAGGTACAAATCTAATGTCAACAAATGAGGTGAATTGGGAATTCAGACAAAATAAATTTGACATGTTTGTCTCTTCTTGTGGCCACTTTGACGTATCATCAATAGGAGATTTCCCTATATTCAAAAATTGAAAGGTAAGTGGTGCATGTATCTGCTTATGTAGGATGACTCATATCAGATTACTGCTTTTCCATGAAAATTGTGATAAAGGAAGACTCTTAACCAAATCACAGCAAATGAAAAGGAAGTTTTTTGGTCTTAGAAAGCATTTAGAAAACAATGTTCATGTTCACGACAGTATATATCTACATACGTGTGGATGAGAAAGCTGACTGTCAGGCCACAACAGGGCTTTACATTAAAATACAATCCAGCAACATGTCGCGCTCTTCCTTGTAGCTGTAAAGACTGCCAGTTCTAAGAACATGTCCTTCCAGATAACTCTGGGGCGGGTTCGTTCACAAATGACAAACTGTGCTTCAAATCATGTCAATCATATGCGCCAAAAATAGTGAAACATCCTGTGCCTTTATCGAATAACAGTCAACCTCAACACAGTATTTTGCAGTGTGTTTTGGAGATTAGGTGATAAATTAATTGGTGACTGAAGAAAACTGAACAGGTGAAATGCAGGTGGTTCATTGAATCTTTACTGTGAGTTTCTTTTGTCTGCCAGACACTCCTGAAACCTAAAACACACATTTGTTGGCACCATTCTCTTCTATCATTTGTATTTTTTTTTATCTTCAGATGACAGTGTACCAGCAGAGGTTGGACTCACCTCTTCGTACGGTTTGGAGCTGACTACTCCACAGAAGCGCCACACCTCGCCCCAGAACTCTGAGTAGCTGTCTGTCGACCACTGGTACAGGTCATTGTAGTTTGCTGGAGGACAGAGAATCAGTGATTACTACAGATTTTTAACAAAAAGATAAATGACAATCATCTCAAACACATACGTTTCCACATTTGACATGAAAACGTCAGACAGGCAAATTGATTAGTTGCAGCATCATGGGTTGAAAACTGGCCAATGAAACTTCTCCAGCTTTCTCCTCACATTATATAGGGAATGTCAAAAGTGAAGCACAGTTGAATTCAGTCAGTCAGTACATTATTACCTGATCTATATACATCAACACTGTAAGGTAACTCCCTTATTCAGATTTCACTATGCCTCGATGGGCTAGTGAGCAACGTCCTCTGTCCTTTGACCCTCAAGTGAGGAAAAACTTGCCATACTGAAAAAAGATGGAAGAAACCTCAGGGAAGAGCCACAGAGGAAGGATCTATCTCCCAAGACAGACAGACATGCAGTAGACGCCGCATGTACAGAGCAAAACAACCAAATCCCAATTTACACATTTCATTGGCGGAATATCTGATCCATTTAGAATTTAGCTTCTGACCCTTTAAAGCTAAGCAAGGATTACTTTACAATCACACTAATCAGCTTGCATGTGTCTATGAGCTGCAGGCAAACCAGACTGATGTTTCCTTATGGGGGCTGTTTGTTAAAAATAAATAAAATACATTTAAAATGCAGGATTTCAAAAGATATAAGACGTGTGTGTGTGATTTAACGGAAGCCTTCTGTAATCTAATCAATATGCTGGTGGAACGAAATGAAAGTGGGTCAGAGAGAAGAGAAGAGAAGAGAAGAGAAGAAGGAGATCACTTTCCTTCTTCTCTATTCATTCATCACCCTGCAGACCAAGTTTTGCAGCATTCCTCCTGAACCCTGTTGAACGGCGCCGACACGGTATTAAAAAGGACACAATTGAAATAGGCCGCTGTCTTTAATCGCATGGCAGCCCCAATTTGCTGGAGTGAACCACACCGAGCTGCAGCGTTATAAACAACTAATTACTTTCAGAGAGGGGGGTGTGGTGAGCAAGTTAGAGGCCATCTTCATTTATTTATTTATTTATATTCCTGCCTGCAGAGATGTGTTCATGCTCGTGGTTTAATGACGTTGAGAACATTAAATTGTCTAATGGCTGCACACACAAACACGCCCACTGCAACGACTGTGGTAATTTAGAGCTAATGCACAACATAGCCTTCAGTGTATAAGCTAGACATATAACGTTAGCAAGAAATGGGGGCACTGCTTTAGCGTTTTAGCTCAAATATCCAGCGTCGTATGCTCAATAAAATC
Source organism: Sparus aurata (assembly GCF_900880675.1). NCBI lineage: Eukaryota > Metazoa > Chordata > Actinopteri > Spariformes > Sparidae > Sparus > Sparus aurata. The sequence goes on from NC_044191.1 coordinate 23,699,790, forward strand.
CCCTCCAACACATATATTATCTCTCTCTGTGTCCCCGCGTCTCCCTCCCTCCCTCCTCTCCACTCACCAAGATTAAGCCCGTAGTCCGCGTTGACCTGTATCCTAAACTTATCCATCTGTGTGTTCCTCTTGGAGTCCGGGTACCACAGCACCTTGCTCTCCATATCCATAATCTTCTCGCTCTTCCCTTCCGTGTCTTTAGACATATTCGTCCCTTTTTTCTGTCGGCTGCCGAAAAACACCGGTTAGCACGAGTCCCGAGCTGCCCTTTGCTTGGAGCTGCGTCTGTCCCCTAAAGGTGAGCGAGCGCTGGTGTCAAATCAGATCACAGGCTAGCTGCTCAGTTTTGAATGGCTGGTGGGAATTAGAGTGCCCGACAGCTAGCAAGGCTCACTGAAGGCTCTCTGTCAACGGCGAGCGTGCGGTGCAGCCCAGGAAAAGTGTCAGGCCACGCACCGGCGTCATGACGTAGAAGAGCGAGCTTAGTTCAAGAGCGCACGGTGTTCAGGACTGTTGTCACCTAACTGTGAATAAAGGTCTTCTTTGATTGGACCCCTAGAGGTCTTAGATTAATTGCTGCAACCCCCTTATTCCACCAAGGTGGCATTTACAGTGTTTATGTGTTTCTTCGCAAAGGTTTGATTTAATTCGATATTTTCTGGCAGGTGTACTTTTCAGTTTTTTGAAGTTTATATGGTTTTAACTTGACAGGGGGTAGAGGTCGGGTTTGTTAGATGGTAGATGTGACCGCCGTTTCATGTCATGTTTCTTGCTGTAAGTTGTATGCTGCTACTGGTTGTCTAAATTTCTCTAAGCATCATTAAGTATATCTATCTATATATCCATCTATTGAATACCTCTTCCATCACTTTATTCTTTTATTTATGTACAATATTTCACATTTACACTGTTTCATTCAAAATATGAAATACCCAATATAGAGGGGGGATTTTAATCATTGGGCCAAAAGAATTCTAGAATGAACAGTATAGATATTATATACGTAAGTTATTCTAAGAGATCTTCATGCTGTTTTTCAAATATGTCTCTTGAATGGGAAAAAAAACGTTTCAAAAGTATAAATGTTTTTACTTTTTCGGAGGAAAAAAAACATTTTGTGGATATTTTTGCATCCCGTAGTAGTCTTGAACATGCCCCGCACGTGAACGCGCCATATATTTGTATAGTCGAGTCACTCGGGCACGCGGGAAACTTGCCTGTCAAAATGAAGAGCTCTGATTGGTCCTGAACACACTGGTTCCACATCAGCCGACTGATCGGTCTATGCGGTGGGCGTATCGTCACTGTTGGACTGGCGTTTGTTTCGATCAATGCCAGGCTGGCTTTGCGTGCTTCAAAGGAGGCGAATTAACCAATCGAAAACGAGAGTGTAGGAGCGCTTTAGGGGTGTGACCAATCAGTGAGGGGGAAGAAAAAACCTCCTCACTGTCTGATGGTGTCATGCCAAGTTTAATTTAATGACGGAAGTTTTCGTTTATTAATGGTAATTTCACATTAATGAGCCCTGGCTGTGTAAATTGTTCCCTTTTGTAATTTGTTGTCCAGATTTTTTTTACCATATCTAAATGGAAATAGTCTTTATTAAACATCAACCTAATATCCACAGGTGGGATTTAAAATACATGCATGCTAGAAGAAGGGCGCCAATATCTTTCATTCCTTAGAGGCAGACAGGGCTAACTAAAAATGTTGTAACCTGTCTGAAAACTGCTAGGTCCAGTTGCAAAAAGTGGAGGACATATTTCTCAAGCCCGAACTCATATACCCTTGAATCCAAACTGATATGTGGGTCTGATATACGTGGAATCACTGAGTAACCACACCGTGTCTTCTAACTTACCCAGTTGTCAGGTATAATCATCCTTTTTACCCACCTGGTAGGGTAAATATTGGAAAACAGTTGGATGGAACAATATATCTTTAAAACATACAGCAGACAGTTTGCTCAGATCACTTATCTGTTCTAATCAGGAATACAAATGTTGCGTTTTCATAAAACAAATACCTGTTCCCAATCCTTTCATCATCATGAACTAACATAACATGGCATCTAAAAAAAAAAAAGATGTGTAGTTGCCAAAGTTGGCAGACAATTGGCTTGACACTATTGAAGCAGGTTAGTGTCTAGTGATTACTATTATCCTTTCTCTGATATAATTATGCTGCATTAAACTAAATCATGATACAAATTCCTGAGCATTTCATACAGACTTTGCCCTGTAGGGTTCATTGTCAGCAGTTTTGGATAAGATTATCAGATAAATGAGTGTCATGGACACATTTTACATCAGAGGATCTGCAGTCATTGGGAAATAATTCATTGATGGTACAAAATGACTGTAGCGACTGCTTCTTACAAAATGTGAATTTTGGCTGGGAGCGCAGGCTGGAGGCAGAGCCAGGATAAACACAGAGAAGACACTTTGTTGAGTGATTCCAGGGAGGCCATTTCAGGCCACCTCCAATGTCAGTCAAAATCAGTCCCATAAGCCACCAAAAAGTTTGTTCAATGTGTATATATAAAGGATACGGCCATAAAAAAGCAACATTTACAGAGTTATACGGAAAGCCCAGGTGTTTGCAATCTGACACACTTAGGTTATGTAAATTAAAAGACAAGGACAGCTCTACCGTTGGAATATAATAATAATAATAATAATAATAATAATATATTTAATTTGTAAAGCACTTTACATTTAGACAAATCTCAAAGTGCTACAGGAAAAGCACCAATAAAAGGAAACATTAATAAAAGAAAAAAAATAAAAATATCTGAAAGTCCATAGCAACTTAGAGGTCATAGGCTCTGCTAAAAAGGAAAGTTTTAAGTCCTTTTTTAAAACATTCAACAGTCTGTGGTGCCCTCAGGTATTCAGGGAGGCTGTTCCATAGACGAGGGGCGGCAGAACAGAATGCTCGGTCCCCTAAGGTGCGAAACTTAGTCTAGGGGGGGTGGAGACGGTGAGAGTTGGTCGAGCGGAGGGGTTGAGATGAGGTTTGTGTGGTTAGCAGTTCTTTAAGATAGGAGGGGGCGTTGCCATGGACGCACTGGTGAGTGAGGAGGGAGACCTTGTAATCAATCCTGGATGAGATGGGAAGCCAATGAAGTGAATGGAGGATGGGTGTGATCCTCATCAGGATCCTAGCAGCACTGTTTTGCACATACTGGAGCCTTTGGATGCTCTTGCTGGGGGTTCCAATGAGTAGTGCATTGCAGTAATCCAGCCTGGAGGAGACAAAGGCATGGATGAGCTTTTCGGCATCAGGGAAGGAGAGTGAGGGTCAGAGTTTGGCAATATTTCTGAGGTGATGGAAGGAGTTTTTGCAGAGACGTTTGATGTGAGCCTCAAAGGTGAGGTGAGGGTCAAATATGACACCAAGGTTAGTGACGGATGTGGAGAGGGGAATGACCTGCCTGGAAAACGTGATGTAAGTGAGTCCGATGGTGTAATGTAGCTGGTTGAGAAGTATACAGTGGTAGACAGTGTCGAATGCTGCAGACAAGTCAAGGAGGATGAGGAGAGAGGGTGAGCCAGCCACACAAATCTTCATCAACAAGCTGCCCTTCTTCAGCATGTATAGGGACAGGATCCTTCTCCCAAGTGATGCTTATTGGATACACCTACTGGATAAACTCTGATTACAAATGGGAGGAATGAGGAGGTTTCATTTGTTAGTTTCTTAGCATTTACTGTATGTTGTGTTGGGTTTTTTTTTCATGTCATATGACATTCTGTGATTGGAAAGGATGCGGCTCCCCCTATTGGGCTGTAACAGTTGTGCTGGTTGTTGCTGCCTAAAATGAACTTAATCTGTGTTTCTTGATTGTGAAATGATAGTTGCCCAAAGTGTCCTTGTGGACATATTAATGGAGTGTTGTACTACGTCTCTCTTTTTTGATTATTCACACCATTAAGAATTCAGCCCCCAGTATTAAAATCTATAACTATGACTTGAACATGTCATGCCTTTTTATTTTTACATTTATAATGTCACGTTACTTTACAGTCAAAGAGACAATACAATTAATTCTTAGCAGAAGTGATATCGAATCAAATATTTTTTTGGGTGACTTTTTCCAATGACTTGTAAATGACTTGAAAAATTGTTTTAAAGTCAGTTTCTTTTTTTATAATATTGCTTAAGAGGAATTTACTAAATGATCATAAAGAAAATAAACCAACTTGCCTTAGTGCTTCAGTCATGCCACATTTTACTCAGCTGGCATTTAGCAACAGCAGTATGGAAAAAGAACACAGACACACACACGCACACACACACAGCAGAGATTTGAAGGAAAAGATCGAAACATAAAGCCAAGTTATTCCAGTTTATTGCATGTGTCTGACATCTTGGGTTTTAGGGTTTCAATACTGCTCAGACTGCTTGCATGTTCTACTCAACTTATTTCTCATGATATATGAAACTTTAAAGGAGAGTAAATGGCAACAAAAGGTTTTTATTAATCACCTATGTTTTGTTTTTTTAAAATCTAAAAATAAAGTTGTGAGTTTATTTTAGATGAGGCAACAACATTGATTTTTCAGTTGTATATAAAACGAATAATTTGCCACGTTTCTGGAAAGACCTCACATGTTTTCAAGCCTGTGCTTTATATGACTGGGTAAACATAACATGGGAATTTATTTGTTAATCTGCTGCACCACTTGAGAGTTACTGTGTAGATCAGAGTCGTTCCGTACAACTCTACTCTGTGTCCAGTAGATGGCGTACTAATACATGAATATGAGAATATTATTCTTAGACGTTAATCTTTTTAAGACTTTGTGAAGCTCTTCAAACTGAAGACTTACAGATTTTTGGCTTTAATTTGAAGAATATAATGAAGTTCAAAACAACATTATTAGTTGAAATTAAAATGTCTGTAATTTTGTAACCAATAATTTTGGGGGGAAATGCATGAATATGAAGGAGTGTTTGACTTTAGTTGATCTGAGAGGACCTAACTGTACTTCATACTTGGAACACTTAGCAAACTTTAGATGTTTGGAGGTAACGAAAAAATTATTTCCTTTATAGTGCAGGGGCCATGACCTAGTGTCACACACACATTATATGCCTCCTTTTCCGATGCTGTGACTCTGTAAGATGTGGGACATCCTACTGTGTAGAGCTGAGACATTACGTTACTTTATGTTTATGGTTTGACTTTGTCTATGTACCAATTTTCTTCTCTGATGTCAGACTTGTGTTTTAAAAAACATGCTATAAACTAAAATAAAGATACCTTGGGCTGAAAGAGTTTTTATTTTTCTAGTCATCAAAATGAAGATTCACCAGAAGTACAAGTTTTTCCCCATCTTAATACATTTACGATACAACAGGACACAACATGACATGATATGATACGATACGATACGATACGATACGATACGATACGATGCGATACGACCTGACACGACACGATATGACCCCACACGACACGACACGACAAGACACGATACAACGCAATACAACGTGATATAATAGAATACGATACGATATAATACAATATGAAATACTTTATGAATCTCCCAGGGGGGAAACTGAGTGTCACCATACATATATAGGACAATAAATAGGACAATACTAAAACATATATACACATATCTGGGCACTACAAAATAAGGGGAGAGCACAGTACCACAAATAAAACTTACATATTCAACATATTCATGGCTAGCAACATTCAACAGTACTTAGATTGATCATAGTCCAAGTCATGGACATCATATCATCATCATATCAATTAACAGTGACAGTCAGCAGCAATGTTCATTAAAACACTTCACAACACTTCAGCAGGTACAAAAGACTTCCTGAATCTTCCAGAAGAGCAGTTCACTAAAAACACTGTACTGTACTTTAGATGTGGCTATATAATTAATTGACTCAACTTCCATCATCACAATTACAAGAATATGCCAAAGAAATGTCCTAATCCATCTTAAATTTGGCTTCTCGGAAATATTTGTTATTGTGAGTACAAAATCAACATTTTCAGACTTTTTTTTGTTCAGGTAAGCCACATATTAATTTCCTGTTGGTTGGGACACGTTGCGACATCCCTGGGTTTGTACATTTCTATACAAGCGTCCCTTTTGTTTCGTAAGATTTATTTTTTTTACGTCACATGACTGAATCGTGTCCTGACGTCACCACCCCTCACGGAAGTCGGCGCTAGAGATGGTGGCGGCCTCGTCAGCCCAGCAACAGGAAGAGAATGTTTGCTTCCAGAGAAAGGATAATAACACCTGTTTGTAAGCGTTTATAACAGACTTCACCGGCGGAAAGTTTCTTCTGTTGAGCCTGCGGGGACTTAGAGAGAGCATACCTTCACCTGGAGCCGGCCTCTGTGAGTCTGAAGCAGGGCGCTGGAGAAAATGTCCCTGTTCCAGTCGGCACTGGATTTCCTAGCCGGGCCCGGCTCGTCCGGGGCGGCCAGCCGGGACCAGAATGATTTCGTCGGACAGGTCGTTGAGCTCGGTGACATGAAACTGAGGATCAAAAGGGTCATCGCGGAAGGTGAGATGGTGCACCGCCACGACAAATGTTGACACCGTCTTTCGCGGCTACGCATGCTAGCTTAGCATGAGCTGAGCTGGCTAACAGGCTAGCTGAGTGACATAGCTCACTTGTACTGATAGTGAATGACAATAGCGGTTGCACCTGCATAGCTATGAGTCACCAAGTAAACAGCAGTTGATAATTTGGTTTCGAGTGTCTCTAACAAGCATCAAGTACATTTCTAGATTGTGGTATGTCTGTGTGAAACATAGACAACTTTGCCTTTCAGCTTGCCAACAAGTCACAGCGATATACATGAATGTACTCAGCTGCATTTTTCTTGTCCATCTCCTAACACATAGTTAGCTAGCTACATGCCTTCAAACCTTATCATCTGCCTTGGCAGCAAGACGTGTTTTACTCAAGAAGGAGATCGTCAAAGAAGGATGAGGAAGGCATGGCGTGATGGCAAATGTTACCCAGCCTTTTATCTAACAGGGAAAGTAAAGCAGTCCTCTATGATATTAATTATACAAACAGCCAAACGAAAGCATCTGCTGAGCTTTGTTGGACCCTCTCTTGTGACAGATGGTTGAGTGCCAGCTCTTGTTATGTTTCAAACTATGGCTGTAAAAGAAGAACAGATTGACAAGAACAGGTCAGTTGCATTGATGAACCTGGTTTTTAAATAGCTAAATTAGTCCTTGGAAGGTCAGCATCAGGAAAGTTATGTTTTCATTCACATGGTTCCTTAAAAGTTTGACAGGTTTTACAATTTCTTGCCATCCCATACAGAACAGGATTTCCATTATCCCAATTGTTTATGTAATGTCTTCTTTAGCAAGCTGGAGATATATTATGGTATATGTTTTACCTAAGACCTAAGATCATATTTACCAAACTTTGGCAGGGTCCCTCCTGCAAAATTCTATGGCAACAGTATTTCAGTGACTTAAGTTTATGATAATGTGTTTGAGTTCTAATCTAAAATTAGCAGCCTGTGTTTGTTTGCATGCAACAAAACAACTGTGTCTGGTTACAAGACAAGTGTGAACCCAAAGCTCAGGTTTCTTCGCTGTGGCTTTGACCAGGGATTCTTGTCTTTCTTCACAGAGCGAAAAGACATTTCTTTCTACGCCGCCATACAGGGAAAGTTGCTTGTGAAGTGGCTTTCAGAGCAGACAGACAGTAGACTCTAACCCTAACCCTAAATTTGGACCTTTATTTGACTTCAGTCTCAAATCAATTGAACAACAGGTGGTTAAATCTGCAGTTTAATTAAGAAATTAATTAGGTCTTTAAAATGCCAGAAAATGGTCTGAAATACTCATCACATCACATAGTTCACACTGATTCTATTAAACAGAAAACATTAACATTAACAAAAAATATTATTTAACTTTTTGCAATCCAGTTTAGTATTAACTTATTGTTAGAGCACTAAGTCAGCTCAAATCAGCAGTATATTCACAGTCCTGTGACAGTGCATCCTCAGCCATGATGGCTTGTTAAAGAGAAGTTAAACCTAAGACTCAAACCAAAGCAGATGGTTAAGGTCACGATCATTTTACACTATGCCTTTGCTCTTTTCAAACATCCTGCTGTTTGAAAAAGTGTCTTTGTTGTGTTTCCTCAACAAGATCTTTCATGAGACTCAGAGAATACAATGGATGCCTGTAACCAGATGGTTCTATTTTGTTAGGGCCATGACTAGTTTGTCTGTCTGCTATATCAGCCACTTAGGCAGATAGGCAACAATTATTCAAGCTTTTTCTTTCACTTCAAAGAATCTATTTGGATACAAGGAAACCTGGCCTTTCCTTTCTTTTAGCTTCGATGCTCTCGTCTGAGCAGGTGAAACAGTAGACAAGGAACGCCGTTTTATTCAGAGCAAGGGTGGAAGATCTCTGCTTTATTCCATATCTACTCCTGTAATTATATAGAACATGCACAAAGATTTTACCCAAGCATGTTTATGTAAGGTTGGGTGTAATGGAGGAGAATCTTTAGCCCGATTTTTAAAAATATTTTTCCTGGAATGGATTGGATCGGAGCAAAGGAAATGGAGCCTTTCGAGTCACAGTCCTTCCCTTTGCCAACACAAGACAGAGGAAGACATGTGATCCCCCACAGGGAAGGGTGTGCAGTCTTTAAAGCAAAGTCAGTGCCGTGATAAAAGTTGCTTTAAAGGATGGACTTGTCTGATAGCTGGCTACACTCTGTGCTCAGTGTTTGTATAGAGGGAAAGTATGTATTGAGTGAAAGGAATGGGCTCAAATTGCAAAATAAGTTGCGTTGTTATTTCATGCTAAAAGCTCGTGTGACCACAGGTTGCTGTTTTGAATCCTTAATAAGTTTAAAAAATCAGGAATGGCAAAGTAAAAGCCCCTGAACACGCCTGGGCAGTCTGCCTTTTGTAAATAAAGCTTCAAAGATCAGAATCTTGAGTGCCCTCATTCAGGTTTTCACAGAGCAAAGTTAGGCTGGTAGTTGATTTACTCATCACTATGGTAACCTCCCGAGGGCCTAGTTTGGACTGTGACTTGTTGAATACATTTTTTGTGAGCACAGACACACACAGTTGGTAAAAATCTTACAAAACCAACAGTTTGTGTCCACTTGCCACATTGGTGTTTAAATCTCATAAATGAATTGGTTTGTGTAGCGTTGAAACTGTTAGTGAAATAGACTGCGACCAGTGGCCCGTTTTAAGCTCTGGTTTCAGCAGCACAGCTTTGTAAAGTTGTAATTAAAGTAGTGTGGTGCTGTCTATACAGTACGTACTGTACATCCAGATGGGAACAGTCTGTCCCAGCTTTTTCAGGGAAAGACTGGAGAACGTCTTAACAGGCAACACTGATTCGTCCTCCTCCCTAATAGCTGTCTTATTATTACTGCAGCATTGCCCACATTATCACCAGTTCAGGTTTTAGTCACACCTTCAGTGAAAAGATGTATATTCAGTGGGGGATTAGCGGTGGTCCAAAGATTAGAAAAGGGAGCTTGTGACAAAAAGTTTGCTTGTGTTGTGTTGTTCAAGGCACTTAAGCCCCAACTTCTCTGATGTGGCTGCTTAGTGGCCAGCATATAACACTGTGGTTATAATTCAAAACTTTGCGGTTTAAGTGTTTATGTATATGTATGAGGCGGGCCGTTGCTGGAGGTTTTAATGCTCCCTATATGCACAATAAAGTCAGTATGGCTGTGTGCATGGTGTGCTGCTGGTATTTCCAGCATCCACCTGTGTAACAACGCCTTCTAATCCAAAGAGCTCAGACATAGAAATATGATATTAATTGATTAATTCATTAATTAAAACACATCACACTCAATTAACATCCGAGACTGATTATTATGTATCTTATTAAAAGCTTAAGAGTGCAATAAACTTGTCATTTTCAATAAGGTTGGTTTCTCTCTTTTTTTCTCAGGTGGATTTGCCTTTGTGTATGAAGCCCAGGACATGAGCAGTGGTAAAGACTATGCCCTCAAGGTAAGATGAAGGTGTTCCCACTGAGAAAATTAAACCTGTTCCTGCTTGTCACATGTTGAACAACACTTACTGTACATGTTGTACCACTTACTATTGAATATTCATTCAGTCACTCACTCATGTGTTAGTAGACGTGGCAATGTCTCTAAATTATACACCTAATAAGGAGCATTAGCTTTGTATGTATTGACTCGGTATTCTACATACTGTACTGAAAATGTTACATGTTATTGGTAAATACACATCAGAAGGTGGTATGCCATATGTACTGTGCTACTAAGTATGACTGGTTATCCAAGTGAATGCTAACACATTCGTTTCATTTATTTAATGTATTTATTTATCAATAAGGGACGACACACATTTCATTTTACACACCAATGCTAATGTGCCAGAGTTAGCTAATAGGCAAATTTTCATCAATCCCTGGGCAGATTAAAATTTGGCACCTAATGTCATCACTACAGTGCTTCAGCAGAACTGCAATACCTTGCATTAAGAAGTGTATATATATAAAGTACGTGTATTAAAACATGTATGTATAAAAGTGAGACCCTTTGCCCTTATCCTTTTTGACAATATGCTAATATGCTAAGCTCCTACGGTTATACTGTACTGACATTCATTGAGCAGGTTGTTTCTCACAGGCTGACAAGACTCAAACAATTATGGCACAGTTCTGATTATGAAGGGACCATCTGCTCCATACTTTATTATTCTGTCCATGTTGTAAGCGTACTACTGAATCGGGTTACAGGGTTGTGTGCTGTATTATGTTAAACTTCAGAAAATAACTGTCTGATATACCTGATATATCTAACTGTCTGATATATCTCATATAACTCATATGAAATGATAAATTCACTAGGGAAAAGCATGCTGCTACAGAATGGCTGTATCGATGAAATGGAAATGGTTGGGGAAAAGCATTGATGTGCTACATATTTGGATCTCACTGGTCTGGAAATATCCATTTTAGGGTTTACTCTGGGTGAAGCAGGAGCAGTTTTTATGCTATTCTCTTTAAAGCAAATACTGCATAGTGTTTAATGATAGGATGCATTTGATCATTTTGATTTATGTTTAATGACAAGATGGCAGCAAACCAATGGTCATTGTGCTTTTGTTACAGAGGCTGCTGTCACATGAGGAAGAGAAGAGCAAGGAAATCATCCAGGAAGTCTGCTTCATGGTATCCTTTATCATTTCCAGACCCTCATGAAAAGCCACTCTTTTTCCTGTGTTAATAATAATCAGTGTAGAGCATTTCTGTTTTAGTACATAGCAGAGGTTAACATATGCCACAGGCAAGTTGAAATCTCACCCATGACTTTGGAAAGCACCTCCATCCTAGTACACTGTTATTCCTGGATCGTTTGTAGTGTATTGGCAGCACCACACAAGCTAATATAGATTTACAGTGTTTAAACCTATGATAGCATTGTGGTTTCACAAACACAGGATTCATTTTTGTGCTATTATGTCCTTGAAAGCTTGTCTAATTTATCTTTTCTAAAGTACTCTAGTCTGATGAGCAGGACAGAATCATTTTGAGGGGGTTTTATTCACAAGCATGTTATTCAGTGGCTGCAGGAAGGAATACGATTAAAGCACTGAAGCATCTATTCTTTTTCAGTAGCTGTTTTTTTCCACAATGTATCTTTATATGCATTTTGAAGTATCACATTTGATAAGTACGATGGAAAAACATCCCTACTTTCGTAAACAAAGGGTTCTTATGCTCGTTTGTGTTGGCTTTTCCAAAAAAGTTCTCACATACCAAACATTTAACTCTCATGACTAAGCAGCTGTTTCCAGTCAGAGAAAGGATAAAAATGCTGCTGTGTGCACTGTTGGTGTTTCCTGGATATTTCCATAAAATTCCCATTCCAAGAGGTCTCTGTTAATGTTTTATTTCAACAAGTTGCAGTTTTTATCAACGAGATAACTCTTTCAGGGGAGTGAACTGACAAAGCTTTTGGCCAGCATCCATGTTGGGGTCATCTCGTGCACAGCTCGGCAAATGTGTCATGCTGCGTAGAACGTTGCATCATACTTTTCAATGAATCACTGTGTTCCTGGTTTCATTGCAACATTGTGTTTGACAATTAATGCCGATGAGGCAGAAAAAAAGACGTCTGAAAGTCACCGCAAATTCACCTAACCATACTCTCTCACTCCACTGCTACTACTACACTAATACAGCTCTCTGTTCAAACAGTAAAAGCAGAAATAGTGTAGCAGCAGAAGCAGCAGCAGCAGCAGTAGTAGTAGTAGTAGTAGTTTGGCTTGCTTGTCTATGCATCAACATGAATGGCAGAATTTGTCATTAGAGGATGATTGGAGAGTTCAGCTTGATATTCTGAATTAGCTGACCTGAGACCAGGCTTGACAACTAAGGAGGGTTTTTGCTGTATGTTCCTTGACCTGCTTGCTGTATAGAAAAAGCTGTCGGGTCATCCCAACGTGGTTCAGTTCTGCTCTGCAGCCTCCATCAGTAAGGAGGAGTCTGACACTGGACAGGCCGAGTTCCTGATCCTCACCGAGTTGTGTAAAGGTAAATACACACATTCCTACACACAGAGACCACGACTCTGTCTCTCAACCTTTTCATTGGTGACTGAATCAGCACTTACTCAATCGTCAGACGAACTAGCAGTAAATCTGAGTCGTCAGAACCATTTCCCAGGAACTTTAAAGCGCACATGATGAGGCAGTTTCCAGTCTGCGGCCTTTCTACTTCCTGTGCTCCTTCCTGTCTGTTCAGTCTCACTGTTCAGTTACAACAGACTGTTTTCTTTCGTAAGCCACTCTTTACTTACCCCCCGAAAATGATTTATTAGCACCACTCAAACACTTTGATTTTATTTTTACATCCACTATTCTATGGCATGATGCAAAACCTTCATATTTCTCATAGTTTTATTTCATCTTACAATTTACAATCAACAGGAAACAAAGGCATGTGGGTACTGGCAAGTGCTGCTTACGCTTTGAATGACAAGATTTCATTCATTCATCTGTTTGTATCTCTTGTGCCACAGGTCAGCTGGTGGACTTTATAAAGCGGGTAGAGCAGAGGGCTCCTCTGTCATGTGACACTGTGCTGAAAATCCTCTACCAGACGTGCCGTGCTGTGCAGCACATGCACAAACAGAAGCCTGCAATCGTACACAGAGACCTCAAGGTTCGATGTTGCTTAGTAGCTGGACCAGTGAATGATGTATCAAAGAGCTAATTAATGATATTACCCATATTATGCATTAATTAAACAAAACTAGATGATGGGCTATTATATAACCCATTGGTAATTAAACATGTATTGATTGAGGAGCGAACCTTTTGCTTACTTGACGTGTTGCAGATTGAGAACCTCTTGATTAGTAACCAGGGCACCATCAAGCTGTGTGACTTTGGCAGCTCCACCACAGTGTCACATTACCCCGACTACAGCTGGTCAGCACAGAAGAGGTCCATGGTGGAGGATGAGGTACAAACACACACACACACACACACACGCATCAGTAAATCTGAAGAAGGTTCTGCTTATACAGTGTTTGTATTTTAGCTTATTAATATTTATAGTATTTACGGCTTTGATTTTAACAACTAATGTGTGTTTTGAGAATGTTGAAGTCAAACAAAAAGTGAGGTAATTATATAAACATTTCAAACTACTAAACATTTTATTTGAGGTGCTAATGGTTCAAATTTGTCAAAGTTTTCCTTGATGCAATTTATATTGCCTTTTTTTGAAAGCAATTTTTTCAAATGAGAGGAACAAAACACATTTCAATTCACAGTGGAATCTGTGTAAGTACTGCCATCACAATGATAAACAGGAACCAGAAACGTTTGATTAAATTAACAGATAGATATCCAGGAAGCACTGCTTAATCAGGTGTAATTATATTTATACAATAACCACACAGGCGCAGACTAACGCACGAGTCTTGCCACAGATGACCTCAGTGTGCAGGTCTCCAGAGATTCTGATTTCTGAATGTAATGACTTGCATGAGAGTTGTAGTTCAGATGTGAATCATTTGTTCCTAAAAGCTTGGTGCACGCTCTACGTGAAGACGTAACATTGTGTCTTTTTTATGAAAAATACTCAGAAGAAAGCATTTTTTTTCTCAAAGCATTTTCCTAATTTTATAAATGTAAAATAATATGACTTTGTTGAAGATCAGCCCAGATTTAACAGCAGAGCATAGCTGAATACTTAACTCTGGTTTTATCTTCTGTGTTAAGATTGCGTGTTTCTGTCTGTTTAGATCACAAGGAACACCACACCAGCGTACAGAACGCCGGAGATGATCGATCTCTACTCCAACTTCCCCATCAATGAGAAACAGGACATCTGGGTCAGAGCTTTTTTTCATTTCTTCCAATGTTGCAGCTAATTAGAACTGGTCATGGTTTCAACTTGACTGTTGCAACAGCCAGACTAACCATTATGATACCTGTAGGGGAGAGATTCAGCATGACGATCAGTATTCTTAGGAATCTATGAGGATTTAACTGTGTTGTCAACTGGCAAATAACTTTGCTTATAGTCAGCAGAATGACTATGTTTTCAGGCTCTAGATAATTAGTATTTCTTTTATCAGAGGCAAAATAATAACAGTGACTTCTCACACAAGGCATAGAAACACAAAACGTTTTGTAAGGGTTGTTATTTACAGTCATTAACAAACATTAGCTTGTCCTTATTCCTTCAGTTACTTGGACCAAACAATGTTTTATGTCAATATCTTTTGTTGGGACTATTTCATAAATCGGCTTCTACGTTGCTTGACCATTTATTGTAGTTTTATTTCCTCTCTACATGCAGGCCATCGGGTGCATCCTCTACCTGTTGTGTTTTAAGCAGCACCCATTTGAGGATGGGGCCAAGCTGCAGATTGTCAACGGCAAATACTCCATCCCTCAGAACGATGTCAAGTACACTGTGTATCACGACCTAATACGTGAGTGCTTTCATTCTGCGTCTGCTAGTTTCTGTCGGTTCATCCATTCATCAATCCCACTGGTTTAAGCTGCTCTTGTGCCTGAAAGTCACAGCTGGTCAAATTCACTGTCATCCTCACCAGAGAGTAATAAGTTTAGGATTGCACCTCTTAATATAACATTTATAAAGACACAGTAGCCTGAAATGCCATGGCAAAGTAAAGAATTGACGTTGCTGCCTGTCCCTTATAGTGCTGTTAAAGCTTAACTAATTATGTTAAATAGCTCCACCTGGTGGACAATTTAAATCTATCCTTTTCCTGCAAACAGTGGTCCTAAAATGTGATAACTAACCTCAAAAGACTACATGAATTTAAATAGTGTGAATGTGATTAATGACAAATTGTTAATAATTAATCAACACATCCTTGATTTCCGTAATTTCTTTGATAAGTCTCCACGTTTATTGATCCTCCTCATCTTTACGTATCTCCTCAGGTTTGTAACTTCCCCTCTCTGCATTCTAGGTTCCATGTTGAAGGTGAACCCAGAGGAGCGTCTGTCCATTACAGAGTTGGTCAACCAACTCCAGGAGATAGCAGCAGCACGCAACGTCAACCCCAAGTCTCCTATTACAGAGGTACGCATGATTGTGTTCAGTGCTGTTGTAAAAAAACACCACAGCACCAGATTTAAGAAGTGATACCACACTAAAACTATGCTATCTATAGCACATAGGCTTATTCAATGCTGCGCGGCTTCATTCCCGTTGTTACTGCTATTTATCAGACCTGGTCTTGAAGTTAAAAGCCATTAGGTTATTGATTTATGTTAAATGAAAATATTGTAGATTTCAAGGTATTATTGCCACTGAAATGGAGCTAAGTCATGTCCATAGCTTTGTATTAAAGGGTGTGTGGTTTATGAGTTGGTCCTGTCTCTGACTGTTAAAAGAGGCTTCTCCTTCAGGTATCAGTTTTGTAAGGGAGACAATTTTCATGAAGTGCATTTGGGAGTAAACAAGTTGATTAGCTGGGACACAGGGGCACATCCTCAGAGGCTATTGAAAGACCGACCACACGGCTTCTTCCGGTGTGTGTGTGTGTGTGTGTGTGTGTCTCTTCGTGTCTTCAATTGCTGATGTGCTTACACTTGTTCAGCCACACACACAGGCAACACACGCACACGCACAGGGGCAGGCACAAAGGAGTCTGTATTCTCTCTCCCAAGCTCCTCTCCTCCCCAGCTGGCATGGTCCTAATGGGTCCAAAGAGAGACATAGAGGTGGAAAATGGGTCAAGCTGAATTAAAAATAAGCATGAAGCCAAGCCAACACCTCAGTAGTACAGCAGTATTTTGGGATGGCACTTAGTTGTTTCATCTACCACCTACAGTGGCTAATTCGGCACAATCAGATTTAAGACTTTAGTTGCAGTTTTGGGACAGAAAAGCATTTTACCCTGCATGGTGGCCGGCCATTACCAACTAAGCAGCGGCAGCTTCTTCTGATTCCTTCAACAAATCCACAAATCCTGGTACTTATCACCAAATCCTCAGCCACAGTTGTGATTCATAAGATGTAAAGCTGATTTCAAGGTCAAAAGTCTTCAGGTTTACAGTTATTATTCTTTCTTCCCACAACTGTCTGATGTGTCACCTGGCTGGTGTAAAGTTGGGCCAGTGTATTTATCCTGAACTATATATCTAGCTCAGTTAATGTTGGAAAACGTTTATAATATTTTTTTGGTCTTTTTGGACATCACACACTGGTTACCACTGCAGAGACAACCCTAGCCCTATGCAAAGTGCTGCTTACACATCTTCCATTTTATTCCAGGATTATGTGATGGCTTAAAACAATTAAGGAAATTGAAGAGTTCTTCTGTATCGCAACCAATTTCTTAGCAAAGTGATTCCTGATAAGGCTGGTTAATGTGTGCAGAGCGAAGGCAGATCTGGCGATCGCTGATCTGATTAAGGTTAAGAAGGGGTTTCTCTGCTGAACATAAGGAGTGTATAATCCTACTTCTACTTCTCCTCCTCCTCGCTCTGCTGCTCCGCGGCACAGACATATGGAGAGGCAGACTGTGAGATGGAGCAGAGAGGAGGGAGAGGAGAGTACTTGTGAAGGATAGGAGCAGAGATGGAAGTGAAACACTGAGAGGGAAATACAGCAGACATCACCAGAGGGGAAGCAAGAGGCGGAGGCTGTCTGGCTGCCTTAACGCAGACCCAGACGTCCAGATTTCATCTGAAAGTTATTCTATCCAGCACGTCCAATGCAGAATATTTTTTTTTTTTATCTCCTTTCCGGAATTCTTTTGAACTTGTAATTTTATATTTAGGGATGGAGCAAAAAACCTGTCACCTAACACTGAAGATTTGATGCTCTTTTTCTGTTCCTCTGTTTGTGGTCCTTATTCTTTTTATTCTATGTAATTTGGTGATTTTTTAAATCCAATTATCCTATTTTTTTAGATTACATTTTTTTGCATTTCATGGGAATATCTTTTGTTTTTCTGAGGATTTTCCCCTCTCTCTGTCTCTTAACCTCTTTTTGGTTGCTGCCCTTGTTTGACATCTTAGGCAAAATCTTAGGTCTTGGCTGCAAGTTTTTTTATTTTTTTTGTTGGCTTGTTTTTTATTTTGTCGACCTCGTGTTACAATGTTGAGTACGTACTATTGTTGGCGTCCAGTGTTTGATGGCTATGAATGTCTGCAGCTGTTGGAGCAGAACGGAGGTTTTGGCAACAATGGAGCCCAGCCGCCCATGCAGATCCACAACGTCCACAATAATGCAGGTACAACTTTGCCTGAATGACAATATTGTGTTGGTGCTCTGTGTGTTTGTGTTTGCTCTGTGTGTTTGGGACAGTGTTCCAAACACACAGATCAGGGTTGTTAGAAAGGTTGCAGTTGTCTTTGTTTCAAGTGTTGTAGAGGGTGAAACTGAATCTTCTTTAAAAACAGAGCAGTAGTGTTGTGTCATTATATCGGTGGCTGTTTCCAAAAGTACGATTTAATAAGTCACTTATGATTCATCAATCTCTTGATGAATGACAACCAATAAACCAACCCAATAACCCCACATGGACCGTTAGCATATCCATAGATATGTTATACTGTACTCAAATACAGGTCATGTAGTTACTTAGAAATAGCCATTGAACTGTCTTTTTTTGTACCTTTTGAGTTGCAGCTGGGCAGGGCTTTTTTTATTTCTATAACCTCTACAGTAATTCCTAATCAGCCGGGAACATATGTGTACACACACACACACACACACACACACACTCCAGACCCCACCCATATCCCACCCACACTGCATTCACTATGTCAGTTGTTTTTAGAAGTGACCGTGACAACCTTTGCATGGTGATTGATAGAATTGTGAGGACTACAAATGGAAATGTCCCCACATGATATTTTTTACACGCAGTCTCATTTTAAAACATTTTGAAATTGATTTAGAGCAGCATGATGTTTCACCATGCTTTCACTTATTGCTTCGAAGCTTACACACAATATTAAAGTCACTCTCTAACCTTCACTGATCTTGATCATAAAGCTGATGTAGCTTGTGTAACCTACTTGAGATTTTAATGTGTATGGCCATCGTGGCTGGTATATGAAGTTCACAAGTTTGAATTTTAGTTAGAGCTGCACGATGAGACGATTAATTGTCTTGCAGATTGAAAGAAAATTCATTTCCAACAGTTTTGGAAATTGATTGTAATTTTCCCAAAAGAAATGTCAGACATATTCTGGTTCCAGTTTGTCAAATATGAGGATTTGATGCATTTCTTTGTCATTTATGATAGTAAATGAAGGTTACCAAAAGTAAATAATAGTAATCGTAATAATAGTCAATTTTTGACTGTTGATTGGACAAAAAGAAGCAATTTGAAGAGGGCACCAATGACTTAATCTATTAATTGTAAAATAGAAAAAAAAAAAAAATGAAACCTGCTAAAATCACACACACACACACACACACACACACAGGCTGTGTACTGTCCATTTAAGAGGATTTCTGCACGGCCACTCCACCATCTGTCGAAAGGCAGAGTATCTTTGCTCTTTTCCTCGAGGAGTGGCTCCAGTCCTCCTGTTCATTCATATTATCACACCTGGGATATAAATGATGAGTCAATCTGAGTCATCTGTTCGGTTTATTTATTTATGCATAATCATCATACTTTATTCCAGCTTTGTAAACAGAACCTTTTGTAGAGAGTGTGGTGCAAAGATACTTGGTTATCATTGTGAGATAAACCTTGACTAATACCAGTGTAAGCGTTTAAGCCATGAAAATGTATGCAAATATTTTTATATGTATTCATATCATCCCTGTAGGAGTGTATGATCCTGATCAGGCAGGCAGTGGCCTCTTTGATATCTTGAGGGGTGGAACAGAGCGCTTCCTGACCAACATAAAGGACACTTCCTCTAAGGTCATCCAGTCAGTAGCCAGGTAAGGTGCTATTAAGGTGTTATTTATTCATATCACATTTCCAGTCATATACTTTTCGTTTATCTTAATTGTCCTGGCACATCAGTCAGCTTTGATTTTGCTGTTTTCATTTTACATGGCAGTTTCGGCATGTGTGGCTGAAGATTTCACGATTCCTATTATGTTTGTTAATCGACGATGTGGACTGATACTTCAGTTACATCTTGCACATTTTGCACTGGCTACTTTAACTTCACCTATGCCTACTTATTTCAACGAGACAATTCCGTCACCATGTTTGCTTTAGTAATCACTTATTATAATTTGGATGATGGGGTTTACTGCACTGAAAGTATGCATTCATGGTCCTGCAAAGGATATACTGTTTACTGCTTATTGTCAGTCATCATATTTTATCACAGATGCAGCAACCTGAAGTGAAAGTTGAGCATTTTACATCTTCAAATTGTCAATGTAACCATTCATACTCGTACCTACCCTGCCCCCCGTTTTACCTTTTTAAAAGGAACATTTTGCTGCTTGACTCTCTGAAATTCGTCTTTACATTGATGGCAGACTTTGCAGTTGTAAAGACCTTGTATCAAGTTGTCTTTCTCTGCAGCTCTTTCACTGACCTAAGAACAAGTCAGTGAATGTTAACAATCAGTGACACTGCAGAAATCATTCACAATGATTGCTGATTCAATAGACAGATGGCTTCTGCGACTGATGTGTGTAAAAGGCTTGAAAAACAGCAAAGTGTTCCTTCAATAGCCACTCTAGCCATATCCGTTCAAGTTTAATGTTTCATTTGGTCACTATATCATCGGTTTCTTCCATTTTGTTTGGTCCTTTTGTTTATTTTTTTGTTGTTTCTTTTCTCTGTCCCAATCCCTCATGGTCCCACTATGTGTCCATCACCTAGCAACCCAAGGTAAATATGGGTCGGTGAAGTGCGTCAACTCATGCGTTGCTGTCTGTGTGCTCCTGTAGTTTGTGTTTGATTTAGAACAGAAAAACCCTACTAAAGCCGTTTGCTGTGCTGTGTCTGTCATCACAGCTTGCTGATCCTAACATCACACATTCAATAATTCAATTGAATGAAAGCAAGGTTTGACCTGATTGAATGAATGAGTATAATT
The DNA here is from genome assembly GCF_900880675.1 of Sparus aurata. NCBI lineage: Eukaryota > Metazoa > Chordata > Actinopteri > Spariformes > Sparidae > Sparus > Sparus aurata. Next base: position 23,720,359 of record NC_044191.1, read on the forward strand.
TTATGTTATGTTATGCCAATCTTTTACTTTTAGCTAACTTTTTAAAGTATATGTCCATTACTTTTAGCTAACTATTTGAACAGTTTATTCATTACTTTCAGCTATCTATTTCAACAATGTATACCTCACTTTTACCAAACTATTTTAACTTCCCTACTTACTTGCTATTAGGGCTGGGCGATATGGCCTTTTACTAATATCCCGATATTTTTAGGCCATGTCACGATACACGATATATATCTCGATATTTTCCCTTAGCCTTGAATTAACACTTTGATGCATACAATCATGCCAGTTTGATGATTCTACGCGTCTACATTAAAACATTGTTCATACTGCATTAAAATATGCTGATTTTAAACATTCATGCCAAAAGGGTAAAATCACAACTAAACAAATTTATCAAAACTGTATTTATTAAACAGTCATTAAGCAGTGGCAAAAACATGTCATTTCAAAACAAATAAAGTGCCTTTTATGCATGATGTAACTAATATGACGTATCAGAATAACGCTATCAGAATTAAAGTGCACATTTTGTGCATAATGCCAGTACAATATTTAAACAAATACATAAAATAAAGTGCCTTTTTGTGCTTGATGTCACTCATAGCATTTCAAACAACAAGTTTTGCGGCATACTTTACATATTAAGTTTATCTGTTCAACGTCCTCCCTCTTGTACCCAAACCATCGCCAGATGATGGATCCTGCGTTGTTTTTCTTGGGAATTAATTCTCCCTCCATTTTTCATAGCACCTGCTGCTGCCGCTACCTGAGATCTCTGCTACTACATGCTGCCGGGCGTATGACATTGCACGCACGACAGAATGTGATGTACATAACTAGGTGCGCTTGTTTTATCTCTCTGTGCGGGGAGATGAGAAAGAGTGTAGTTCAATGCCCGCAACTAAAAGCGACTGCGTGACAATTGAATGTATACTTGAATATTCACGATATAGTCATTTTCTACATCCCACAGAGAACAAACTGCGATAAATCGAGTATATTCGATATATCTCCCAGCCCTACTTGCTATCTTCTCATATTTTCATCCACTTGCAACAAATTGTTTTGGGTGTTTAATCCGATCAATATGTGGATTTTTGTATTACTTGATTCAAATTAGTATTTTGTTTATACCCCCCACCAAATTCAGAAGTACCATCAGGGATACAGGTACCCTGTATTGAGAATCACTGACCTATATGAATGACTGAATGAATGAATGAGCGATTTAATTAATGGTAGTTTAAACTTTTTTTAATTTGGCTCCACAGCTTACTAAAATCACCATTTCAGCTATATCTGTATCCTAACCAGAAACACCTGTGTGTCCTGACACCATATAGATTAAAACTGTCAGTTTGTGTCACCAGCATACATAGTTTTGTTTTATTTATTTACATAGTTATTTATTTTTTGCTTGATATATAGTCTGTTTGTGTGTACAATATGTTAATATTCAGTGGGAATCATGTTGAATTGTTCTTGCTGTTGTCATTGTTCAAATATGGTTTATTTAGCTGTAACATCCGATGTAGCCTACTTTCTACATCAGTTAACTGCCAACACTATTTAACCCCAAAGGAGCTATATACAGTAAGTATCTTACTGAGTGTATTCTCATGCAACAACAAGGATCTGGCAGATGCATGTGCTACATTGAAAACTCACAGGAAAGATCAACTGTGGGTTTATTAAGTCTGATTTGTTGGGCAGGCTTCATCAGAGCAGTTTAAAATTCTGTATTGTATGGTAGCTCCAGCAGAAATGCCCATTTAGGCATCAATTAGGAACCTCTTCATCCTGTAGCTTGTCATTTCAAAACCAGTTTCCTCTCAGTGTATTGTAATGCAAAGCCTTCTTGTTTCTAAACCAGTTTGTGTTACAGACCTGTTTGTCAGTGGCTGTATTTGTGCAGTCTTCAAGACCTTAGTCAAACTTTTTTTTTTTTTGTCTTGTCTTGTGGTGATTTTGTTTTTTGCTCCCTACTATGTTGTACACCAACTCCTTTTATAAGTGTACTTGTGATGTCTGTTACAGCTATGCCAAAGGGGACCTGGATATTTCATACATCACCTCCAGAATAGCAGGTAGGCATTGTAACCTCAATGAAACTTGTTGTTGTTACTGCATAACCCCTTAACCTATAGTGTATTAACTACATTTCTCATGTTTGTATTTGTGTGTTTTTGTGTAGTCATGTCCTTCCCAGCAGAGGGGGTGGAGTCCGCGATAAAGAACAACATCGAGGACGTCCGTCTGTTCCTGGATTCACGTCATGCTGGCCACTATGCTGTGTACAACCTCTCCAAAAGATCGTATAGGCCTTCACGATTTCACAACAGGGTATGGAGTTTGTGTGTGTGTGTGTGTGTGTGTGTGTGTGTGTGTGTAGGTGTGTAGGTGTGTGTGTGTGTGTGTGTGTGTGTGTGCGTGTGTGTGTGTGTGTACCTTTTTGGTGGGTGGATGTGTGTCAAAGCTGATATTACCAAACTCCCCTGTCCCAGTGTGGGTCATTCCTGTGATTGGAAAGCTTGTTTTGGTCATAGTTTGTCGTGTTTTTCTCTATTTGTCACGGTAATACAGTTTGATTATTGCCACAGTATTTGCTGTTGTTAAAGTTGCAAGGTTCTTGTCTTCAGTTGTGTCCCTTTTTTTTATATGTGTGTGCAGGTATCAGAATGTAACTGGCAAGTGCGTCGTGCCCCCAACCTGCGCAGTCTCTACAGTGTGTGCAAGAACATGCATCTATGGCTGAAACAAGACCAGAGGAACATCTGTATAGTACACTGTCTGGTGAGTAACCTCCTATGAGAGTGATGACTAAGATGACTGATGACTTGGTTCATGCTCATTTGGTTTGAGGGGTTGAAAGGAAGTCATGGTCCTGACATAAGTAGATAATAAGGAACAAAGATTAGGTGCCCTTAACATCTTTAAATGTCACCTTCATTTTTTCTCTCGGTAGGACGGAAGGGCAGCATCAGCAGTGGCAGTTTGCTCCTTCCTGTGTTTCTGTCGACTTTTCACTACAGCTGAGGCTGCTGTCTACATGTTCTCAATGAAACGCTGCCCACCTGGCATTGCACCCTCACACAAGAGGTAACACACTCATACAGATTATAAGGTTTAGAAAAAGGGTGTTGGTTATTTCATTTGACCTAGGATTTGCTGTTATGGGATCTCTAATCCTTGCTTTTGATTGTTGCAGGTATATAGAGTATATGTGTGACATGATGGCAGAAGAGCCCATCATCCCCCACAGCAAGCCCATATTAATTAGTTCCATCATCATGACACCCGTGCCGCTGTTCAACAAGCAGCGAAATGGGTGCCGGCCATTCTGCGAGGTCTATGTTGGAGACGAGAGGGTCCTCACCACATCACAGGAGTATGACAAGATGAAGTGAGTGTAAAAACCGACACACAAGAATGCCTTCTAGCTTTTCATAGATAAAAAGTTCCACTATTAATTTTCGTTTCAATCTTTCCAGGGATTTTAAGATGGAGGACGGGAGAGCGGAGATCCCTCTCAATGTGACGGTCCAAGGAGATGTACTGGTGGTGATCTATCATGCAAGATCCACACTGGGTGGACGTCTGCAGGCCAAGGTATAGGCAAACACTCAAGATCATCAGTTTTAGAATAGATACGCGGAAAATGATGATGAATATGGACAACAAGCTAATTTAAAATGATTTATATTGTTTCAGATGGCATCAATGAAGATGTTTCAGATCCAGTTCCACACAGGCTTTGTCCCCAGAAATGCGACCACTGTCAAATTTGCCAAGTATGTGCACAATTTTTAAATAAACAAGATCACTGACCCTCAAAGCATTACCCTGTGATCATCAACAACTGACCTTTTATTTTTTAGTCAACTTTTCCTCCATAACTTCGTTTCCCATCTATCTGTTCTCCTGTCAGGTATGACCTGGATGCCTGTGACATCCAGGAGAAGTACCCAGACTTGTTCCAGGTCAACCTAGACATTGAGGTGGAACCTAGGGACAGACCCAGCACTAAGACCCCCCCTTGGGAGGGCTTCCAAACCAAGGGCCTCAACCCCAAAATCCTTTTCTCCTCTCGTGATGAACAGCAGGAGATCCTCAGCAAATTTGGTAGGTGGCATTCCTTCTCAGTTCACCTGTTAATCCGACAGCTGTCTTAATTTTGTCTCTCAAGTCCATTGGAAGCATGTTTTTCTCTAGGTTTTCACATTAAAATGTGCACATGAAGTAAACATCACATTTTTATAACTACAGGTAAGCCCGAGCTGCCTCGTCAGCCAGGTTCCTCAGCATTTTATGACTCTGAGTCACCCCAGCCGGCTCAGACTCCAGAAAGCTCCAATCCACCAGAACCAGAATCTCCTGTTAGCACCGATAGTAACGCAAACAACTTCTTCCAAACACTGGATTGGGAAGGTACTGTACTTGTGTTCTCATGTTAATAATTCAGCTTTAAAATTCCTCTGTAAAATAATTGATATTTTGCTTTGTACATGCTTAGTGTTTTGGTTATGGCCATCCTTTCTAAAGAAGTTAATTGTCCACCTTAATTCTCCAAGACAAACCATAAAACATTTGCCAGCCTCTTTATTTACCACCCCCCTTACTGATCCTTAAGATTTCCGCTTCTATTTGTAGATGTGCGTGGCTCTCAGGATGCCTCAGACAGTCAAGGGATGGGATCAATGAATGACCAGGAGGACCTGAGTGATCAATCAGAAGGAGAGTCCTACTCTTATTCTGCCCCTGGTGGGGAGCCACTGTCCCGTGACCCCAGCGAACCGCTGTTTGACGCTGACTTTCAGGTGGGGAAAGTCTTGGAGAGCTAATTATGTCATGTATCATATATTTATATTTATATATTATGTATTATATGCAAAATGTTCCTTCATTCAACTAACTTCTGTCTTTTCTTGCTGTCCCCCCCCCCCAGAGTTCCCCTCCTTCAGCCCAGGAAACTCCTACTGGTGACACAGCTGACCTCTTGGGGTTGAACTCTGACCCTCAACCCCCTCCCACGTCCTCAACCTCCTCCACTGCACCTTATCAAGGGGTCGAGGGAGGAATGAAAGCTGCATCCAGCAACAGTGACCTCCTTAATGACCTGTTCGCTCCCCCTGGTGGTCAGACAGGACCAGTGCAGGAAGACTTGTTCTTCAGTGGGCCAACCAGTGCGGCTACACCAGACTCAAAACGTAAGAGTCGAGGTTTATTATGTGCTGGCTGTACTATTATTATTATTTAAAAAAGGTTTCCAGTCATACTTACGACATTTTTTCACTGCGTCTGTGTTTCAGCCACGGGCGACCTGTTTGATCCGTTTGGGATGGGGTCTGGCTCTGGTGTTGGCTCCAGTGTGGGTTCGTCTCGGCAGGCCTCTGGACCGGACCTGTTTGGAAACTTGTTGGGTTCTGATAGTTCAGCCACCAGTGGGTTCAGTTCAGCTCACAGTAACGCCACTCCTGCTTCCAATACGAGCCTCTTCGACCTCAGTAAGTACACTGGTTACCGTTACATCACTGAAGATTATGTCCCAAAAGTTCCTCTGCTGCCTCACGACGGTAACATCCTAAAGAAACATAATTGTTGGTACTTTGGATGTTTGTGTCTTAACAGATAAGCTGGTGAATGATACTCCTAAGATGACATCATCAGCCAGCCAACCAGACCTGCTGGGTGGGTGGGACAGCTGGGCAGCTGGCAACACTGCCACTATGAGCGCCACCACCAGCAAACCCAACTATACCAACACAGGTGGGTGGAGAAACGTTGTTTAGAGGTTTTTGGCTGACTGAACCTTTTGCGGAGCTATTTTAATTGAAGTTTTTTAGAAAATCTTAAACTGTGAACCCAGAAGATTTTAATTCACATATTGTTACTGTTTCTCTAGCTTCTGGTGTGTCCTCAATGTCGAAGGCCAAGTCTCAGACCTTTGATCCTTTTGCCGACCTTGGAAACCTGGGATCCAATTTACCAGGTAATGGGCGGGGGCAAATATCCAACGGCTAATGGTACCTTGAAGAAAACAAAAAAAATTACTTATAAAATAATAAGCTTGTAGATTTATCTCTAATAAGTAACTAGCATTTCTGTGTGTTTTTTTTGTAGGTTCCTCAGGGCCTTCTTTTAGCACAAAGCCGCCTCCCTCCTCTGCTAAACCTCAAGCCCAGCCCTGGCAGTCTGGAAGACCCACCTCTGCCCAGAACAAACCATGGATGTCTGGGTCCACACCCAAAGCATCTTCAGCATCTCAGCCTGCAGGCACACAGCCCAACAAACCCAACTACAACCTCAACTTTTCTAGTGTCATTGGTGGGAGAGAGGACAGAGGAGTCCGTGGTCCTGGATTTGGTAATAGCAGTTTTAAATTTCGCTAATAGAAATAAACAAATCAGAATACTGTCATCTTTCTAGTCCTCAAAATGTTTAACCATACATTTCTCCGTGCTGTGTTGCAATGCAGGCCCAAAGCCGAAGGTGAAGGAGGATGATTTTGAGGACCTGCTGGAGACTCAAGGTTTTGGCTCTAGGCCTGATAGGAAGGGACCAAGGACCATCGCTGAAATGAGGAGACAGGAGATCACGAAAGAGATCGATCCACTAAAATTACAGGTAGCAAATTAATACGTAACCTGGTCTGGATCACTGCTAGACCATAGGCATAGTAGCTTCAAAGTGCTGCTCAGTGTTTGTGCCTTTATCCATGCTTAAAGTAATAAAGTTTGTAATAGGTTTTGTTTTTATTGTCATGCTGCAGATCTTGGACTGGATTGAAGGGAAGGAGCGAAACATCCGAGCTCTGCTGTCAACTCTGAATACGGTGTTGTGGGAGGGTGAAACCCGCTGGAAGCCTGTGAGCATGGCTGACCTGGTGACACCCGATCAGGTGAAGAAGTACTACAGGAAGGCTGCGCTGATTGTCCATCCAGATAAGGTACAGTATATCATACTGAAATTGCATTTAGCCAAGGCAGAAATAGAAACTTACAAGACAATCTGACGATCTGTATCTATTTTTTTTAATTCACAAATGTGTGCCCCCTGTCTCTCTCTGTCTGGCTCCCTCGCTCTCTGCAGGCATCAGGAAAGCCTTATGAACAATACGCTAAGATGATCTTCATGGAACTGAATGATGCCTGGTCAGAGTTCGAGAACCAGGGATCCAAAGCACTCTTCTAAAACCCTGGTCTGGATCCCAGCTAGACCAGACCAGACCAGACTGGACTGGATTTGGCCTAACCAAACACGGCTTAGACTGGGCCAGATTGGACAGGACTGAGCCCACATTGGGCCTTAGGGGGCGCAGAGCCTCTGAGAGGTGTCCTCTCTACCATTCCCTTCACTCCCCTCGTCCGTCTTTACTTTCTTCTGTTTCTACAGCCGCGGAAAAAAGACAGTTTGACTCAAGTCTGGCTGTAGTGAAAAGTTTCCTTGCTGGTTCCTGAAGAGCCAGTTAGATAAATAGATTGTGCTAGTTCTTAAACTCACTGCCTACCTGTACGACTGCCTGAGTGGTGCTGCAAACAACAGGAGGGAGGAATGGGTGACAATCACATGGAGAAGAGAACACGGAAAAGAAATCAGATAATACAAAGACTTTAAAGAAGACCAAGCTGATTATCATGACAGTGGTTTCCAGATAAAACGACCCGACACTCATAAAATTGTCGTAAACTTTGGTTGTGGCTAATAAGCTTAATCAGTTTTTCAACAACAGCCAGTCGTTGAACTGACTGGTGAGACAAAAAATGAACACGGCTTTAAATAGTTCAGCATGCCAGCCAACATGGACGTTAGCAGAACATTTGAATGTTTTTAAAACGTAGTTGCCTCAACAACAAAAAAAATCACCACCATTGCTGATGAATCTCGGAACATATCAGCCACAGTGACCAATGGATAGAAAAGGAAAAAACTCTTATCCCGCCTCTATTAGAAGCAGGATTCAAACTTCCCTAGGGTTTTAAAACAAGATAGATCAGTTGATAATACCCAATAATACTTTGAAGTGCCACTGCTGCACATTTTCGGGGTCAGCACTTGGTTTGCTCTTGAGCCATTTCCTCTTCAGAAAGACAAGACTATTGCCTGCTGAACACTACTAGTGCTGCTTCTACCATCACAGTTACTGCTTCATACACACACTCCTCAGATCAGTGTTGAGACCTGCATCCTAAACTTCCAACAAAAAGGAGCCCGGTATAAAACACAGAGCGGGCGGTCTGCTGTTGTTGTTGTTTTTTTTTGAAGTGCTCTTTTAATTCCACCCACTCAGGCTGTACTGTGTAGCTTACTGCATGCTCTCCCACACCAGGACCTCTAAAGAGCCAGAGGAAAGGTGTGTTGGATTTCAAAAACCAGGGTAGTCCAAAATGGGCAGGGAGGGGGCGGGCTCTTTATTGAAGTGCTCTTTTTCTTGTAGCAGAAACAGAGAAGAGTCTACCTGCATGATGACGCTGAGAGGCATACTACATGCCTCGCCAGCGCTCACACATCTCCATCGTCAATGTCATTATTAAGCCCTCCCTTTGTCTCTGTAAGCCCCACCCTCTTCCGGCGCCCCCCAGTTCAGAGGACATTTTCTTTTACTGTCGGTGCATAGGAGGAGATCAAAAAGTGAAGGAATGAAAAGAGAATATGGTGATTTAATTTGGTTGCTCTTGGTTTTACACTTTTCATGTATTTTTGGGGTTCATTCGGAGCATTTTTCATCACTTCATTGTAAATATAGAAATATTATCACCCATCAAGTGGCTTTGTTAAGATTACAGCCTGGGCAGATTGGTTTGTTATTGAGCTTCATGCCTGACTGCGTGTGAATGTGTGTGTTTGAGTGCGCCCGTGCGTGTGTGAGTGTGTGTGTGTGTGTGTGTGTAAAAGATAATGAAATCCTTTCAGACTTCATGCTTTCTTATCTGCAGTCACAATCTTTTCTTTCTTAATTTAATTTCTTTCTGCGACCCTCTTTTTAGATGTTTGTCTTTTCAAAAAATCTTTCCGACTTTCTTTTGCTCTTTTTTTTTCACATTTTACCTCATGGACCAATCAAATCACCTGTTTTCTTATTTATTATTATGTTGTTTTTTTCTGTGGAAGGGTTATGGGTTGTAATGACATGTATTCATGCATATTAATGGCACACAACAACAAAAAAAAAATCAGATAATATATAAGTGGAATGTGCTGAGTGCAAATCGGACCGTTGTTGGTTGACCACAGTGAGCCTCTCTGTTGCCGTTTTCATTCCAAAGCATTATTATTAATACGAATGTGCTTTTACAAATATATATCCTCTCTGTTGTTAAGCGGTATGTGTTTATCATTTGTCTGTTCAGTCTGTCTTTTTCGTTGTTAATTTTTTGTTTTCCTCTGAAGGCACAGCAGAGTTTGGTGCTTCTGCTCTGCATTTTGACATTTTGTTAAAATTCCAAGACGAGGGGCCAGTAAACCTAAGTAAAGAAAAAATTAACAAATAAACTGATGCTTGAAATTCAGTTGAAACTCTCGTTGACAGTATGATCATAGTATAAAGAGGAAGGGTTAAAAAAAGACCACACATCGACAGTGTTTACTGTACCAAATTACATCATACTAATATGAATGTAGATTTCAGTGCAAAAACAAATAATTAAAAACATTTTGATCTGCTTCGTCGTCTTTATTCGAAAGCTTCACAACCAGTTACTTGTCAATGCTAGAAACTTTGCATTCGGTGTGCTTCTGTACTGAATATCAATGTTATGAATATCGTCCCAGTAAAGGAGTGATAGTTTGTTTGTGACCAGACCATTATTTAGATGATTAAGGATTTTAAAATAAAGGATTATTTCTAAGTGACACAACCAAGTCAGGTGGATGATACCGACAGTTTAATCTGAAGAGTATTAACAGTTATGAAGAAAATTACAAAAACTTTATTTTAAGTCAATGAGAGTAAGTTACTCGTGTACGATTTTTTAATGATAAGACATTTCAAAATTAAAGTAAATCAGACCTGACAGACAATTTTCTGGATTGAAAAAACATTTCACCCAAATCAGCATTTTCTGCGATTTAGTTTACTTTGTAAAAAAAATGTAATGGGTAATTCAGTAACAACTCCAATTCTATACCCATGTCTCTTTTTATTCAGTAGAAATTTCAAAATAATAGTATATCTGACCTAAAAGACAAACTGGTTTAAGTTCTGTGTTAACGGCTGCAGTTTACTAGTTAGTTCTGGGATAAGATTTTGTAATGTTATTTTAAACAGTGTAACTGTTTGTCGGACAAATAAAAAATTTAAAGGGCCATTTTATTATTTTCTTACTTCAGCTGCAGTAAGTAATGATCAGAATTAATGTGACTAATTTCCTTTGAGTCAGAGACAATGTTGCTGCTTTTCGACAAACCACACAGTGAAGTCTTTTAGTAATAAAGATCTTTCATCTTTTAAGACTGGCGAAATGTTAAGTCATTACCAGGACAGTTCTGACCTGGAAGATGAACTGTAAAAATACAGTATCCCTCCTCCTGTCAGTGTATTTGATGAGTGAAACAGTCCAAAGAAAGACAACAAGTCCTCGCTTATCACGATGAGTTACAGCTTTATTTCAAAGGTGGATCGATCAGCCCAACAGCGATCCACACAACCAGATCACATTACATGTCCCCTTCCAGAGCACCGACTTTGAACACAAAACTGTAGCACATCATACAGTCCATACAAAATGAATTAAAAAAGGAGAAAGTGAGAAAAAAAAAGAGAAGGAAACGGAAAATGACCTCTCAGTCATCCCCTAATACTCTGTCCAGGCTCCATTGAGGCAGAGAGAAGGACAGAGAAGAGGACAGACATCAAGGCAAAGGGGGGAAGTTTGTACACGTGTCTCCTTGAGAGTAAAAAGGGCTAAATCTGCGGTTTTGAAATGTGAGACAGATAAAACAACAGAACAAGTTGTCCCTCCCACCCATATGAAATAGGCTCAAGTGCAAACTATAGCAACATTCATTGATGCTACAGTATTCACATGCATTGAGTGTATGCAGCGCGGAAGCAGACGTTCTGGAGAGATAGGAACATACAGAGAATCATCAGGCACTGCCGTCGATCTCGCTTTATCTCCATCTCTTTAGCACCTCTGCTTCCAAATTCACTGAACATGCTTTTCGGGGAGAAATACAGAAAAAGGAGTCGCAATGTTTCCATTTCTGCACACTTATGACAACAGTCTGTCGTGCTGCCTTGAATGCAGCCGTTGTTGGCGTGTTGACATCTGGTTTGGAGTTTTTGACAGGAACAAGGGCAGGAAAGGCACTTCAGAGTGTGGATGTCCCTTCAATTTCCTGGCGGTTCTGTCGTAAGCCCTGAAAAATAAAAAAACGTCGACTGGTTGACTCCCTTTAAAGCTTTGAGTCCGCCAGTTGACCAAAGGGGAATCTGAAAGACAATATGTAGAAGACAGGGGCCTGGTTAGTGGTTGTGTAAAATAGACAGAACTGAGATCACGTCTATGTGATAAAGGACTGATTAAATATTGTGAGAAACTTACAAAGACAAAAAAGGTCTTCCAAGCTGTGAGATGTGTATCTAGCCCTCAATGGAGACTTCTGGAACAATGTGTCCATTGAGCGTCGCCTCTACCGACGTCTCCACGGACTCCACGTTGAGCTGCATCTGACACGAGATGTCACAGATTTCTGGCTTTGGCTCTTCTGAGAGCATATCACGACATGTCTGCTCAGCAGCGGCATCCTGGAAAGGAAAGAAGGAGAGAGAGGAGGTAAGTCTAGATAACTCCAAACAGAGAAAAGCAATTATAAAATGTTTATGTTGAAATGCTAAAAGCCTGTAACTCACGATGATCATTTCCTCTGCAGGGGCAAGAACAGGAGTGGGCTCAGGCTCAGCGGGCGTCACCTCCAAACATTCCGACTGGATTACGAGGGTGTCAGTCACTTCCACAATTTCCTAAATTTAGCAAGAAGAGAGAGCATGAGAATTTGTACGGAAAGACTGTGTGCAATAAACGTGGCATATACAAATATTAAGAGATGTGCACAAGGTTTTACATTGTCTTTTGAATGATAGTGTTTTGTAGCCCTGGTGGCCGCGGGCCCCTCGGAAACTGCTCAAGTTCTCTGGAACTTTTCTGAGGCAGGATGTAAACAATATGCCAATTTCCTCGGGACTTTAAAGAGCTTGCTTATTAAGCGTAGCAAATGGGAGTCTGTGTGTATGATTCATTCCTTGTGTCGTTCTCACCGGCTCGACAGCAGCAGACTCAGCGATGGCGACCTCCACTGCTGAGGCTGATTCTGTGACAACGAAGTCGTCGACCAGGCTGTCAGCGATTGCCTGTGTGGCAGGGGTCTGGAGAGAAAAAGACAAAAAGGAGGACATCGTAAGATTTTGTGACGTACCAGCACACACAACACGTAGGATGAGTGAATATGGGGAACTAATTAGCGAGCATCCCAGGAGTAAACTAGTTCCGATTTATTAATAGTATGACCTATACTACACTAGAATCTAAAAGTGTCACACAACAAATAGGATTCACCTCTTCCGCTGCGGTTACGGGGGCTTCAGCCTCTTCGACCACAGCCTCGGGGATGGTGACTGGCAGCTGGTCGAGACAACAGATAGTGCCACGTCAACACATGGTGATGTACACTTTCTACTTTTGTAGTTGTACTGTTTATACCAAAGATAAACCTATTCATCCAAAGCAAATACTTAAAATGTGCCCAAGTGACTATGTGGTGTACATACCTCTAGGATTTCCACTGATTGGACAGGAGCATCCTGGAGTACACAAAACAAAGAGCAGGACGAGGTGAGTTATTAGTATTCGCTGCAGTTATGTAAATAAAATAGCCATTGAGGAGGCTCTACTTTTTGCCTGATAGCCCAACCAAAGAAATAAAAATCGCTCTTTTGAGCTGTGAGCTATTAAGAAGAGAAGGAAAACATTTTCTTCTCCTTTGTTTAATATTGAGACAAGCATTTGCAGAGATACTCCTGAATGATAAATGAATGATAGACTACAACGATAACAACTGTTCCACACCACATGCTGCACACGACATGCAAGAGACGATCACAAAATAACATTTAGAAACGACAAAAGTGAGTAATGCAACGTCTGTATCATTTTGTGTCCTCGGAAGAAGATAAAAAAAGAGTGTTGCAGAGAGAAGAGGAAAGTTTTGTAACAATGTTGCACCTCTGTCATCGAAACTGGCTCAGCGGGGACTTCAGGTGCTTCTTCTTCAGACAGCACTTCGACTTCAGCGTCTTCCTCTTCTGGAGCTGCAGGGCTGACTTCAGTCACCTGTTCTGCCTCGGGGGCCTCTGTGACAGCCTGCTCCACCGATTCCACCACTGTTTCGATAACTGCCTCCTCTGCAGCGACTTCTGCTTCAGGCGCCTCTGCCTCTACCTCTGGTTCTTCTGTAATGGCGACTTCCGCCTCAGCCTCGATGACTGTGTCTTCCTCTGCCAAGGCCTCAGCCTCCACTTCAGCCTCTGGCTCACAGACATTTTGCGTCTGCGCATGCAAAATCAACACGGCACACATTAACAAACCATGCAGCATGCAACAAAGGTACGATGTGAACACATCCATTAAATGAATCGACCAGGTTTTTCTTCCCGGCTGAGCGTATGATTCATGATGACTGACGTCAAATGTAGATGAAATTTTACCGATGATACAACTATAAAGTCAAATCATGCTGTCGCTGGGAAGAGTCTTACCTGTTCTGTCTCTGTAGTTGTGACTGCTGTCACCTCTGTCTGAATCTGAAGAATGAGACATAAAAGACACGCGTAAGCAAATGAATAAACTGATCGACTGATTGTGGTTAACTGCAATTTTAAGTTGTTTTCATTCTTCATCTGGACAGTAATAAACATCAATGAGATCCTTTATGTGATTCGATCCGATAAAGTTGGTTAAAAATGTTTTAGCCCTTAAGAATCCATGAACCTGACATGCGTGTTTCATGGAGTTTTTTTTTTTTCCAGTAGGTGAGGAGTACCGTGTTGCTTAAGAGAAAAAGACCTGAGGTGAAGTGTGGCTGTTAATAAGGTGTGAAGTGTATGTCACACAAACTTTTCAACTGAAAAGGTTTGTCTCTTGTTCAGTTACTGCTGCTATAAACTTAGAAAACATGGGTGGAAACTTTGAGTTACTGCGTTTTCATGAAATGCACAGCTGCCATCGCCATTGAGACTGAAATGTGTTACCTTACATGCAGAGTTTCGCACTCAATGAATGCACTGTTTTGTGCTTTACTTAGGGGGTGCATGGTTGGCCTGAACGGCAGCTAATCAATCAGATGGAAACTTGGGAAACTCGCGTCGCTGCAACACAGGTTTCTGTGACGGCAGAGTGAGACGGTTCGAATTAATTTCCTCTGACAGCTCAAGCCAGCTACGACACTGCCCTGCAAGCTTCTGCTGACAAGACATGCAAACATGTCTCTTTGATAGACTGCTCAAAAGTCAAAGCGAGTTTCACTTGAAGTGTGTCACGATGAGTTATTCTCATACCCGTTCACACCTGTGTAATCTGCCTCTGGCTTATACCATGAAGATATGCTGCCTGTGCAAGTGGAGGTTTGGGCCCAGAGAAGGGGTTCAAGTGTGTGTGTTTTGCAAGTTTGTGTGTGTGTGTAAAAATGAAAGCGAAGCTGGTTACCTCAATCTCAGCAAGAGCCTCCACTGGAGCCTCAGCTGGGGGTATGACCTACGGAGCGAAAAAGAGAGGTTTTATTGACGAGTCTGCAAAACAATCATGAAGATCAACGTGTATGAAATCTAATAAAATAGAGCCGAGTGGGCAGAGAGTACGTTATTAAAAAACCCAGGAATACATAAACCAGCGTTTACAGGCCATTAAAAATGTTCGCCTCTTGCTTCGCTGATGCTCTCATCTTGTTTTATTCTTTTAAAGGTTGCACTTTGGGAGCGGCGCAAACATACCGGTCCAAAAAAATGTGCCCACGGCAGACTGATCTTCCTTTCATCAGATCATCAGCCAAACAGTAGCTGTGACGGCCCTGAGGCATTTAACAGGGAAAAGCCAGTGAGCGTCTGAGCCAGTTCACTACATCCAAAAAAGTTCACAAATCAGATTGTGTGCTCACTTTCTACAAACTACCAGTGTGCACACTCTTCTTTAGAGTGCGCTTTGAATGTGAGCATAGCTGGAGCTCGGGAGGAAGGAGGAGGGGAAGGAACATTATACATCCTACAGGAATTTGACAGCCAATTGCGTAACCGGAGGCTCGTACACCCACCTCTCGCCCCTTTTCTAGAAGACAGCTCTGATTAGAAAATGTAATTTTACGCCTCATTAAACAACCTTTGTCACCAGGCCCTGACTCTAAAAACCTGCATGATCTCCAACATCTTTTATCACATCTTTGTATCACTGTCTAATTCTCAATAACATCAGCATTAGCCATTATGAATAAAAACAAGACAGAAGTCACCATATCTTCCATCGCCACCGATTCACTGGCAGTAGCCTAAATGGCCACTGGCGGCGGCACCCGCTGTGCATCCGTCCGAGTGAATTGAGCCATACTGGCAATCACGTGGAGCAGCACATAAATATTGCAAAACCTCAAAGTCGGACAGTAAATTATTTATACTTGTCTTGTACCAGGCTGTCTTCAATGTAGGACAAGTCTGGCACATGCAGGCTGCTACTGCTAGTCGTTCATTCACCTAAATCCCCAAATTCTGTCTTTGTACAGTAGTAAGAAAACAGGGTCAAAAAAGGGTCTAATTGCTGATTACAAAGCTCAAAGCTTCTGGACCAGCTCCACCTCCTTCTCTGTGCTGCTCTAATGGGTGGTGAGGAATCCGGTTCCTCCTGGATTTTAACAGCCTCTGAACAAAAGCCAAGTGGGCAGAATGCACGTATGGCGGAGAAGGGTAAATATATACCCCGGTTATATAGCCCTGGGGGGACAGTATAGTCTTGGGGGGGGCGCCTTCCTTTGCTTAACAGGAAAGCCGTCATGGACACGTGTGCACTTAAATGTACATAAAGTATACACACCCCCTTCCACTCTGTCCCAGCACCAGTACACTGTGTACCAAACTGATCTGCACACAGATCTTTCGCAACCAGTCCGAAGAAAAGACACATTCCAGTCAAATCAGAGCGGCTCTAGGATCAGTCACTTTTTAACCCATAGAGGACATAATGTACCTGCAATCTAATTATCCCTTCCTTCCAACCGAGACCTTTTTTTTTTTTTTAACAAAGGCTTTGTTAAGTCATTTTATGAAAAGTATGAAAGCAGAAGTCGTCACAGATGCAAAGGAAACATTTCAAACTGGAAGGGAGCAAAAAATGTACGGCTCAGCAAACAAAGCCCTACAGTGCCCCCAAAAGCAAACCCATAAAAGTTGCCTGCAAAAGTGGGAGGGGGGGAAGCGACTGCATGTGCACATACATGTGTGTGGAGTGTTTAAGGGGGGCTGGGTCCCCTCACGTGCTTCGCCATGAGGTGATCATTTTTCCAACCTAGTCCAAAAAAAACATTAAAAGGGTCACTGTACACCTCTTTGTCACCCCCTATTTTCTCTCTCGGGCCAAATGTGACAAAAGCAAATGTGCTTTCTAATCATTTGTAAGCATGCTGTAATTAACATATTCGTTGTCAACAAACTGACAGTGAATGCACCGTCGAGTCATCGCTCAGCTACAAACCCTGTCACATCTTTTAAAAAGGTTGTGGCAGCTGCCTGTAAGCTCCTTCTCAGAGCATCAAATACCAAAGGCTAAACTACACAACTACACACAGACACACACTTCTACAGGCGGATGCACACACCCCCCTCAAACTCCAAGCAACTCAATATTCCACCTTCTCCTCCCGTGATAAAAAAGGGGGACACATGGGTGAACGAGCGCACGTGCTGAGGAGAGCCTATAGGTCGCCATAAGACAAGAGGAAAGGAGAGAAGGAGGGAGAAGTGCAGGAGGGAGGGCACAGGAGAGGAACAACTGGTGGGAGGGAAAGGAGGGGTGATGAGGGAGAGTGAATTTACAAGGGAAAAGAGGGGTGAGGGACTGAATGGGGGAGGAGTGGAGGCCTGCAGGAGCACCGAGGGAGCAGGCTGGTACAAAATGTTCAGCCACGGCGGGAGCCACACCCACTGTTGCCTCCGGCCACAGAAAAATGAAACACACTCAGCAGGTCCGGGTGGAACGGGTGGTGGGTTCGCACTCACCTGAGTCTCCGTGGTGACACCCAGAAGCGGAGGGGCCACCTCTCTTTGGTCCCAAAGCCAGCTGAATATGAGCCCCATTTCTCTACCTGCCCTATCACCTATAGACCAACTGACCGAACGATAAGCCAACACTTTCTTGCAGGACTGTGGCCTCGAGTTGTCTTTGAGCAAAGTCAAATGTGAGAAAAGTTCATAAAACAAAGCAAGTAAAATGTTACTTGCACCATATATTTAACCTCCTACTGTATGTGTGTGCAGTGATATCCAGGAATTACTAAATTTCAGAGTGTCTGTGCGCGTCTGAGCTGAATCTGGCCCGTCTGTGAGTGAGAGGGAGCGGAGAAGAAGCAAGGCGAGAGGGGGAGGAAAAAGGGAGTCGGTCGGAAGGTGGGAGGGAAGGATGAAGGTGGGGACACGTGGGGCTGGGGGGGACCTGGACGTGATGGCCAGAGGATAACTCGCCTACAACCATCAACAGGGAACCTTCACACAATCACATGCACGCCAACACACATGAGCACATACATGTGCACCAAATGTGGACGTGACTCAGTCGTAAATCTAGTGCGTGCGTGTGTGTGTGTGTGTGTGTGTGTGTGTGCATGAGCGGTGAGTCAAGGCACACAGAAGTACATGCATGTGCTGTGTGCGGCTTTGTGTGTTCGTTTGCACATAGCCTGCAATCAACCAGCTGAAATAGAACGTTCTGTTCCCAAATGGGCACATGTTTGCTTCATGACAACAGAAGATGATCTGTCTGCCCAAGGAAATTGTATAGATTTGGAAGGTGATACAATTGGCATTTAGTGACTTTTCTTGATTTTTCTTGGTAAACAGCTTCTTTCGGGCAAAATGCAGGAAAAGTTACGGCTGCGCTAAAATAAATAGCCAAAAGCGAGGCATTTCTAGAACTGCAGCAGAAGTCAAACAGCAAGCTTTTTCATCCCATTCACGAACTTCATTGACTTTAAAACTCAAAACCAAGAAAAGGTGTATAATCCAAAATAGCATTTTACATTTGGGGATCTATTCCTTGGGCACAATGATAAAATGAAAACAAGGCGATAACTACATATGTTAAGAGGGCAAACTCCCTGTTTTTCTCACCAATAAAAGCATTAAATTCCAAAGAAAACCTATTCATTAACACAGACAGTAAGGGATGCTGTAATAGTGACATCTCCTGCAGATGGAGCCTACAATCTCTCCCACTCTGCACCTCGTTGCTAAATGGAACACGTTGTTCCCTCAGTCGCCCACCCCCCACCAAACCTGCCTCCCTTCTCCCATAGGGACCCAGACACACAGCACATACCATTTGACCAAACAGAATCTAATCTGGTTATCCAAAAACCCAAAACCAACATACTATATACAGAAACAGCCTGTAACCATATGCATAAATGGAGCCTACTATGGACTGTTTCTTAGTCAGGACATTAACACATAACAAGCATCTAACCTGGCAAATAAATACCCTTCCCTGGCAACTGCATGCAGTTTTCATGAAGGCACATGGTGAACCATGTGCAACTGATTGCAGCAAGAAGGAACCATCTTGGTGAGCTGTCTTGGTTGATTCACCAATGAATCAAACAACACGTTTCTAAGATCTAGTTGCTTCAGTTATGATCAACATGCCTTATTACACAATATGACCCAGTTTAGAATCTACACTCAAAGTGAACGGCCTTTGAGGAGCCATCACACCAGGCCTACAGAGGAACCCTAGACTGATATGTTGGTTTAGAAGGTTGGTCTAGAAGAAACCCATTAGTAATGATGCTCTTAAACAATCTTACCTCAGTTTCTGGTTCTGTTTCGGGAATGATAGGTTCGGCCTCCTCTACAATCTCAGCTTCAACTACAGCAGGCTCCGCTGGTGGAGTCTCAACGACCAGCGCTTCTTCAGTGACCGGTGCCGTGACTTCAACCTCGACTTCTGCTGGAGTCTGTTCCAACACCACAGCCTCAGGCTCTGGTGTCTCTACCTCGACTGGGACGGGCTCTGTGATGGGTTCTTGAACAACTGGTTTGAGTTCTACTTCAAGGGTCTCCACAATGGGGGCCTCGACAACAGGGGCCTCCACGATGGGGACAGCGATGGGAACGGCGTCTGGGATCTTTACTGGAACTGGTGCTGGCACTTTAGCGCCTTTCTTTGGGGTTGCTGCAGGGGGCGCACTCGCTGCGATGCCAGGGCTTGCTTTGACTGGTGGGTTGGCTGCATGCTGCTCTTCTAGCGCCCTCCTCTGCGCCTGCTGTTAAAAGGAAAATCACAAAATAGACTGGGTTACTGATATGACTTTTAAGTTTCTTTGCATGCATTAATCCTACAGCTAATGGCTCATTCTGTTGTGGAAATTGATATTAGCTCAGGTTTATGTATGTAGAGTAAACTGGTGAGATATTGATACTATATTGTTATTGTGATAAAAATCTATTACTATGTAATAGAAAAAAACACAGACACAAAAAGAGGTTTAGGGGTATAAATGCCACTGATGCCCTCATGGCGTTCTGAAACTGATGTTGTTGTCAGTCTGGGCCTCGTCCTCACACATTTCTGTCCACAGGAATACCGGACATGCCATCCCTGCCCGATCCAACATGTTTTTCAGCTCAGGACAAAACCTCCCCAGGGCTTTGATGGGAGGTTTTGGGAGCGCAGACCACTCGCGGGAGGGGCTGGGTAACTGGGAGTGGGCCCAGAAAAGCTAGTTAGATAATGGGAGCTAATTAGTTGAATCAGAGCAGTCCTGACAGGTCTGGTGAAGCGGGAATGGAAACTGTGCGAGTCAGCAGCACTGCTGGATGCCCAGGGGGCCAGACAGTGGGCCTAATCACATCATAATCAGGTTATAATCAGGTTACAATCACTCGCCGAAAATGCTTTTGTTAGGCTGACAGCCAGTTAGGCATTTGAGGCCGATGCTGTAAGCCAATGTGGCATGTGTGTGTAAGTTCATGTGTCTGTGCCTGTCCACCTAGCCACCGTCAAAACAACCCCTCCCTTTGCCTCGAGATAGCCCGCTGCCTAGAAATACAAACCTCTCTACCACAGTGTCAAATAAAAAGTTAAATCAACCTAAGTTGTTAATTGGACTGAAACAGTTTTAGTCAAAGTGGGGGCTCTTAAATACAAAGGCATGTGTGGCCGAAGATAAGCTTGACTCCTTTAAGTGTCTGGCAGCTCCTTCCCTTCCTGTGCTCTGATATCTCTGAGGGGACCAGTGATAACGCAGAGCTGGAAGTCATTTCTGTCACTGCCAGAGAGAGAATCAGAGAGATTGAGCAGACTCCAATCTGGCAAAACTAAGGCAAGACATTCCTCTGGTGCACACACTACCAAATACAGTTGTGTGGCGTTGAGTCCTGGACTGGCCAGGCGGACAGGCTTAAGGAGGAGGGAGGGAGGGAGGGGGCTGCCTGAGCCACAAACTCCATACTGAGAAGTCTGCCCAGAGCCAGAGGACTGAGCCTTTAATGGTGAGGAAGCAAGCGATGATTTTTAAATTGTAATACGATAATAGAGCATGAATTACTTATTCTAATAAACACTGACTGAGGAGAGAGTTTGGTGGTGGAGTAACCTCTGCCCTCTGAGACACTGGAACTCCAGTGTTTCTTTCTCAGCCTTTGTAGACCCCTCCCCATCTCTGTCACACCCACTCCTGCTCTTTGGGCACTCAATGTTCAGAAGTTAAATTTCTCCCAGTTACCTAAGAGAGGAGAGGGGCGGGACCGGAGTCAAATATGCCAATCATCATACTTCAACATATAGAATTACAGTTAAGTAAGTATAGTGAACGTGGCATTTTTCCACGTTTAATGATAATAAAGCACAGATATGTATGGCTGAACCAGGACACACGCAGAGCGCACGTGGAGCGCGGGAGCAAAGCCAAATCATGCCTTTGCCTCTTGTGCAGAAAATGCATCTTTACTGCCGTGTTATTGAAATGAATTCTATTCGTTTGGTTAGGGTATTTTTGGCACAACTTTCATCTTTTGCGTGGGTTTTACGCACGGAGCGCAACTCGGAGATGAGTGCGTCGCAGGAGATGAGACAACAAAGCGAACGTGTAATATTAAAAACGATTTCAGCGAGGTGATTTAACACAACCGGACCTACAAATAAGAATAAAAACATCTTGTGGTTTATGTCTTTTTGTCATGATTGTATATAATTTGATTAACGCGCTCCTTTAAAAGTGTAATTCGGTCATACGCGCGCACTCATCATCAACACTACGCACTTGTATTTTTACGGATCAGCATCTGCGAACACCATGGGCACAAACAAGGCTTTGCAAAATTTGGGGCTGAAAAATGAAGACGATATCATAACTTACAAAACACAAAAGTCGTGTATCAACATTGCCATTGTCAAATTCCAAACCAAGTTGGAGAGACTTCGGATAAGATCGTGCTGAGAATTAAAAACAAAAAGAAAAAAACCTAGCGGGAAAGAGAGCGCCTGCCACCACTTACCACCCTCCTCATGCGACGCTTGTTCTTCTTCCTCTTGCTGGGCATTTTGATGTGTGCTGGTGGAATAAACAAGTCAGAACCGAAGAAATGCAAAGAGCAGAATGTCAGCGTGGACCCTCTGGATCTTTATAGAGCCCCCGGTCCCTCTGTTACCTTTGAACCAGACCTATGGGAGCACAGGGATGAAAGATGGGGGGCGTGGAGAGACAGAAACACCCCCCCAACTAACACTCGTGCACGTGCACGACGGCTCAGTGGGATGATTGTATCTGTACCTATTGGTTGGATGGTGGGATATATTACGCAACCACTCCATCAAAGCAGAGAGGGAGAGAGTGAGTGGCCCACGCTCATTCAGGGTGCCACACCCCCTTTTCCTGGATCAGTTAGAAATACTTTCTGACTCGAGCACATGGCGTCAACGTTGCACCTTCTCCATATAGTTTTCTTGCTGTTAAGTCTGCCACATGCAGAACAATAAAGCACGCCACCCGTTCATGAAAAAGCCTTGTTCATGGGAGGGAAAGGCACACAAACAGACGATCCAAACAGTGCGTGCCTCTGTCAACTCTTCTGAATTCATTCAAATCATGGAGCCCAAGAATAGTGTTCATTGTGTGCATCTCCACCAGAGAATGAAGAGAAAAAAAAACATGCACACATGTGTACGCCCACCACCCCCCCTGCACCGCATCTGCTGTGAGCGGCCATTGTGTCCAACTCCTTGAGCAGAGCCATACTAGTGCATAATTACAGCAGAAGAACAAGGGTTGTGTCATTCATTGTCCTAATCTTGTAAAAGGAGCAAGGAGCCCTCATAAAAAAAAATGTTTCTACTTCTTACAGGCTGTGCAGTTTTTAGTACAAACTGAGCTGACGTTACACAATATTGGCTGTCTCGCCCGAGGGCCTGAAACTTGATTTATCCCTCAACGGTGCAGCAGATGGATTACATGCGTACATAGCTTCTACATGTCACCAGGATGTACACGTTGAACTGGTGATCTTTCCATTATAGTCACTGTAGCTGGAGTGAACTTCTGCAGGACATACAGCTGCTGCAGGAACTAAGCCAACGGCGTTTCTGTCACTGTGACCTTCGGGGTTACTGTGGTGGCTTTAACTAGTAAGTCACCAAGCAGGCAAATCTTTGAGTTCCTTACAGTTCCTTTGTTTCAGTTCCTTACTGAAGCAGTCGCTGGCAGTGACATTCGTGCTCTCAGGCTCCCTCTAATGATGCTCGTACAAAATGTACAGAAGAAGAATCACATGACTGAAATGAGGAATGAGGAAAAGAGAATCCGAGATAAAGAAAGACGCGGCGCAAGAGTTAACATGTTAGAATAAAATGTAATATAGATTTTATGTTGATGAGGGGTTCCCAGTCACCCAGGTCATGGAACTTCTGAGCGCTGTATCGTAGGCAGCTGGACGTGTTTCAGTTTCTTGAAGACGTTTCACCTCTCATCCAAGGGACTTCTTCACTTCTAGTACAGATTTTTAAAAATAGACGAGTTTTCCCTCTCAACAGTGGCTCTTTTAGGGCACGACTCACACACAGCTCTGCATTTTGTTCAGCCTGTACTGAGCTTAACACCAACATAACATTCACTCATGCTTACAGTTATCACACTAATGAGAATTACAGTCATTAGATTTTACAGCATTGTTAAATTGAAGTGTTGGCTAAGTGGGAAATTGTGACCTGTTTTTGACTGGAGCATTGTGATGCAGCACACACACTGAAATTGTTTTTTTTTTCTTTCTCTGTTTTTCATAGTTTGTTTTAGTAGGTTTGACTGAAAGAACATTCAGCGCTGTGAATGCTACCATACTACATTCTTTCTAGATAGAATAAACAAGGACAAGTACACCTTCAGCATGTTGGACAAGTGGAAATAATGGACCTGAAGTATTTTGGAAACTAAATGTCCGAATTCAAAATCATATTTTTATTAAATTATTCTAACCTAAGATGAGGGGCACCTGTGAGATGCCTTTCAGACTTTGAGCCTTCCTTTCATTTTCTGTTTCTTCTTACAGTTTTGTTTGTGTCCAGAGCTGGGATCACTTTTAAATGGACATGCTGTATAATCTATACTGTTCATTTAAGTTTAGCGCATCTGTGTGTGGTTATTTGTAATGTCACAGTTTGTCAGCTAAAACACTTGTATTCTTGCTAAATCTGGCGTGTTTACATCAGGTATTCTTACCCTGATGTTCATTAACCCGCTCTGTCCTGATAAATAATAAAGGGTTTAGATTAATCAAGGAAAAACCAAGAATGCTTCTACGAGCTTTCATGTAAATGCATCTAATCTTTGCACAGACATGTCACTCACACTTATATTGATCTATAAATAAATAAATATAGAAGTCATTTTTTTGTATGTGCGAGTGATGTCGGGTTTGTTTCGATGTCTCTGTCTGGTTTTGAGCAGGCTTAAGATAAAGAGTAACTGAATTGCTCTGTTTTTTAATTTACAGTCTGTGTCCCAGCCATGACATTTGGTCCAGTGGGCCGCTGCTTTGTGATGTCACACACTAATCGTGTTAGCTTGTGTTATATTCAAATCGGCACAGGTGTAAGAGAGGGTTCTGATACTCGCCTCGCCATCTGGCTTTGATAAGACTTGCTTTGTACTTCTTCCTCTATTGAATTGTTGATTACACTGCGTGTTAAGTGATCAACAATCAATCATGCAGTGTTGAATTTGACTGAGTAGATCAGTTCACAGCAGAGCAATGTCAGTCAGACAGGAAGAGCTGCTGAGGACACTCGAACATGTGCTCAAAAGAGTATTTTAAGAATTCGTTTTTACAATAAATTCAAGGAGGAAGACAGTTATCTGCCATCCTCGTCACATCAGCCTAGTTATTATCTGTGAATGCAAAACATGAAGTGATCAGTCTGTCAGAGAAGCATTCAAACTAACTGTTAAATGTTTGTATCGCGTTGCATCCAACTTCACACCTCCACCACCCAACCCATCTATCGCTCACCGATGTGGAATTTACCGAATGGCTATTTTCCTTCTGATTTGACTGATTGGGTCGATGCCAAAGCTGCTCTGATCCTGGAGGGAGATCATCTAATTAAACATTCATTGTGAGTTAGAATCCAACATCATTACCGCTACGATTATGTTTATTAAGAAATGATGGAAAACCATCTAGATTTTAGTTGGACCACTAGGCATTTATGACTTTGTAGCATGTTTTTTGCCAAGCTATAGCTCAAATAGTTTGTCTTAATAATCAACTAAAATGGCAGCGGTTTTCTGTGCTGTTATCAGTTACAACTCCAAGACTTGGTTTATCTGTTCATCATTCTGTCTATACCATGAGCACATGTGTACGTTTAAAGTGGCTGTCGCTGAGCGCAGTCAGTAAAGCAGGTTTTTCTGGTCATATACTGCTGAAGGGTTAATAGTGCTGACAGGTCAAACAAAAGTAGGGAGAAATAGTGTAGTGGGCTTCACTTTTAACTTGCTGACACTTAAGACGGGGTTTACCGCATCACCATCGGCTGTGATCTCAACCCTGAGCACAATGAAAGGTGTTGCTGCTGTCAAATTACCGGCTTGATTGTGTTTATAAACATGCCCTAAACATGCATGACTTATCAATGTTCCGATCTTGTTTTCAGGGCGGCGATGGAGACACAGCAGATGGATAGCACCCCCCCCCCCCAAAAAAAAAGAAAGAAAGAAAGATAAAGACAGGACACACCCAGCTGCCTTAGAGCTGCTGTTTACATTGCAAATATGCAAATGATTAGCTGATACAAGCCTGATCGCATGTCTTGCAAACAGTCAGAACCCGGAGAATGTATTTGAGCAGCAAATGGCATTTGCCGGAGGTGCAGCATGTTAAAGAGGTCGCCTGTCGGTGTGAAACGTTCCTCGGCGTGGCCTGTTCACATGTGAGTGTGAAGAATGCCCGCAGACGTGAATCACTCTGATGATGAAATCGTAGCTGATGGAGATGCCTGTAGATCTGTTTCAAATACAACAGAGGATGTTGAGCCTGTTTCACACACAGTTCATTGCAATATATTGTGATGTATAAGTGATTTCCGCATGAAAGCATCTCTCGCCAAATGAACACGACCCTTTACATGCTGGTTCATGCAGTGTCACTGCTTTTGTTTACAACAGAGCCGTACCAGTATTTCCCGAACTGTTACTCTGCCTTTAGGTGGGACACCAGAAGGTACAGGTAAACTGGAATATCGATCCCTTCTCCCATTCACACATTCTACTGCATGTCCCCATGCAGTAAATGTTGCTGAACAAATTCAGTGTAATACATATGTGACAAGACAAGAGGAGGATAAAACTCCTTTAAACACTTTTGCTAGAGTTTTTCCGAGATGTGTGCGTCTGCTGAGGGGGATTCTGTGTGTGGTGCTGAGGGGGATTCTGTGTGTGGTACTGAGGCATCATGAAGGCTGATATTGTGCCGAAACACACATCCACTGCTCAGCAAAGAATCACCCTCTTTAAATAGACGTATGATGTTAACTTGCGCTGAACTGGGTGATCACACACACACACACACACACACACACACATACACACACTGGAATGTTGTTCGTCAACAAACGCCCCAGGTCAGCCTCTATAGTTACCGACCCTGGCTAAGCGATACAAACACACACAAAGACAAAGACTGCGTGAATACCTCATTTTAGATTTGGAATTTTTCAGATTTTTTGTCCCAAGAAACTGCGGCCACAGTTGTTTAATTCACACGGAGGGAAAAGAGGGTCCTATGTGGTTTTTACTCAGCAGCAATGTAGATGGTTACTTTATTTGGGGGGGGCTTCCTCACTAATACTGTGGGACTTTGGGACTTTTTTTCCTATAACAAAAAACTCCTGAAATGTTATTTTTGGATGAGACCAGAGAGGACTGCATACTGTCTCAAAGCACCAACGTGGCGTGAGGCTAAATAAATAACATTTGCAATCCACTTAGCATGCTTGAGTTGGAAAGTACTTTGGGGGGATGAACTTCACTTCTCCGAGCTTTTACTTTGTGCAGAATTTCACTATTCCAAAGATTTGTGGGGCAGGCTGTTATTTAATATTCACATTTTTTTCATCTCCCCATTTCTCTCGGGACAGTGAAAACCCTCGGCGATGAACACATTTCTGATGAAAGATGATGCCCCTTGAACTCTAACGTCTGACCCCATCCTCTCTAGAGATACCAACTCCTGTGACCCCTGACCTTTCTGAATACTACCAACAGCAGCCAGCCCACCCACTTACACAGACAGACAGGATCTGAGAGGTGCCACTCTTTGAGGGACATGAGGGTAAATGTCACAACACAGCAGATTGCTTTCAGGATGGATTTCAGTTGCAGTTTAGGGTTAGTCAGATATCAGGGTAACAACTTTGGGGGGACTTTATCATCATGATAGCACATGAATGGTTCAGCACGTCAGCGCTGCCCACTGTTCCAGGTTCCGAAACCCCAACAGTCTGAAAAAAAGTCCCAATTGGGCCAAACACCCATGGCTCCAAAGGTATGTTGTTCTGAAAAATAAACACTCATCCTGGAGTTTTTTTTGTGTCAAGTCAAAAAGATAGCTTATGAAGGGCAGATTCAGCCACATGGGCAGGGCTGGCAGTCGTTGAACCTACAACTGCAGGGAGAGTTCGTATTTTGGTAGAAATTAGCACTATTTTTGCAGGATAACGGGCTGTAACTACTGGGGTTTCTGGGTTAATGGGCCATTGAAAAACTTGGTATGGCAGCCAGTTCATTTCCTGCTTGAGCCATGTAATCGGCTCACAGTAGTTTACAACCAGCTTGGTCAGCTCATAACATCACCTACCATACCGATCAGGCTCAACAAGAAGAAGATTAAAAACACAAACCAGCCGCAGTTAAATTTAGAGCAGTAAGACTGAAAGATCAAGAAAACCTGAGGCCTGTAGATAGTGTGAGTGAGTGAGGGTGTCGTCAGACTGTGTAGTGCCAGGGACTCTCCAGTGTGTATTCATATCACAAGGCAGTGGGGGAGGGGAGGGGGCCTAAAGAGAATGGGAGGAAGGTAAGGAGAGGCATGGGTCAGCCTGGTAAAAAAGACGTTTGAAAAAGCAACTGTGCTAAGCGATCTTTCAACAGAGAACAGACATACACACACAAACAAAGACAGAGAAGCACAGTCTCCTGTCTCTCGTCTCCTCTTGCTCTGAAACTCTTTGCCTTTGACCGACACGCTCACGTGCACGGACGATAAAGCATCCCATCCATTCCTTTGTATATTATCTGTGCTTCCTTCTGTGCGCAGCCCCTCGGGGGGGTTTCTCCATCTAAATCTATTCCAGGATCCCACATGTTTCTTGCAGACCAGTAGTATTCAAACTTGGATTCACCAAGAAACTTAAACAATCTGCTTTCCTTTCTCATTGAAAACCGGATACTAAATTAACTTCAGTTGAGCTTCACTGTTCTTTTGTCTGTTTCCAGAACGATCAGTTTGTCCGTCTGTCTGTCGTCAGGGTTTTTGAAAAAGACACTAATGAACAGATTTCTTTGTAGTTAAGTGGGCAGACTGACCTCTTAAACCAGTGCTTAAAGTGCCCACATGTAGGTCATCAGCGACCATGCATTATTCAAACCAACAGAACAATGTTTTGAACTGTAGTCCAGATCAGTCTGACCAAAACATATCAAGCGCCACAACAGAGAAAAGTGTAAATTATGGTCAGATCATGTCCCTCTGCTGTATTAGTTCATGCGTGCCTTTTGAATTAGGGTTTGCGCGTTCATCTCAATGTTGACGTTAAAGGGCAGCAGATTTCAGTAAAGAGCCGTTGGATTAAGCAAATACAAAATAACTTTTTAAGGAAATACTTGAGGGCAGTTTTAAGAAAATAAACACTTTGGCTGTAACTGTGAACATCCTGTGTGAGCATGCACTGTATGAGAAGAATAATTTTCAGGATACGCAATCGTTTTATCAGGACAAACAGGTTTACCTGAGTGCGAGTGTGCGTGTGCCTACAGAAAAGGAAATAAAAATCCCTCTGAAAACAGCAAAATCAGCATGTGTTACAGGGTATGGCTCAAAATACATTCTGACAATCATCACAACAAAGACACTCTTTGAAATGCATGTGTCTATGCACACGTATGTACCCTAAAAACTCGACATATACGCACGGAAAATCAGACACACGTATGGTTAGTTGAATGCACAATACTGTATACACACATGGAGAACATGGAGGGAGCCAAGCATGAGGAACGCGGTGGGATGGGGGGATGGGTGTGAGGAGAGAAAAAGCCATAAAGTGTGTTACCATGGGTCTGAAAGAGAGAGAGAGAGAGAGAGAGAGAGAGAGAGAGAGAAACATGGTTAGAGGGAGTGGAGGAAAAGGAGACAGGGGGGTGGGTACAAATGTGAGACAGAGCACATGGAACACCATGTACATACAGTAGATGAGGAAGGAGTTGTTGTTTTTCAGAGGTTTTTGGTATGAATACTTGGTGGTATGAGAGGTGCTGAGCAGAAACACTCAAGGTGTCGCCCTTCATGCGTTCATCCTGCTTCAAATAAATACTTCTCGTGATAGTTGAGATTTTAAAACACAACTGTGCAGTTTTAAACACAAGAGCCGACTTGGAAATATCAAAACATTCAAAGCATGTAAAGAGTAAACGTCCGTTAATGAAACAGTAAAATAGTTTTTTTTGTTTTTTTTTGTTTTGATACATAAATGATGAACTAAGCCTGTCTGATTGCGATATATAGCAATACATTTCCCAATAGCTTTGGTGTGATTGAATGGAAGTCTAATGAGAAAGAAAAGCTGAGGACATGTGGAGGAATAGGTGATCCAGATGACAGCCAGATTATAAAACGATGCAGGACTTCGACGTCTCTCCTCGACCCAGTCAAGCTTGTATTATTCACTTGGGCCTTCAGCGCTCTGAATCATATTTTCCTCGATAATCTCGGGCACATTTCCAGAGTCAATACTTCTTTGGTACAGAGTCAAATCACCGTACAAGGGCTGCTTCGCCTGTGTGCGTGGGCCAAAAATCACCAAGCTGCTAAATGGCTCACAGTAGCAACATATAAACAATTAGATAGTGGAGGTCAAAATCTCCACCGTCATAAAGATGTATGCATAGTGGACATATTGTTTTACAGTGCCTGGCTAGGTTTTGATGGTGTGTTTTTGGAAATAATAAAATAAGTGATAAACTTTATCTATATAGCACCTTTAAACACAGAGTTTACAAAGTGCTTTGACAATCAAGCAAAAGCAGCAAACTCAGGAGGACAGCATTACAGAACAAACACTCGACAGTCAAGCCAAACTCAAGGAAGCCTCGTCTGAGGTTAGTTAAAACAAGAAGATAGAACAGAAAATGTAATGCAATAAAAAGAAATCATTCAAAGAAGAAAATCAATAAAGGATGACAAGAAGACGACATCACATCAAATGAATTAAGAACCAATAAAAAAAAAAACGAATTTGTGGGCAGTAAAAAGAATAAAGGAGAATATATAGGTTAAAACAAATGAAAGCAATAAAGGATGGTAAGAAGAAAAGACATCGCAGGGGAGGAATTAAAACAGATTAATAGACTAAGAGCAGTAAAAGGAATATAAGATGGAACGATGAAAAGCAAGTTCATAAAAGTTGTTTTTAAGAGGTGATTTAAAATAAGTTAGTGTTAAATGAGTGTTTCTCTCCTTTTTTCTAAAATGTTGCTGTGAAGCTGCCGTTGAGCAAGAACTGCCTTGTAATATAAATAAAGACTTGCTGTACATACACTTGGCATGTGCATCTGTCTACACACTCACGCTGCCCTCTAGTGTTTAATTTGCACTTTTAAAACAACATTTCACTATTACAGCCTATTCTAGCATTTAGTTTCTGCTCTCGAAGCTGCCAATAACATAATATTGTCTGCCCAGGACTGACATGTTTGTGATGTGTTCTCAATGACAGGAAGTTGTGAAAGTACACTCTTAAATTAGCACAGGATGAAAGATATTATGGGATTGAAGACACACATCCCTGTGCTGTGTAAGTGATAGCATGGCTCAGTAAAGACATGTATATGAGGAGATGACTTTCCCCCTATGGAGGCTGGCAGACGACACCCCATCCAGTTGCCTTAAAACAGAGAGAAAGGACACGTTGAAGCCCCCTTCACATATCTAGGATTACAGATCATGTGTAAATGCCTGGGACACATGTTTGGGACACATGTCACCTCGGCCATGTGTGGCTGTATGTCAGCTTTTCTCCACAACTTCGGGGATTGTTGCCACTCTGCAACATACTCTGTCTTTCTACAAACCAATGCAGCACATGTGGAAACAGAAAGAAAGAAGTAATGACAGACGAGAGTATGAGAAGTTAATCCTTTGAAACAACATGGAATGAGATTAAGAGTTAATCCAAACCCCCGTGTCTGTCTTTGCAAGACAAAGATATCCCTGCAGTTTCAGTGACATGAATGTCTTTGAATGCAACAACAAGTGGTATCTGATCTACGGTTCTCCACAAACTACACTTAATAAACGTAACACTTCTGTACGGAGCCCTGGAGGTGACATGGATGGGATTTTTTTAATCTCGTGAGTACGATTTACTATCTCGCACGTGCCAGTTACTATCTCGCGCGCGCGATTTACTATCTCGCACGCGCGACTTACTATCTCGCACGCGCCAGTTACTATCACGCACGTGCGACTTGCTGTATCTTGTGCGCGCGAGATGGTAAGTCGCGCGCGCGAGATAGTAACTGGCGCGTGCGAGATAATAACTCGCACTCGCGAGATAGTAAATAAGATGCAGTGGCACTCTGGCTCAAATGATTGAATGAAGTGAACGTTGTGGTGTTAACTCAACAATGCTGGGACGCTGGAATCATGAACAAGTGCCGTTTACCTCAACAACTTATACTGTAACATTGTTCTCAGTAGCAGCGTCATATCGTACATAGTCGCCATGTTGTTGCACTCTGACCTCTCTCCGTGCAGCGTGTTAACTATGACCTGTCTTATACAACAGCGCCCCCTTGTGATATAAAGAGCAATAGTATCTGTTTTATATAATAACAGAAGAAAGCAAACGTGTTTAGTGTACTGTGAAAGCCGGGAGAATGTGGTCTGTGTGAGAATGTCGTGGAAAATTGAAAGTAAATGTAGGTTTTCTGTCACAACTTTCACATGAATATGATACTATATGCACCTGCATCCATTGTTAATCGTTTGTCCTGATTGCCAGTTGTGACTGCTGCAACGTTATTTCATAAATTAATTATAACCAAACTACTATTACCTTTACAACTCCTACATCATGGCTAGCATAATAGCCGTTGAAATAGCTATGAAAACACCTGGACATTCATCGTGGATCATCAAAATACCTGTTACATGTACCTCTTACCGTTACACAATAACAATAAGACACTTTATTAACTTTAATTAATTGATTAATCAATTAAAATTCTGAGATGGTCTCGATCCATGATAATAAGCCTGCATTTAACCGACTGCACTGTTTAATTACGTCAAAATGCGCTTGAATTAATTTCTCGCACGTGCGAGATACTAAGTCGCGCGCACGAGATACAGTAACTCGCGCGTGCGAGATAGTAACTGGCGCGCGCGAGATAATAAGTCGCGCTCGCGAGATAAAAAAAAAACGTCCATGTCACCTCCAGGGCTTCGTACTTCTGTTTCCATGTTGATGCAGATTCTAATTCATCCAGGTCATGGTAAGTGCTATGGAGCCAGGACTGCACAGATTTCTACATTTGGATAACAAAATAATCCCTCCATAAGCGAATGGCACAACTCCTCAGGTCAAGACTCTGCTGTCCACTTATACCTGAAGGAGAAAGGACATTTCTTCTAGGAGAACAATGTACACACAGAAACCAGATTCACACCTGCTCCCACCTAGCCTTAATGATCCACATAAATGCAGGATGGGTCAACAAGTCACATGTGGCTCTAACGACTAAGAGTTCACACGTGACCTTGATGAATCAGTAAGGGTTCACACCCACATGTGAATCCTTTCAGCCAGAAACCCCATTCCAGTTAGCTGATTCTGGAGAAAACATAACAAGACACATAAACAAGTCCAACTGCCTCGATGTAGCACTTAGAACTTCTGTTTTTGGTCCCACTTTTCATGAGTTAATATAATAGATCATCTTTTTCTGTGAACACAAAAGCCTTACTTCTCTCAAAATGAAGAGTTATAGGCACTTATCTACTTTGATTTGTAACTCATTTTCTCCTTAAGAAACGAGAGAAATAAGTCCAACTAGTGAGAAATAGGAGCAAATACAATGGGTTCAGTATAGTTTGAAAGCCTTTCTGAGTGAGGAAAAACACATTGTGACGTACATAATGATGAAAAAATTTGCACATAGAAGAAGAAGGATCTTGGGAATTCATGGCTGACTAAACCTCATTTAACAGTGAACACTGTTTCTTGAAGAAGTCAGTCACAGTTCTGGTGTAAGAGTGGACTCTGCTGGACAACTCATTGAAATTGTGCAATAATGCAATGATATTTTGCTTATTGTAAGGTTTTTAGGAAGGCTCCCATGCATACATATTAATACACAACAAAGAGATCAGTTACAGTGCTGTATTTATTGTTTATTGGAAAAACATTAAATCCACGTATGATAATATCCTCATTATAAACATCTTATATTTACATGGAAAATATAGTACAAAATTAAATATATGCAGATACATTTAGTCCATGTGTGATATTACAGACATATCTTTGGAGTGACACACATTTTTGTCATCCTATCCAGATATCTGTTAGTAGACCAGCTACTATATGTATCATATACATCTTGTCCTGAGATTTAAACCATTCTGATGTGCGATTTGCTCATTTACACTTTACATTTACAGTGTTGTCATTGTTTAGTTAAAGTTCTAAATAAAAGTCTCACACAGAAAAGGCAGCTCTCTTGGTTTCAGAGCAGGATGTTCACAGTATTTTGTTATCTGTACTTTTCACATCATCTGGTACAGACTGAAGATACAGCACAACTCTAACCTTAAAATACAGCTTTCAGCTTTCACTTAAATACAATGAGACCCTCGAATTAAGCATCATAGGTGTCTAGTGTCACCAAAAAATAAAATAAGAACAACAGAGAAAGGAAGAAAATGAATTATGTATAATTCAATTTCAATCCTGAAAACAAGTCACCATCAAGGCTTCCAGAGAGTTGGTTTTAAATGCAACATGAATACATCATTCAGTCCCTTAAAACAACTGCTACATCCTGTGTGTCATTATATATTACACAAACTGAATATTATGTGAAAGCTCTCAGAGAGCACAAACATTCCTGAGGCTGGAGGATCTTCTAAACATGTCATTTTTAATAAATACATGTACATAATTTGCATTTAAATGCACACATTGATAGTCTGATCCTGAGTAATGATAGTGTCTGTGATTTCTGGCAATTATCTAAATCCTATCTGTGAATATTTAAGTTTTAATACAAGGATAAGGGAAATTCCATTAAATCAATTATGTTGTTTCACCTACGAAAAAAAATCCAATATTTTATAAAAATAATTTGTGTGAAGAAATTGGTGTGAAAACATTTAAAGGAAAATCTGTGCTGGAACTAACACACGTTGGAAAAAGGAGTTCTCCAAGAACGACATTCAATCGTCATATTTTAGGAGACATGAACCAAAACAATGTGCTTCATAAATAGCCACACGGTGGCACCACTGGATTCACATGCCCACCTGAATTAACAATAAATTTCACAAATACCTTTAAAGTGTTTTTTGAGATACCCTGCAAAATGAAAAGATGTAATTGCAAACAAACAAGACCAAAAACATAACATGTCCATGACGTCAACACAGGCGCAGTGTTATGGTCCTGGGTTATTGTTGTGACCGTGTTTGTGGTTGAACCATGTCTGTGTGAGGTAATGGTGGTGGGGATGGAGGTGGTGGTGGCGGTGGCGGTGTGCTGGGATACCCAGGAGCGTTAAATTCAGTGTATGCAGGGGGAAGATCCTCAGGCTTAATGCCCAACTGAAATACACAGGAAGAAGAACAGAGTTAGAATTCAAATATCAAATACACACTGAGGTAGATTTTATGTGTTACTTTTGCTGTGAATTTGCCTGAAGGATAATAGGACAAGATCTGCTGCATCCTGGTCTGACTGGTTTTCATTTTGTATTGTAAGGCAGCCTACTGCTGCCATGCCACAAAAGAAAAACAAATCAGTATCATGTAACAACATGTCTAGTTAATTGTTTTAACAAAATGATTGAAATTTTAAATTAGATATTTTCACATTGTTACATCATACAAACTTACCACAAACCTGTCTTGTTATAAGAAGTTAACAATTTTATAATGTGAAACATTTTATGTCTATCCTGTTTGAACGTGAAACGTGATAATGTGTGAAAAAACCTTATTATAACAGGAAAAAAAATCTTGTTAAGAGGTAAAAATATCTTCTTATAATATGAAATGTTTCATGTTATAACAATTCAATGAATCTGTTGTGAAAATGTGTGAAATGTTATAACAAGATTAGTAGTCTATTGTTGTAAGAAAAAAGTTTTTCCATTATAATGTTTTTTGTTCTTTAATCACCTCATTGTAGGAAGGTGGGGGCCCACAGTAAGCAGCAGTGCTGTATCGTGGTGGTGCCTGGACCTCCTCGCTGTATCGTGGCACCCTGAATTGGTTTTCACTCTCTGAACCATTTCGGGGGAAGGGGATGAAAAAGATCGGATTGCGGCGCGCTTCCTGCTCATTGCGCCTCCACACCTCCCTCTCTATCTGCTCTTCCCTGAAACGACTGCAAGCCCTGCAGAACGTCGTGCAAAACAGGATGGAGAGGCCGAAGCCCAGGATGCCCAGGAAGATCCTTGGAAGGGAATGGAGATGGGTAAAGTAGTTAGAGAGAGTGTAGGAAACACATACACATAATATAATCATAATTGCAACAGGAATAGTCGTAACTATCACATTTTAACAAGTTTTAAATTTTGTGTTCCCCTGGTTGTATTGTAGTGTTTCATTGATACTTCATTATTGATGAAGATGTGCTCGTAAAGATAAATGATGAACTGTTTCAGGGAGAAAATGACACTTTGCTACTGTTTACGATCTAAGAGACCACACCTGTAAAATATGCTGATGTGAGGGACTCTTTCATGCTCTGTATCTGTGATGGTGTTGACAGTAGCACAACACAACCACTCCCAAACCCCATATAAGTTTAAATAAATTTCTGTCACTGTAATGTTACAACAGTTTGGTCATTAGAGGGATAATACAGATTTAACAGCCTAAGGTGTTGATCAGCCCCCAAATTCTGCAGATCCCAATCTGATGGAGCATCTGTTGGACGTGCTAGATCCATGGAGGCCAACGCCCCCAACATACAGGACCCACTGCAAGCGTCCCAGTGCCAGACAGAACAGGATACTCCCAGAGGTCTTATGACCATGCCTTGATGGATCAGGGCTATGTTGGCTGCACAAGAGGAACCTGCACAATATTAAGTAGGTGGTTTGGATGTTGTAGCTGATCTGTGTATGTTATATGCATAGTAATATATAACACATGTTATTTATGTCTGTGTTTGGTGTAGATATCATGCTCTATGGTCATTTTGACATTTTGTCATCCCAATCAATAGTGCAGGCTCTGTTTGTGGTAAAGGCCACTGAACAGACAGCTATTGCACCTGTGAGACCACCAACTGAGGGAGTAAGATCAATGTCCACAAAACAGAAAAGATTTGCATTTGCATTTTTTGCTATTTGGCATTTTCTGCAGTTTCTGAGTGCAACACCACCATCATAAACACAAATCCAAGGTCTGTGACATTTCTTCAGACATAGTGTAGGTGCTAACTATAAATAAAACTCATAGCAGTGTTATGTCTTGAAGTAAACATGTATGTAACACTGTGATCCTACCCTATTACTGAACTGACATAGCACAGAAACAAGTGATCGGGGGGCAGAGAGGCTGAGACAGAGACCACATTCACCCTATTACAAGACAC
This sequence comes from Sparus aurata, assembly GCF_900880675.1. Lineage (NCBI taxonomy): Eukaryota > Metazoa > Chordata > Actinopteri > Spariformes > Sparidae > Sparus > Sparus aurata. Next base: position 23,757,207 of record NC_044191.1, read on the forward strand.
TGTGACATCAAAGTGATTGTGAAGCTCTTAAAAAAAAGAAAAGAAAAGAAAAAAAAAAAACATGGTATCAAAAATGTCCTGGGTGTCGATCTGTGATTTTTCTTGAGAAAGTCCCATTAACTATTGAAATAGTGCAAACGCCTCATCACTGCATCTTTAGACAACCCTAAAATGAAAGGTAAAAATGTGAAATAATGTTGTTTGTAATCAATTGCCAAAGAAACTTATATAAAAAAATATTAAAAAAATATGTCTTACTCTAGAAAGAACTCAGATGGCATCCTTGGCGCTGTGTGAATAACCTTTAATGGACCAAAATGGATGTATCTTATGCAGAAACCAAAGAATGAACCTGAAGGGGAAACACGAAGATCACAACATATTAAATTCTGTCATGAATTGCATGCTTTACTTATCTAAAAAAAAATGTTCTATGATTATCAGCTAGAGTTACCACAACTTGATTCTTCCTTGATCTCTTCCAGGAATTATACTTTGAACTTAGGACCCATAAATGTTTTGCTCAGGACGCCATGATCCAAGAATGTTTAATTGCCTGTCCCAACTCTTACTGGGAAACAGTTTGTCCTGCAGTTACCTTATATGGTTTACAATCATTCAGCCTACTTGAACTGGTTGGTGTTATTACGCAAAGGTCTGGTGATAAGATTTGTTCCACTATGCTTTGAAACCAATCAGGTGAGCAACAGCCTTAGCTAATGGTGTAAAAGAAGGTCAGGGGCATCGGTATCAGTGGTCTGAAATCAATTTAACATAAAACTTTACAGCTGGGTTGAGAAGATTGTTCTTTCTCTTTAGCAACGTAGACCTTTTACAAAACAGAAACATGAAGCTGAGGGGAGGTCTGATCCTGGCTTATTGAAAGTCGAAGTTTAAGAGATGCATTGCTTTCAAAGGGGGGTTGAGAAACTTCAGATTAACACCCTGAAAGGTGTCGCAGGCACAGTTTCTATTGTTCATCATTAGTCATGCAGGGAGACTAAATTGAACTGACTTTTACAGTGCAAGGCAGTAACTGTTAACAACTTGTAACGGCTGCTCTACAGGGGTTCCTGCCTCGTGATAGCAAGCGTTCATCGTTTTCAATAAAAACTGACCTTTCCCCTTTTGCCTAATGTACTTTTAGTCAGTTGAACATCTACTCAAGTACCGTACTTGTATTTCACTTGAGTGTATATATCTACTGCTTGTTCATATCAAAGACTCTATAGAACAACCTTTTTCAACCCTTAAGGTAGCAGCTTGGTCTACATGAAATTCAACTTATCTTAAATTTAACTTATCTGTTTAGTTTTTTATTTTATTTGTACAAGCACTTTGTAACCTTGTTAAGAAAGGTGCGATATAAAGAAATTATATATTATTATTATTTGTTATTAACTTCACATGGAATTTTGCACATTTTACCCCACTCCTTTTATCTGACAGCTTTATTTTCTTTTCAGATTAAAATCATTTAACAGATTAAAAATAGTTAAACAGCCAAAAGTAATGTATATAAAATTTGGTAGTAAAAATTAACTTCCCTTCACCCGCTACAGCACTAATAGCAATCTCATAGCCATAATAATTGGATAATATATTAGTTTATGATACAGGACGACTACAATAAAAGGGTCAGTTCTGTTCTGTTAAATTTTAACTGCACGACTACTACAGAGTATTCTTACAGTGTGACTGGCTTCTTTTATGACTTCTTTTATTTAAGTAAGAACATTTAAATTATTTTGTTTGTCTTCAACATGATATTGAATCTGTTCTTTAGGTGGTCATACTTCACCACTTCATAAATGCTGCATAGATTTTCAATACTAAACAGGCAAACAAAAGACCACAGAAATCACGAGAGGAAGGTGAAGTCAAAAATTCACACACGATCAGCGAGCACATTGGAACAGGGCCCCGATCTGTAAACACTGACAAAACAAATAAACAGATCCCAGTTCGCTTCATTTGAGATACTTTGATTCAATTAAATTTTGGTTTGATTATAAATTAAGCTGCAAGTTTTACTAGAAAAAGGAAGGAGAAGCTGAAAGACCAACTTCATGCTCTTACCTTCAGTCCAGAGACGACTCTCCTCAGGTGTACAATGGTGATCACTGGAGCAGAATGCAGTGGGTGTGCTTATGAGGGGGCGGTGTGTGTGTGTGTGTGTGTGTGAAAAGAGTTTAAGTGAGTGCAAAGCGCAGTATGTACAGTATATAAGCCCCCCAAACCCCCTTTATAAATTGCAGTATTCTTTTGTATGTCAGCAGTGTGTTGTGTGTTTAGCTTATGCAGAAAGGTGCTATGTGTTTCATATATATTCTCACGTATATGAATTTATGCATGTGTTTTATCAGCAGGACATTGTGTTTTACTAGGTTGGGCTAAAGGTCCATCGGTAGAATTTATGGCAGAATTAGAAGATTTAAAGTAACAGCCACCTTTCCCAAAAGGGCCTCGTAGAGACAAGAGCAGAGGAGTAAAATGAAGTTGGTTACACTTTAAAATACATTAAAAGAGAGAAGGAAGACTACACGCCTGTTTGCCAAGTCAAGAGCACCTTTATTGAGGTTCCTCAGTGTTTACACGAGCAGAGAGTCAATACTGGTGCTCCTGAGTCAAAACGACAGGTGAAGACACAGCGTTTATCTCAGACAGCTACTGACACATTTTGTAATACATCCTAAAATGTTGTGGAGGAAGAGTTTGATCAGATTTCATGGGACATCAACCGCGTGGTCAGAATTTAGAGGTTTGTATTGTGCCTAGTATTTAAGTTAACATAAATATATTGTATGTGCATGTTTACTGATATATAATACATTTAATTTATGTTGATCAGATGTGAAATACTGAGCTTGAGTTGAGTTTGTTTGATTTGTGGGATAAACATTTGGTGTCATATCTTATTGTTTAGTTTAGTTTTATTTATTTTTTTTATAATGTGGGTCTTTGTTGAAGTGAAAGTGTATATTGCATTTTGAGAAATCCAAATAAAATCCTACAAAAAAGAATAGTCAATAGATACACTGTGATTTTAAGTCCACACTATGAGTCAAGCCCCAGTACCCTTTCAACCTACATTTTCCATGAAGGAACTCAACCCCCACGTCTCATTAACTCCACACACCACCCCTGTTTGTCTTCTAATCCAAGCTGAGATAACCCCTGTTGACATCACAATGACATCATCAGAGGTTAATTTCACAGACTTGGGAAATGTCCTCCAGAGCACCAGAGGACATAAGGAAACTGTTGTGACTGCCAAATCTTCATGTATAAAACTTGGCTTCCCTTTTAAAGACAAATACTCTTCAGGTGGTTTGGCCACTGGTTCAAGTTTGATGTTACGTATGAATGTCTGTGTGACCGAACAGAACCGCAGGTCAACCAAATGATTGCAACATTACCCCACAAACCAGGAAATGTAATCTTTACTGCTGGCTGGGTGTAGACCTGCTGATCAGAGTGAAAGGGTACAAAGGTTTCATCCACTCCCAGGGGTTATCAAGCAAGGATTAACAATATCACCAGAACACAAACAATAGAAGACGGTAAAAAATGTGAAAAGTCAAATTAAACTTTATTAGTCCGATGTTTAATAAAACAACCCGATACTCTCCTTACAGATACAACAACATTGCTCTGAATGCTGTCGTCCTAAAGAGGGATTTTCAATGGCATAAAGCGTTTATGAGTTGAATAAACCAAAGACTTTTCTGTAACAACACAAATCCTGATAGATCACTTTCTTTCTCATCTATATGAGAAGTAAGATAAAGTTAAGAATGCTACCAAGAAGGAGCAATGATGTCAGAATTCATATTCATGTTTCCAACATTTGGAAACTCAGGCAAATAGTGCAAAACAGTCATCAGGGATGTTGAATTTCCAGCACATTCAAGTCAATTATAACTCAAGTGCATTAGGGTAACTTTTGTAGAAAGCAATAGTTTCAGAAAACTTTCAGATGTAGCTGCTGTAGATAACCCACATTTTGCAGTTCATTGAAGGCCTGACGCTATCAGGCTTCTTCCTCTTGACGGAATCTTTTTTTGTTTGTTTAGTTTTTCGTGTGAAAAGGAGTAGTCTGGTACCTAAACATTTAGAGAAAAATCTAATATTGTACAACACCCTACAATATCTATGTTGTTCTCCGCAGTGAAAATGCAGCATGAATAAAATCTCACAAATTTCACATAGGAAACACTCCACTCATCGTTGAACATCTTGAACCTTTAGTTAAAAACTCACACGTACCCACTTCACTTCATGCAAACACACACACACATCAAAAAACCAACGCAACAAACAGCGTTGAGCACAAATGGTCAAGTGGGGAAAAACATCCTCAAACTTCTGCCATGTGGGAGTTATTTAAGGAAATCTATGATTGCTTCGATCTCTTTTTAAAAACCTGAGAAACACCCCCAGTGAAAAGCACTCAGCTGTAGTTTACAGATGTAGCACAGTCATTGTTATTCAAGTCAACATAGCCCTTGCGTATAAACAAGTCAAGTGTTGATACGCAAGTGCTAAATCAGGTCGGTCAGGTGTGGGTGATTGATAATGTGCATTGAGATTACACAAGGCCCAAACGTTTTTGTTTGCTTCTTTGGTAGTTTTGCTAGTCAGGAGTCATAGGTGTTAAAATCAAAGTTGCCTCATACCCACACCTCTTGCTGTATCCATCTCAATAATGGACATAATTGTCCATTCCAGATGTTTTTGTTTCCGCTGGAGTTATAAATCTTCATGCACGGCTCTGCGGCTGCGTTTGTCTAGCCAGGCCTGCAGCAGAGGAAGGTTGGTGTCCATCCAGCGGATGTTATCCTCGATGGTCTCGTAGGTCTGCCGGATACACCTCAACTCTGAGCCTGTCTCCTCGGTCAGGGAGCCAAAGAAGCTTTTCACCTGAGTACAGAGTAGGTGGATTTAAAAATTGCATTTTTTTTCTACAAACCACTATACCAGTATAAGGATTGGTTTTAAACAAAGTTAAATTATACCATGTTTAATTAAACATAGGAGACAAGGACACTGTGTGGGACATGGGCCCAAGAGTGGAATTACACGTATTAACATACATAATATATTAAGATGAATTTAAAATAATAAGCCAGGTTCTGGAGGCAACAGGAAAACACAGACATAAGTATTTAAGCCCAAAATGGTGGTGAAAAATGGACACGCGGCCTTGCCTACCTCATCTAACATCTCCCTGGTAGAATACTGGTTGGTCACGCCGTTCACCAGGTATGATATGGTGTGAGAGCCCAAGTCAAATCTGAAATCAAAGTGAGCTTGGCAGTTATGTTACTGATGCTTTTTGAAGCTTAAAGGAACCAATTTTGAGTCTCTCTTGTAAGATTACAAGCTAAAAAAGCACATTTTGTAAACACAATACGTTTAAAAATAAGAGTATGTATATGCAGCATTTGCATGCCAGTGCTGACTGACTTCTTGATCATGGTGTGCCAGTTGGCTCGGAGGAAGTCCCAGGCCAGTTTGTAGCCATGTGGGTTCCGGCTGACAGCGACGACGACATCTGGGAGGTCCTGAGTCTTCATTATCTCACCACTGAGGCTCTGCTCCATCATCCTGCAGACATGAATAGAGGATAAAGGGGAGAGCAAGAGGAAAGAGGATAATGAAAGGGAAACAAGAAATGGAAATGAAGAAATCAGTGGGAGAGAGCGGAGAACAGGGAGACAGAGAGCATAAAAAGAAAGGGTGTAATATAATGTACCCACCATTTAAGCTTGTCCTTCAGCGGGGTGACGCCCATCGCACTTTTCAGGCGGCTTTTCACAGACATTTGGAACGAGTGTCGGTACTTCTCAAACAGGAAGTCCCACCCCTCTGGTGTTCGAGCTCCAATCACAAACACAGCCATGGTGATGTCAACAGGGAGGCTGAAAAGAGAGAAGGCATAGAGTTCAGTAACAACTCTCAGAAAGCTTGAAAAAACAAGTTCTTTTCAACACTGACAGTTCAGTTATGACAACAGACAGTTATTTGTAAAGACTTGAGAACAATTATCTGTAGGAGACAGTTGGTGTGCTCTTTTAGGACAATGACCCCTGACCTCATGGTGCCATCAGAGTCCTTCCACTGGTTAAAAAGCTGTGTGGCTTTGGCTACACAGGGAGGGTAGTTCCTGACGCAGCCGAAGAGCAGCAGGTAGCTCCTCAGCACTCGCTCTGACACTGATCCAGAGTCAGTCCACTCCTGCCGATCAATCAGTCCCCGGAACAGTTCCACAATGTAGCCCTGAGAAACACATGCAGTCAGTCTCAATCAGGGCTGGAGGGGTTGTCAATTAGACACCAGTTCCAATCTAGACCGTAGATTTTATGAATATTTTTTAAATGAGGCAATTAGTGATAAACTGTTAAAACATTTTTTATTATGAGTTTCAACTTGTTGTTTTCAGGTTCAATGCCAGAAAGGAATTTTATTCTGTTTGTAACCAGAAGCGACAAGGAGCACTTTGCTTAAACAACATGTGCATGGTCCGTTGTTTTTCAAGATTTTTCAGTATTTGTGCAGGGAAGCATGATTCAGGAGTTTTTGGTCTCTAGTAGCAATACGGAGCAGTTTTTTTAATGAGCAGGTCTCCGTTTTAGTTTGTCTTGTGCACGTTCACTTGGCTGACACCATACACATTCTTCAACACTATCCATAAGATAGTTTGTATGTTTTGTGACATGACATGCACGTTGCCTTCGCTAACCTTCATCTGGTTCTCCAAAGCAGCCATGTCTCTTTTTTCCATCAGTTTGTAGAGAGGTACAAGCTCTCCAAAGCCCTGCGTCACAGCCATGATCTCCGTCTCTTTGGACAGATACAGAGACAGCTCCAGAGCCGTGTCCAGCCTCACCTTCCCTACACTGCAACAAAAACACAACACAGGGTTTCGAAATTAACATTATCATTTCATCTATTTTGCATTTAGATGGGTTAAAAACTACAGGGCAACGGATCTTTGAACCGACCTGACCAGCTGGAAGACGTTTTGGATGAGGCTGGCACGGTCGTTGCTGGTCAGGGCTGTGTGGTTGTGTTGCAGCACTTTGATAATGGAGTTCCACCCCTCGCCTGCATAGTGGACCATGTAGTAGCCGCTCATGTCCACGTTGAACTTCACCCAATCCACCTCCTCTGGCAGGTACAGGACGTCTGCATGTTGGAGGAGTAAAGACAAGCTCTGACGTGAAGTAGGATCGACATTTTCATGTATGAAATGTGGATAAAAGGATATAAACATAGCATAACATATCTAAAAGTAAGCTTCATCCCCACTCACCAGTCTTTGTCTTAAGAAGGAAGCGGTGGATAGTGCTGGAAGCACTGGTCATGTAGGTCAGGGGGATCTGCCAGAGGAATCTATCAACACACAATGATGAAAACAATCAGTTATCCAACTATTCAGGATTAAACCATCAAGCGAGTGAAAATGACACTCTGGTTTGATGCAGGAAAAGAGACTCCTGCAGTGACTGACGCTGTACACTTGTGTTTGCTGCCGTGACATTCTCTATCCGACACTTTACCCTTCAATGAGGGAGGGGTCGTCTGTCTTCAGGTAGCGCTCCTGACTGAGCCTGACCTCGCGACCTCTGACCTCCACAGTGACCAGCGGGAACCCTTCCTGCAGCGTCCACGTGTCCATGATGGCCCTGACGTCCAGCTCATCGCCAGAGTACCATTTCTGCACACAGAATAATTGACTTAACATGACAAACAGGGACAGGAAGCAAGAAGTTTGAGGGGGCAATGTTTAACGTGGTTGCTATGAAGGGTGAAAACGTACAGCGGCTCCAGACTGGAGGTCGCGCTTGGAACAGAACTCCTTGTGTTTCATTCGACCATCGTCCAGATCATCTGAGTTGCAGATCTGGTGGAAAGCAGCAAATACATTTCAGCAGTGAATTATAACAGTGCCAACAGAGGCAGGCGCATTCATCTCAAACACGGCAGGGCCTGAATGATGCATCTACAACGATACTACAGGCTCACATGAGCAGTAAAATGAACTCACTTGTCTCCTGAAAAATGTCTATAGGGCAACACCAGTGTTTTAAATAAGATTAATGTGTCACTGTCCTTATATAGTATTGAGACAAAACTGGACAATTTGACCAGATGGCAAGCTGGCCGAAAGCACTTAGTTTTAACAAGGCATTACTTGTTTAAAGCTGTAATATAAATGCGAAACCTTACAGTGTATCCCTCCACCAGTTAACAATACTCACACAGACACACACAAACCACTCACATCAGTCAGGCTCTCCCACAGGTGGCTGTTGACAGTGTTTTGGTAGCTGTAGCGTTTGAGGTATCGAATGATGCCGATCTCAAAGGCCTCAGGAGTCAGGAAGTCTCGTAGCATATTCAGAATACAAGCTCCCTGAAAAAAATACACAAGCGGGTTAAAAGAAAATTAAAGAAATTCCAAATAAGTACTTCCATCTGTGTTATTATGTTTTGTTTGCCTGCACATTTGAGAATAACTCATTTATGCAAATGATGATACACATAAAACTAGGAACTTTTAACTGGTTTTGAAACAGAACATCAGCGAGAAGATTATTATAGTTATTCTTAATGTGTGTCACTGGTTTAAATCATAAAATCTAAACTATTTTTAATGGCTGAGTGCTGAGGATCAACTAAGGAGCCTGAGGAAATAAAGTGCTCTGTAGTCTGGTAGTATGGTACAACAAACAGTTTACCCTTTTTCACAATCATAATCTTTCGTCCAAAGACGCAGCCAGTGCCAGAATAAACAAAAAAATTATGTTTGTTACATTATATGAGTTTACTTTATACAAAGAACCCAGATGATTGTTTGCCCAAAGAGTTCCAATATCAGTATCAGTATCTCAATATTTTTTATTTTTTCCAATATCAGTGTGATATTGTGTGTCAACACCAAATGGCTACTCTGCTGGCAGAATGAGCCTGACCTTGTCATAAGACACGTCGTCGAACATCTCCTGGATCTGTGTGGGGTTTTCCACGTGGGTGGAGACTGGGTGAGAGGAGCTGAGGGAGTCCACTTCCATGGCCTCGAAACATTTCCCCAAGAAGAAGTCATCCTATCAGAGAGAAAGTCTGTTTAGGGGAGCACATATCTGAATTTGACATGGAGAGGCAGATGGAGACTATGAATTAAAAAAAAAAAGAAAGAAAGAAAAAGATACACAGCAGACTCTAACTGCCGACTGACATGTTCAAAGAAAGATAGAAATCATTTCTCTGTGCTCAGCTCTCACCACGTGCAGCTCCGGGTAGGTGATGTCCAGAGAAATAAACTCCATGAATTTGGCGAAACCCTCATTGAGCCACAGGTCGTTCCACCACTCCATCGTCACCAGGTTGCCAAACCACTGGATGGACAAATTTAAATTACCAATGCATCTGTGTAAGTTTAGTCCTGTTAAATACAGCATGAAAGACTCTGCGTGTGACAGATTTGTAACTGCTGCACATGCTGACATTTATCCTCAGCTTGTATAATGAATCCATAAAAGTGAAGCAATTATTCTCCTACAGAATGATAAATCAGATTTTCTAAAAATATGCAAGGCGTCTACCTGGTGAGCGAGCTCATGGGCGATGACCTTGGTGATGCCCAGTTTGTCTGAAGCTGAGGACTTGTCAGGGTCAAAAAGGAGGCCTGTCTCTCTGTAGGTGGTCAGCCCCCAATTCTCCATCGCACCTGACTGGAAGTCAGGAATAGCAGCCAGGTCTGCAGGGAAGAACAGCAAGCACATAAACACAACTAAATATATATATATATTTTTAATTGAGGTCACAGGAAGGTGCTGATTCTTTTTCTGAGTTCAGTAGAAGTATGTGTATCACAACATAAACCTTTTTTTTTACAAACAAACTGCTGCAGCTATTGCTACTCCAATAACATGCATTTCCACTGACCCTGTTTGGGAAGTGGGTAGGGAATATCAAAATAGTCATCGTAGAAGTCCAACAGCTTCACAGCAGCGTCTAGCGCATATGCTGTCTGGTCAATCTTCTCTGGTACAGCGTAGATCGAAATCTGTTGGGAAATAAGTAAAGAACACGATAAAGACAAAAGCCGTCTCCTCAAAATACAGTACACAAGACTATAAGACGGGTAAACACAAAGCAAGAAGGAGTGCTAAATGACAGCATGGTCAGCATCTGTTGTCATCCTCACATTGACCCCATGCTGGGTGGTCCTGCTCACAGACACGAAGTCAGACACGATGTAGGCAAGCAGGTAAGTGCTCATCTTCACAGTGGTGTCGAAGTGATCCTCGAGCAAACCGCCTGGCAACTCAACAGTTTTTAACTGAGGAACACAAGTGACAGAAATGGGAAAAAAAGAGGTAAATTAAACAGAGTACAGTGAATTAGGACCTCTTAAAACATCTTAACGCTTCTGAAGGCAGAACTCAATTTCACCAACCAGTTTTTATTTGTTAAGTACTTATGCAAACTGGTATTGCTGCATGAATGTGTACCTTAGGCATGTTGGATATGGAAATGTGACGTGGCTCTCGTATAATCCGTATGGTGAAGTTGGCTTTGAAGGCCGGCTCGTCAAAACAGGGGAAGGCTGCACGAGCAAAGGTGGCTTCAAACTGCGTCGAGGCCAGAACCCTAAAAATGTAAATAAAATATAGCGAAATAAATCTTTTCTTATGTACACGGTGTAAGAAGACACCGAGGACAATTAAAGCGGCTGTATGTAGCAATCTTAAAATCTGTTTATCATTGCAAATTTGTTTGCACAAGTTCTATAAACAACATTTCTGATTGCCTGTCTCTCATACATGTGTTGCAAAGGGTAGTGCTGTTTCTACAGGCACTTAAAACTACATTTCCAATCAACCCCGGTGGCGGTGCTTCCACCTGCATATTTATGCTCTTACCGGACTTCTCCACTCTTGGTGCGGTAGCTGCTCTTGTAGAAACCGTGGAAGCTGTCGGACAAGTTGGCAGCAAACTCCAGGTGAACTTCATACCTCCTACCTTTGGTCAGCACTGAGTCCGGCCGCAAGGCGAGCTGGTGGAACTGAGGGTACTCCAGAACCTGGAGGGGCCTCACGCCTTCAGGTGCCAGGAGCAGCACGTTGGACACCTGCATCTGCTTGGCGTGGAGAACAATGGTGTTGGTGTCTTCCCGCACGTCCAGCTGGATGCGAGCCACGCCGGAGAAGTCGAGGGTGGTCAGGTTGGGGTGGATGGTCAGGTCGTAGTGGAGGGGGAAGACGGTTTTGGGGAGTCTCATGCGGTCCCATGGGAATGGCTGGCCATTGGTGGCTATGGGGACACTCTTGGTTTGGCCTTGGTTTGGCAGCTGCGCCCCTGATGAGGGAGGAAAGGGGACGAAGAGCAAAAGCAGGAGAGGAGCCACAAACATGGTGACAACGAAGGCGGGAAATCCTGTCACCTGTAACACAAATATCACACAAGCAGACGGTTATGATCAGGCTTACTGTAGCTTTATTTCCTGAAGGACCTGGAGACACAAGTCTTTCACTTTCAAACACTTTCAGAATAAATGTATTCAGTGTTGGTGGCACATTCTAATATCTGTCTCATTTGCCTTCTAAAAAATCAGTGATAGACGGATAGTGAACCAAACTACCTGCACGCCAACACACAGTGAATAAGACGATGACAATGCTAAAAACACGACAGGTGAGCTGGAAGTGCGACACTTCCGACGTCGCACACATTTCCATTCATTTACAGTCACGAAACCAAATCGAGAAATACTCTTATTTGGCCCAAACCGAGGCTGTTGTTACGTCAGTAATCCCACACTCTTAATATCAGTCAGTTGTCGCGCTGTATGATAGAAATGTTCAACTTACTGTGTCGTCTTCTGCACGCAGTTTTTTTCAGAACGAATACTTACAAGAGCGAAAGTGAAAGAGGTGAAGGAGGAGGTGCATGCTGGGAGAGAGACAGAAAGAGGAAACGACGCAGTGACAACGTTAGATGTGAAGATATTGTTATTGTTATTACCGCCAATACGTCCTGAAGCTGTGTGAGCTACAGATAAGATGCTTTTTTGTTTTCAGGACATCTTTTCATGTCTGCGGCTTACGCAGGAAATGCAGGAGTTAGAGAGAGTTAGAGAGGAAACGTGCGGTGCAAAGTCACAACTGCATGACTCCAGGGTTATTAATGAAGAGCACCAGGGTATAAAAGTAGGACACTGAAGGAAACATCCACTGTGAACAGGAAGTTCCGTGTTGACATGCACTGTAATGGTATATTCCACCACCAGAGGGCGCCATTGTTTTGACAGTCTGACAGTCGTCTCTCATACTGTGTTTGTAAAAAGTACCCAGAAGTCATACTTGAGTGAAAGTGAAGATGTTATGTTAACCCTCATGCAACTGTTGTATTAATGCGTATCGCATACATTCCTTTTCTTTTAAATGTCAACCTCAGATCATATAATATATCTATAATACACTGTGTATATCATGTTTCAGTTAAACTTTTTTCCTTCACCCCACTGTCATTACAGCGTTAAATCATGCACCCCATATTATCAGGCTTTTATTCCGTGGTCCTGGATATGTTTCTGCAATTTTTATTATTTTACACCAGATATGTCAATTTACCTGTATTTTGGCCTGATATATGCTATTTCTCATGTGTGCTGTTTGCCATGTGATAAAACCAAACCCTCATGCAACTGATAAAAGACCACATTTAGTACCAAAAAATGTTCCATGTCAAAAATACCATAAAATGTGTGTGTGTGTGTGTGTGTGTGTGTGTGTGTGTGTGTGTGTGTGTGTGTGTGTGTGTGTGTGTGTGTGTGTGTGTGTATATATATATATATATATATATATATATATGTATATATATATATTTATATTTATTTCATAAACAAATGGTTACAATCCTGAAAACAAATTAATGATTTGTAATTACTATCAATGTAACCTAGTGAAAGTTGAAAATTATATTTAAATTGAGTATTTGCATAGAAGTTTTTGACATGGAACAATTTTTTGTACTAGTCTGAGTAATTAAAAAAAGTTTTTTAATCAGTTATCCGAGGGTTAAAAGGTCAAAACCATCTTAAGTGCTAAACCTTTGCTAGTCAGTTATACGTTGTGCTGTAAACCGAAAAAGGGAGACCGTGCTAACATATAGAATTAATGTCTGGGATCATACTATGCAGGGTGATGTGAAGTGTGTGAATGTGCAGGTTCACATCAAATGGGAGAAACTCAGTGAAGCTGTTGGGAGTCAGACAGGAAGCCGTCAGGCCTGCCTTATATCAAAGACTGCAGTAAGTGTCCTGAGTCACCTTCTCAGACCTTCATGTAGCCATGATGTCATATTAAAGTGCTTCCTCCTCTCCCTCAGTGAAAAGTGGGACTTGTCTGCAGTGTTCTTGTGAGCCCTGGGGTGATGAGTTTAGTGTTCACAACTGTGCAGCAAGTCAGCGAAGTGGCAGCTATAGTTGGAATGAACTCTGACCTGTATGGCGATCAGACCCAGAGAAGAAAGACACCTGGTCTCACAGATACCTAACAAAGGTCAGTGCCTGCAGATGTGGGGCCCAAATTAAAGGCAGAGTATGTAAGATTTGTCAGTTGCTGTTCATGAACACACCTAGATTGGTAAGTGATTCTTGTGGAGAGGTCGTTGAATACTGACAGTTTGGGATGGCAGACACCACTACAGTGTCACTGTTGGGACACCCAGACTGATACAGTAGTGATTGCTAGGCACGGCAGGACAACTTTATATGTACAGCACATTTCATGCAAACATAGTCAATTGTGGTTTACAATTTTTTTTTTAAATGGTAAAACAAAATACAGAAGTTGTTTTTTTCTGTCATCTGTCCTCAAGATTAAAAAAAACATGTAAATAAGGAATTCAATGAACCAACAGTTCAAAGAAACAAAAATCAGAAATTCTCTAAATCGGTTCAAAGCATTATAAATACACAAATGATTAAGGGAGAGAGGCGTGGTTTCCTTTGGGGGGTTAATTTTTCACAGGACTGTCATCAAACAAGTTTCATACTGAACGTCATGCACCACCGTGAAAATCTCCTTGTGGTGCAGTAGTTATGTTGCATGACTTATATACTTATTTATATGTTTGTATTGTTATATTTAAGTCAATAAACTGACTAACTTATTGATGTAATGAAGATGAGGATACACAATACAGGATTGTAGCAATACAAAAAGCTTCTCCCTCCCCATCATCACCTCAGCTTTGACTGATAGAACAACTACTCGTTCAGCAGATCAGAGGATTATATTGAGCTGAAAAGACAATTTGGCTCTTAAAAGTCATCTAGTACTTAATTCTTTGAATAGGGTCAATTTGCATGCATAACCTCCCTTAAGACACTTAAGAAACTGGCGAGGATCCAAAGTTTTAAACAAAATAAAAGAAGCTCTATCTCGAAATAGTTATTCCACACTCACTGTTTGAGTGTTAACATGCAAAATAAATGGATTTACACGGACCTAACACAGATAGACAAAGGGATAAAGTCCATCCCATCTGCAAACATTAACGAGTAAACTTTACAATGAGCATGTCTCTTTCTTATGGGAGGTCTTCTGCAGCTGCACCGGTGTTGCAGTGATCATTTGGGCCTGGCTTCAGAAGCAACACTAACACATTCCTGACCTTTGGAGAAAGCTCGCTGTCAGGCAGATTCAGGTGCAGCGAGAAGGGAAACAGAGAGGAGAATGATATTAAAGGTGGTGATTTCGGTCGTGTGTGCTGTTTCCGTGCTGACCGTAGGGATCCTGATCGGCCACTTTGGTATCGACAAGGGCAGCTCAGCACCGTCCTGGGTGAATGATGTGGCGAAGGATGTGGACGAAGCCCTCATTGAGAAGTTCTTGTCTGAGGTTGACAACATGCAGATTCAAGAGAACTTGAGGTGAGTTGATGAATGTTCAAATTTAGATTTTGTTCTTCAGTCAGACTTTTATCTTTGTTTATTTGTTCAAGTGAGCCACCTATAAACGGCAGCTTTTATATTTCAAATTGAGGTGTCTCGTTCTGAATAAATTGAAGGCTAATCAGCATTCTTATTGGAATAGTCCTTATTATAGACATGTTTGGTTTTGGACAGTACAATTTGAAACATCCAATTCAATCAAGATTTTCTGAAACCTCATCTTCCTCCACAGGGAGTTGACCAAGGTGCCTCATATGGCCACCACACCTGGAGACGAGCAGACAGTGAAGCTTATGCTAGAGAGATGGCGGGACCCTGAAACCGGCCTGGACGACGCCTGGAGAGAGGAGTACATGGTTTACCTGTCCTTCCCTGACACCAAGAACCCCAACAAGGTCACTGTAGGTGAGTGGACTTCTGAATGTGTAAAGGGGAGACGAGACGGTCACACCATCCCGCTCTGTTCAGTACGTTTATAAAGGCTTAAAGTCACTGGTTCGCTTGCATTTCCACACAATTTGTGATTGTTTATGAATATGGAGTGGAGTAAATCATCATCCTTTACTTCATGTGTTGTACTGTCTGATTTACTGCTATGAAAGCTGCTGTAAAACTGGATCTCATTTATCTGTAAGATCTGCAGGTCTATCCCAGGGAAGACAAAGTCCTCAAGCCACTCATGAATTTATTACATTTAGCTCGTGATGTTTCCCATCAAAATCAGCTTCATCTGGAAGTCATACTTTTTTGTTTTGAAATACCATTTAAATTCCAAACTCAACACGACGAACCACAAACAAAACTGGAACTAATCTATAAAAGTCCCCAGGTTTTGACAGCACTGAGCCGGTTTTCATTCTGCCAGAGTTTCACTTTATTTACCGGACGATCAGTCACCACGAGTTGTTTCCATTTCAGTGAGTCCATCAGATACCGTCATATACACTGCCAGAGAGAAAGAGAAGCCTTACACTGCCGACCAAGATGATCCTGAGGTGGTTCAGCCGTACGCTGCGTACTCCCCTCCTGGAAACCCAAAGGTAAAGAGCTGCATCCTGACGTATCTGAAAATCTATGAAACGCTCCTTTAGATCTCTGACAGCCCCAGGCAGAGCTTTTTATACATCTGATTAGTAAAGGTATCCCTTATCAGAATCATTCACACTGTCAATCACTGAGTCACTGAAAAAGTGGCCTGGCATTCAGTGCAAAAATCATTAAAATAACTATTCATCATTCAGTTTTACTTGTAAATACTCCAATGAATTCACAACTCTGTAGTTTTGTGTGCTTATACTGATAAAGGGACCTCTAATATATATGTACTTAATGGGATGAACAGAAAGGGCCCCATGATGTTAAGTCATTCTGACCTTAAAGTGCTGCATATAGTCCTCGACATTCTTACTAGAGGTCCACCGGGAATGTACATCTGATTTCCTACTGGGTGAGTGTATTTTTACACCAAATGAAGATTATTTAGAGTATTTTCTCACTATTTACACAGATGGGTAGAACAGTGGACGGATGAAAGGATATGCTGCGTTTATGGAACTTCCTGTTTATATGAAGCGCACATAACTTCTGAGAAGTAACTCACTGAAACAACAAGAAGCATGTGATTGTCACATCCCTGCATTACACAGCACACGCTTACCTGCGTTAACCTTTGAGGCATCATCTGACAGATAAGGCATATTTATCGCTAAGTCATTGTTGTAGTTATGGCTCATTAACATATTTTACTACTCTGCTGTCAGAAATAAGAATGTGTCTAACAGACAAGTCATTACCTTACAGCAGTGATGGTCCATGGTCTGATGATAAGCTTTCGGGGAAGGTTTAGTTTATACATGTTTATACAACAAGAATACATTGGAAGGGAAAGATGATAAAACATAGGAGACCAATAATTGATCTTTTTCTTTATTTAAAAAACATTTTTTTTTAACATTTTTTCAGTTTATAGTCGAAGTCAGATACTCTATGATTCAGGCTCAAACCTTTTGCATGTCTTATCAAGGACTGATAACATGACATGTTATGATTGATTGAGATGATAAACCAACAACAAAGGGCTCATCTGTTAAGAATGGACAAGGCCAGCTGTCTGTAATATCACTATCTGTGATCATATATATAAGGGGTGGAGGAGGCCATAATAAGGCTTTGAATGAAAATGATAAGGAATCAAATAAATCATGAACGTGATAAAAATACAGTATATATTTTTTATTATCTCCCAGACTGACAAAGGGCAGCTGTAATTATTACAATTTGTCTTGTTAAAAGATCACGTTCCTCATAAAAGATCTTACTCCTGCCAAAGGTTCATGGGTTGACTGCTCAAATTGACTCACTGTTGACTCTTCGGATGGTTTTAGGGGAAACTGGTGTACGCCAACCAGGGGAAACCAAGTGACTACCAGGAGTTGAACAAGACAGTGGACCTCAGAGGAACCATCGCTATCACCAGATATGGTGGAGCAGGCAGAGCTGCTAAAGTGAGTTTGCTTATAAAATTATAAGCAGGAACATTCTGTACAAGAGAGACAACAGTTACAAACACATTTTATTGTGATAGTGGAGAACATGTGTGAAAGTGTAATTACTTTAAAACTGTTTTATTATCATTTTATTAATATTAGTGTTATCATGCCTTGAAAATGTTTACAGACAGTATACAACCAGATGTGTTTATATTGCACTTTACAATCTTTTAGTTTCTTAATGAAGCTTGTAAGAAATGATTACAAAATATTTCACGTGTTCACTGCATCACTTACTCTCTGCAATGCACATATCACCAATCAGCACCATGTAAATAGGATGTATTCCCATATTAGAATTTAGAATAGGATTGGGTAAATCATTGTGAATATTTGGTTTGTGTATAGTTTAATATCAGTAGGGAAATGGTTGTACTGCAATGCCTCTAGCTGGTAGTGCCTGTTACATTAAGTTGAATTAAAACATAAATAAATGATGTAAATGAAACTCAAGTGTTGACAAATGCCGTATGTGTCTCATCCAGGCCATCAACGCAGCACCCTACGGTGTCATTGGTGTGCTTGTCTACACAGACCCTTTGGACATCAACGATGGTCTCATGTCAGACATCAATGAGACGTATCCTCACTCCTGGTACCTGCCTCCCTCTGGAGTGGAGAGGGGTGGCTTCAGCACTCACTATGGAGACTTGCGCACACCCTACCTGGCTGCCAAAGGTAATCACACAGACTTCGCAGTGGTGTTTTTATTGTGTCTACAGCTGCACTTTGGTACAATACTACCTGAAGGTGGGACATACCTTTAAAGATAAAGTTGGATACTTTTAAATCATTTTTTTACTATGTTATTGTTACTTTTCTATAAATTCCTCAGCATTATACTGTACTTTTTTTTTTTTTTTTTTGCAGAGGACACCTACAGAATTCCTGTTGAGGACATCACAGGGATCCCTCCCATTCCAATACAACCAATCGGATTTGAGGATGCCTACGTACTAATCTGGTTTGTGATGACAGATATCTGCTTTAGGAGTAAATACAGGCCAAAATGATTGCATGATTCTAACGTTTTTTTGTTGGTCATTTCAGTGAGCTGGGAGGAGAAGCAGCTCCAGCTGATTGGCAGGGAGCATTCAACTGTTCTTACAACATTGGAGGTCCGGGGTTCAAACAAACATCTGCTTTCAACAGCAGGTAGCCAGATACACTCAGGCATTAGCTGCATTTGAAGCTGATCCAGGAGTTTTTTTTTTTTTTTTTATTGAGCTATGCCTGTTCATAATCAAACCTTTCTTTTAAAAGTCTGATACAATCTATCTATCTATCTATCTATCTATCTATCTATCTATCTATCTATCTTGTTTCCTTCATCCTTATAACTTCCATCCTCTTTTCCAGCGATGTGAAACTGGAGACCTTCAATCATGGAGAACTGAAGAACTCCTCCAATGTCATGGGAGTTATCAGAGGGAGTGTTGAGCCAGGTGAGACTGGAAACAGTGTCCAAATCAGCCATTAGATTGAATCTGTTTTCACCTTGTAATCACTCTGTTTGTGCTCTGTGTGTGTGCATCCACAGACAGGTATGTGATCTATGGGAACCACAGGGACAGTTGGGTTCACGGTGCCATCGACCCGAGCAGTGGGACGTCAGTCATGTTGGAATTGACCAGAGTGTTGGGAAAGATGGTAAAGCAGGGTGAGGATACTAAAAGCTGTACAAACTTCTAATTGTTTGGCATATATGGCTGAATAAAGAGTTATTTTTTCATTCTTGTCTGTGGCAGGCAAATGGAGGCCTCGCAGGTCAATAATATTTGGAAGCTGGGGAGCGGAGGAGTTCGGCCTTATCGGCTCTGCAGAATACACAGAGGTGATTTCAATGAATCCACAAGCTCAGACATCACACTAACCAACATTCTTTATTTTTTGTTTGTTTGTTTTAAGGCAAGAAAGATCACTCTTCTTTTAAAAAATGGAATTCATAAAGCAATTGTTGTTGTTCATGTGAACACGCATAGGTTTTATGGATACAACCATCCTTGGCATGGTGTCTAATGATATCAAACTTTAGATGGATACTCCTGTTTAACAAACAACAACAACAATCACTAAAAAACACAACTCCAGCTAACTTTTCTGACCTGATTAAACTGCTTGTATGTTTACTGTCACTGACAAATATGACCTACATCTTGTCTTTTCTCCAGCAATACTTCACCAAGCTCAGTGAACGGACTGTTGCTTACATCAATGTGGATATAGCTGTCTTTGGTAAGAAGCCCTTCCTGCCTCCCAGGAGTAGACATCCAATGCCTTGTAACAGTCTCAGTCACCTGGACAGATGCCGCGATAAAGTTGGACAAATTATGACAAAAACTACTTGTTTTGAAAAATGAAAACTTGTTAAAAAATGAACATTTCAACACAGATGTTTCTAGGTTTGTTCTGGAAACTTTCTGAATTATTTTATGGTACACAACGCATGAAGAGAAATAGCTGTCGCTATAGGTTGTGTTAACTGACTGCCAGTCTTGTGCCTCGGAGCTGTTCAAGTTAATGGTAATGCTAATCCAAAAACCCGCATTCGTCTTCCACTCCTCAGCCAACGCCACTCTCAGGGCTTCAGGGATGCCGTCAGTACAGAATGTCATCTTCAAAGCAGCAAAACAGGTGAGCTCTTTAAAAAAAACAACTTATGTCACTCCAGGTGGTTCCTTTCTAGAAGTTTAAGGAGGCTGTTACATGAAAATGTGTTCCTTGTCCAGGTCAATGCAGCTGGAATGGAGTCAACATCTGTGTACGACAACTGGATCAAATATTCCAACTGGACAAGCCCGGAACATGGACTCATTCCCAAGTAATGGACCACAGTTAAACCTCATGAGTTTTCCTCACATCTTGCATTGCATCATGTGAAAAGAGTTATTTAGGTTTTTATTTTACATTTTTTGGAACTTTGCAGAACTGATTGGTTGTTGGCCCATTGCTGATCTATTGCTGTCTTACTTTAACAGGATGGGACACCTCACAGGAGCAGGGAGCGATTACGCTGCCTTTGTCCATTATCTGGGAATCACTGCCATGGACATTTCATACACATATGACAGGGTATGACAGAAGTCCTCATAAGCTTGCTGCATTTGAATTACTGTACTACAATACATTTTTGTGTAATGACCATGTGAGAGGCTTTATGTACAGTAGGACATGGACACCAAATTAATTCAAATAAAAGTATTTTTTTTAGTCCTCTATTGTCATTTAGTTTCCTTCATTGGGTCCAAGGCACATTCCTCCTCCCTGTAAATTGGATAAATCTTACATTTGTTGCACTTTGCTGTCATTCTGCACTGTTCCTCTTAAGTTGTCTTATTTTGTCTCGTTTGAAACAACCTGTCACCCAGCAAAGGTTTTTCTCTGCCTCAGTGAGCTTGTGAGGAGAAATCAGAAGTGAACTGATCTCATTCAGTCAGTCATGTAACTTCTATTAGATTGATTTGATTTCTTCTTACAGAGTAAAACAAACGCTCGGATCTACCCTGCTTACCACACAGCATACGACACCTTTGACTACGCCTCAAAGTACATTGATCCAGGTGGGTAATGATGTCACATACCGGAGATTCTTGTAAGCCCTGATCCCTTTTTCTGTCAAGGTACTGCAGATTATGCTGTCTTTCATGTCATAACAGTGGAAAATGTGGTCTATTTCAACAAAGAAGCTTTCATTTCTTAGTTTTTTAGTCATTTTCTCCAACTTCGGATTTTAAATTTGCCAACTACAAAGAAAGTATTTTGAACTACATTTTTCAAGGAAGCTGATAACCAAACTAGATAACTCCCCCAAGGCCAATCTTTCTATAGTTTAACGTCTTACATTGTGAAGTAATAAGTAGCTCAAAGTAGCTTCCCCGACACTGATTCTAACACTTCGTCCTCTCAGGGTTCTTCAGTCACCAGGCTGTTGCCAGGACAGCAGGGAACGTCCTGATTCGATTGGCGGACAGCCTGGTGTTGCCACTCAACTGCAGTGACTATGCTGAGCTTCTGGAGATGTACCTCAGCAGGGCAGTGGATCTATATCAGAGCAAACTGCAAACCATATCCATCTCCATGGGTAAGGACAGGACTGTTGGAGAAGAGTTTATGTTTCAATATGTATAGACAAGAATGCAGTGAATTTGATGTCTTCTTTCTTGTGTTTTGACTTGAGGGGCCATCTTGCGCCAAAACAGCTGGAATAATTGACTTTCTAAATTATTTATCAGCGATGTTTCTGACTGGAACCTGTATTCCCCAAAATGCTCTTTGTAACAGGAAAAAAACCTGAAGACATCTGTGCTAAAAACATGTCTTCTGGCTGCACTTAAGAACAGAACAAACAACAGAAACAACATCTGTTTCTCCTACTAGAGGGTTAGAGAGGGTGAAATCTTTGCCGAGAGGCTGCACAGCTGACCTGTGTCTTATTTCAGAGCCACTAAAAAGTGCAGTGGCCAGCTTTCGCAGTGCAGCTTCTCATCTGGACCAGATGATCCTCAGTTCAGACCTGGCAAAAGAAACGTAAGAGCAACATCATACATATGTTGTTATCTCCTCTGCTGCACACATATAAATTAATTTCAGTCCATCCCCTCTCTCTCCGACTCTCTTCTCTTAGACCAATGAAGGTCAGAAGGATCAATGACCAGCTCATGCTGCTGGACCGAGCTTTCTTGGACCCTCTTGCCTTCCCAGATAAATATGCATTCAGGTAAGAACATTTTATGACAGCCTCAAAATAAAACTAAGCTGCCATGTGTAGTTCCTCTGTACTTGACAGTCATAAGGTAAATGCATGCAAAGGCAGTAGGAGGAATGGAGGGTTATGCCACTGCCAATTTTCCTGATCACTACAACACTACTGATTCGGATTCCAACTATTGTTTAATTTTGAAAAAAACATTAATGGTTGCCAGATTCAGTTTCACCACTAAGTTGACATTTTTTAAAAGGAATGTCTTGTCTTCTCTGTTTCCTTGTGTGATACACAGGCATGTTATCTGGACCTCAAGCAGCGCTGGCATGTCAACCTTCCCAGGTCTGGCTGATGCCTTCGCTAAGGCTGAGTCATCAGGACAGTCTAGCGACTGGGACAAAGTGCACTACCACTTGTCCGTCCTGAGCCAGAACATCGCGGGTGCTGCCAACACATTGGTTGACGTCATATAGAACAGGAGGAGGGAGGAGAGAGACTGCACTTGCACTGTGATTTTATTTTATTTTTTTCAAAAAGATAGGGACCTGGAGCCGGTTAGGCCATGATAGGACTATTTATGGACGATATTAAGTGAGGTGATATAGGAATAAATAAACAAAGCACACCACTGAAAAGTAAAATGATTGATGTATTCTACTTTTGTAACATGATTAAAATATTTCAATATGATGAATGTTTTTTTTTTAAAACACTTCATTAAAGATGAACTACAATTATTATTGTTATTATAGATTTAGTTATTCTAAATTAACACCAGCTGTTAAACTGAATGCACAATGAGCGCCATAAGAACAATAATGAAGAAAAGGCTATGACAGAAATGTCACTGACGTTACAAATGACATAAGTGACACATATCCACCTCATTAAAGTAAAAAAAGGTACAGACACTCTCTTATTTTCCATGTGCTTATAAAATAAAAAAAACTGTCTTTGTTTTCTTAACCACCTCATTAAAACTGAGGAGATGACAGGATAACTGAATATCTCTAAATCAGGGGTTCCCAAATTTAAAAGTACTGTATTTTTAAGATGGAAAATGGTCCTTGGTCCCCAAGTTTCCACACTATAAGTGTCCACTATTCTCAGAACTGAAAAAGTATAATTAGTGATAAATAATAATTAATAAAATGTACTTGTTAATTTTCCTTTATAAACATCTGTAAGGCTGCATGTATCATTATGGCGGTCCAGCTTTGGCCCGAGGGTCCCACTTTGGGCAGATCTAATCAAACTGAATGTTGATATTACATCTAAATCTGTAGAATAGTGTCAAATCTGACTTTTCTTTATTGTTGATGCATTTCAATATTGAGGTATTTCAATAAACTTTTTATATAAATGTAAAGAACTGAGTGATAGCAGAGTGTTCCTTTGTTCTCACAGCAAAGATCTCTTCAGAATTACAATTTAGAGTACTGACATTGACATGGTACTATTTTTTTATTTCAAAGATCAAATGCTCACACAAGATCTGTGTGACTGTGTGTGTCAAATGTATTTTGAAAGGAGCCGTAAGCCACCAGACTGAAAGGGAAAAGCTGACAGACACTGCAGAGCCATTACGCCAGAGTGATGCAACGTAATACTGGGTTAATGATCCAGAAATTAATGGATCAAGACCATCCTCCACTGGTGTAATGGCACACAATGGAATGATGTTTAAGTTACAAGAACTGGCGCAAAGGTTGGTCCAATTAAGTGGAATGCTTGTGAGCTGTCAGGGATATCAGGCAATCGGCACCTTGATATGTCAGCGTTCACAGCAACATGAGATGACAATCAGAGCTCCAAAGACACTAAATCACCTGAAGCCAGACTGCAAGTGCAAATTATCGAATGCTTCATCTGGTTTGGTCTGGGAAACATCGACTGCACCTCACTGAAAACCTACACATACTTTATGGGCCTCAGTTGCATCCTGTTTTAGGCTGCTGCCTGGGTGCAGGCCTTATTGTGCAGCCGCAATACTACTTCCTATCACCAGGGGTCAGAAAATGCTTTGAGACAATCCTTAGAGCCAAGTCAGCATTTGGGATTAGTGTTTGGGAAGTGTAGCTTCCACAAAATTGAGTAGCAGCAGTGGCAACAAATCACTACTGAAATGGTAATCGAAGACGAACGGTGACAACATCTGAGGAGAGAAATGAGATGGAAGAGTATAAGCATGAATAAAATGTCTACTCCTTAACTTATTTCCTGTTCAGGCTCTCCTGTAAACACAGGTCTCTCAGGGATTGCTGGTTTTATCCAGACCCCTCCTCTCTGGTTAAAGCCCACAGTGTTAGTCACGCTCATCTGAGCCCTTGCAGCCGCTGCAGAAACACAATTTGGGGGTAGCACTGGTGTGTAAATGAATAACTGTGAGTTTGTGTGGGTTGGTAGTTCTGAGTGGTGGATGGGTACGTTTATGTTCATCTTTCATCCTCCCTCGAAAAAGAAGGGTTCCTTCGGTTCTTGGTTGTTCTTAAATTACAAACACTTCTACTTAGTGACGTTAAATGTCACTTAGCAGCATGGTGAGGTTTTTAAAAGTGGCCTATAAAGCAACACATTGACACCTAACAGAGCCCTGCAAGCGAGCTGAATGTCTATCAGTCACAAAAACTACGTAACAAGCAAGGACATATTGAACATGTGTTGTGAACAGAGGACAAGCAAACTAATACAAGTCTCATTGTGGCAGTATTTGCAGTCGCTTTGGGTTTTCTTTGTTTATGCAATTTTGTCCACACACTGTTTTTTGTTCATATTTTAATCTTGTATAAGCAAAGTCTCCTGACATTGTGAATTGAGTATTGCAGGAATGACTGGCTGTTTTGTTGGTCAGATTTAAATTTAGATGTTCCTCCATATTTTTAGCTGGGGAATATTTACAGAGGACGACTCCTCTTTTAAGCAACGCAGTGCTCGACATTAACACAGTTTGATGTCAATATTTGCAGACTCGCCCAGAACAAATGAAGTCTGTCTGTCTGTGACTCAGCCTGCCAGTAGCTGCAGTGGCGCAGCAGAAGTTGGGGAAGGAAGCGCTTTCTGTCTTAAAAGGTTCCTCTCAGGCAGATTTGTGAACATCTGCAAGATAGAAATCAAATTGAATCTCGGTCCTCAGGCTTTCTTTTCTGTCAGCTGCTTCCTTTATTCCATGTTGTGGTACTTATCATTTCTGGTATGTCTCAAATAGAATGGCCCGTTGACACATGAAAAGTTTTCGATTTCAATATATCTATTGAATTTTTTACAACATAGTGTTGAGAAAATGTGTTTAAAAGGGCAACTCCAGCAATACCGCATGTGAAGTGCAGTGTGCTTTTTGTAGTAAGTTGTATGGGTGAGACTTGTGCAGCCCACTGAGTACTATTAGTTGAAACATTATATACTGACACTGATGAAAAAAACTGTCTTTAATTCAGAATAATCCCATCTGGTTGATGACCACTGAATTGGGTGGAAAGTCACGGGGGAGTAGCAGCAAATGATGAGGTAAAGAGTAGGATTTCCACAATCGCTGTCAATCAAAAACGACAACAAACACAGGTGCTACTCGCCAGTCGCAGAGTTTATTCTTTTAAATATACATAGACTTTATCCCCATATTAAATACCCCACCACCCTTCCCTCCCTCATCATCCCTCCCTCCTCCCTCCGCCCGATTCCTCCCACTCTTAATTCTCCGCTTTCTCTGTTCCCCCCGCTCCAGAGAGAAAGCTCGTCCGGCTGAAAAACACACTCTACTTTGTGCAGCATATTGCTTATTAAGACATTTGCGAAAAAACATAAATTAAAAATACTACAGCTTGTTGGGTTTTTTTTTCTCTCAATTTGCTGCTCCAACATCTGACTCTTTTGAACAGAATCTTAAAAAAACGAAAAATGAAAAAAAGATACGGCACAGTGTCCCTCAGTCTGGCTACACAACATGAACTGGATTCCCCTGTTTTTCACTACATGGTATGACCCTCCTGGTTTTGAAGTGTACACAGTGGTCCATACTGTGGTAAGTGAAATGGTAGGAAGAGAGATGTATTGTTTTTAACAGATGTCCTGGGTTTGGTCAAATCATGTCTGCGTTACTTTTTATCATGTGTTAAATGATGAGACATCCGAGATCAAGATGGCCGATTCGGCTTCAGCCTTCGCTTTCTCAAGCATTTGTGTCTTTGCTCCTCCGCTGGTCAGAAAGTGTGTGAGTGTGTGAAAAGGGTGAAGGGAGGGTCATTACGTCATTCTCCCGACAATCAAGGCATGTGCTTATTGTTTTGTGGCCTCTTGTCAAATTTGAACTGGTGGAAATGATTGGTCCGATGAGGTGGCTGGAGCTGCAGGCAGAGTGAAGGACAGTGTGATACGGCACTAGAGGAAAATTCAGTTGTTTAAGTCACAAGGCATGCATGTTAACACTGAACTCAGTCTCCACCAGAAGTGTTTCAGCTGTGACGTGTGTGCTGTGTGCTGTGTGCTGTGTACGTGTCAGTGTTTGTACAGTCGAAGGTGTCGTAAAAAGTCCTGCTTTTTGACTGCATGCGGGATGGGCTGCTCCTTTGCTTTTAATTCTAATATCTCAGAGAATAAAAGATAGAAGGAATGCCATATTTGGTTCAGTTTCCCATCACCAAACTGTTTTGACTTTGAATAAATGCATAAAAAGCAGGGCTTTTACTAACGCCGACACTGTATCATATGTGCACCTGTGTCTTGTGTGCATGTGTTGCTCATCAAGTCTTATCAAGTTTTGTGTCCATCATTCTAGCAGTCTGTCTGTTTCCCTCCCTCCTTCTATAGGAAGCACAAGAGGGGCTGCGTTGGCGTCGGAGAGGGTCAGAGGGTCAAGCTGGGGGTCACACACGGGGGGAGTATTTGGGGTTTCTTGGCACCTCGGTGAAAGATTTCAGCTCATAAGGGATCCCTGTGTCCACTTCGATGGATTTGCGGGAGAATAGCAGCCGGATATCATTGTGCAAGTAGATCTTCCCAGATTTGGAGCTCTGGAATCTGAGAAAGCAAGAAAAGAAAAATAAAACACTTTTTTATCACTTAAAAAGGGAAAGTTCTCAAAGCTAAAGTACATAGTTTTCCTCTTACATGTAGCGCTATTTGTCTGTCTAGATTCTTTTTCTGAGTTCCTGACCTTTGGCGATATCGGTCATAGAGTTGTCTGCCTTCTCTCAGAAAGGAATGGAACTAAAATTGCACTCATCTTGTAACGCTCAAAGCGCCAAAAAGATACATTTGAAAAACTCAACAGCAAGGTCTCTTTCCCGAAATCATATCCCTGTTATTATATTATTATGTGAGCACTTTCATGTGGGATGTACTTTCTTTCTACTGAACTACACGCACAAACCAAATCACTGCATAGAAGAAGCGCACACTGAGATAACTAAGCAAGCCAACGTTACAGCTCATCGAGGAGGACGCCACTAATGGGCAGTAATGTTTACATCCTGCTTTCACAAGCACCTTGTCCATGAGTAGATGCACATGTTTATGTACTGGTGGGTACAGATCAGTAGATAGAAAATTATTCCCAACCCTAACTCTGATGCTGTAGTTTCTCTCTGTTTTAATGCCTGTGCAGATTAGGGATATTTTAAATGTGTTATCATTGCTTTATTAGACTTTTCTAGACACAATGTTGACTGATAACACAAAATATAGAGACAATTTCTGACAGAACATCAGGTGGTAGCAAGTAACGCAGATGGCTGAGAGCTCAGTCGCACCTGAGATGTATCAGGTAGCAGAGAATCTTCTTCCTGTCGAGAACTCCGCCTCCTGGGGACACCTCGCTTTTCCCTTCAACCCCCTCCTCCACAGGCACCAGGAAGATACGGTGGCGCAGGAAGGTCATGTGATTGACGGGCATGTCGCCGAAGTTGTAGGTCACCAGGAACATCTTCACCACAGTTTTGTTGGGATTAAATAAGGTCTGAGAACAGAAGTCAGACCAAAGTCAGCATTTAAAACAGCACAAATAAGAGTGCAGCAGTTTTAAATTAATGAGACTATTTTTTTTTTTTAATTCAAATGACAAAAGAATTATTGAACATGGTTTCACCCTTGCCATGAAAAGCACAAGATTAACCTACCACTTGAATGGTCCCTGCTTTGGGTATGCTGTATCCTTTCTTTCCAAGAGGCTCAAGGGATATCACCCCCTGTGAGGGAAAGAGACATGGCACTGATTGAATGTCCTCATTCACTGCAGTGGTGAAATAAGTCTTCTCTTTGGTACACTTTAATAGCTGAGAAACTTATACAGCAGGGTCAGGATGTGGCTTAAATGTGCTAAAATTAAACTTACATCATTAAACTTGCAATTTTCATTTCTGGTTTTATTCACTGACAAGACATGTCTGTTTAAGTTATGCATCTACAATTAAAAGGGACATCAAAAACGCCAAATAAACAACACTAAAAAATCTAAAATGCAAGTGGATGAACTCTAAAATATGTGAGTCAAGCTACAAAGGCAACTACACACTAATATGTTAAATGTACATTTACAGTTCAAAGAACTGAATCATAAGAAGCCTAACACTCACCGCGTCAATTCAAAATCAACATGAGGCATTAAGCTGGTTTCCAAATAGCCACAGACTTATTATGAGTCAGAATAAAGTTGTTCATATGTTAATGCTGATCCTTCTTTACCAAGGACTAGGAGACTGTATATATCATTATTTGAGCATAGATATTGTGAATGCATTGTATTCTGTGCTGACGTGGACAGATGTGGGAAAAGGCTGCCACATTTTTCATGCATCTGGTTCTGAGGAGGCAAGCCAACATCAATTTAGTTGAAGCCAATTCTATATTTATTATTGTTTGGAGTACTTGTTCTGATCCGATTTGTTTTTCTTTCAATGAGTGTACTTTTTTCCTGCTATCAGACAAACCATCTGCTACGAGAAATAAACAGTGCTGTTTTTTGTTTGATTTATTGTTTGTGCTTGACTGAATGTGCACACAACTACACACAAACACACAATATCTTACAGACACACACACATACACACACTGACCAGGAAGGGTGAGGGCGCGCTGTGCTCTGAGATATCGTAGTACGTAACCTGCACAGGCAGGGTGACGTGCTGCGGGCAATAGGAGCCACTGGCACCGATCTCAGCTGTGAAGCCTTCGATCCGGCCTGACGGGGAGAATCGACCCTTCAGTATAGACTCCTGAAACAAATGAGAGTAGAGGGTATAAAGTCATGAACATGAGCCTTTAAAACTCTTCATACTACTTAGGGTTCATAAAGGACATGGTTTACTGTTGCACCCTGAGTCAAGTTTGGCCACAGAATCAGAGAAATGCCCAACTTTGTGAAATCCGTGAAAAATCCATATTTACGTATATACGTATGTATCTGCAGGTCGACAACATTGTGAGCAAAGGTGAGTTGATTTTGCATGAAATAATGAACTCACTTGATTACAATGTTACCCTTTCTACCCCATTTAGTGACAATACATTATAATTAAAAAAAACACATAGTTTTAAATAACTCCCTGAACTTTACTTACAATTATCATTTTAATGGAATTTTCTTGTACATCAAGACATCAAAATTTGGACCATTTCTTGGCACTCCATAAATGTCCCAATAACTAAAGTGAAGTTTTCTTAACAAAGACTGACAGTCTTGCTGACACTGTCAGAAAGATGTTGACTCATATATATTTGAGCATTAAGATCATACTGTAGTTAAAAACACCCGTCAATATAATGTAGTCCAGTTCAACATCACTCTACTTACCAATACAAGACATTTACAACAATGTCACCACAACCTGAACAATATAATCTTAGCAAAAGAAGAATTTATGACTGAGATGTATTCGATTGTAAAGGTCTGCTTAGGTAAGGTTGTTAAGGGAGAACCAAAACTCTCCTGGCTCCACCTGCAATGATACCCCAACACAGCACTGTTTTTGACCTGCATTCACTTGTGTCTCCTGAAGTTATTAAAGAAACTTTTACAATTTGTACCTCAAAGTTGCCAAGTAGCGATCTGCTGATGGATGATGAGGGCCAACTGGAACGTGTGGAGCGGCCGGTGTCTGTGTGTCTGCCGCTGCGCAGCTGCCGACTAAATATGACCGCAAACACACACAAACAGACCCGTGGTTAGTGGCTAACATCACACTAATTTTGTCTTAACCAACATGTCACATGCCTCTGAGTGTGTCTCAGTATTCAAGTCCAGACACAAAACCCTTTAATTTAGAGTTACATCTAACCTACGCAAACTCCCACTGTCTTTCCTTGTGTTGCTGGTTTAAAGGGACAGTTCATCACAACATTGACATTTTTCCACTCACCTGTAGTGCTATCTATTCATCCAGATTGTTTGAATTGCCAATAGATGTTCGGCTTGTGGCGCTAAAGGGGCCAAAAGATATATCCAAAAACCTCAACAGCAATGTCTCTTTCCAGAAATCATGACCGAATTGCGCACGATAACCCAGAAAACTTGTTGCAAGCGCTTTCATGTGTTTTCTCTCTATGCTCTGTGCAGAAAGAAGTGTGCATCTACTCATGCACAAGAGGTTAGTTAACTAAGCTAAGAAAGCTGGCTAACATTACAGCTCAGCCAAAGACGACACAATTAAAGTTTACATCCTGCTCTGTCATGAGCACAAGCCTCTCGTCCATTAGTCGATGCTTCCTTTTGCGCATGATACAGTTGCCGATTGTAGCTTGGTAGAGAGACTGTTTTGACATGAAATGGCTCAAAGATTATTTTGAGTAACCGGGTCATGATTTATGGTAAGAGACATTAGTATTTTTGAGTGCCAAGACCCGAGGGCCATCTATTTTCAATATATTCTAAGGCATATTATTAGGCAGATGTCTGTACAGCTAATATCTTGACGACTGTGTAATTCATCCTGAAACAATCTAAATCAATTAATAGCACCACAGGAGACAGATGCAAAAATATGTAATTTAGACTTTGAGTATAACTGTCCATTTGAATTTTTTTCTCTCATCAGAAATATGACATAGCACTCACCTCTTCAGCCGCAGCCCACTTTTAAGCCGTCTCCCTGATCTCGTGCAGTCTGTGCCAGTCTGAACAGGACAAAAAAAAAGGAGATTATTATTTGTTTTTCTTTATCATTATAATGCCAGATTTATGTCAGCACCAAGCTATTCACAAATGAGAGATTCTCAATACACACAGAGAAAGTAAAGATATTCAAACAAAGAACAAATAGGCATGTGTTTGTGTTTCTGCATTCACGTGAGAGAAGTTTCTATGTGTAATTGTGTATTCCAGGTTTCCTCTTACTTACAGAGCGCTGACTATTGGAAGTTGCACTAACATTTCCCATTTCCAAGCTGCGGTTCATCGTAAAGGCCACCCAGCTGTCGGATGCCTCATCACTGGCCAAACCTTTGCTACCTGCTAGCCATTTGCCTGCAGCAAACCTTTCACTCATGGTCAGCTTCCTGGTATTAGCTAACTCTTGGCTACACTGGCTCTCTACAGAGCATGGAGTTCTTTGTCAGCTTGTCGTCTCATCGTCGCTCTCGATCAAAACCACAGACGGCATTTTCGAATATCAACAATATATTGTCCCAAAAATATATTTTTCTAACTTACTCAAAAAACCGGTTCCTGTGATGGCTAAGCCTTGCTCCCTGTACTCTTTGTCCCTTTTTTGAATACTTGAGCCTTTCTTAAATCTGTTTCTCCCTGCCCTTCCCTCGCACAACACTGAACACCTCTATCCACGGTGTTCCCACCACTGTATGAAACCTAACTAATGAACTAGTGAACCCTATTGTCACCATTAGCACACCCCCCATCCCACCAACGTGCACACATAAAGCTCTTTCTGGCCTCCCAATGTTCAAAAATGGCCAATTCACTTCCAGAACCATTTTTCAAGCAGGATGTATGTACATGTGTGTGCGCGCCTGTGTGTTTGTGTGTGCATGTGTATGGGAGACGCAGCACAGTCATGTAGGGGGAACAATGGTACTCCCTCAATGGGCTTTATTCTGGAGCTACTCAGCCTGTTCCAGCGTGGTGTGATAATGAGCCGGCCATCACTTCATTCTTTCACTATTTACCTTTTCTCTTAGTTTCCCTTTATTTACACCTTGGCCACTTTTCCACAACCCTCAAGGCTCGCAGATGTCTTGCCATCAACCACTGACTTGAAACAGCTATTTCTTATTCTGTATTCAAAGTTTTAGGAGCCTTCGCATATGGTGGTCTCAATGTTTTTGGTCTAAAAGCACGGTATTTGCATGCAAATGTGCACATGCTGTTTTACTATGCATGCTGCAATAAAATCTCCTTGAGCTTCTTTCTCACAGTAGTAGCAACTCAATATACTATAAAATCATGACAATAGGATAAAGACATCAAGATACAGCAATACATTTATCTGTCACATCTATAAATTCATGACTCTTGCACTCAGTTATTTAGAAATACAGCCAAGTTGCAGAACAGCTCATGTTAGCTTTAAGTGAGCAAAGTTGTTGGAACATTTGGCTGATGAATCAGAGTAATTTCCTTAGAGAGATGGATGATGCATGTTTGTGTATGCATGCGAGTTTGCTGACCTTAGGCCGGTCCCATGCAGAGGGCAGCAGGTGGTTCCAGTAAGGGGCGGCTTTAGCATCAGTGCTGCGACATGATGCTGGGCCAAGTCCTGGAGCCAGCAATGACAGCCTGCTTCTCTTGGATGTGGAGGGTCCCTCATCATCTGAACATGACTCCCCAGTATCGCTCGGGGACAGCAGTCTCTTTTTGACCGGCCAGTGGCCTCCAGAAGCGAGGCGGTGGCCATTAGTGCTGGGAGTTTTCTCCCAGGAAGCCAGGCCATTAGAGGAGGAGGAAGCAGTCTGGGTGGCACTTCGCTCAGGTGGGGAGGATTCAAGTCCGACTTCCCATTCGGTGGCCTCCCCTGGTTCCTGCAGCTCTGTGTGGTGTGGGGGCGAGAAAGGGCCTGGAGGGCTGGTGGGACTGGTAGGGTTGGGAATCTCATATGTGGACATCTCATATAAGTAGGGACTGGGCTGGCCTCCAGATGAGCCATTATTGAAACTTTCACTTCCGGGGCTACTACCTAGTGGGTAAGTGGGTGTGTGGCCCCCATTAGGTGCCTCAGTCCTGGCCGAACCTCCGATAGAATGGCCCTGGTCACACAGATGACTGTGTGGGTCACACATTGGGGGAGATTTAGGTGAGAGAGGAGCAAACACATCAGGAATAGGCCTATCATGATTGTGCTGAGTTGGGCGTCGGGAGGGGTTGTGGCTTGGGGAGAGGGGTGGAGACCTGGGTGACAGTCCCCCCTCAGAGTCTCTGTGCTCCATCTGTGTGCAAGAGTATACAGAACCAGGCCCAGCTGGGCCCATTGCTAACCCCATCCCAACACCTTGAGCAGGGGCTGGCCCACATAGCACCCCTCCCTCAAACGCCTCCTTATCTGAGGTGTCCCCCAGGTGAGGGCGCTTATGAGTCAGCTGGGGTTCCTCTAGCCCCCTTTTCACACCCAACCGGACAGGCCTCTGTTGGGTATCAGTGTGGGATTCGGTGGAGGTAGAAAATCCCCCCAACTGGGAGAAAATAGAGAGCTGGTAGACCTTTTGGAGACGTAACTCCTCCTGACCAAAGTGCCTTGGTGCCCCAGGTCTGACCCCAGAGTCTAGGCCCTGTGTTGGGGCTGTAGGTGGAGGCAGGTCCCCCTCCTGGGCTGGAAGCTCTAACGGAGCCTTTTTGTGGGCTAACTCCACATGAATGTGCCGCATGGTTTCTACGCTGGAGGATAAGAGTCCTGACTAAATTCTGTGCAACAGGGTCAAGTAGGTCCTCACAAGTGCCAGAGCAAGATGTTCCACAGGAATAGGAAGTCCTATAGTTCCTGCTGTGATTTTGTCAGATGGTGTGAATCAGGAAGCTGAGCCGCACAGCACCTGAGAGGAACATAATACAGTATTATTACTCAGAATAAAAAACAAAAGAAGAGTTTGATAAAGCAATCGATGATGGTTGACTGTATGTCTGAGTGATGGAAAACGACAAAAGGGCATTGAGCCATCAACAACGATGTGAGCACATTTAATTATACATTTCATTCTTTGGGTTCTTATAAAATATGACAAAAAATAACTCATTTCATTCTGTATGCAGGTTTTCCTGTCTTTTCCAGTGTTTTCTGCCCTGACAAATTATCTTGCCACAAAAGGAAAAACAGCTACTTATATTTATAGATAAAGTTGATTGAGTATAACACCACTCAGGACGTTTCAACTCTAAAACCGCATGAGGACACAGCTCTTGCATTGATGGGACACTTTACATGATAACATTCAGGGCAGACTTAAGCCTATTTTGTCTTTTCTGTAATTGAAAACATAGATCAAAATCAGCATTTTACCTCTGTGCCCGTCCTTGTCTAATTCTGCCCGTGTGGACGACCTGCATCTGGCCCAACATCTGGAGATTGTGTCTTGAATAACCTACTAGAGGAACCCGTCTATCTCCATGGCAGCTGCCATGAAACGACTCCAACATCCCAAGACGGGTAATCAGGAAACAGTAAGGACTCCAGAGAAAACAGGAGTGAAGGAGGAGGGCGAGGGAGCAACGACCTGAGGAGAAATAAAAAAGATAAGTTGTTGGTCAAAAAAGAAAATGCAATGATAGATTTTATAATTCAGAATTACAAGAGCGCATTTATGTACAATGGACTACTGGAAGAAAACTGAAGAAATTCCACTTTTGACATGCATGCTTGTTAAACACCTTTAATACATTGACAAAAAATAAGAAAAATGTTTTGGTATGTTTTAATCACTGTAAGTTGCAGGCAACTTGGCCACACCAATTGATCGGTACACGTTATCTGCATTACCTTTGTTTGTAACATAAACACAATGTTTTTTTTAGATCCAGGTCATTATAAATGAATGCTCTGAATATTATATTCAATTACAGCACCTAAATCCTACACAATAGACATGTAAATAGAGACTCGTCTGAAATAAGAGAAATGGAAATCATCGTCTTGAATGCTATAACTTACCAGAGGGGCGAAGTGTCAGTGATGCAGGAGGCTCTTTGGAGGAAATGTATCTGAACAGGAATCTGAAGTAACTCTATTGGGGCTCCATCTGTGATTGTCTGATAGCCAGACACGCCCTCCTTGATCACCTGGGCGTATGGTGTGGCAAGGCTGTGGCATCATGACAGGGTCATTCCACCCAGAAATCCTGAGGAGACAGAAAGATATAGAAACCAGTGGTCAGTCAGTTGCTTTTATCTTACCCCCTGCTTATACATGTACAGAATATGACTGATACTGATTTTCACAATGATATACTTATACGTGTGCATACTTGAGCAGACATACACTGCAGTTGAACATATTGTGCAAACATGGCAAAATGGAAATCAATATTTAAGCTTGTTCATAAACTTGAGAAGAACACAAAAGACAATTCAATCGAAAAATAAATTCCCATATAATGTTAGTAATAACATTTATCACTCATTACCTTTTATTTTCTATAACCAAAGTTCCTCATTTTGAGAACAAAAACTCAAAGACTCTGGGCTGAGGATCAAACATGGAGGAGCCAGTTCAAATGGTGCTAGGCCAAGAGAAGGGGGACGTTTTCCGACCCACTTGGACCAGAACTTGGGAATGTGGGGGGGGGGGGGGGAAGTGAGCCGTCGCTGTGGCAACCAGTAGCCCAAGGATAACGGCTCCTTTGTACTTGGCCACAAAGAGGGAGAAAGAGAAGCAGAACTAGAGGGAGGGGACGTGGGGGGTGCTGGGTCGGCAGGGATAGGCTGGCAAAGATGCTCCTCCGAGAAAAATATCTACAAACACAACAAAAGGGCTATCCTCAGTGAGGTGTGTACAACCATTCAGAAATGTCAATACTGTGATAGCTGCCTACAATAGTTTTTACAGATTTCATCCAAAGCTTGTAAAATGAGACAATCGGAGGAGTTTTGAGAATGGGAAAGAAAGCTACCACTGCTGCCATTTAGTTGGTTCCCATTAAGACCTACATTACAGCAACCAGCAGCTTCACTTTCTTGAATTTCCTTTTGAATCATCAGGGTGAAACAGTGATTGCACATGAAGAGATCCATTGTGTGGACAGAAGCAATGACATAAGCCTAAAGATCCAGCAAGAGGAAAGTAAAACAGGTGAGAAAAGGGAAATGCAAATAACTAGAGTTGTTCATGGGTACTTTCCACTAGCTTGAAAAATACCTGAAATGTATACACCGGTGGAGTCTTAAAGGATGTTACAAAAAATCCCCAGATTTCTACACAAATATAGCAAGAGGGTATTACTGCAATCTGACTGCTTGGCTGTCATAGTGTTTGTATGAGCCTGCATATGGGAAACAACATGGACTTAAACGGCACCAAGAAAGGAGGGATCGTCTGTCAAATATGTCAAAACAATGAGATGGTCCAGACAGGAAGACACAAAAAGACAAATAGAGACAGAATGTGCTCCTATATACTGTACATTACAGCCTGATTATATACAACTGAAAGCATAATGGTATATCATCAGGTAATTATGCTTTCCTATCACTAAACACAAAGAATCACATGGACACGATGTCAGGCGTCAAGCCTTTGTCACCTGTGATTATAAACAAGACATATGGCTCACACTCAGTCATATGGTGCAGCCTTTGGGAAAACCCAGTTGTGCAGACTAAACACACAAATATGTAAGCGCCATTCCCAATATTCACAACATACTCTTTAGACAACCTGAGATGGGGGAGGTTTTTTAATAAATAACCAAAGAAAAAAACACAACATAACCCACAAATCATGCTATTATTTGGAAATTTGTAGTCTAAATACAATTATTTCAAGGAATTCTGCTAAAATGAACAGGGGGGTACATGGCGACATGTCTTTAACTACTGAAAATATCATAGAGTAGCATGTCATCATCACAAATCAACTGCTGTCAATGCTAGGACATTTGGAGGACAAATGCTGTGTACCATTCATGTTATTTTGTAGATATTTCTCAGTTTGGAGATTTGTGTGGAACCAGACCTGACCCGGTAAACCTGAATGTCTGGTTAATTTAATTTGCAAGTCAAACGATAAAAGATAGGCAGCATGACTTGCATAGAGTTCAATCAACAAAATGCAAGAAATCCCCTCCTTTTCTGTTTTGTGTCTGCCTGAAGACAGGTGGAGTCTCCAGGGTGCGGGTCCAAGGGCGGACTCAGGGAGTGGGGGATGGGGGATGGAGAAAGTCTGGAAGAGGAGTCAGCAATTAGTATTTATAATCATTGCATATATCAGAGCTCACTGGGAGTACCCAACGGCTCAGTGCTGGGTCCCACTTGATTTCTGACCTTATTTTGAACTAGCTGAGCCGGAGGCTGGCAGAGGCTGCCCAACCCTTTTCAGGCTTGATCCAGGAGCCAATAAGGAGTAGAAACACTCTAGCTCAACCACAAGAAAGGCTTCAGGTTGCAGGGTGTGCGTGCTAGCTGAGACTGGAGAATTTAAGAGCTCTATTATCGCAGAGCCTTGTAGTGGTTTTAATAAACTCACACTCCACCTGCCCTATTGGACAAAGTTCCAATATTCACCTATTATCTACCTGTACAATTAACACCTACAGCTACACAGCAACTATTCCTTGTGCAATTCCCCGTTTGGAAATCTACATTTTCAGTGGAACAATTTCCAGACTTAAGGAAAAAACACATTTTATCTAATCTACATAAAACCATTAACCGCCCCCCCCCCCCAAGCTATAACTAAATGCTACCACTTTATTCAAAAAGTCATTACCCTCAAATTTCTTCTCACATTTCCTTGTGTTAAAGCAGCTGACAATGGAGCATAAAGATGTTACACATCACTGGCAAGCCATGTGCAATCTCGATGTAACATCTGCAGCTCCTCTGGAAGTGGAGCAGCAAGCAATCATTCACTGAGGAAAAGCGAGGGGAGAAATGGTGGGATGACAGACAAAGGGAATGAGAAATGCCTAACAAGAAGGAAGCAGCAAGACAGAGGCAGAGCGAGAGAAGAGAAGAGGAGAGAGGGTGAGGGGAACACAGAGAGCCCAGCCCAAGACCTTGAGGAAGATATAAATACAGGAGGAGCAGGTAGTACTCCTAGGTGTTAGGGCCAACTCAGAGTGCTCATGGCTACAGTGCATAACCCGGCAGTTGAGTCAGCTCATAGCCTTAAAGTCAAGCTGCACCAAATGGCCAAAGAAATCCTTTTGAGCCACCACAACCCACTTCTGAAAAGGGGTCCAGTAGACAAATAGCTCCTGCTGCTACTGAAACAAAAAATGCAAATAGCAAGGCTGCACTGTGGAATGCACATTATTGCTTTTAGTACAATAATCAGACTGAACATTAGCTGTAATTAAAACCAAAAATTACAAAAACTCACACATCTAACTTCTGAATTAATACTGTTTCACTCTGTCGCATTTTATTTTTGTTTAATTATGATGAAAGGAGGAGGAAATCCATTGTGATTATGTGAAACAAATGAGGAAATAGGTGTCAAACAATGATGGGCGTGCTTGAGAGAGGAAATCAAATAGGATGAATAATCAGTAAAGTTGTGGACATGACCAAGACAAAACAATCAAAATAGCAATAGTCCTGATTGCAGAAACATCCTAATGCAACCAGTCCATAACCAAACCTGGGGAATGATTGTCCAATAGAAACAAGCTTAGGACAACAATAGGAAAATGAGATGGGATAGGAAAAGAGGAACTTCTATGTAATTATCAACAAATAATTGAAAATGCTATACTAGCAATGCAACTGTGCAGTGCACAAGGGCATCCAAATCTCAGGAATAGCATCAAGAGACACTACCGCTCACCATGTGTAAGGAGGACTGAGGTCAATGGGTTCAGTTTGGGTGTAACTTTTAGGCCAAAGAAGACTGTGGTCAAAAGGTCAGAGGCCAACGGTCTTGGGTCAGATGACTTCGAACGGGTCAGGAGGCCTAGGGGCATTTAATTTCACCATTATCAGAGAGGTGGAGTTAGGAGGTGGTGGTAAAAGGCTATGGCAAAGGCAAACAAGGTGTCGTTGATCTGCATGTAGCAAATAAATTACACACACACTCGGATAGTTCCACTGAGGGGCCCATAGAGATCATGTTAGACCGAGTTTCTTATGAGTCACTGTGGCAACTGGAGCATCAGTACTTTCAGCAAAAACATCTGCAGAAGAGACAAAATTACTCTTAAGATCCTGCGCATTTTGAAAAGCTGCTAGTCGTCTACACAAACTTGTCATTAGGTGCCACGCTGCTGACCTCAAAACCAGCTCTTGGTGAAATATATAGGTGTGAAGGGGGCAGAGTTCATGGTCAGAAAATACCCTGACATTTGGCCTGTGCACATTCATCACAACACCCAGATACCTCATGCATGTGTGCACACACAAACAATGCAAGGCACCATCACTTTATGTGTTTCTGCAATAAAATAAACATAATGAAGACGAACTACAAGAAGCTAGTACATTTACTTGTATTGGTTTACAGTCTTTAACGAAAAGGCAACAAACACAGACACTGCATAGTTCAGATTTTTTTATGCACTCCACCTTTGAGAAACTGTTTATGGGAAAAAAACAGCTGCTCGGTTTAAAGGCTGACTGACTTTACAAGAAACTTGCCCGCTTCCTCATTAGTTTGGAGATGTTATATCATACTTTATACTTTAATGTAGGACTGTAGATCCTCATTTTCAAAATAGGTTTCTCCTCCCCTTGGTCATGATCCTAAATTGCCAGGCTGGATTGTTTCTTCTGGGTTATTTCATAAACCATGAACACTAGTATTGCGTTTCTCTTCTAATTTCCTCCATATTATCAATGTGAATTAATCAGTCAAATGCAGGACGATATTTGCAACAAAAACTACAACTTCGACAACCAATGGCAAACTTCTGACAGTCTCTATTCTCCCTGCAGTCCCTTTTAACATACAAATGAGTTTAGTGATAGAGGCAGTCATAGCCTTCGGAGAGTCACCAATGCAATGCCAGAGTAATCAAAAAGCAAGGTTTTAGCTTGCGCTCATGTTTGTACTTTCCATCACACAAAACAAAACACCCATTCACTAAAAAAGGCATACTTCTATTGAATGTTCTTAGCTTTAAACGTGGCTTGCAGATGATAAAGTTGCATTATAACCAAGTTGTAAAAAATACAAATAAATAAAAAAAAAATCGTGTTGCCAGGACTGAAACTTAACAACACATTTTTTTAAATCAGCATTTGGCATCTGGATGGGGTTCATATTTCACCTAGACCGTCTGAAATGACTTGGTATCAATCACATACTGTGAGCTGTCATCTTGAATGAGCTTTCTGTGGAAACTCTTATCCCTAGCTGCTCAGCTGCACTCTGACGTCAGTACACTCAGCCTGTAACAGAGGTGTGATAGCATCAGCATGAAGTTAGCAGCCTCCCAAATGCCCCAATTGTCTCATCAACTTTTAGCAAGGGCCCCACCCGAGCTACTCCCAGGCTTGTACTGGGCCTGGAGGCTGATAAACACTCAGACGCATTATGCACACATTCTCCAACACAAAATGTTGCAAAGTGCTCCCGCAAACAGTCACCTGTTGATTGGATTACAGGAAGCATCCAGAGTTTGGAAATCTGATGTCGCTGTGCAAGAGGGGATGGAATGACAGTCGAGTTTGTGTGTGTTTTGTGTGTGTGTTTTGTGTGTGTGTGTGTGTTTGGTTTTGTATGTGTGTGTTTCAGTATCAGACAAAGACATAAGACAGGAAGTGGCAGTGAAAGACAGAACGTGACAGAGGGAGACAGGTTGTGTTCACTGAAACTGACAGGAACCTCTAAGCAAGACAATGTAACACCAGGCGCACACACAGTACTCAGGCTGGTGAGTCGTGGCAGTATAAACTAAGCTCGGTTCAGTGACATAGTTGCTGAGAATGCTGTTTGACACAGGGTCCCTTTCTGTCTCCCCCCTCCCTCCCTCCGTCCGTCTGTGTGTCTGCTGCCTGCCTGCCTGTCTCTCTGTCTGCCTTTCATGTGGCCATTTTAGGA
Organism: Sparus aurata; assembly: GCF_900880675.1. NCBI lineage: Eukaryota > Metazoa > Chordata > Actinopteri > Spariformes > Sparidae > Sparus > Sparus aurata. The sequence goes on from NC_044191.1 coordinate 23,798,553, forward strand.
GACGTTGAGTCACCCGAGCGCAGCTGACAATATGACAGGAGCAACATTAGTACACTTGACAGCAGGAGAACTTGTGACACTCACCCTCTCAAAAAGATGTGGTTTATCTCGCTGTCTCACTCTCTGCCTCTCTCCTTCCTTCCTCTATTTCGTCTGGTGGCTGGATGATGGCTGATTCTGCTGCCTTGTCTCTCTGTCCTCCTCTGTGTTTCTATTTCCACCGGGTTAAGCTGCCTTCTCTCTGCCTCCCTCTCTCTGTCTCTCTCTCTGTCTCTCCCTGTGTCGGCTCTCTGGTTTGTTGTCTCTCTGTGCTTCCTTCCTCCTGAAAAAGTGGTGTTGAGAAGACAGTCAAGTTGTTTGGCGTCCCTCTGCTTGTTTTGTCAGGAGGCCTGCTAAGCTGCTCTCTCTCTCTCTTTCTCTCTGTATCTTGTTTTCTTCCTGTCTACCTCTCTCCACCCTCACACATGCACAAATCAAAAACCCATCAACAACTTTCACCCCCCACCCATCTCCCTTTTTCCCTCCCTCTCCTTGTCTGTCTCTCAAGCTCCCCCCCTTGCCCTCTTTCTTCCTTTCTCTCATTCGCGCCCCTCCAAAATATCTTGAATACAAAAGCCACTCCCCATTTCCTCCTGTCCCATTCCTCCTCTTCCTCACCCTCTCCTCTCTTCCTTGCAGCCCTTTCTAGCCATCCTACCCTCGACCTCTCTCTTGCTCTCTCTCTGTTTTCTTTCTGTCGGTTTCCTCTCAGCTGATAGAGCAAGGCATGCTTTGCTCACTCAGCAGTGAAGGCATGGGGGGGGTTGCTGCAATCTGATTGGCCAGAGAAAAGGGGGGTCAGCTGTAGTAGCTCAGGTCCTGATTGGTCAGGGGAGGGAGTTAAAGGGAGGAGGAGGTGTGGGGAGCCCAAACTCCGCCCACCTACTCCTGCTTGGCCTGTTCTGCAGAAGTACAACCATGGAGTACTTTCCCCAAACAGTGTGTGTGTGTGTGTGTGTGTGTGTGTGTGTGTGTGTGTGTGTGTGTGTGTGTGTTAAATGTGTGTCATGGACAGCTTCAAGCATGTTGTGTGTACAGTTGTTCACTTGTGTAGTCTCTGCCCCACAGCTTGCCAGCCACATGTGTGTCTGTGTGCGAGTTAGTTAAAAGAACATAAGTTCAGAAAAGAGTTTATTCCTCAGAGGATACAGATGCAAACATAGATGCAGTCAACCCTCCCCCTTCCTTTGCTGTCGTCTCTCTCACACTCACAAAGGCGCCGTGTGTGTGTGTGTGTGTGTGTGTGTGTGTGTGTGTGTGTGTGTGTGTGTGTGTGTGTGTAGTATGAACTGTACACAGTGACATTTAGCCGACACAAGCTCACGAAGGCTGAGGGGCTTATCTGCTGCTGGAGTGTAGATGCATGTGAAAAAGTTTATCAGCTGAGTACCAGGAGCTGCCCTCAGCTGTGTGTGTGTGTGTGTGTGTGTGTGTGTGTGTGTGTGTGTGTGTGTGTGTGTGTGTGTGTGTGTGTGTGTGTGTGTGTGCGCGTGTTGCCGTCTGTGAGCTAATAAGGAACAGCATGTTGACTAGGCAGGAACTATTTCGAACTGAGTGGTGTGGTTAAAGTACGCACACACAGCGAGCAAGTGCATCACACACTAGCGTTTATGCACCTCTCTCTCACACAGCGGGTGGAGATTGTAGAAGTTGAAAGCACTGTAAAAACATACACGAAGCTGTGAAGAACCCATATTTATCGCGCAACAGACACAAACGCACTGACCACGCTACACTTGATCCTTTTTTAGGAAAGCAGGGTTGTCTTGTTATCAGATGCATGCAGGTTGAGACATGCGAGACAAACCTATTGATAGCTCTCTGTCTCTCTCCTTGTCTACCTTTATCTCCACAGTTTCCATCTGTATGTTTCAACCTGTGTCCGTTTCAAAATCAAGATGGAAATTCTACACCTGCTAGTTGCATACGCTATCTCTGTCATAGACGGGGGGAGGAGAGATTTTCATATTTTTGTTATTCTTTTCTTTCACTGAAAGTATATAAGGCACTGTATGTTGTATGGTTTGTAAAGCTCTCCAAGTTCATCACATGATTAGGTGCTTTTTAAATGAAAATGACTTGATAGTAAAGTTATTGCAATACTTTAGCATAAGGTTTGAGTCAGCAAATCATTTGATGATCACAAAACAAATGGTTTTGACCACTTTTTACGCCCAGAAAATGATCTAATTGGTACATCTGCATAACAAGATAAGTAGACATACTGTTTTGCTATGTCAAAATCACAAAAAACAATGTATCTGCCGAAACAAAAAACACACTTTTTCTCAACTGCATTTAAAGTTATAGTAACATACTTACAGGGAGGATGTGGTTACCTGCAACCACCAGAAGAAATGCTGGTAAATACTCCAAATTTGAACTCTAACAGCCTAGAGCCTAGCCTTTTGTATTGTATTTGTATGGCTTCCATTTTGAACCTATTGCTTTTTAATAGTCACTGCCATTGACGGACAAAAAGGTGAGTTTTCGGCCTTGGTTGTAATTGCAATCCACTTGGGTGTTTGCACACAGGCATGTACATAGAGCTGCAACTAAAGATTTTTTCATTGTTGTCATCAATCAATCTGCCAATTATTTAGCAAGGGCAAAATAGCAACAAACATCCATTTAACTTCCAATTGCTTGTTTTATATAGCGAACAGTCCAAAATCCTAAAAGTATTCAATTTACTGTGTAATAAAAGACAAATAAAACCTCAAATACTAACAATGAGAAGATCATTTTTGAAGTTTTTGTTTGAAAATTGCAACAAATAGTCAAAACACTGTGGTGGCTAATTCATTTTCAGCTAATGGATGCACTGATTAATTGTCTGAGCTATACATGTGCATATGCATGCAGTGTGTATAAATATGTGTGGAAGTATGTCACAGTTGTTTTGGTGCATGGTAAAAGTAAGCAGAGATGAGGTTTGAAAAACAAGACAGGGCTTCTGCTACATACCTCCAAATATAGAGATGTGGGGATATGGGAGAGAGGGGAGGGAGGAGGTAGAAGACTGACAGCGAGATGGGCCGGGGAAGGGGAAGATAAACTGACAGACAGACAAGGAACCAGACTGCAACCAGGCAGTTTCCTGTCATTAAACAGGCTCAGCTGCTGCTTTCAACAGCAAAGCCTGTAAAAACTGTACTAATGTGGACTTTCTGCTCACAAGCAGCAACATTACTAAGGATCTCGTGTTTCAGAGCGAACAAACGCACACATTCACACACTTCTGTCCCTTTAAGAGCCCATGTTGCCTTCCATATTTGGCAAAAGAGGGTGTGTCTTCACTGAGAAGACCCTCCTCCACTCAAGGGCACTCTGAGTGCAGCTGAGGAGAAAGAAGCATTGAAAACACACACACTTGCATTCCATCAAACACACATACTGATGCAATCCTGACTTTAAAGCATGGCAGTATTTGTTTTGATGTCTGTATGACAAACGTGGGGTTGGACTTTCAGCCCCCGCAGCTAAAACACTACCTTCACACACACGGACAGACGCATACCTTGTTTTTCTAGGCCTCTCAAAGTGACACCAGCTGTGTGATTTACCCATCAGTGCCCAACAGTCACAGGATTCGAAACATAAAGAGCTACGATTTGACTACCAGTGCCAAACCTCAGTGAGGAAAATCGGTTAGTCACAGTTTTTAAATGACCAGTGTTAAATATCAAAAACAAGGTCCAGTTCACCCTCCTCTTTGGGGAGGGAGAGAACAAAAGGAGGAGAGGAAGAGGGGAGGTGGAGGAAGGGTGGGAAAGGAAAGTCTACACACACTTGTGTCTGTGTGTGTGAAGGGAGGGGGTGTCCGTGTAATACTGAACATGGTTAGAGAGGCATGGGCCCATGCCTGTGTTGGTTTCTTTGTGCTCAGTGTGTTAGTAGGATGCACATGGAGATGAATGTACAGTATGTAGATCTCTCTGAAACATGTGCAATGAGAGCGTGGACATCAATATAGCTCCAGTGTGCAGAAGAAAGTTTCAAAGCTAATATTTACGGGGGGAAAAAAGCAGCAATGCGTCGAATTGCTGATTCTAATTCATTGATTTTTTTTCTGATGCATGTGTTTTGTTTTAAGGTGATATTTCTGTGAAGCAGTGCATGATAATGAGTGGAAATATTGTAGGAAGGCTGATGTTTACAGTAACAACCATTAGCATTTCACATTGACTTTGACCGGTCAGGCATATTTTAAGCCGTATACAAATCATTTCAAAACATTTTTTACAAGAAATATAACATGTTTCCCATTTCAGAGCTATACCACTGTCAAGAATAAAGTTAAAAGTGCTAATTCAATACTGGATTTCCCACTTCTACACCACATGTTTTTTGTCTTAGTCCTCATTTTCTATTTTCAGGAGCCTCATTTGTTACATGTCGCCATATGGCAATTACATTAACTGCTTTCTTTTTTCAACATTTCAGCCCTTATTCTCAGCCAGGCCAGAGTGTCTTATACATCCCACTTTCTCTCTCAGGATTTTACAACAGAACAAGACCTCTGAATAGGATGCTTACCTGCCAGTTTGACTGCTATAACCCCACCCCTAAAAGATCCCACAACCAAAACTAATCAGATAACAAGTTCCTACAGGTTGTTTCCCAGCTAAGAGTGGTTTCTTCATATTTACATTTCTAAAGCACTGTAACAAGCCGTTGAGACTAACTCTATCTGGAAGGGCATGTTTGACCAGCTGTGTGTTGACAAATAGGATCGAAAGCACTGGGAGGTGTAAGCATTTAACTGTGTGTGCAAATGTGTGTGTTCTTTGCCCTCTTTGCCATTTAAGCAAATTAGCTAGATATATCTGACCAATAAAACCTTGATTGTTATTGCTTTTTATTTTAATCATATATGTCTATGCTCAATTTACTTTCTAGTGGTTATAAGTGTCAGTTAATATAATAGTGACTCTCGATATGATCAAGGGGATTACATTTAGGATTGGGGTTAGGTGTAAACTGGGCAGATGGAGCAAATAGACTTTGCTGAACACAGACTTTTTTGTTAATCCATTTTAAAAAGGCCACACTGTCCAAATAAAGCATTCCCGAAATAGCGTCTGCTTGTTTTTCCATTACCAGACATGTCTCTCCATCCATTTCTGCAATCATTCCCACCATTCATTTAACGATGCAATATGCAGCAGCACTGTTAGTGTGCAAACTTTTTCTTTTGTGTATCCTGTTGTAATCAGCTGTTGTAAAGTTTGGTGCAATCAATCAAAGATGGGAACAAAAGGGATGAAGTGGAAAAAAAATGAGTAATGAGTGATATGCACAGGGACAACTGAGAGAGACAGGGTGTAATGGGAAGAACTGCAGAGATGGGGAGGAGTGTGGCACCCTGAGTCTTGGTGACAGGCCGGGCCAGCTCAGAGGATGGAATGTTCCAGAGAAATATGCTGCCTATTCATGGAGGACAGGAAATAAAGCTCTCTCTCTCGCTCTCTCTCCCTCTCCACATCTCCTCCCTTCCCTCTCAGCCCTCACTCCTTCACCTTGAATTCAGCTGCCTGTCTTTTTACCTCACACTCTCACTCTCACTCTCTCATCCTCTCAGCATTTTTCCCCCCTGTCCATCTTCCTTCAGTTTAAATTAATTCTTTTTTTCTCCCTTTCTCTTTCATGCTTGGGGTACTCGCACAGCATGGTGGTGTTGCACTACTCAAGACGTGTAGTGTAGTTCAGCCTGCCATCTGGGCAGTGTAATGAAAAGAAGAAGAAGAAGAAAAAAAAACCCTTTCTTTCCTATGTAGCTCCCTAATGCCTAACCAGGGCATACATTCGCTATCTAACCAGCCAACCTGGCTAATGATTGGTGGATGGTGGAGAGGATTATGATGGCAGTTAGAGCTCATTTATGCCCACATTTGTAGGCAGATAAGGCTGAACAGCAGGAAATGAGGCACAACTTTACAATGACCCCAAGGACAAGTGTTAAACTAAAAACACCAATGAAGCTTGCACACATGCGTGTTCATGAACACACACATATAAAGAGAGCGGCTCATCCATTTGAGTATGGGGGGTGGGGTGGGGGGGGGCATTACAGGGTGAAGGGCAGAGAGAGGTCTGGCTAGGGTTAATCCTGAGATCAGTCCAACACAAACGCTTATAGTCGTTAAGCAGCAGTTAATAATGAGACCCTTTTTTTACCACAAGAGTTTCTACTCTATGTTGGAACTGCACACACTACATTTGCAGCAAATAACATGAATCAGAGTCCAAATAGGTAATTAGACAAAACACAGGGAACCTCAAGAGGTTGGACACAAGGCTAATGTTTTCTGTCATTTCTTGGCATGAAAGCTGCCAGTATATCAAAGCAGGGTACATGCAAACAAAATTAGTTCAATGCTTTTAAATGTTGCCCTTGCAATAACAATCGATAGGCTATAACTGACTCGTCTTTGTCATCTCAAATGAACTAAAATGAACAATAAGAGGCCATGGAGAACGCAGGAAAGACTTTGCCATAGCTACTGTGCCACATTCACGCTGGCAGCTCAGTGAGGCTAAACGCTATCGTCAACATGCTAAATGGGCTGGGTAAGTTCAGAAAATGACCTCACTTTAATGTAATGCAGCCATTAAAACCAGGAAGGGACAGCACTGATTCCAAATCACTATATAGAGTTATCCACAATATAAGAATAGAAAGTCTCATATCATTGTGTACATCATGTATACATATAATATCAATGTAATATCCAGCTAACATGCTACTGTTTTGCATATATCCATATTTCCATTCACCAGCTTAGTTTAGCTTAACATTATTAAGTACAGCTTACCAGTAAATGCAGTTGAGGCTGATGGGGACATGATTACATTTGCAGGTATTTGGTGTTAAACAGAATTATTGGCCAAATTATCATTTTGACACAATAATTGTGCTATGGGATCACCAAAGGATTTTTTTTTATGTATTCTGAGGGCACTCAATTTTGGTGCCAAATTTCATGAAAATCCATCCAATAGTTGATGAGACAATTCACTCTAAACCACATATAAGAATTGCTATGGGTGCTACAAGGAAAAAAAATCATCTATGTAAAATGCACTGGGTGTCAGCTGATTGAACATCCTCCCTGTTCAGGTTTACACACTTCAAACAAAAATGTGGGAAGCGCCTTCTCAACATTTTGTATAACTTTTTTTTGTCCTTTATCAGAACTTACAAATCCAGTATTTAAAATACTATAATTAATGAAATTCAAATAGTGGCTATCGCAGTTCTCCAAATGGAAATGTCTTCTCATTCAGTATAAAGGTCAACTTCAGTTACAAATGATGCATGCAAAGGCTCAGGCCTGACATACATACAAGATGGAGAGATGGGACTGAGAGGAGCAGAGAGAGGATGGATGGCTTTGATGCAATGCGGGAGGATCGAGACAAATGACAACGTACGAGAGAGTAATGGACACAGGGTACAAGACAAGGACGAAAGGGAGAGGGGCAGAGAGCGAACAGGTCTTAGCTTGATAAGCTCTATGTTGACCTATATAATGCACAGAGATACATCTGCCTTCCAACATCTACTCATTGATTCTGGGCTCTGTATGAAAGCTTTATCAACGGCCTAAATGGATCACAGGCGACATACACAGAATTATATGTGAATGCTAAATCACTCATTGTGATATGAAGCTGTGAGCACTGGATTTTGGGCAACTCAACACCCAAGAGGTTGTTGTTTATCCATATGTGAATTCAATTATGAACATAAAAGGCCTACAGCTTGTCATTACCAAAATACACATATTGCACTTGTTTTTCTCCAGAGTGGTTAGTGCAAATGAAATCAAACAACAAAGACTATCAATCAAGCAAACAATAGCCACGATCAACTGTGGTTTCTGAAGGGAGTTGCTGTAAACTGTCTTGGTTGAATCTACCCACAATATAATCTTCCACTATCCACCTAGATATTTTAGTTCTATATTTATTGATTACCATTGAGAGCCCAACCGATACCAGATTTTGGGGGTGATGACAATAAAACAACATTTACATTATCGATTAATAGGGTTTGTGGAGAATTGTTCTCTTGAATAACTGATCAATCATTTCATCTAAGAAATTTATGAAAAATAATTAACCACGCCCATTACACTTTCACAACTTGGGCTGCTGATTCATTTCCTTGCGATCCCTCTTCCTTTTTTTATACTTAAAAACCTAAAAATATGGGGTGCCGTTTAGTTCAGCAGGTGGAGCGCGCGTCCCATGTGCCGAGGCTCTGCAGCGGACCTGGGTTCGACTCCCGGCCTGGGTCCCTTTGCTGCGTGTCACTCCCCCCTCTCTCTCCCTGTTTCCTGTCATATCTTCAGCTGTTCTATCAATTAAGCCATAAAAGGCCAAAAAAATATATATAAAAAAAAAACTAAAAATATGTTGATATTGTTGATTACATTGCTGTTCATTTACTAATTGGTCAGCGGACCCTTTTTTTTCCAGTTAACAGTAAATGTATTTTTGCTTGATAAATGACCTAAGTTAACAGTCATATTTAATGCTATAAAAGGTTTAAACTCTGACATGCCCATCGTGGACAGAACTAATATCACAGCTCTTTGCCTCTCAGTGTGTAATGTCAATCCATGTTGATTTATTCAGCAGGTGGTACTGTCGCCTTGTCATCCTCCTCTCTCTCCCCCTCTCTCTCTCTCTCCGGTCTCTGTATTTGAATAAAAGTGAGCAGACGGCTACTAAATATGGAGCTAACAATCAACCTGAACTAAGATGGAGCACTTGACGGGAGAAAATTCAAATGGTGCAATGCTTACTTCCTGGTATTAATGAAACATGAGCTTTGGAATTTTTCTGCATTTTGCAGCCAGTTTTTAGCCATTAGCAAATAGCCAATTCTCAATATTTAGCCTTATGTAGGTATTCTAGTGCTCCTCGAGTTATGAGATTGTGATGCTCCATTTCCTTTTTTCATTCACTGTCTTCAATCCTAACACCTAACCCCACAATCTAGCAAGCAGTATCCACCCTTTGCAAGGTCAGTCAGAAGCAGCATATTGAAATTGCATAAAATATTAAATACTACTTATATGCTTAATGTGCCTGATTAAACACGGTGCAGCATCATTTTAGGTTGTTTTAGCCATTAGGCTTAGAAGTAATGCACTGAAATCTAAACCTCTAAAAGGTAGCAAATAAAAAAAAAATAGGTTAACCTATTATCCACAGTTGCTACAAGAAGACAGTTACAAACATATGGACACTGAAGGTTTTTAAGAGGACTTACTAGTTCCTGTTATTGACAGACTGTGAAGTGGATTGATCTTTATGGTCAGCCTAAAGCTAGGTTTGGTTTGTGTGTGTGTGTCTCTGTGTGTGTAAAGATCCAAGGCTACAGAATGAGGGTTTCAGGGTTCAAGTGCTACTAGTCAAAGCTGCACAGGTGCTATTTTAGGAATAAGCTGAAAGAAAGAGAGACAACGTGCACCCACCCTGTGACTCATATCACACATGGATGTCCTTATGACCACTCTTTGTAAAAGTGACAGCCATCAGAAAGTCTTCCTTCTGAAGGCTTTCTTTAGTCCATAGTGTGAAGACATTTGGTCATCATTAAGGTTAAAAAAAATACAAGCAAACACACAGTTACTGTTGCCCTCTGACCTGTCCTCTTGTTAACTTTATCTTTCATCTCAACGTGCTTCCGTTTTGTCTCTGGGCTGAGAGAGCCATCTTCTAGCAAACAGCAGCACTCTGATGAGCTCTCTCTTGCACTGATTATCAAAGCCCAAGAGGGTCGAAAGAAGATGTATGAAATAGGGCTGCCACTGATGAAAATGTTGATTATTTTCTTGAATAACTGATTAGTTGTTTGGTCTATAAAATGTCAAAAAAGGGTGAAAGGTGTTGATCAACATTTCCTAAAGCTCAAGATAATGTCCTCAAATGTCTTCTTTCGTCAACAACCAACTGACTAAGCAATTCATCGCTGCAGCTCTTGTATGCAAGACTGACCTTTGAATGATTTAGCCACTATAATGGAGGGGTGCCTGATTTGCATCTGATTTTTGAAGCACTCCTTTTCCTGTTTTCCAAGAGCATTGTATGGCAGTTAAGGGTTAGATAAATAACAAAAAAAGCATTTTCATTAAGTCACTGTTTTCCATTTGGTGCAACACATACGGGGGCATATGAATAGGAAGAGTTTTAGAGATTTATTTTCATTGGAAGATCGTTATGGTCTTAGGGGAAAACTATGCACATTTTTATCATTTGAACTGCGGAGACATTGTTCCTGTCACTCTACCAGTCAGCACCAGTTCTTGGTGATGCCTTACGGTTCTATATTAAAACCATGTATTCACAGTGACGTACACATGTGCATACTACCACTTTTGTGAGAACCTTTCCTGCTCTTATCCTTAAATCTAACCTTTACCACTAAATAGCTCTTTATATAAGAGCGGTAATTTGCTTTTATAAGGATGCAAGAACAATTTATGGTGGCACAAACTCTCTCTCTCTCTCTCTCACACACACATACACACACACACACACACACACACACACACACACACACACACACACACACACACACACACACACACACACACACACTAGAGATCAATATAACCCTAGAGCAGTGTTGAGTACTGGATCTAACCCACATAATCATCTGTAATCTCGGACATCAAATCCTGCAGAGACACATTGGAGGGCTGACAACAAGCCTTCAACAGCTCAACGCGTTTAATAGCCGACCCCACTTTCCACACACACACACACACACACACACACATACACACACACACACACACACACACAAAGCGCTGCCAGGTTCAGACGCTTACAAAATTTGTATTGCAGCCATTAACCACACCAGTCAGACAGACGTGAGAGGTACGGAAGGTACTGTATACACTCCGTTTTGGGTGCAAAGAGAACCATATGATGAATGGTGTCCTTTAATTGGGAAAACTGATGTCTACATATGAATAAAGCGGTGTACAGAAGGCGAGGTAAGGAGAGTCACTTACTGACCACTGCTTGACAGAGGCTGTAATATTGTTAGCGTGGGCCTAATCGATTCAGACAGAATCAGGAGAAACTGGGCTCTTACAGTATTACAAGCCTCAAGTAAGCGTCATGTCGACCATAATGTACTGATCTAATAAAAAGGCTAACTAGGCACTCGTGGCTCTGTATATAGAAAGCACAAGGTTACTCATGACTCACTGTATTTGGCTGGGCAGTAAGCATATAGTGATACGCAGCATTTCCCTGAGGTTAAATATATTGGGACAGCAGTTATACATTTTGAAGTAAGCAAACAGACCAGTCATCATCAGGGATTCCTGACGTTGTTTTCCTTCCTTGAGTTGTTTGATACCTCCCTCCCTTCCTTTTTTTTTCACATGAGTGGATTTTCTAAGTTCCTTTGTCTCACCTGAACAGACTGAATTAATGCCTTCTCTTCGATTCTCCCAGTGTGCATTTGGGAACTTAAGTCATAAAAGACATTGTGCATGGGACAAGCCCAGACCCAGGACCGAGGCCTGCTGAACAAAATGCACCTCGCCTTCAGGGTTGGTTACAGCAAAGATCTGCATGACGTCACGCTCAGCTGAGGACAAAGCCCACTGGTTTTTTCTCCCAGACAGGGAGGTGGGGGTTGGCTGTCAGAGCAACGCAAGGACAAGCGAGAGAGAGAGAGAGAGAGAGAGAGAGAGAGAGAGAGAGAGAGAGAGAGAGAGAGAGAGAGAGAGAGAGAGAGAGAGAGAAATGTCGACTTGCAGATGGATTTTGCTGCAGCAATGTGTGAATGTGTGTATGTGTGTTTGTGCAGAAATCTGCCATTTGTGAGACAGCTGGTCGATTACACATGCATGTGTGCTGTATGGCTGATGTATATTGTGTGAGTGCATACACGTGTGCCTAATGAGTATGTCAATGCCATCATGCCCTGCTTGTCAGGACAATGGGAGCTACTGCTTTGCAGCTGAGCATAAAAACATTTTAATAGCTGACTCTAATACTTTATAGATTCTATATTTACTGTAAAAAAGTGTCAACATCAATGCTCCCATCCCTGAATGATGCAATGCAACTCCCAAGTGTAATCCAAGGGAACAATACACCCACTGCACTGGCACTATCCTCTCTCCTGTAGGCTTTGCAGTGATCATCATCACTCCACCCGCTTGGCTACAGTCGTAATCTCACAGAAATTTACCAGTGCTGCTGACTGATCCCCCCTCCTTGCACAGCCCATATGTGCACAATGCCAGGAGGGCATGAGTGTGCAGTGATGACAAAATTAAATATTTGCACATGCATTTTGATGGTCACACACCCAATATGATGAGTAACAGACTGGGATTTCTATCACTTTGTCCCGAACCACTGCAGACTGCACACACACACACACACACACACACACACACACACACACACACACACAGACATATCAAGACAGAGTGAAGAAGGCAGACAAAGCAGGGGAACGCCCCCTACACCAAGCTACTGTCAGGTCATCAGCTGGCTTAGGCTGGATTCCAGTCATTCCTTACTCAGATTCACTGATTAATTAAGAAAATGATGCAACTGATGACCTGCATGTTCAAAGTGGGAACATTTAACTGAAATCACCCAGAAATTTGCAAATAACCTGAGCATATGTACAAAGTCAACACAATACATGGTTTTCTTTAACGTTAACACAATGCAGAAGATTAGGCGGTAGCTAGCTACTAAAAATGGTGATGTCTACTTACCTAACAATAAAAAAAGGTGAACCCGGTTGGAAAACCACAGTCTGGTAGCCTGAATTCACGCGTCCCTGTCGTCTGGGAGTTTGGCCTTTTTGTTATCTCTCTGCCTGCTGCGTTGACGGATTTCAGGTAGCTAACGTTTATGGGGCGAAAACCGACTTCGAAGATTAAAAAGCCGCTAACAACGTTAGCTGGATGTCTCACGGGTAAAATAATCGTCCAGTTTTAGTCTCGTCTTCCCACTCTGCCTTGCCACATAGCTCGCTAGTTGGCCTAGTACGTCCCTTCCTCTCTCTCTGTCTGTCTTTTTTCTGTGCTCGCAGCTGTTTTCGTTGCTTCAACCTTTGCTTGAAATTCCTCCTCTGTCCCTTTAAGCGACAACGTTTCCGGGGTCTGCAAAAGTATATATAGGGGGCGGGGCTTCATGGCCAGCTGAGCGCCTGTCATTTAAGCGATTGGTCGCTTCTATTCCGCTCAACCAATCAACACGCGGGGATTACGCCTTCTTTAAAATATGCAGATTTATTCAAAGATCCCGCTCCGTGATTGGACTGTGGATTAACTCGAGACACGCCCAGTACACGTGCTTTTTCTCTCCTCCCATTCTTCAGTGCCAAGGGTGGCTGCTGCTTTGGAGCTCCGGCTGTCAATAGATTGTTTTATACCTAACAAAATAATAACTTCAACGAACAGTCATCTTACATGAAAGCACAACGTTATATAGTCACACAGTACTGACATCATGTATTTAATTAATTACAGTTTATGATCGTAATATTCACAAACCCCCTTCTTCTCTTCCGTCTGTACTGTCACAGAGCTAAGAATAGATCAGCTACACGTTGTATCCCCATACTGCCTTGCAGCTGCACTGTGCTCCACGCCCATCTACCCAGAGCACACTGGGGCCTGATTATACCGTGCTGAGGAGAGGAGAGGAGGCCTGTGCAGATAAAAGAAGGGCCTACTGAAAGCTCTCAGAGTGGAATAAAGGATATCGCATTTACTGCTGTCGGCCATTCACCCACCTCTGTTCTGATGTTGGCAGAGCAATCGCAACACATTTCACTGCAGAATCCCCAGTTTTTCTTCTCTAGATCTGTTATATATTTATCGCATGCAATAGGAGCCGGATCTTTCCACCTTCTTCCTACAAAAAAATGGTACGGAAGCTAGTGGGACGTTCACGTTTCTACGGAGATTAACAGATATTTGATGCAGTTTCTTTAACATTTGTAACTGTCACATCTTATGTGAGAAGTAACATTTGCATTTGCATCCTTTATGCCTCGTCCAGTTATTCATCATATCAAGTGTTTTAAAAAGGGAAATGAAACCTATTCAGCAGGACTGCTGCAAGAAGAGACATTTATTACAGGAGGCCTTGCAGCACCCCAAAACAAACAAAAAAACAAAATTCCTGCCACTTATTGGACATATGGACAAATAGTACACCAATTCATAAAAAATGGATACTACAGTTCTGGTTTTTACCATCTGTAACAAACTCTGCTTTTGACATTTCAGATATCTTTGTTACATTAGCTGAGTGACTGGCGCCCCCTGCAGTTTGTTCACCAGAACGGTCTTGTTCCTCTCGAAGTGCTGTAGACAGTGACTTCCTAATCACAATCCTGGACTTGCTGGAAAAATTCAGACAGTAAAGAATGCCTTGAATGAGGATTTTCACTATGATGCCTTCGTTTAAATGGAGAAGGTCAGTGACCAATCAAGGGGCAGAACCAATCTGATTTAGGTCATTGAGTGCATGTTGGGTAGTCGGAGCTTGGAGTTTTTATTAAAAAAATGCAATCATTCAAGGTAACTTTCCAACATAAATATATCCAATAGGCACTGCTTAATAAAGTTTATATCTCTACTGCAAACTCTGAATTATGTTATAAAGAAGGTTACGTACAACTTCCTATATACACATTACTGTTGGGCTAGTGAGTGTTTATTCAGCCTGGACAGTCAGAAACTCCTCAGAAACACAGTAGAAAATCTCATTCACATTCTACTAACTATATACATCCCTTCACTCATGAACTCTCACACAATACATATCATATTCATTCTAAGTGTTGTCAGAATTTGTTAGCCGTTAAGTCGTTTTCGTTTTCTTTGACCCCTCTGCTCCGTGCTCCCTCTTCCTCTTCTGTCTGGTCTTCTGCCCTTCCTCTTGTCTGAACTGGTGCCTGTTAAAAAACAAAAGAGAGGCTGGTGAAGTGATTCTGTTGGAATAACATATTAGCCTTTACAGCCAGCTCTATCTCACATCATAATCAAAAACAAAAACATGTGTTTAATGAAAAGCTTTTTAATATTCAAACTTTCAAGACTCAAGATGTAAGTATAATTGAATGTACTTATAGAACACAATTATATATGATACAATTTCTGCTGTAATTTCTTAGGCTACACACCTGCAAAAACAAAAAAATAAAATATGCAGACTAATTGATGAATAATAATCAAGAATGAAGTATTCATGTTGGACTGTTGAGCTCAGGAGTCTTACAACTTGAGGAAACAAGCTGCTCTATATTCTGGTGGTGCGACAGCACATACTTCTGTATGTACCTCTTGCCAGAATGATGATCATCTATCAAAGTGTTTGGTAGTGATACCAACAGACACAGGATATCAAACCTTATGTCAAGGCTCCTTTGTGTGAAAAAATGTATGTGACTGTGTTAAAAGACTCCTGGTTCATGACAATTCTATGTTAGTCTCAAGTGTAGTATGTCGTGTTGTTATCTCACCTGGACTGCCAGCGTCGGCCGCTGTTCCACACTCTACCAAAAGAGGGAAGCCAGTTGGCGTCTGTATGCGAGCTGTGATCAAAGTTGGCCCCAACTCTGTTCGGTGGAAGCTTCCTCAGCTTCTCTTGCTCCTCTGACAAAAGACAATTGAGGCCATTTTAGTTATACGAAAATCTTTGTGAGACTTTGATAATGATCAGAGACATATATGTTGATACTATCAAGTGCAATTAATTTCTAAAGGGTACAGTAGTAGTATGTATTTGTATCTAAATCTAAAAAACTATATACTACTAATAACTATGAAACACAGCTGCTCATGGAAATCGTCATCGAGGCTAAAACATTACTCTGTGCAAACAAACTGCTCAGCTGACAACAAATGTACACAACAGATGTCTGTGTGTGATTCTTACTGTGTTTAAGGAAGTCTTGGAGCGAAGGGCCAATCTCCAGTTGTGCTGCAGCTCCAGAGGTGCCCTCCAGAGGATCATCCTGGAGCCACGGAGGGACGGCACCTGGGACACACAGAGGCTTAATGCTTACTCTTTGTTAAGCACATGCTGAGGTGAACTGAGCTCATACATTTTAGAAACAGTGGATTGACTGCGGGAGCTCTGAAATGCATGGAAAACAAAACAGAAAACTAGTATATGTTTTTATTAGGTTGACGGAAACCAATGTTTGTCATTTGTTTTTTCAGGACTATGTAGGATGTAATGTGATGTTTTGTGAAGAATAATAATCCTCAAAGAAATATTACTATAAATGCAAAACACATCCAAGAATTAAAAAAAAATCACATTGATCATTTATTCTACTTAATTGGGCAAGCAAAATAAAGAGTAGAAATAAGTTAATAAGAATTACGTATATGTCTTGTAACATTCATCAGCTCACCTACTCAAAAGTAGTGCTTACTCTGAGCCTCCAAATATATATATATAACTCATTCTTGGCAATATTGCAGATACTCGGCTATAACACAAACTCATATCACTGTACCTGTATGAACATTTCCACCGTTTGATGAATCCTGTAACAGAGAAACGAGGGATCAAGTGATGTAAACAGGTTTGTGTAATAAGACAATTACTTTTAAAACACAATGATTTTCTCAATGAGAGCTGTCCGCTTACCTGATACCCTATGAAAGTCAGGCCTTGTCCTGCTGCAGCCCGTGGTACTTCGACCATTGAGTCGACAAAGCCGCTCCCTGTTGGGCGGTCTGAACCCTGAGGTGGAAACTGAGAGCTGTTCCCAGGACAGTAAGATGAGCACCAGATCAACATTTTCAATTGTATTTCAAGTGCCATTAATAACTAAATGCAAAGAAGGATAAAATGACAATGATGGACACAGTGTTACCTGACAGCATCCTCTGCAAACACGTCTGTGCCATTGGGCCCACTGAACAACTCCGGCTCTGTGTCACGCTGATATTGATTCAGGAAAAGCCAACAGGGTTTCACAGTAGAAGTCTGAGCACTAATCATGCGTCATCTCGATTTTTATCACCCCAATTTGCCCCAAATGTTGACACAAACCCCTCTCTATTCAGTTTTCTTTCTTTCTTTTTTTTTTTTTTTACCTCTCCAACTTTATCACAGTTCTCAGTTTGGAAGTTTTTTTGGTTAAATTTGGTTACATTTTTACTTGAAAATTTTGTTAAAAATAAACAACAACCTTGTCCTTCAATTATTTACCTACTTTGGCAGTTAATCATTTGAAACAACAACAGAAAACAACAGTCAAGGCCAAAGTGATGGATACTGCCACTGCATCTCTGGAAAACAAACCTCTAAAAGAGACTGAAGAACCTCTTGCCGATGCCTCTCATGGGCGCGGATGACTTCAGCTTGCTGCAGCCACGCAAGGAAACCAATAACAAAAACAAAACAAACAGTTTTCAAGTCTGGTTGAAATAACATTCCTTAGGTCTCTATGTCAGTCTGTCCACCACTTTGATTATGAGATATAAGTTATTTCAACAACTATTGGATTGACTGCCTTGAAGTTTGGCAAAAAACACCAGTGTGATTGATAAAGTATAAGTCTAGCTAAGTTGTCATCAAAGTGAAATTTGTTTTTTCAGGGTGCCGTTGTATTACCTGTTTTATGAATTCATCTTCCTTCTCCACAAATGATTCCAAAGCGTTTGCCACCTCAGCTTTAAACCTAAACAAAAAACAAACAAACCATGAAGAATCTTTTATTTCCAAACACGTTATTCATACAGACTTTTGGTTCAGCGGGCTTACCTCTCACTCTCCTCTTCTGTGATAATGACCTTGTCTCTAAACTTGGGGTCGGCCTTATTGTCCCACCAGAATTTGTGAGTATTCTTCCTGTGCTCTGGGCTAAAACCAGATATATTTTAAAAGTCAAAACAACACTACTTTATCACAACAACTAATGAAGAAAAGCAGGGATATGAGAATTTCTTCAAGCCCACAGACATTTGACAAATGTGTAGGGCAGCTTGCATCTTAATTGAGCCAAAATACACTAGTCAAGATACAGTTTCTTTTTCATCAGCCTAACAAAGCACTGGTGAAATCATGTTGCTCATGCCAATGTTAGTAAAAAGATGTTTGATTATGTACTTTTCTGGGATATGTGTACGAGTGTAAATAAAACAAACACAATTAAAGTTACTAAAATAAAACTTACGTAGCCATGTGTTCTATCAGGCCTCCGTAAAGCACAGTCATGTTGCCGTCTGTAACATTTCTTTCAACTTCAAGCCCACAGCAGTAGCACCAGAATGTCTGTTTGTGCTGTGTGCAATCAAACTTTTCTACTTGGGGTTTTTTAAGTGTTCGGCGAGCTTCCTTTACCTAGAAGACAGAGGTTGCAACAAAAACAGGAAACATAAAAAGGTACACCAATAATACACAGATAATGTGATGATTTCCCATCGTGGAACGCTTATTGAGGTAGTTACTAGTTAGGTCTTATTTATGTAAAAAAGCAATGGTGAGGTATAAGATTTTCTGAAAAATATATATAGGTATAAGAATTAATAAAGTGTGAGTGATGTACAAACACTATACAGTAATAATACATTAGGCTAACGTTATATCACAGAGATAAATAACTACATGTCTACATGTCTATAACTACATGAATTTTACTTCTCTATGAATAATAATGCCACATTTTATTAGACTGGTTATAAATGTTATGTTCACGATGCACCAAGAAATATCAAACATAAAATCAGTGTCATTCAACAGGTGACACTGAAAATGTAGTTTGTGACGATGATCTGACTGCAGTTATAGTCAGCATCACGGCTAACCCTGTACCCTACTAGGCTCAGATGAAGTGGACGAAAATATTATGACAAAATAATCATGAGTCGATATTAATGTACTTACCTTCTCTAAGAATTTGAGAAGAACTACTCTGAGTCTGCTTTGGTGATTTTTCCCAAATATGTGTCCCTTCCCTGTGAATGTTGTTTGCCTACATATCGCACAGTAATATGCACCCATTTAGACTTCGTGTGAGAAACAGATAATGTGCTACAACTAAGCTGACTAATCTAAACTACGAAACAAGCATCTGAGGTGCGTTTTGAGTATTTTCCCCCTAATGTATCTCAATGTAATCGAACAGAACATAAATCAACACAAGCTAGCGATAGTAACTAGCTACCGGAAGTAGTGCCGTCTCTATATCTGTCCCCCACGGAAACAGGCAGCAGCAACCAGTCGCGTTCCCCTACGTGGATGAATTGAGTTAAGATGACAGAGGATTGACTGTGTAGAACACTATCCTTTTAATTAAACAACAATGTCTGCGGTTAAGCATTTGAGTTTTTAATAAAATTTCATCAGTTGAAAGCGGAACAATAAAAAGCTCCGGCACTTTCACTGTCCGAACTTATCAGCGTGACACCCACTCAAAATAAATCAGCACAGTAAACAACGGCAGCGCGTGGTTCTAAACGAATGAATGGAAATAACTGGAATATGGTGTTATAATCTCTGCTCAGATTATAATTGAATGTGTTATATAAACAACAATGTCTGCAGTTGAGTGTTTGAGAGACTTCGTTCGCGAGCGACTTGCAGCTGCTGCTGAAGAAATATTCGGAGTTTTTAGTAAAACAATCGTCGCGTACGAGGAAGAGATCGCTCGTCAGTGCAGACTGCTGGATATCGTTTGGAAACCTGAGATAAAGTTAGACAGGATAGGTGAGTAAAACACAATGATAATGTTCACTAACATCAGTCCGTTAGCATGCTCAAATAAGTTTATTAGCTTTTAATTATGTAGACCTTATAGTGGCGGCTGTGTCACACATTTGCTTATTTTGCTCCCTCAGAGCTCCCACAGCAGCATCTCTGTAAGGAGGAAGAGCTTCTCTCTGACCAGGAGAGGAACTCCAGTCTGGACCAAGAGGACTCAGAGCCTCCACAGATTAAAGAGGAACAGGAGGAAATCTGCACCAGTCAGGAAGGAGAGCAGTTTGTACTGGATCAGGAGACTGATTCAGATCAGAAAGTTGGTGTGAATGGAGACTTTCGATCAACTACAGATGCAGAGACTAAACTACAGGTTGGACATCACGAGAGCACAAGACACAGTAACAACAAATATAACTCTGCCACATCAGAGAGTCTCTGTGATTCTCGCACAGGTAAAGTGTCTCATAAATGTGGCACCTGTGGAAAAATATTCCAGTACAAGTCAAAATTGCAGAGGCACCTGCGTGTGCACACACGTGAGAAGCAGCTGCTTTTAGTGAAGCAGAAGCGTGATACCTTTATGTTGACTCCTACTTATGAGGAAAGTGACCACAATGAAGATGACGCTCTGTATGTTGAAGATGATTTAAGTCAGAGTGGAGCTGCGAAAGAGACTATGGTCAACATATCAGTCAAGAGCGCTGCGCTACCAGAGCCAAGCGCTGACCATCACCTGCTCTGCCACAACTCACACGAGGATGAGAGCCAAGTTCACAAAGGGGGTGAGCATAGAGACTCAGCATCAACTAGAAATGTAGATACAAATCTACAGAAAAGACTTAGGATAAATGTGTGTAGGATCAAGCTAAATACTTGTGAAGATACAAAGCTGGACAGTTTAATCTGTGAATATTGTGGGAAAGGCTGTAAGAGTAAGTCCAAATTAGTTAGACACATTATAACTCACACAGGTGAGAGGTCATCTTTTTGCAACACCTGTGGAAGAAGTTTTAGGGACAAGTATACATTAAGGAGGCATGCATTGAGTCACTCAAGTGCAAATCCATTTCCGTGCAAACTATGTGGGAAAAACTTCCGACTTAAGAGTACCTTAGAGGGCCACCTGGCATCCCACGCAGATAAAAGGCCATTTTAATGCAACATATGTGGGAAAGGATTTTCTCAGAGGACAGTCTTGAGAAGACATTTAAGTACTCATACCCTTGAGGAGTGTATTTGTAGAACATTGGAGAGCACTGTGGTGACTTGACAGTCTGCATGAGAAGTCATAACTGCAAAACTACAGCTGTGGGAGAAAAATTAAGTTGTGTTTCATGGACAAAAGATGCCCCAAACCCACAGAGGTGATGGGATAGGTTATTCTTCAAATGATACACCCTGAAGTTTGCTGGACAAGTATTTCACCAACTAAGATGAATATATTTCTGCAATAGATATATCTCTGTAATTTAGGAGAAATTAAAAATTGTACCTGGAACTTGATTTAGACCATGTTTCCTGCAGTGGATGTACACAGAAGTACTCAACGAGTTCCTAATCCCCAGAGAAAAGTTTGTAGTTGGAAATGTGTCTCCAGAGATGCAGCGCCAGAACTAAAAAGAAGATATCACACAAACAAATACGCAACCAGAACACGTTAAAGATTCACTGTGGGGTGAGAAGTCATACTCATGAAACACCAGTAGGAAACGATTTTGTCAGTTGTGAGACTTAAAAAATGTCATGTGTTTATTTGAACGCTGCCGTTTTACAGCATGAGGTCCCAACATGAAAATACTGAATTCACACTGAAATCATGTGTTTGAAAGTAATTAACTTCATGTTATTACATTTTAAGTTGAACTACATTTTGCATTAACATTGTATAAAAAAAAAACATTCCTGTCACTTTCTCATAATTAGCGAGCTATTGTTGTTACTTTTATTTTTTGTTTTATGCATGTATGTATGACCTGTGAAAAAGTTGGGCTTTTTGCAATAAACCCAGTTGAATGGCATTTTTACTGGCATATGACTTTTTTGTATATTCTGTTCTAGTTTTGCATCACATGTCAACTCTCAATTTTTCACAAAATAGTTTGAATAACTGCTTATAGGTGGCTGCAGTTAAAGGTGCATGATGTAGTTTTGGAGAATAAAATTTATGCCTAAACAAACTGAATAAACAAACTCTTCATTTTCATGACTGAATAATATAAATAAAAACTCGCCACAAAGGGCAACAATTACTAATAATTTGTTGATATTTGGAGGACCCTGCCACCTTTCTAGCTCTATGGGAAACTTATTTCCATCTGAGAACAGTTTGTTTATTCAATGATGGAAAATTGTATTATTAACTCATTTTCATAATGAAAAAAAGTGAATTACAATTATTAAACCGAAGTTAAAATATCAGTGAGGGTGCAAAATGTCATACCAACACATCAGTTCGTATGCTGAGTTTAAAGACAGAAAATACCTCTGCGCGGAACAAAACAATAAATAACTTCACTATCGGAAGTTTAACGGTGTAACACCCCGCGGAAGTAAACAAAGCAGACGTCAGTCTCGTCAGCTGCATGGATTCACTGGGTTAACTGACAGGGGGTTGGCGGGTCAGTATAACTACTTTAATTTCTTAATTACTTTAATTTAGCAACAATGGCTTCAGTCGAGTATTTGAGAGAGTTTATCAGCGAGCGACTTTCTGCTGCTGCTGAGGAAATATTCAGAGGATTTAAAAAAGCCATCGTCGAGTACGAGGAGGAGATCGATCGTCAGCGCAGACTGCTGGATGCGGCTTGCAAACCCGAAATGCAGTCACCCAGGATGGGTGTGTTTATTATCACAAAACATAATTATTTGATTAGCTTCCATCTCTGCCTTTTTAATGTATCCCAGTTCTCTGCTCCTGCAGGGCTCCCACAGCAACATGTCTCTATGGAGGAGGAGGAGGGTCCTGCTAACTCCAGTCTGGACCACGAGGACCCAGAGCCTCCACATATTAAAGAGGAACAGGAGGAGCAGCTTGTACTGAAGCAGGAGCCTGATACCTTTATGTTGACTCCTACTTATGAGAAAAGTGACCACAAAGGAGATGAGACACTATATTTGAATCCTGACAGAAGTCAAAGTGCTGCAGAGACGGAGGCCCCAGCTAACATGTGTATCAGTTGGGTAAAACATGAATCTGGCCATGAGAACTCAGAAGTATCAGAGTTAATAAATAAACAGATCTTTCATAACTTGCATTTAGCTGAGAGCCGAGATCAGACAGAAGGTGAGCACGGAGACTCAGATTCACCAGAGCCAAAGAAAACCCAAAGCCCCAGCAAAGATTTATGCAACCTCGATTTGTCAGAGGGTCCCTCATTTGAAAGGTCCTTCAAATGTGACACCTGTGGGAAAGACTGTAAGTGTTTGTCAAAGTTGAATATTCACATGAGAATCCACACAGGCGAGAAGCCGTATTCGTGCAGCACCTGCGGGAAGAGATTCAATCAGACGTCTGGACTGAAGGCTCACAGAAGAATCCACACAGGCGAGAGGCCATATTCCTGCAACACCTGCGGGAAAAGGTTCAATCAGACATCCGTGTTAAACGCACATATAAGAATCCACACGGGTGAGAAGCCGTATGCTTGCGAAATATGCGGGAGAGCGTTCAGGTATAGCGGCGACTTAAAAGTTCACATCAGAAGAGCCCACACTGGTGAAAAGCCGTATCACTGCAACAAATGTGGGAAAAGATTCTCTGGATTGTTTGAATTCTCAAGGCATATAAAAGTGCATAAATGCAAGTAGTGTTTGGAGGCACAGGAATGCAGCAACTTTAACCCTCACCCCCCAAAAATCCATAAACAGGACAAACCATCACGCTGAACCATCGCTGGACAAGTGTTCACCCACTAAAATGATTACTCTATTAAAAACTACATATTTGTAACTAACCACTATGCATAAAGAAAAGGTCACACTATCTTAAAGTAAGAAGTAGTACATTGTCAGTAGTCCAATTGAGTTGAGTTGAACTAGCCATGTCTTTCTTCTAATATTACTTGATTAGTCATATTTATGTCAGCAACTGTATTTCTTCGAAACAGCACCATTTACAACTCCGAATTGTAAATCTTTTTTTTTTTCTTTCTGCACTACCTCTTTCATACGAGTGGATTGTGAACCGTCTGATGTCTTAGCTAAGAAACTCACATGTTGTTCTGCCCAATTGTTGTCATTTTTTTTGTCTGTCATGTAATTTAATATTTAATGTATTTTGTGGTCAACTTTATAAGTTCTGTTTCACATTTTAGATGTGTTCTCAAAGAATATTGCTGCCAATGAAATCATATTTAATGCCAGTTATCCAGACTGATGTTCCCAAACTAATGGATTGGAGGATTATGTTTAACATCAGCAGTAAAGGCACAGGTGCTAGTTGAACATATTGTTGGTACCACAATAAAAAAGTGGATAATCCCCAATAGAATATCAGTTTTACAATGAAGTCTTTATAGTGAGTTAATTCTATTCATCAAAATGTAGATGGGTGTGACTGATTTCAAAAGTAAACATAGTCAAAGAGAAGCAGATTTATTTTCAGAGTGTTGAGTCATAACCTGCAAGAAGTGCTTTAATGATGCAGCTCATCAGCTGGTGGTTAAGTGAAAGCATCATCTGGTATTGTTAAATAATTTGGTCAGTGGAGCTGCCTATATTGAATAAGTGTGTTAAAGTGATGTAACTACATTTACTCATGTAATGTATGTATATATGTACAATATCGATTGTCCTCAGATGGCCAAGATGGCAAATATATCAAGATATTACATAATGATTATAATAATAATAAACATGTTGAATGAAAAAGAAATACATCGTAAGGTATTTGTTCTTTGGCTGCTTTCATTTGATGTTACACATACTTGACGTTACTACCATTTTTTAACAGGGTGTGAAAAAGTATTCAGATCCTTATTTTTAAGTAAATGCACTGTTACCATGCTGTTAAAAATACTCTGATAAAGTTAAAGCCCTGTTTAAAAATGTTTAAATAAAAGTGTGTCAGTGTAATCAGGATTTAGGATGAACAGAATCAGGAACAGTTTAGAGAAATGTCCTCCGTGCTTATTGGCTTACTATTTTATATATCATATCATCAGATTATTATTAGTCCTGCATTAAGGAAAAGCAGGATTTTACTGCAGTAGTTGGTGGAGGAGGAACTTTATAGATGACTGATTATTTTTCTTGATTAGTTGATTTTTGTAAAAATATGAAAATAGTGAGAAATACCTTTCAAAACTATCCAATGTATCAATGTTTTGCTTACACATTAACAATGACTTATCTGATTATCAAGTTCTAACAGTTGCCACTTAATTTTCTGTCCACTGTCCACTTCAAGCTTTACTTGTCGGCCTATGTACTCTTGGATAGTTTATTCCACAGCAAAACGTTTATTAAAAGGTGTTGTATGTTTTGTACATACAAATCTGAACTTTTAACCAAAGTTGTCAAATTATTGTGGTGAAGAATGTTGGTTTTAGTGTTAAGATATTAAATCCATACTATAAAGTATTTATAAAAAAATACTGTACGCTAAAATGCTCGAAAAGACTTTACATAAACGTAAAAAATGAATTGCCTGTGACATAAAGCGAGAAACATGTCCCAACCTCAACTGAAAGCGGAACTGAAAGCTAACCCACTTGCTACTGGCGAAACATAGTACGGTGACACCCACCGGAAGTAAACACTGCAGGTGCTATAAGCGTTAGCTTCATGGATGTATGGAATTAGCAGGTAGACAGTATTGTCTTCGTAACGTAGATAGGCGTTTAATTAGCAGTAAACCAATAATGTCTTCCGTGGCGTATTTGAGAGAGTTTATCAGCGAGCGACTAACTGCTGTTGCTGAGGAAATATTCAGAGTGTTTGAAGTCACCGTCGTCGAGTACGAGGAAGAGATCGACCGTCAGCGCAAACTGCTGGATGTGGCTCTGAAACCTGAAATAAAGTTAAACAGGATAGGTGTGTAAAACGTGGTAACAGTAAGGCTACAAAACAGATGTGTTAGATGTATTTATAGTCCCAGCTGTACATACGTACTGGTGCTAATATGCTAACTCTCCTCCATTGTTTTTCTTTTTCACACCAGTGTCCTACTTATTTTTCTCTCTGTCCCTGCAGAGCTCCCACAGCAACATGTATGTAAAGAAGAGGAGGAGGAGGAGGAAGTCGCTAACCAGCAGCTCTGTATCCAGGAGACGAACTACAGTCAGGACCAAGAGGACTGCAAGCCTCCACTGATTAAAGAGGAACAGGAGGAACTCTGCACCAGTCAAGAGGGAGAGTCGCTTGTTGTGAAACAGGAGGATGATATTGTTATGTTGATTCCTGCTTATGAGGAAAGTGATCACAGTGAATCTGAATCAAATAGTGACCACCAGGTCCTTTCTCCTCATTCTCTTGTAGCTGAGAGCGGAGATCAGACAGGAGGAGGTGTGTATGGAGACTCTGGATCAAGTACAAATGCAGAGACAAATCCACAGAATGAACATCAAGAAAGCACAAGTCACAGTAACAGTGAATATAACTCTACCATTCACAGTAGTGCTCACGCAGGTAAAGTGTCGTACAAATGTGGCACTTGTGAAAAGACCTTTCAGTATAAGTCAAAATTGCAGAGACACCTAATTGTCCACACAGGTGAGAAGCCGTACCTATGCACCACCTGCGGGAAACGATTCTGTGACAATCCAGCATTGAAAAAGCACATGAGAATCCACACTGGTGAGAAACCATTCATCTGCATGTTCTGCGGACAAGGATTCCCTTACATGTCAGTGCTGAATACGCATATAAGAATCCACACAGGCGAGAAGCCGTATTTGTGCAAAACATGTGGGAAAGATTTCACGCGTAGCAGTGCCCTGAGGGTCCACATGAGAATCCACACGGGCGAGAAGCCGCACGTTTGCAAAACCTGCGGGAAAGGATTCCATGACAAGCAAACATTGAAAAGGCATATAAGAGTTCACACAGGTGAGAAGCCGTATACGTGCAAAACATGTGGGCAAGGATTCTCTCAGTCGGTAGAATTGAATACTCATATAAGACTCCACACAGGCGAGAGGCCATTTTCATGCAAAACATGTGGGAAAGGTTTCAGACTCAACAGTGTCTTGAAAGTTCACATGAGAACCCACACAGGGGAGAAGCCGTACCTCTGTAACATATGTGGCAGCAATTTCAGTTATAGCAGTGGCTTGATGGCGCACATAAGAAGAGCCCACACTGGTGAGAAGCCATAGCACTTCTTACCTGTGGTAAAGGTATATGGTTTAGTCAATGTATGACAGGGGTTGGCAACCATTTTTGATATGAAGTGCCATTTTAAAATCTTCTTGTTAATCAGTGTTTCACATCAGCCTTACGGTTGACATTAAGTTTAATCATGACACAACATCAAAACACAAATCTCCCAACGGTGATGCAGTTTTATTTCCGCAACATTTGAAGAAAAGAAAAAATTCCAATCATACAAGAGCACCCAACACAATGGCTGCCATGTGTATGAAAACATCAACATGAATTCATAATTATTATTAAGTTCACCAATGTTGTTCATCAGCAATAAACAGAACAAACAAGTTCTATTTTTACTTTTTTATTACTCCCTGTGGTTACAAATAAAAGTTCCCACACCAGCACACTGCTTTTAATTAATTTCTCTTTTCGACTGTTACAGTTTAAGTGTTTCAAATGCAGCAAATGTCAAAAAGAGAAATTACCAAAATAAGCAGTATACAAGAATCCTGCCATCTCCATGAAAACAAAATCAGAGTTAAAATCCTTCATCTTGTTCATCAATAAACACTTCCAAAAAGTCTCTTTGTGCTAGTCTGGTGGTGCACATGCCTATGGTTACTGACCCCTGTATACAGGATGATTTACATCCAAGTAGCCTTGTATTTGTGAAACTTGGGAGACAACTCAGTTGTAGTGGTTTGTGTTTGAGACATATACAAGACTACAGAAATTGGGAGCCTTATAATTGAAGCACTTTTGGGAAAAATTTGACTCAAATCAGATCCTTTGAAAAAAAGAACTTGAGGATCAATAAACTGCAGGAGAAGCTGAATGGAGCTGAAACTCCTGTGGAGAAGTTTCGCCTACAGAATTAAATGCACTTTTGCAGTAGCTACAACTGTTACTGATTGTATTTGTATACATTTACATGTAATTATGTAGTACATTTTCAACAACAACATCAAGTTTTGTTAAAGTAATGTATTTCTTTCTTTTATATTATGTATTACTACATAGCTTATATCTCTATTAGCAACAATTTTCATTGAAACAATCACAGTCTCCCAAATCTTTATTACAAAGTGCAGTATTTGACACTTTAAAGTGTTTTGTGATTGGTTAACTTTCATGTAAAGTTGAACGCAGGTTTTAGAGGTGGCACGAAAACACAAATTGTTGATAATTTGCTTCATTTTAATGAAAATATATTCTTTAAATGCCAGCATTTCAGACTTAAGTTCCCCTTGTGCTTGTAGTGCATACTGTTTTTAGTACCTAAAGGAAAGTGGCTTACAAAGTGCTATTTTCTTTCATTAATTCTTATTTATGTGTTGTAACAATGTAAGAATACCAGATTCACATTTCACCACAGGCCCAATCTGTTCATCAAGACTGTAAACGGGTGTGACTGATATCAAAAGTAAAAGTATTCAGAGTCAAGTTCTTTTCAAGGAGAACAATCATAGCATGCAAGAGGTGTTTTAAAGTTGAAGCCCACCACCTGGAGGTTAAGTGATATTGAACAAGTATATATGCAGACCTACATTTACTTAAATCCTGCACTAACGTACAACATGAATTGCCTTCATATTGCCATGATTGCAAGTTATTTCCACACCGATATCAAATCTTGAAATCTTCTTTTAGTACTTTCATTGTATGTTACATGTACTTCTCTTTTGCAACATTTCAGAGGCAAATATTGTACTTTTTAGGCTGTTAGATTTTACTTTACAGCTCATGTGTGCAATTAACATACACAGAAAAACTTTTAATTAGGTTATTTAATGTGATGCCTTGTTAAACTATCCTTCTGTGTGTGAACTACGCAAAAAAGATAGAATAGCTCCACCTCGACTGGCCGCCACAGAAAATAGCTTTTTATACATCACGGCCTCAGTAACACTGAGACGGGCCATTGCGCATGAGTACTTAAACATTTCATACTTTAAATGCATTTTTCAGAGTCATTTTGCTAGTTTTACTAACATTTTTTATTGCATGCAGTATTTTTTACACTGTTGTAGAAATTCAAGTAACGCTCATTGTGTGTATCAACGTGGTTGAGAGGCCTCCTCAGAGTCCTTCACACCTGCCATACTTTTTTGTGAGGAGGCTTTGGGCGTCTGCTGTCTCTTACATAAACTGTTTTCCCTGGTGGTGTCGGTATACGTGATTCTGAATGACGAGGAAAATACTGTATTAAGCTGAGAGAATGCAATGGTTGTGGTGCTTTACTGTGTCCATGTTTACATGCTGTAACAAGGTCTTCTCTCACACCAGATATGTGTTGTAATAAACATATGTATTCAAGTAAAGACAACTGAGGCTAATTGAGTTTATTCTTTTATTCATCATAGTGAAGACTGACCAGAAGGTTTTAGCGTTACACATCTGTGTTAGGTTTTTCCCAGGCTGCTAATATGTTTTTATTTTTGAGGTTTACTGCCTGCAAAACAGCTCGAATACACATGAGTAAAATTAAGTAGTCTCAAGCATTTGGGAAGGAAATGCACGTAGAAGGCTGCACATAGTGAATATGCACTTTTCCCTGTTAAGTGTAAGGTTGTTGCTGGCAAGGAAACAGAGAATCCTATCCTCTGTTTTTACCCATTTGATTTCTTCATATACATCACTTTGTTTTGAGAGGAGATCTGACATGTTGATGGTGTGTGCGTGATACACACTTGACTCTGGTCTGCACCACAGCAATGAACTGGGGATTGCACCTGCAATATAGTTCCTACTGGGGTTCTAGTAGATGTTTTGCTTATGACTCATCCTTAATCTGGCATAAACAAGGCAGTCTATCAATACATGAGCACTCCTTATCTGGAACAGGACACAAGGAACACTCTGCCCTGCCACCAGTGGACAAACTGGCTGCCACCAGGCCTTGCTCACTACCCAAGGATATTTAAGAACCAGTAATAAGAATGTGTATTGTGTAGTTTTATATAATAAGAGTATAAAGTCATATAATGTGACCTGTAATTAATAAGGCTATAATATTCACATGTTGGTACTTTTCATCACATTATGTTCTTACACCGATGTTTATATGTTTTCTTTTTAAAATCACTGTCTCGCATATTGACTCGAAAAGATTTAAAGCAAACATACGTGTGGAAAATAATATAATTTCACAGTGAAACAAAACGAGACTGATGCCCGGGCGGAAACAAAAAACTAGCTCACCTCCACTCACTGGCGGACCGTTAAACGGTGACACCCGGCGGAAGTGAACCCCAGAGCGACAGCTGGAAGATGATATTGCCGTTGTAACGTGGATAATATTCATTTGTTTGAAATAAAGCAATAATGTCTTCTGTCGCTTATTTGAGAGAGTTTATCAGCGAGCGACTAACTGCTGCTGCTGAGGAAATATTCAGAGTGTTTGAAGTCACCGTCGTCGAGTACGAGGAAGAGATCGACCGTCAGCGCAAACTGCTGGATGTGGCTCTGAAACCTGAAATAAAGTTAAACAGGATAGGTGTGTAAAACGTGACAACAATAACATCACTAAAGGTCTACTGGTTCTTTTCCCATTCAGCATAATATTAGTAATTGTGTCCTCTGTTCCTGCAGAGCTCCAACATCAACATGTCTTTACAGAGGAGGAGGAGGAGGAGGAGGTTCTGGCTGAACAGCATCTCTGTGACCAGGAGAGGAACTCCAGTCTGGACCAAGAGGACTCAGAGCCTCCACAGATTAAAGAGGAACAGGAGGAGCTGTGCACCAGTCAGGAGGGAGAGCAGCTTGTACTGAATCAGGAGACTGATACCTTCATGTTGATTCCGTCTTACAAGGAAAGTGACCACAGTGAAGCTGAATCGAACGGGGACCACCATCAGCTCCTCGCTGACAGATCTCATCACGTAGCTGAGAGCCATGATCGGAGAGTAGGCGTGCATGGAGACTTTCAATCAACTACAAATGCAGAGACAAAACTACAGGTTGAACATCACGAGAGCACAAGTCACAGTAACACTGAATATAACTCTGCCACGTCAGAGAGTCTCTGTGATTCTCACACAGGTAAAGTGTCTCATAAATGTGGCACCTGTGGAAAAATATTCCAGTACAAGTCCAAACTGCAGAGGCACCTGAGTGTGCACACGGGTGAGAAGCCGTACGTCTGCAAGTTCTGCGATCAGAGATTCGGATACATGTCGGCGCTGAAAACCCACGTGAGGATCCACACGGGGGAGAAGCCGTATTCCTGCAAAATATGCGGGAAAGACTTCGCGCTCACTACCGCCCTGACAGCCCACATGAGAACGCACACGGGCGAGAAGCCGTACCTGTGCATGACCTGCGGGAAAACGTTCCGTACCATGCCGCCGCTGAAGAGGCACATGAGAGTCCACACGGGGGAAAAGCCGTTTGTCTGCAAAACATGCGGGAAGACATTCTGTCGGACATCGGAACTGAACACGCACACGAGGATCCACACGGGCGAGAAGCCGTACTCGTGCGAAATATGTGGCAAAGATTTCCGACTCAACGGTGTCTTGAAAGTCCACATGAGAACCCACACAGGGGAGAAGCCGTACCTCTGCAAAATATGTGGCAGCGACTTCAGCTGCAGCAGTGGCTTGCTGGTCCATATAAGAAGAGCCCACACTGGGGAGAAACCATAGCACTTCGGCACCTGTGGGAAAGGTGTGTGATTCGACACGGTGTGTGCCTGAGAGAGAGAGAGAGAGAGAGAGAGTGTGTTTACAGGTCATAAACACCCTTCCCGTTATGCAGCCAAAAGGCCCAAATGAAAGGAAATGACAAACTCAAATGAAATGAAAAGCTATGTTCTCACACAACAGTGTTTGCAAGACGCTGTAGATGATCGGTTGTCAGTGGTCAGTGGTGAAAACACATTAGAACTCGCTGAAGACACAAAATGGTAGCACTTGCTGGAGCACTCACTCAAATTACATACTTGAAAAAACCCACAAGGATCTACATTCACATGAGAAACTCATCTATTAAATGAAATGCACTACTGAAACATCATGTGACTTATATGATCGGATACCTTCTGTGAGTGTGGGCCTCTTATTGAAAGAGTATACAGGCAGTGGTGGAACTGAACTACATTGATTGTCCTCATTTGGCCGGGTTAGCGTGTAAATAATCTTACAGGTATGAAATCTGGAACGCTGCTACTAAAAAAAAACCACTTTGATTATATGTAACACATACGTGTGTTGCACTAGATCTCCCAGGAGAAAGTGCTTTTTAGGCCTTTACATTTACATGACAGCTCTAGTGTGTGTTATGCGTGTATTAGCTTATTTTACATGATGCCTCGTTAAACCGTCCTTCCGTGTGTGAACTAGGTAGAAAAAAAAACGGCTCCACCTCGTCTAATTCACCCCCTCACATGTCTTTTGAACCAGGGTGCCGGCATCAGTATTTGTACAGTACAATGAATTGAAATTCGAAGGATATGTTCCGTCTGAAAGACATGAATCATTGCTGTTTGTACATTGTGGCCTCAGTAAAACTGAGATGGACCACTGAGCGTAAGTGCTTTCATGTTCACGTTTGTCCTGAGAGTAGTTTCACTAGTTTACTAACATTGTGAATGCATGGTGTGTTTTTTTCGTTGTGGTAGAAATGTACAGAATGTTTAACTTGTGCATTAGTATGGGAGCCTCTTCAGAGGCCTTGTAGCAGATATTCTCCTTTGTGAGGTAGAGAGTTGCCAATTCTCAGAAGAATTTTAGACTCGGCGTGATGAATCTGATCTCTTTAATGCCTGCCGCATGGAGAGAAGGTCCAGAACGTTCCCTCCAGCTCTCCAAATGTTACTGAATTAAATTCAAAATGGAGAGGGGGTTACCTTCAACAGTCATCAATCACCAAAACAATGAACGCCTGAGGTTGATCATACCTTTCCAAGGCAAGTGACCCTTTGATGTTTTATCAGGACAGTAAATGTCATCTTATCTACCTTCCTGTAACCCCTCATGTAGAGATAATTTCCCTTCATATGACTTTCTGACACCTCACCAAAAGGGAATTCTCCCCTCCTCCTCACACATTCTGATCCTGCTCTCTACAGCACATTACTGAATGGAAAAATGTGTAATCTCTCACAACCTTCACACTCGACATGCTTGTTGTTAGGAGACTTTGGGTGTCTGGTGTCTCGTAAGTCTGTATTAAAGGGGCACTGTGTAGTTCTGGAGTCAGAATTTTTATAGTTAAAATATTAAAGAGGTAATAATACAAACTCAGAAATAATATCCTTCCGTAGCTGAATAACAGCTGTTCTCAGATAAGGTATAAGGATAAGGACAAATAAGGTCCCAAGAACAGAGTTTGAAGCTAGAAAGGTGGCAGGGTACGCCACGTATTTACAAAGCAAACCAGTATTAGATTGTGTCTCTTCCTCCACAAAACTTCATAGTGCATCTTTCAGCTGAGATCATGTAACACTTATTTAAGTTTTTGGACTGTGTCCATGTTTACATGCTGTGGAACAATCTCTGATCACAGATTCCTTTTGTAATAAACTTTTCTAACCAAGGCTCTTGTAATTTGTGCTATTGTTGATCAAACTGTTTTGCTGCTTTTACTCACCCGTGTCAGGTTTGAATGTGGGGGAAGAAATGGGGTTCAAAGTTGACAGCATTTAGAAATTCAGGAAACGAGGGAAAACTAAAACAGCAAATCACTTGCAATGAAATAATTGTTAACACCTGAACAGTCTTCACCACCTGTAACTCAAACAGGTATCGCAGGTTAAGATTCTTTAAGGTGAAACTGAACTTCACCTTGTTTGGGTGCTACCATCAAATTACATTCGTTATTGCATCAGAAATTAGAATTAAATATGATATAACACACTGAATTACACTGTGAGATTTCTTCTTTAATACTTCTTCAGTCACTGCATGTTGATTTTATAGCAAAATCACCTGCAAAGGGACCAAAAACACACTGAAGATGAAAGTGAAGTAAAAGATAATGCTTCAGGGGGAGGGAGGTGAATGTACAACCTTGATGCTGATATCAACAAACTTTTAATAGAATAATAGTTTAAAAAAAGACTACCCAGTAGTTGGCGGTATGTGCCCTAAAAGTCATGATTTCAATCCGCCATAAAAAGGAAAGAAGAAGAAGAAGAAGTCGGCGGCAGCAGCAGCTGTCTGCAGCTGGATGTTCATGACAGTCTTCCAGCTGACTGGAGAATGGTGGACGTGTTTGCTGTTCGCCTCCTCGATTTGTTACTAAGCGGCGATGCAACAGGGGTTGTAGCCGATTCCGTGGTCTGTCCAGGGACCATGGTCTCTGGCGATGTCTTCGTTAAAGTTCCTGACGGACTTTGTGATGAAGCGATTAGCGGATACTGCCAGAGAGGAAATAATGGGAGTTTTTAAAGAAACCATCGGCGGGTACGAGGAGGAGGAGATCAACCGTCAGCGCAGACTGCTGGATGTGGCTCTGAAACCTGAAGCAAAGTTTCACAGGGCAGGTGTGTCATATTGATTCACTGTTATTAAATATCGTGTTTGAACTCAAAACAGAGATATCGGATTCAAATATGAAGACAGCTGTTTACACACACTTATAAACCTATTTCCTCATGCAGTTATCAACCCGCAAATACGAGTTTAGACAGTGTTGTGGAGAAAACTCTCAGAAGAAGAATCACACGGAGACGAGGCATGCAGATTGTGGGGTCTCTTTTATTTCTGGACTGACCAAACATTTTGTACCTCAAATTCTGTCCATCCCTGTTTTAAAGTTGCGCAGTGATCGTCTGTCACCAAAAGGTGACGATGTTCCATGTCTTCCCTGGATAATTGCGCAACATCTGTGTGCGAATGTGCGTGTATTTGTATTTGTGTGTGTGTGTGTGTGTGCGTGTGCGTGCGTGCGTGCGCGCGCGCGCGCTCTCCCATTTTGCCAGAGCGGGATGCAGGATGCAGTTTGCTGTGTCGTCAGATGTCCTGTTTTCGCCGTTTTGGGAGAGACTTGGCAACCCTGTATGGCTACGTGTGTGTGTGCTTGTTTGATATGATCTAATTTCTATTTCTTAATGTTCTGTTTGTCCCAGTAACTAGGATATTCACAGCACATTCATATTCAAAGGACAATACAGGACACATAGTTAGGCCAGATTCCGAACAACAGCAGGATACAGAATACGTGTGTTATATTTGTTTATTCTTAAAATATCACAAGGTAATCAGAGTCATCCCACTTTATGTAATTGTGGCTCAATACTTTGTCCTCTGTTCCTCCAGAGCTTCCACAGCAACATGTCTGCAAGGAGGAGGAGGAGGAAGAGGAGGAGGAGAAGACTGTTCTCTCTGACCTGCAGATCTCCGTCCAGGAGAGGAGCTTCAGCCTGGACCAAGACGACCCAGATCCTCCAGAGATTAAAGAGGAACAGGAGGAACTCTGCATCAGTCAGGAGGGAGAGCAGCTTGCAGTGAAGCAAGAGGATGATACCGTTAGTTTGATTCCTCCGTATGAGGAAAGTGACGACGAGCCTGAGCAGGCAGACTCAGGATCAACCCGATATTCAGAGCCCAAAAAAAAGGACAGACATCAGAAAAACAAAAAGCGCTGTAATACTCACTCACGTACAATGTCTCATAAATGTGACCAATGTGGGAAAGCTTTTGAGTGCAAGTCAAAATTGCAGGTGCACCTGACGGTCCACACAGGTGAGAAGCCACACCGCTGTACCAAGTGTAGAAGAAGGTTCAGTCAGATGTCGGAGTTGAAAACTCACTTAAGGGTCCACAGGGGTAAGAAGCTGCATTTGTGCGAAACGTGTGGGAAAGCTTTCAGACACATTAGATCCTTAACAGTCCACCAGAGATGTCACACAGGTGAGAAGCCTTATTCTTGCGACATCTGCGAGGACAGATTCAGTCAGTTATCGACCTTGAACAATCATTTGAGGATCCACATGGGTGAGAAGCTGTGTCCTTGCAGCGTCTGTGGAAATAAATTCGCAAAGCGTACAGAACTGAAACGCCACATGGGAATCCACACAGGTGAGAAGCCGTTTTTGTGCGATACGTGTGGGATAGCTTTCAAGCAGCACAGTTCCTTAACAGTCCACCTGAGATGTCACACAGGTGAGAAGCCTTATTCTTGCAACGCCTGCGAGGACAGATTCAGTCAGTTATCGACCTTGAACAGTCATTTAAGGATCCACACGGGTGAGAAGCTGTGTTCTTGCAGCGTGTGTGGAAATAAATTCACTAAGGGTTCAGAACTGAAACGCCATATGAGGATCCACACGGGTGAGAAGCCGTTTGCCTGCAAGATTTGTGGCGAAGCTTTCAGACTCAACAGCTTCTTGACGGTCCACACGAGAGGCCACACCGGGGAGAAGCCACATTGTTGCAAAACATGCGGGAAAGATTTCAGATTCGGCGGGGAGCTGAAAGTCCACATGAGGAGCCACACGGGCGAGAGGCCGTACAGTTGCAGGGCCTGTGGGGAAAGATTCACGATCAAGTCACTGTTGAAGAGGCATATGATGATCCACACAGATGAGAGGCCGCATTCCTGCAAAACGTGCGGGAAAAGCTTCCAATCTGCGGGGAACGTAAAAGTGCACATGAGAACCCACACGGGTGAGAAGCCTTACCTTTGCAAGACATGTGGAAAACACTTCAGATCCAGCAGTTCGTTGTCAGCCCACGTGAGATCACAGAAAAACTGTCACCCTGCTAAAGATGTGGCAAAAGATTCTGACAGATGCCAGACCTGAAAAAAACACGGGAGCATTCATACAAGGAGGGAGCTCTCAGACTTGGTGCTTCTGTGACAGTCAACATGAGAAGAGCCCTGCAACCTCGGCAAGATCTGCAGGAAACAAACGTGCTGATGGATCCTAATTGGCAAAACTTCTGAAACTTAAAATTTGTAGTCACGATTCTGGAGTATAATACTTCTATATTAACATAATGCACAGAGCTGCATCTATCAAGCTGTGTGTCTCTGTGCAGAACATGTTGGAGGAGCAGGAGGTGCATGAGCTGCCACTGTTGAGGATTGTCTTTAATCGTGACAGCTCAGGTGATGAAGGAGACTCTGTTCACCTGATGCCTTACGTTAAAGTAGTGTACATATATATACACAAGTGTATAAAGGAAACTACATCTTGCTTTGTTCTCTGGCTCCATGCTCTGTAGACTGTGGTGCTCATTCTTTGCTTAATAAAGAATTAAGGACAAGGAGACATCATTCAGTATTTTTCATTATAATGGGATATGAGTGTCGGCAGGATTTTATGTCAGGGTTTCATTCTGAACAGCTCTGTTAAGTAGCTTTTGTATGCTGACCTGAGACAACCATGTTTAATATATTTTTTAGTATTATATAATATCGTTATATAATACAGGTGTTGAATACAAATAAAAGTCATTTGGTCACAACAATGTTATGTGTTGAATACACGTGTGTCATGCTGTGATCCTACCCTCTCACTTAAGTTACATAGAGCAGAGAGTGATGGGGAGTGGAGGGGGTGTGACAACATTGACCCTATTACGAGACAGTGTACCATCAAAATTATTTGGAAGCTGTTGTTTTTAAGGTAATGTAGTTTCAAAAGAAGAGCAATGATGCTATGGGCCCATAGGCACAAGGTTCATCAGGATAACCCCCCTGGGTTGTTGATGGCATGACTGCCCCATACAAGGTATGATTTCATCCAAATGTATTGTCAGTTTCTCAGTGGTATTTCCACTTGGATAATCTGACTCCTTCAAACACACATTGTAAATATGTTTAAACAAAAATCATTTTCTTAAAAGACTTGTCTGACTTAAATGGATATTCTGGTGTAAGATTAATCCATGGTCTAACACACCGTGACATCGAGTAAGACCCTCCTCGAGAGATCAAGTTTTCTGACAGCTAGTTTATGTAGTTTTAGCAACCTCAGAAAAGACAGCACGATAACAACACACTGCAGTCTATGCCTCCAACAAGAACCCGCCATCAAAACACCACTCATAGTCACAAATAATGCTCAGAACAGCAGCAAACTTCAGCAACAGTACAAATAAGGTCCCAGCACATAGTTCGAGGCATCAAACATCTGCTAGCTTTGCCAAACTTCTATTGAAAAGACAACACAACTCACTACTCTCCTGCTGCAGCTTGCTTGTTGTGGGGAAGCCCTGACGAATCGAGTACAGTAGTTAGTGCAGTTAGAAATGCTCAATTCCGTTCTTTTCCCTGTAAGCTCTCGATACTGTTATTAACAGGTAGGCAAGACACATATGAACATTGATTGCATTTCCATGGAGTAATAATCATACATTTTCATCCTTGAGCTGTGGAACTCTACTGCACTCTGTAATCGACTCCTGCTGCAGGAGAGTGGTGAGTTGTGTGAAATCCGGCAAAGCTATAGCAGATGTTTGATGCCTCAAACTATGTGTTGGGACCCTATTTGTACTGTTGCTGAAGTTTGCTGCTGTTCCTTGCATTATTTGTGGCTATGAGTGGCTTTTTGATGGTGGTTTCTTGGTTGGTGGCATAGACTGCAGTGTATTGTTATTGTGCAGTCTTTTCTGAGGTTGCTAAAACTACATAAGCTAGCGGTCGGAAAACTTGATCTCTGGAGGGGGGGGGGTCTTACTCGGTGTCACAGTGTGTTAGACCATGGATTAAATTTACGCCGGAATATCCCTTTAAAAGTGCACTATGTAGTTTTTGGGGAAGAAATTTGTATTAAGAAGACAAAGATATTCATTGAAAGTTATCTTCCAATTTCACACTGTTTTACTTTGTATATTTGTGGCAGACCCCGCCCCCTTTCTAACTTCAGACCTAATTCTCCTCTGAGAACAGCTTGTTGATTCAGTATTGGAAAAAACACATGTCTGTGTTCAATATTTCAAATATTCAAATTCTGAGTTCTAAATCTACACGTGCCCCTTTAACTTTAGACACCAAGCCATCAGGCGAAAGCGGAACGAAAAGCTTGCGCACTTTTCCGGTCGGAGCCTGACAGCGTGACGTCCAGCGGAAGTAAACAACACGCACGCTAGCTTAGTAGCTGCATATGGGAGAGGACGTGGTAGTCGTAGCGCTGCTACTTTATTTGATTGTTAACAAACGAAACACTGTCTTCAGTTGGGAGTTTGAGAGAGGTTATTAACGAGCGACTCAGTGCTGCTGCTGAAGAAATATTCCAATGTTTTAAACAAACTGTCATCAACTCCGAGGAAGAGATCGACCGTCAGCGCAGAATGCTGGATGCGTTTTGGAAACTTGACATACAGTTACACAGGATAGGTGTGTAACACACGAGTATTTAAATTGCTCAAATCACAGAAATTAGATTTTAATGTAAGCTGTTAAATGGTGTTTGCTAAATCTACGTTATCCTGTCCCTTCACAGCAACATGTCTGTAAGCGGGAGGAGGAGGAGGATCTCTCTGACCAGCAGCTCTGTATCCAGGAGAAGAACTCCAGTCTGGGCCAAGAGGACTCAGAGCCTCCACAAAATAAAGGGGAACAGGGCGAAGTCTGCACCAGTCTGGAGGGAGAGCAGCTTGCAGTGAGGCAGGAGGATGATACCGTTATGTTGATTCCTGCTTGTGAGGAAGGTGACCACCACCCTGAGCAGGCAGACTCGGGATCAATCA
The DNA here is from genome assembly GCF_900880675.1 of Sparus aurata. Lineage (NCBI taxonomy): Eukaryota > Metazoa > Chordata > Actinopteri > Spariformes > Sparidae > Sparus > Sparus aurata. The sequence goes on from NC_044191.1 coordinate 23,838,278, forward strand.
CTTTATTTAGAGCCAAAACCAGAGGACAGACATCAGAAAAACAAAAAAGCACTGTAGTACTCACTCAGGTAAAATGTCTCATAAATGTGACCAATGTGGTAAAGTTTTTAAGTTTAGGTCAAAATTGCAGGCACACCTGAGGGTCCACACAGGTGAGAAGCCAACGAGAAGCCATTGTTGCAGCACCTGTGGAACAAGATTCCGTCTGAAATCAGAGTTGGAAAGTCATTTTGGGATCCACGCAGGTGAGAAGCCATATTCGTGCAACACCTCTGGGAAAGCATATGAAAATAATAGTGGCTTAAATACCCACCTGAGAAGTCACGCAGGTCAGATGCCACATGCTTGTGGCGCCTGCGGGAAAAGATTCAAAAAGGCGACGGATTTAAAAACTCACACAAGAATCCACACAGGTGAGAAGCCGCATTCGTGTGAAATTTGTGGCAAAGACTTCAGACTCAGCTGCGTCTTGAAGGTCCACATGAGAAGCCACACAGGGGAGAAGCCGTATCCTTGCAGAGTCTGCGGGAAAAGATTCTGTAACGCTTCGACGTTGACCAGGCATATGAGAATCCACACGGGTGAAAAGCCGTTTGTTTGCAAAACGTGTGGGAAAGCGTTCTATCGCACGTCAGATTTGAAAACTCATACAAGAATCCACACGGGCGAGAAGCCGTATTCATGTCAGATATGTGGCAGAGATTTCCGACATGCCAGCGTCTTGCAAGTTCACATGAGGAGCCACACGGGAGAGAAACCGTATTCATGTCAGATATGTGGCAGAGATTTCCGACATGCCAGCGTCTTGAAAGTTCACATGAGGAGCCACACTGGTGAGAAGCCGTACGTTTGCACGACCTGTGGGCTGAGATTCTCGGTCGGGTTTGTACTGAAAAGGCATCGGACATCTCATAAAGATCAAGAGCTACACCATTGATGAAGATTCTGTTGGTTGCCAGATTTGCTAAACATGTGGGGGAGCATTCAGACATTGCGGTAACTTATCAGTCCACATGAGAAGAGCTGTGCCTTTGTAAGATCTGAAGGAAAGACTGTTTTGATACATGTAAGACCACAGACAAGGCAAGTAGCCTTGTTCAGTTCTAGTGATTGAATGTAAAAGATACACTAGATCTGAGGAGCTACATGTCTGCAGGCTTTTAAGGGGCAAAAGCACCTCGCAGTTAGTTGATCATGGATAATTTTGATCATCAGGGTTAGTCCTGAATCAAGATGATCATATATATCCGACATGTATGACTGAAAGAAATCTTTCTGGCCTGCTGAATTACAGTCCTGTATTGGTTTTCAGATTTATTTTGAATTGCCTGATCCTGTCACAATGGCTGAAGGCTCGGCTTGCTCTTTGTATCCCCCACAAAAAACAAGTTAAATCCGCTGTGTGGAAATATAACGGATTCCAAATGAAAAAAACACTACATTGAGAGGAGGAGGATTCCACCATTCTGATTACTTATTCAAGATTCATTGATTGGTTTTACACCTTAGAAAGAAAAGATTGTGTCCTGTGTTTTATAACAAAATGTAAAGTTATTCCACTATATTTTAGTGCAGTTTAATTTTTTTTTTTAATTTTGTATCATTAGGTTGAATTGTTGTGATAATATTGTGAATGCTGGACAGGATAATTGTCACAAGAAATGTTTATATCGTTCCATGCCCACCCGAGTCATACTGTATGTATTTCTCAACTAAGTTGAATATTCTCTGTAATACTTTACAGGAAAAGACTCTTTAAAATGTGGCAAAGCTTTTCTGGCTGCATGCATGTAGGTTGATATTCTGCCAAAACATTTGGGTGACGTTTCAGTTCAGTAAAAAGGCGTAGGTTCTGTATCTGTGGTATCTTATTCTCACTGAGCACACAGTGGTTGCTATGATTCTTACAGTGTGGTGTGAAAGACCGATAGTGTGTGCATGAGAGCCTTTAAAATGTCATAAAAGTTCATCTTTCAAAAGCCCAGCGTCTTGTGGTTCTTGTCTGTAGTTCTAGTGTCAAATCAGTTCAAAGAAGGAAGGAGCCACATAATAATTCCAGCACTTGTTGAATAACTTTCACTTAATTCACTCACTTGAAACACCTGGGGTCCGTTTCACAAAGCAGGTTTAGTGAAAACTCTGAGTCTGTTAACCCTGAAATGAGGGAAACTCTGAGTTTTCCGTTTCACAAAGGGAGGTTACTCAAACCAGAGAAAGAGGGGTAACTCTAGCCTGTTTCACAGAGAGAGGTAACTCTAGCTGTCGGTCAGTTACCATGGTAACATACTCTATGAACCTAACCTGGTCGGGACCAGGTTTTTCTCAACAAACCTCGAGTTTCTCTCTGTCTCCGCCCTCTTTCAGCCACACACGGTATTTGATTTCCTCATTCATTCAGTCAGCAGGCGAGTTTTGGCGTAGTGTAGTTCTCATTGATCATAGCAAAAATCAGTCAGTAGGCCTACATTAGAAGTTATATTAGGTGGCGACTATTTCCACTACCATGGCATGTCCTTTTGATAATGATCCCGTGGATGAAGGTGCAGCATTACTGCGCAGAGAATTAAATATTCGTCGGGAGATGATTATCAGACCGCGCATAGATGTTCTCGCATTTCCAGACAATTATCTTTTTGAGCGGTACCGTTTCACGTCACAGTCCATCATTTACATACACAACCTGATCCGTCCTTACATTTCCAACATTACCAACCGAAATCATGCTCTCACATCCCAGCAGATATTACTGTGTGTTGCGCAGCGTTTTTTTGCAAATGGGAGTGTTTTTTATGCAACGTCGGAGATGCAGAGCACTTGAGCAAGGCAACTGTATCAGAGCGGTCAGAAAAGTGTGCCTCGCCCTGAAACGGCTACTACCATCTTTATCATTTTCAGCTCCTCTGCCTCCGTTAGAGGTGGCGGTGCTGGGCCACCACCCGTTTAACGGGCATCTGCTTTCTTTCTGTTGGCTGAGTAGAAGTCTGTGTTAGTTTAAATAGGCTTAATTATTTAACAGAACATGATACAGATGAGAAGACATTTATATGTGTGAAAACAGCATTATGTTGGGGATAAAACAACTGTACAGTCAAACAGCCACTTAATATTTACTTTACAATGTAAAACATGATCAAAATGAGGAACCACCATGAGATTATGCCGAGGTCTTACCTGTTTGAACAATGTTTTTATGTTTCATCTTAAGCTGCAGCCAAGTGCGCTTCTCCCCCACGGGATTGCACCTAAATGAAATAAATTAATAGGCTACCACTCAAGCAGTTTCCCCCTGTAATATTATTGTGATTGCAAAGGACTACATTTAAACTTACGCATTGACCCGAGCAGCAATGTTCTCCCACGCCGTCTCCCTCTCTTTTGCTGCTGCAGCGGTGTTACACTTTCTTCTTAAAACGTGTTCAAACTCACCGTATGAGCGCATTAATATTTCCAATTCCAGTGGGGTGAAAAACGTAGCCCTCCTCTTCCCCGTTGCCATGGTGACTCGTTGAATCCGGGCTCCATTGATGCTGTCTTTTTATACTTGTGATGCACGTGCTTAACTCCAGGTTAAACTACTCCGAGTTGATCAAACAAACTCAAATAAGCTGTTCTGGAAATGAAAACTCAGAGTTTCCTATCTCAGAGTAGATCAACTCAGAGTTCAGGGTTAGACTCAGAGTTTGTTGAACCTGCTTTGTGAAACGGACCCCTGAGGACCAGTGTTTGTGTTTGTGTGGGTGTATATATGTACACACACAAACATTTAAATACTATTTAGTATCTCACAGATAATCATTGCACACTTTTACTGCACTTCACTTCATTGATGGCTATATTACTTTTAGAGCTGCAATATTTTTGATGAATTAATTAATTAGCTGTCAAAGATCAAATTAATCAACTATTTTCGTAATCCATTTATAAAACGATAATTTAGAAAAGTCAAATTTATCTTATTCCAGCTTCATAAATGGGTCACTAGTGGGTTTCTATTAGTTTTTATTATTGGACAATCATATTGTAAACTGAGTTTCAATTCATTTTCCGAGACTAAATAGTGCGCCTTTAGTCATCATCAGAAATCAGTGAAATACAGAGGAAAAAAGAACATAGGGAGAAATGAGTTCTGACTATTTTCAGAATCAGGTAAAAAAAATCCAAACTAAACAAAAGACTCAACCCCAATCCTCTTCATACTGGAGAGACAACATACCTAAAAAATAGCTTTCCTGTGTGATGATGACAGACATCCCAGCAGATTAATCCAAGCATTTCTAATATGATCATATATGAGTCATATTCCTGTTACCATTGAAGCTTTAAGAACTATTTCTCCAGCAGCAGCAGCAGCAGTTGGTCGCTCATTGACAAACTCTCTCAAATAACCAACTGAGGACATTGCTATTGAAGCTGCTCTGCGTCGCAGTCTACGCTCATAAATCACTTTATTAATGACCATGTGTGAGTGTCATAATTGAGACCTTTTGCATCTCTCTCAGTTGCCTATACGAGCCTGTGGATGATTTGTTTCACACTCAGGGTGGGTTTTCTGCAACAATCCAAAGGGTGTGACATTATGAATATTCTTTAGGGTCTGCTCTGCTCTGCTAATAGAGAGCAACAGCTGCTAATGTTAGTTTAGAAATGGAGCTGGCTCACATGAACAAAAACATGTAAACACAACATAAAAGTTCCTGAGCACATTTAATTAAGAATGAAAGAATTAGTAACGCTATGACGACAATATTGTCTTACAATATTTTTTTTTTACTTCACAAATGAGGATTGTGCATTCAAAAAAAGAAAGAAGCAGTGGTTCAGGAAGTATTCAAGTTACTTATATAGAAACGGTGCAGTGTAATTCATGGTACATTCAAAATGTTGAGTCAAAGTACAGAAATCTAAGCAACAAAATATATATTAAGAAACTTTAGTTTATTTCTCCACAAGACAATCAGTCAGAACATTGTCAATGTATCCAATGTGAACCGGCGAAGGAAAAGGTCTCCACTGGAGTATTCAGCTTGATGGTTCCTCCCCTGTATGTTTCCCATGTATTAGACTGTGCTGTATCAATAGTTCCTCCCCTGTATGTTTGTTGTGGTGTATTAGACTGTGCCGTGTCAATACAGTCTTCTCAAAGTATCTCATGCCGCAGATCTGGCAAACGTACGGCTTCTCACCAGTATGGGCTCTTCTCATGTGAACTTTCAATTGAGCATTACATACAAAAGCTCTCCCGCATGTTTTGCAAATAAACGGCTTCTCGCCTGTGTGGGTTCTCATGTGGACTATAACAGAACTGCTAAATCTGAAATCTCGACCACACGTTGTGCATGAATACGGCTTCTCACCTGTGTGAATTCTTACGTGCTTTCTCAAGTCTTCTGTCCGAGCAAATCTTTTCCCGCAGGTATTGCACGGATGTGGCTTCTCGCCTGTGTGGGTTTTCATGTGCATATATAATCGGGATTTAAACTTAAATGCTTTCCCACATGCTTCGCAAGTATACTGCTTATCTTCACCTGTGTGCATATTATGGTCAATCTCTGACAAGTTTGATTTGGATACATCGATACTCTGACTTCTGCTTTTGGGATGTGATTTCTCTGGTTCTGGCTCTGTGTTCATGATTGACTGAGAGCACACTTTCTGATCCTGGCTCTCAGCTACATGCCGGTTCTCAAAGAGGAGCTGGTGGTCTCGTTCTAATTCAGGTTCAATGTGGTCACTTTCCTCATAAGTAGGAGTCAACATAAAGGTATCAGTCTCTATCTTCAGTATATGCTGCTCTCCTTCCTGACTGGTGCCATGATCCCTCTGTTCCTCTTTAATCTGTGGGTGACCTGGGTGATCTGGGTCCTCCTGGTCACAGAGCTGCTGGTCTGAGAGAACCTCTTCCTCCTCTGTAAAGACATGTTGCCGTGGGAGCTCTGAAGGGACAGAGAACAAAATAAAAAGGACCTTACTGTGACGATGAAAGAAGACATCTGCAGACCTGTGTGTAAAATTACAGTGCAAGTATAGATTTAAACAACTGGGGTTACATTCATCGATTTCTATTGTTTTGCGTGATTACATATAAAAAGTATTAAAAAAAAATACTCACCTATCCTGTGTATCTTTATTTCCGGTTTCAAAACAACATCCAGCAGTCTGCGCTGGCGGTCGATCTCTTCCTCGTACTCGACGATAGTTTTACTAAAAACTCCAAATATTTCTTCAGCAGCAGCAGCAAGTCGCTCGCTAACAAAGTTCCTCAAACACTCGACTGAAGACATTGTTGTTTTTATAACAAATTCAATTATAAACTGAGCCGAGACTAAATTATCATGTTCCAGTTACTTCTAGTTACTGCAATACATTGGTGCAGCTAACGCTACTTGTGATGTTTACTTCCGTCGGGTGTCACGCTGATAAGTTCCGACAGTAGTGCTGGAGCTTTTACTTGTTCCGCTTTCAACTGATGACATTTTATTTAAAATTTCTCAAGTAAAGGTTAACAAAAAACATTGTTTTTTTGTTATAGTTTAAACTGAGCAGTTTTTTTTAACAAAACTAAATAGTAATCTACAATCTTACCAACCAAATGCGACTTTCTTGAATTGCAAAAAAATCTTTTAAAATTGACAGACACATGTGCTATTCCTTGCACAATTCAAATGGGATATATACTTTTATATGTCTCCATTGACTACTGTACATTTCTCCCCCCAAATAAGGTAATCACAATGTGTAATATACATTAATATATATTTATAAGGATCTTGACTATGGTATTTTGGCTGTCATGATATATCAAATGTCTAGGTTAAAATGTGGGGACTATTTACTCTACTGCTCACATTTGAACAAGTATCTCAGACCAAAAGTGATATTTTTAGTGTTTTCTATTGTTTCCTTGTTTTGAACTGAATTCCCACTAGAACCAACAAAAAACTCAAAACGGTGATCTTCTGAAAAAAAGTAACCTTTAAGTTTTGCAAATACATTTTTTTAATTCTCATGTATTAGACTGTGCCGTGTCAATACACTTTTCTCGAAGTATCTCATGCCGCAGATCTTGCAAACGTATGGCTTCTCACCAGTATGGGCTCTTCTCATGTGAACTGTCATATGAGCCCTACGTGTGAAACCTCTCCCACATGTTTTGCAAACGAACGGCTTCTCACCTGTGTGGATTCTCATGTGGATCATAAGGGAACTGCGAAAACTGAAACCTTGACCACATGTTGTGCATGAATACGGCATCTCACCTGTGTGTGTTTTCATGTGCATACATAATCGGGACTTATACTTAAATGCTTTCCCACATGCTTCGCAAGAATATTGCTTCTTTTCACCTCTGTGCATATAATGGTCAATCTGTGAAAAACTTGATTTGGGTACGATGATACTCTGACTTCTGCTTTTGGGATGTGATTTCTCTGGTCCTGGCTCTGTATTTATCATTGACTGGGGGCCCACTTTCTGAACCTGGCTCTCAGCTACATGCCAGTTCTCAAAGAGGAGCTGGCGATCACTTTCTGGTTCAGGCACATTGTGGTCACTCTCCTCATAAGTAGCAGTCATCATAAAGGTGTCAGTCTCTGGCTTCAGTATAAGCTGCTGCTCCTCCAGACTGGTGCAGAGTTCAACATGTTCCTCTTTAATCTGTGGAGGGTCTAAGTCCTCTTGGTCCAGACTGGAGATCCTCCCCTGGATACAGAGCTGCTGGTCAGTGAGAATGTCCTCCTCCTCCTTCTCCATGCTGTTGTGTTGCTGTGGGAGCTCTGAAGGGACAGATGACAGAAAAAGTGGGCACTAGTGTGATGATGACATTCTGACATTCAAGTAAATTGGTACCAATGTACTTTTGTTTTAAATGGACATTATGAAGAGAATAGCTCTGTTTTGTGTCACTAAAATAAAGTTTTGACATGTGTGCAGTTTGAAACTCGTACATATATACTACCTATCTTGTGTACATTTAATTCAGGCCCCCAAACGATATCCAGCTGTCTGGACTCCTGGTCTAAACTGATGCAGTTTACTTAGTTTTTACACAAAACTAAATGTTGTTTTACAACCATTTCAACAAATTGTTACTTTCCTGAACGGCAAAATTATCACTTAAATTGACAAACATCATATTTGTGATAAATGGCACAATTCAAACAGGATAAATATTTGACATTTTTTGTGAAAATCTTAACCTGCAAAATAACTGCGGCATGTTATCGAGTCATACTACTGCTGATATCTGAACTATTTCAAAACAAATATTATTTTTTAGTGTAGCAGTTTAGCACCAATTATAACACATTCCTAGCAGCCAAAACAAAACATGATACTAATGTTATATAACCTGCAAAAACCCAATAGATGTATCTTGTGAGTAGTGTGTGTGGGAAATTAACCCCCCCCCCCCCTTGAAGAAGATATGAATGCTTTTAGTCCTATTTAGAACATGGGGTAATGGTGCACTTTAGCTACTTGTGGTCAAAATTATTTCTACAAACACAAAGAAAAATTACAATGCGTTACAATGTTCCAAACAGGGAAAAACAAGCTTATTCAGAATCAAAACTAAAAAAACTTTCCATTTTTTTAAACTTGTTTTCAAAGATAAAAAAAAAAATGAAAAAGCCTCCCCAGGAGATTTCAGCCCGATGGCTCCTCCCCTGTACATTGACTTTTGTGTGTGACTCTTATGTGGTGTGCCAATACAGCCTGCACCGAGTATCTTTTACCGCAGATCTTGCAAAGGTACGGCTGCTCACCAGTATGGACTCTTCTCATGTGAATTGTCTCCTGAGCATTCTTACGTGCCTGCTCAAGGTTTCTGTCCTAGCAATTCCTTTCCCACAGGTATTGCACGGATATGGCTTCTCACCTGTGTGGGGTTTCATGTCCTTACGTATTTAGGATTCATACTTAAAAGCTGTCCGACATGCTTTGCAAGAATACTGCTTCTTCTTACCTGTGTGCATAGTATGGCCAGTCTCTGACACGTTTGATCTGGATGCAGCGACACTCTGACTTCTGCTTTTGGGATGGGTTTTCGTTGCTTCTGGCTCTGTACTTGTAGTTGGTCTGAAGTCTCCATACATGCCCCCTTTCTGATCCTGGCTCTTAACTACATGCCAGTCATCAGAGAGGAACTGGCGGTCACTTTTTGATTCAGGCTCACTGTAGTCACTTTCCATATAAGTAGGTGTCAACATAAAGGTATCAGTTTCCAGCTTCAGTGAAAACTGTTCTCCCTCCAGACTGGTGCAGGGCTCCTTGTGTTCCTCTTGAATCTGTGGAGGGTCTGCTGGGTCCTCTTGGTCCAGACTGGAGTTCCTCTCCTGGTCACAGAGCTGCTGGTCAGAGAGAACCTCCTCCTCCTCCTCTGTGAACACATGTTGCTGTGGGAGCTCTGCAGGGACAGAGAACAAAAAAAGGACATTACTGTGATGACGAGAAGGAGAAGTACGCAGACATGTGAGAAAAATTACAGTGCAAGTATACATTTAAACATTCATCGATTCTCCTGTTTTGTGTGATTAAATAAATACGTTTACTCACCTAACTTGTGTAACTTTATCTCCGGTTTCAAAACAACATCCAGCAGTCTGCGCTGACGGTCGATCTCCTCCTCGTACTCGACGATACTTTTAATAAAAACTCCGAAGATTTCCTCAGCAGCAGCAGTTAGTCGCTCGCTTAAAAAGTTCCTCAAATACTCAACTGAAGACATTGTTGTTTGTGTAACAAATTCAGTTATTACCCGAGCCGAGACTAGAACACAATGTTCGAGTTACTTCACTAGATTCGTGCACCTGACGCTCCACCATGAGCTCTTGTGTTGTTTACTTCCGCTGGGTGTCACGCTGATAAGTTCCGACAGTGGACGTGCTGGAGCTTTTATTTGTTTCTCCTTTGTATTGGAGTTTGACTAACAGACGTCCTTCCACATAACGACAATAATGTGACTGGTTTCCCTTTTTTGGAATGATTCTTTGGCGCGTTGACGGCCATGTTTTTTGGTGACATATATTGTACGAGACGATGCAGTTTACTGAGCAGTGTTTACACAAAACTAAATAGTATTTTACAATTTTTTCAACAATATTCAACAACTTCCTTGAATTGCCACATTATCTTTTGAAATGACAAACATCATACATGTGATTCATGGCACAATTCGAGCAGTTCATAGTAGCAGAACTGTAAAATATTCTGTACTTGTGCAATAGCTGCATCTCTGCAGCTGAATGTAAAATAATTTACATGAGTTTCCAGTACCTTAATGTACATTTCCCCCTCATATGACTGGGTTACCGACAAATATTTCTGTTCGCAAAAGCATTTCTTTGAAACAGTCTCCCAGGGTAGTTGGTGTTGATGGTAACGGTTTGCCAAGTGTAAATTTATGAAGCATACTGGAATTAGAGTTGACAGTTGTTGTGGAATTTCCGCTCACTTGACCGTTCAGAAGAGATGAAGAAGACTCAGAGACACCGATGGCTTACGTTGAGATTATAATGCATGATCATGGAGGAGCAACAAGGTGTTGCCTTGATAATCCTTCCCAGTCTTCCCCAATGCCCGAATTATACCTTACAGCTTCAGGAGGCAGTGTTTCCATACATGGTTATCTGTTTAATAACATAGCAAGAAGGGTGATGCAGAATCTCTCCCCTCTAGCCAGAAGAGGTAAAATAGGTCAGAGACACTTAGTCCACTAACATAGATAGATCGAAGGCCTCCTTACGAGGTTAACACAAACAGTTAGTTTTGTCTTGGCTTGGTTCATCAGACATCTGTTTTGTAGACATATCTACAGTAGCTTTGGGTATCTAGGTGCAGAGACTGTGAGAGGATTGCTCGTAGAGCAATTATCACTATCATTATCCAGACTTTAACATCTGTACAAGACACGTATGACCTCCTATTGTTTGGAGACAGAGTGACCTTGGAGAATCATCAAATTCCCCACAGCAGTGACTAACATCTTTGTTTTGTATTAGCCTACCATATAAGTCCTTATACTTTTTGCTATTTTTGTACGCTACTTAATTTATCTCTCCAACCAACGGACTCAAATTTTGGGCATTTACGTCAATAAATAAGTTAAAAGAAGACTGATCATTGAAGTTGTGGCTGGTGCATTTTAAAGGATAAAATGCAAACAATTACAGGTGGACCTACATCATATCCATACCACACATATTCATAGACATACAGTTAAATAAATGTTTTCTTGTTTTCCAACCCAGTTATTGCTCTGAGTCCGTCCAAATTGGCAAAAATCTACAAAGCAAAAACAAACAACAACAACAACTCTCAATTATTATCTATAATAAATGGTAACAAATAATTTACAAACTGTAGTAACAGTTTTGTGTTCATAATCCTTTTTCAATATGACAACATTCATTTAATAACAGTGTTCATGTTTACATTTGTGCAGTATCCCTTTAAAAAACGATTGCAAGTAAATAAATTAAATATTAGCATAATACAAGCTGTCCCCAGGTTTCTGATGTGATTGAACACAGTTGAGCCAGGGCAAATGATACTGAAAGAAATTATTTACTATTATGTGGTGTTTTTACAGACCAATGAAATGGTCAAGCAATCATAAAAGTAAGAGACATCAAGTCAGCTCAAGTAAGATGTGTGAGCCTGAAAATACGGGTGTTCATTTAGCCCTGGTCGGGCAGTTTGACTGCAAAGCTCCCACCACATACTGTATGTCCCTCAAACTAATTATCATCACAATTAAATGGTCACCCAAGTGTCATCAGATATATTGAGTTTATTGTCTCAGAGGACAGGTTTTTTTGATTAGTAGATTATGAAAAATGTTACTCTTGCTGGTCATGCTCTTTACTACCACTATACTAAGAGTAATATCTTTGTCTCTACCTCCAGATTGCCTTACCCAGGAGAGAAAATCCAGCCTGGATCAAGAGGAGCCAGAGCTTTTCTACGGAAGAGGATTAGGGCCACACATGAATTTTTTTTGTAGTTCTGACTTTAAAGTCAGAATTCTGAGATTAAAGTCAGAATTCTGAGAAAAAAGTCAGAATTCTGAGATTAAAGTCAGAATTCTGACTTTTTTCTCAGAATTCTGAGATTAAAGTCAGAATTCTGAGAAAAAAGTCAGAATTCTGAGATTAAAGTCAGAATTCTGAGAAAAAAGTCAGAATTCTGAGAAAAAAGTCAGAATTCTGAGATTAAAGTCAGAATTCTGAGATTATTTTTCTTTTCTTACCTCTAATTATTGTCTTTTGAACACCTTTTGAAACCTCCCTGTGCACAGCTGGCACACAGCTATAGTGTACAGTAACCAATTAGTACCGCAAGGTGGCAGTATGACGTAAAAGCGTCTGCCGGAAGCTTTGAGTAACATTATGTTGAGTCCGACAGAAACACACAATCGACGAGCGGAGAACACCCAGAACAGTGTTGTGGTGAAGGCGTCTGTCTGTTTTCCTGTCTTACGATGGAAACGTCTTCGGGTCATTGTTTGAAGAAGTTCGTCAACGAGCGTCTGACAGCTGCTGCCGAGGAAATCTTTGGAATGTTTGAAAAGACTTTATTAGTATACAAAGAGGAGATCCTTCGTCACCGCAGACTGTTGGACGGACTGACGCCCGACACGAAACTTCAGAGCACAGGTGTGTAAAATTGCGTTTTTCAAGGCTGGGGAATGAAAACCTGGACCAGAAATGTCTTTATATTCTCATTCAAGTGACTCAACTTGATAGTAGAATAGTAATTACAAGGTCAGGACGGAAAGAAGACAACACAGCCTGACAAGTGATAATACTAGACACAGGTATACTAGCTAACAAGCTAACTTACCTTCATTAGCATTTCAAAACAAGGTAATTTCGACCTTTAACAACGAAGTCCGGCAAGATAATGAGTTTGATGTAACGTAACAGCATACTGTGAAAATAGTCAAGTACATGCAAAAGTCCTGCAATCAATACTGTACATAATTAAAAGCAGTTAAGTACAATCAGCAAAATATATTAATGATACCTGATTCATATAACTGCTTAATTAATGTGTATATTGTGTTTAGCTTTAGATGATTCACTGGTTTTATCTACTTTATGTACTGTATGGTAGTTCAGATATTTTTCATATTCATAATAATGTAAAACCTGTCCAACCTGGGCACTATTACTTAATTATTGTTATTTTATTATCATTAATATTATTAATACTATATACACAGGCCATTAATAGATAAAGTCCAGATTGTAGATTACAGGTGGAAGAAATAAAACATGTTTAAAGTTGGCAGTCTCTGTAATCTCATGCATTGTCAGCATGATGCTGGATAATATGTTATGAGACCCTAACAGAACAGAGTACTAGTTCTTTGTTCTTCCCCTCAGCTCTCCCACAGCCATCAGTCTGTAAGGAAGAGGTTCTTCTTGACCTGCAGCAGTGTGACTCGGAGAAGAGTGCCGGCCTGGACCAAGAGGACTCCAAACCTCCACTGATTAAAGTGGAAGTGGAGGAAGTCTGCACTGATCAGGAGGAACAGGAGACTGAAGTCTTTAAGCTGAGACGTGGTTTTGATGGCAGTGACCACAGTGAAAATCTGACTCTACATTTGGATCAAAGTCGGAGTGCAGCAGAGGGAGAACCTCAGACCAGCACCAGCACTCCAGATGAGGGGATGCAATCTGACTCTGAAAGTAAGGAAAGAAAGAGGTCTGTAGACACAGATCCAGAGAGGAACAGCGACCAGCATGTTGGAACTGGCAGGGCGCAGTGCGTGTGCACCATCTGCGGGAAAAGTTTCAAAATAAGGAAATACCTACAAATACATAGGAAAATTCACACAGGCGTGAAGCCTCACAGCTGCAAGTACTGCGGGAAGGAGTTTGTGTGTGGCTCATCTTTGAAGAGGCATCTGCGAGTGCACACAGGGGAGAAGCCTTATGAATGTCGTCTGTGTGGGAAAAGATTTCGTGTCAGCACAACGTTGAGAGTCCACTACAGAATCCATACGGGCGAAAAGCCTTTTAAATGCGAAACTTGTGAAAGAGAGTTCACCACCAGCTCAAACCTGAAACAGCACATGGCTCTACACACTTAAGTTGGAAATATAAGACACATGGGCTTGAATAGATGTCATGTTTGAAATTCTGTTCAAAAATGTTTGTTAGAGATTAATAAACCTTGGGTGTCCTTAAAAAGCTTGAGTTAGTTTGGCACACAATCATTAAGTGTTTAATTAGATGACTTGTTAAATAAATGTGCTATTATTCTTATGTAGAAAATGTTGAGTTTAATAAGATGAAATAAAGATAAAAGCATTGAGGATTGAGCAGTATTTTCAACAACATGTGACCGTTACATGTAACTTGTGACTTGTAACTTGACCTAATTTCCCCTTGGAGATTAAAAAAGCTATCTATCTATCTAAATCGATCTAATTTTGTAAAAATGCATTTTGCCAGTGTTTGAGGAAGTTTGTATGTTGGTTTCAAGCCTGTAATAATACATAAATAAGCAGAAAATAAATCAACAACTGTTTTGATAATTAATCAATGAAGTAACTTTTAAAGCATAATTACAGAACAGTTGCTGGAACCATCTTATCTGTTGTTAGGATTTGTTGCTTGGAGGAAATGGCAAAAAACATGTTATTATGTTGATCTGGTATCATTAGACTTGTTTACATTTTATACATCACATATGCTATATGTAAAAAAAGTATTTATCATTAAAGGCTCCAGCATTTTATTCTTGGCACTATGGAGAAGGCTTGTAACACCATTAATACCTTATATGTATAAAGTTTACTAAAAAGTTCATATATGATAAATCTATCTTTATCCCTTCATTAAAGAAAACTGGACATCTTTATGGTTTTCTGAGGATTAAGCTGTGTGTTCAGGGGGATTCATGACTTCCTTATTGCTAACATCCTCTCTGTGGCTCTCCTGTGGAGAGATATTTGAGATAATAAAAACATATTGTGTAACTCAAACTTTTTAAGATGGTTTGGTTCTTAAGGTTCTTTTTTTTAAATTTAAATATGTATTTTCCTTTTATCTGTTAAATACAGGCAGTTGATAACACTATAATACAAATTTTCTTTGTGATTATTTGTAACATTTGACATTTTTTAAAATCATCTTTTACCCCCTCGCGTTGGCTTGGTGTGGACTTAAATGAACATTTTGCTGCCACAGAGGAAACTTCAACAGAAAGCGACGGTTCCCTTTAAATCGGTGTAACATCATATTGAGTCCGGCGGAAGTAAACGGCGGTTACACTATCACGGACTCAACTGGGGCGTTGAACGAATAAAAAGTCAATTAATCCTAAGTATCTTAATTTATTTTCTCAAAATGTCTTCTGTGCAGGGTCTCAGAAAGTTTGTAAATGAGCGACTAACTGCTGCAACTGAGGAAATATTAGAAGTCTTTGAAAAAACTGTGAAAGTGTACGAGGAGGAGATCAGCCGTCAGCGCAAACTGCTGGATGTCGTCTTGAAGCCAGAGATAAAACTACACAGGATAGGTTTGTTTTAATGCTTTGCTAATCAATAACATGGGGGGGGGGGGTTACGTTAAATTAAAATGTTAAGCTTGTTAATTATTTGAAGCTACCGTTTAAAGTGCACACGCTAATGTTTACCGTTGTAAGGGCAGCATATCACCGGAGCAACTGGTATGTGATGCTAACTGTAGCAGACGTTAGCTAGTAAGCTCAGTTAACCGTGCAACTAGCGGTTAGCTGACACTGACCTGACTGGGAGCTTGGAGCAGAGGAGGATTGTTGGTGTTTGTACTATTGGACGGTCACCTCTTTAGGTAGCCTGTGATGTTGGTAGTGACAAGCTAGCTAGCATGCTGACTCAAATAGACTTCCCCTGTAACACAAAACAAAGATGTCTTTGAAATAATGTCAAAACTTTAATGTGGGTCATGTCATGGTGTTTTTACACTGTGGCATTGCTATGTTTACATATTCAGCGGATCGGGGGTCCATTTCACAAAGCAGGTTCAACAAACTCTGAGTCTAACCCTGAACTCTGAGTTGATCTACTCTGAGATAGGAAACTCTGAGTTTTCGGTTCCAGAACAGCTGATTTGAGTTAGTTTGATCAACTCGGAGTAGTTTAACTTGGAGTTAAGCACGTGCACCATAAGTATAAAAAGACAGCATCAATGGAGCCCGGATTCAACGAGTCACCATGGCAACGGGGAAGAGGAGGGCTACGTTTTTCACCCCACTGGAAATGTAAATATTAATGCGCTCATACGGTGAGTTTGAGCACGTTTTTAGAAGGAAGTGTAACACCGCTGCAGCAGCAAAAGAGAGGGAGACGGCGTGGGAGAACATTGGTGCTCGGGTCAATGCGTAATTTTAAATGAAGTCCTTTGCAATCACAATAAAATTACAGGGGGAAACTGCGTGAGTGGTAGCCTATTAATTTATTTCATTTAGGTGCAACCCCGGCTGAGAAGCGCACTTGGCTGCAGCTTAAGATGAAACATAAAAACATTAGACCTCGGCATAATCTCATGGGGGTACCTCATTTTGATCATGTTTTACATTGTAAAGTAAATATTAAGTGGCTGTGTGACTGTACAGTTGTTTTATCCCCAACATAATGCTGTTTTCACACACATAAATGTCTTCTCATCTATATCATGTTCTGTTAAATAATTAAGCCTATTTAAACTAACAGACGGGTGGTGGCCCAGCACCGCCACCTCTAACGGAGGCAGAGGAGCTGAAAATGATAAAAATGGGTATAGCCATTTCAGGGCGAGGCACACTTTTGTGACCGCTCTGCATACAGTTGCCTTGCTCAAGTGCTCTGCATCTCCGAAGTTGTAAAAAAAAAACTCCCATTTGCAAAAAAACGCAGCGCAACACACAATATCTGCTGGGATGTGAGAGCATGACTTCGGTTGGTAATGTTGGAAATGTAAGGACGGATTAGGTTGTGTATGTAAATGATGGACTGTGACGTGAAACGGTACCGCTCAAAAAGATAATTGTCTGGAAATGCAAGAACATCTATGCGCGTCTGATAATCATCTCCCGACGAATATTTAATTCTCTGCGCAGTAATGCTGCACCTTCATCCACGGGATTATTATCAAAAGGACATGCCATGGCAGTGAAAATAGGCGCCACCTAATATAACTTTGAATGTAGGCCTACTGACTGATTTTTGCAATGATCAATGAGAACTATACTACGCCAAAACTCGCCTGCTGACTGAATGAATGAGGAAATCAAATACCGTGTGTGGCTGAAAGAGGGCGGAGACAGAGAGAAACTCGAGGTTTGTTGAGAAAAACCTGGTCCCGACCAGGTTAGTTTCAGAGAGTATGTTACCATGGTAACTGACCGAGAGCTTAAGTTACCTCTCTCTGTGAAACAGGCTGGAGTTACCCCTCTTTCTCTGGTTTGAGTTACCTCCCTTTGTGAAACGGAAAACTCAGAGTTTCCCTCATTTCAGGGTTAACAGACTCAGAGTTTTCACTAAACCTGCTTTGTGAAACGGACCCCGGGAGTACTGTCTCCCATGTGTGTAGCTATGGATTGAAGCTGCTTTAAATTAACAACTCAGAGTGCTTCTCCTGTCCCTCCTTTCAGAGATATCACAGCCTGTTTGTATTGACAAGGCTCTTGATGGCCAGCAGCTCTGTGTTCAGGAGAGGAACCTCGGTCTGGACCATGAGGACCCAGAGCCTCCACAGATTAAAGAGGAACAGGAGGAGCAGCTTGTACTGGAGCAGGAGAGTGATTTGTTTAAGTTTAGTCCTACCCATGAGGGAAGTGATTGCAGTGAAGAACAAATCCTACATTTGTTTCCACTGCCACCGACCAACATCCCAGTTGAAGCAATAAAACCTGAATCTGACACAGGGGGCTCAGGTCAATCAGAACCTAACTGTGACCACCACCTTTCTGACCACTCTGACAGAGTGACGAGTCAAGACCCTGAAAGGGGAAACCAAGAGAATGCAAGTAGTGATCAGAAAACCGAAAACAAACCTTTCAAATGTGTCCTTTGCCCTGAGGAGTTTAATGAATATATGATGCTAGGAGATCACATAAAGACCCACAGTGATGGGAAGTGTTTCAAATGTGACACTTGTGGGAAAGAATTTGCCCTGAAGACACGGTTGAAGACGCACATGATGGGTCACACCGGGTTTAAGCCCTTTATTTGTGAAGTTTGTGGGAAGGAATTCTACTCGAAGTCAAACTGTTTCAGTCACTTGAAAACTCACACAGGTGAGAAGTCCCACTCTTGCATCACCTGCGGGAAAAAGTTCCACCGCAGCTCAGATCTGAGGAGGCACATCCAAACTCACACAGGAGAGAAGCCGTACAGCTGCGTCCACTGTGGGAAGGGCTTTGCTCGCTTTTCAACTCTCACCCTTCACGTCCGAGTCCACACAGGGGAGAAACCTTATCAGTGTAATTGGTGTGGGAAAAAGTTTGCATCCAACACAGGTTTGAGAATACACATCAGACACCATACAGGGGAGCCCTGCAGTTGTGAAGTTTGTGGAAAGGAATTCTACTGTAAGTCAAACTGTGTCAGCCACATGAAAACTCACACAGGTGAGAAGTCCCACTCTTGCATCACCTGCGGGAAAATGTTCCGCCGCGGCACAGATCTGAAAAGGCACATCCAATCTCACACAGGAGAGAAGCCGTACAGCTGCGTCCACTGTGGGAAGCGGTTTGCTCGCTTTTCAACTCTCACCCTTCACGTCCGGAGTGCACACAGGGGAGAAACCTTATCAGTGTAATTGCTGTGGGAAGAAAAAGTTTGCATCCAACACAAGTTTGAAAATACACATCAAACTCCATACAGGAGAGCCGTTTGTTTGCATAATTTGTGGGAAGAATTTTTATCAGTACGACGAATTGAAATTACACAGGAGGATTCATACAGGGGAGAAACAACAGAACTGACATTTAATTTTAGAAATATTGAGAAAAACAAAACAAAACTGTTGTAAGATTACATTGTTTGGAATCATCTCAAACTGCCATGTTGGACACGTTGCAGAAAGTTTCTTTAATGTGAGGATTTTTCTGTTTTATTTCTATCTTTTACTTTAATTTGCATCATCATGAATGTCGTCTTGGGCTCTGACCTTTCGTCGAACATTTTTCACTATTTGATTGGCTAAAAGAGTTATTAGTGCATCAATCCTCTAATCTCCTGTTTGATTTACTGTTGCATTGCTTGTTAAATTCAACATGTTAATACATTTTCCCCTGACAGGATCAGATTACTTTTGTGTGATTGTAATTGATTGATAACTATTATCTCACATTAGATGTGCTGCTCAATCTCTCCATTGCTGGATCTCATTTGTGAGTGTTTTTATGTCTTCTAATCAGTCTTTGCTCAAATGTCCTCCAAAACATCACACTGCAGTTCATATTGAGGTAACGTCTTGAACAGTTATTCAATCCTACATCGAACTGGAGTAAACCATAGCCAGGTTCTTGATTGAAATTGTTGTTGCTGTATAGATAAAATATTGATTATTGTGTTAAATGACATTCTGATGTCATGCTGCTGATACAGCAGACTGGATGTACCTGTCAGACTTAATTAGGGCTTGAAATCTAATCTCCAAACAGGCTTGCTTCTAATATGAATGTTTTTATTTTCAAACTTAAATCCAAGAAGTTGCGTAATTTGCCTTCTCAATTAATGTTAAACTAGTTTTTTTTTCTGTTCACATGGACAACATTTTTTGGGGGAATTACTTTGCTTGATGAATGCTGTATTTGTTTGTACTGCAAACTTGAACTTTATTCTGTCATTTTAATATTGTGGCTAATCAGTTTACATTCGCTACTTGTATATACCAGTCAGTTCTGTTTATCACTGTGTGTTACTGTGTTTATACAGTATATAGATTCACTCTTCAGTTGTATCCAATTCTCATCTATTGAATTCCGTAAAAATACATTTCTTTATCTATCTACATATTTGTGTAGATGTGGGAGACACTATAATTCCAATGTATGCTTTGTTAAAAAACAAAACAAAAAAACATTGACGATAACACATAAATAGATAACACACTGTTAGCATGTAACCTGATATACTCTTGGAGTTTCGCTCCAGAACAGTCGATGACAGTCGAATGGAAGATGTGGAGAAACTTGATTAGAAATTGAAAAATTAGTTTGGGAATTGAGGGTCTTGACAATGGATGAAAGAAGAGAGGGTTGTAAATGATTTCTTATGTGATATGAGTGCACAGTAATGAGAGGCATGAATACAGTGGAGAGGAAGAAAGCAGTGGCCCATGTTTTGTTCTGCAAAAAGTATGATTTAGAGAGAGGTGGATTAAGTGAGTCCAAGAAACAATCTCCAGGTGACATCTTCCTGTTTTTTTCTTAGACTAATGAATGTATTTAGATAACTGTCATATAAATTGTAATTTTTTAATTATGTATCTTCTTTTGTCCAGCTGTTTTTTTGTGTGTGTATTTCTTCATGGAGAGAGCAGACAATGAGTCGACACTCCAGATCACTAGGGGGCGATAGTGAGCCTGGAAGCGGTTAGGCAACCACTCATAAAATCAATAGAAGAAGAACAGCAAGCAAACGAACAAGACCAAGAAGAAGAAGTAGAAGAAGAACTTTTCATGCGGAAGTAAACAGTGAACTGGCAAGTCCAGTTTTCGCTAATGCTTTGTTAAAAGTTCATGTGTGAAGAAGTGTCTCACTCTCAGTTCAACAATGGCTTTAGTTCCGAGTATGAGACAGTTTGTCTGTGATCGACTGACCGCCGCCGCTCAAGAAATACTGGGAGTCTTTGAGAAGAAGTTGGAAAACTACGAGGCAGAAATCGCTCGTCAACGCAGACTGTTGGACTCAGTTTTCACCCCAGAGATAAAGTTACACCGGACAGGTTGGGACAATAAATGTCTTTTTCCTAATAAAGCCAGTTCTGTGTTAAACAGACGTAGGTATTGTTCAAGTCATGTTTTAGTTTTCAGCTCTGTCGAGCTCAACTTACGGACAAACCAGTTTGACAGGTGTAACAGATAATTGCATCTGAGGAGATAAGGTGATGAGTGGGCTCAGCATGTCGCTAAAAAGGCATAAACTAAATGTGTCCAAACTGTTAGTGACAATATACTGTATTACACTCACTACTGTCACGAAGCGTGTCAGACACGTGAAGCCTCGTTACATGCGGAAGTCGCCTCAATACTTTGATCCTATCACCTGGGGGTCAATAAAAACTTGGCAATAATTGACATATCTTTAACATTGCCAGAAGGCTGAACTCGGCCATCGCTCGTTATGTGAGACAACTTTGTCGACAACAAGCAGCTGTGGAAACTAACCAGTGATTAAATGTAACTAAGTACATTTGCTAAAGTACTGTACTGTTTGTAATGTCCAGCCACCTGCTTTAAGCGAATAGGGGGCAGTATTTCCCCTTTTCTCAAGGTTTAGTTCAACATTTGTTTCTTTGCAAGTTCATCATTGCACGTTGATAAAATACCTAAATAATTACCTCTAGATATGTTTAGTTACCAATATATCCACCAGTTCTCAGTCGTTGCATTCTTTTGTCGCGCAGTACGTGCTGATTAAAACTTTTGGAGGTATACATTGACTCTAAATTTTGAGAACAGCTCATTCTATTTGTGTGACAAAGACAGGTCTGTGCAAGGACACATACTAAGCAACCACCGTTACCTTCATTTGTGTCAAGCTGGCACAAAAGCCATTCCGACTGGTTGGAATGTTTCATTTCACGTTTATTATCAACGCAAAAAAGCCATGAGGTTTTTTTTGCCATTACAAGCAAAAACAAATTCCCAGAAGTATCAGTGCAATAGTAGACACTGAAATATTTACCATGGTGTTTGGTGCATTACAAAAAGAAGGCTAATTCGTGCAGCAATATAGAACACAAAAATGACAATAAAACTATATAGAAATACTATAGCAAATATGCAAGTTTTAGACTTAAAAAGCTGTACAGTTTTGTAAAAACTTCTTCATCATGGGTTGTGCAAAAGTTCACAGTATAAAGAATAAATGTCATGGGATTATGGTCAAAGATGTCAGCTGATGTAATGTGTAGAGACAGACATCCACTAGGGGGGGCTTGTTAAGGAGACCAGCTGCAGATAAGAATAAAGGGCAGGGTGGTAATTCATCGCTGGGGCTGGCTGGTCAGGATTTCTGCTTCTAAATAGACTTAAGTTCAGACACATTGTTGTTATTAAAACATGTTAGGACTGTGTTTATTATGTATAATGTATTACAGAAGAAGAGACGCCCGTACTTGGCTGCTTAGCAGTGGATATCTCTGCAATGCAGTATAAAGACATCTTGGAAATAACGCCAGAACTGCTACTTCTTCACACTCTGTTGATAGGGTTAGTTCTTTGTTTGAATTGTAAACTAAAATAGTGCATCATTATGTACAATTTTTAGGAGCTGTCACTCAAATCAAGTATTTTTAAGTCATGCGACTTAAAATTTGTACCCACTTCATCTCGGATGTAAATATTGCACTTTTTACTTCACTACATTTGTCCCTCCATTGCAGATTAAATAACTCAACATTATTCAGATATAAACATCTAGAGCGTTAACATACAACATAAAAATTGTAATATAAATAAAAACCTTAATGTTCAATAGTAAAATACTGCGTGACAAACACTGACATTTTGTACTGCACAATGAGTACTTTTACTTTTCATATTTTAGAGACATTTATCTGACATACTTCCATAGTTTGACTTCAGTAATGTTTTGAATGCCTGACTCTTACTTGTGGTGGAGTACTTTCACAGTGTGGTATTGCTACTTTTATTCAGGTAAATAATCTGAATACTTCTTCCAGCACTAGCAACTTAATAGCATTAAGTACATTTACTCAAATATTGTACTTGAATACAATTTTGATGAATTTGTACTTTCCCTGATTATTGCAATTTTGTGATGGTTTCACCTGTATGCTGTTAATGTATTACTCCACTACTTTAATCAGTCAACTAGCTAAATCTACTTGTCTAAGGTTATAAAGGCATGTACACTACTTTTCCTTGAATATACATTAAATATTGAAACTGATTCTTAAACCTTCTGGCTTGTGATCACTTACAATAAGGTCCAGTTGGGGGCATGTTACAGTTGTTTTTAAGTTGTTGATACGCAAAGACATCAAACTTCTGTCCTTGCTTTGTCAGTCCTTGAGAGGTGACTACTAATGTCTAATTAACACTGGTCATTATAGACTTTCTTAGTCACAACTGTTGAATACAGACTTATTAATGTGCAGCATTTCATCATTGCCCCATTTCTTTGTCCTTCCCTTTAGAGCTCGCACAGTTATCTGTCAATAAGGAGGGGGCGGCCCTTCGGAACAGGCAGCAGACTGGCTCCAGTTCGGTCCCACCAGATCCTCCACGTATCAAAGAGGAATATGAGGAAATGTGTGTCAGTCAGGAACGACAGCAGCTTGCACAGCAAGAGGATACTAATGCCTCCAAGTTGAATCCAGCTTGTGAGGAAGGTGTCCAGAGTGGTCAATCTCAGAATTTGGACAAAGACCAGTCAAATAAAGATCCTCCATCCACCAACTCAAATAAAGATATATTACCTGGATCTGACCAGGACAGTTCTGCGGTATCAGCAACAAACGGTGACAATCTCACTGACAACTCTCAAGTAGCTGAGAGCCAAGATCACCAGATAACTTGCACCCATGGAAGTGCAACACCAACCACACACAATGAGTCAACAGCACACAAGACAAGCGATGACGAAAACACATCAGCTACAAGTATGGAGCACACATCAGATAACCAAAGCAATGATAGGAACACAACATCAACTACAGGTACTGAGCCAACGCCAAATGAAAAATGTAATGATAAGACCACAGCATCAACAAGTGACACTGAGCTTCCACCAACTGAGAGCGATAATGATGACACCCAACCATCAGAAGGTAATAGTGAGTCCACACCAAACGAGACAGGCCAAGATGACAACACAGCATGGGCTACAAGTACTGAGCAAACACTTAATGAGAAATGTAACGATGAAAACACAGCATCAATCAGTAGTACCGAGCTAACACCAAATGAGAACACAACATCAATCACAAATACTGAGCCAACACCACAGAAGAAACCAGATGATCAAAAAACATCATCAGCAAAAAAGACAACATCACCTACACGTGCTGAGTCAGTGCCAAAGAAGAAAGATGACTCAACATTAAAAGGAAATGGTGAAAGTACACCAAATAAGAAACAAAGCAATGAGAAGACAACATCAGCTAAAAGTAGTGATTCAACAACATACATAAAACCCAATGATGGGAGATCAGCATCAACTTCGAGTACTAAACCAGCACCAAAAAAACACAGTGGTGGTAAAACAACTTCTACTGGAAGTATCGAGCCAACACCACATAAGGATTGTAACCGCGAGAATGCATCATCTACACCACAGGAGAAGGGTAATGAGACAACCACAACATCAGATGAAGGCACCGAACTTACACCAGATGAGACATATAATGATGACAACCCAACATCAGAAGAGAATAGTGTACCAGTTAAGAAACATAACAATGAGAAGACAACATCTGCTAAAAGTGCTGATCCAACAGCAAAAGGAAAACCCAATGACGGGAAAGCAAAATTAACCTCAAGTTCCAAGCCAGCCCCAAACAAGAAGAGTAACGATGGAAGCACGACGTCAACCAGAAGCGATGAGTTGACACCAAATAAGAAACCTAAAAATGGCAAAACAGTGTCTACAAGCAGCAAGGGGTTGACAACTCGTAAGAGACTTAAGGAAGGGAGCGCAACATCAGTTGGAAGTAGTGAATCAACACCAATAAAGAAAAGTAAGAATGAAAATACATCAACCAGAAATGCAGAGCAAAAGCAAAGTGAGGAACGCAACAATGAGAGGGCAGCGTCAAATCGAAGAACTACAGCACCAACAAAAAAGAACAATGGGGACTCCTCAGGTAGTAGTAGTAACGAGGGTGAAGGTGACAACCCTTACAAGTGTGAAAGGTGCGGTAAAGTGATGAGTAATTTCAAAAACTACAAATTTCATATGAAATCCCACACTGTCGAAAAGACTTACAAATGTGACACTTGTGGGAAAATGTTCAGGGAGAGTTGGGATTTGAATAAACATCTGGTGGTTCATTCTGTCGACAAGCCTTTCAAATGCAAGATCTGTGGAAACGGGTTCAACCGTCGGTATAATCTGGATCTGCATGCAAGGGTTCACACTGGCGAAAAGCCATTCAAATGTGACGTCTGTGATAAAAGCTTCAGCTCATTGGTGAACATGAAGAAGCACACGAGAATTCACACAGGTGAGAAGCCGTACAGCTGCAGCGACTGCGGGAAGGAGTTTGCAGATTCTTCGGCTTTCAGAAATCACCAGCGAGTCCATTCGGGGGAAAAGCCCTTCAAGTGTTCCTATTGCAAGAGAAAATTTGCTACCGGTACGACTTTGAAAAGGCACACCAGAACACACACAGGTGAAAAGCCATATAAGTGCACCGTGTGTGACAAGTCGTTTGGGCATAGAACAGACCTGAAAGGACACATGAGGTTGCATACTGGGGAGAAGCCTTATAAATGCAGCACTTGTGGAGAACAGTTCTCAACCTGGTTAAAACACAGCAAACACAAGAGAAAGCACACAAGTGAAGCACAAAGCCCTAATACTTCTGATAAAGATGCTTGAATTGCACTACAGTAGAATTTCTGCTGGTATTTTGACATTTAATTTTAAAAGAGCACTCCCCCTAATTAAGCATTGCATTCCTAAAACATTTTTGGACAGAACCAGTCATCCTTATTCAAGTCCTTCTTCCTTGTTGAAATCTGATGCCTACATTACCCACAATGCAACACAAGCACTGACCAGTCAGCGATACAGTTGTGTTCTAATGTAGCCTTGGGGCTACAGACATCTGGCAAGGTCACTTCTTTCTAACTCCAAAGGTTTTATATATATATACTGTATATATTTTTCAATTGACTGTCATTGCCTGGATGTCACTTGAGACATATCAGACTTTACACAGCTCCCTCTGAGGCCAAATTAAGCTTTTTCACATACAGTATGTAAACTGTAAACAGACACTGATGTTAAAAGTGGAGTTAATTTATACGTTTTAATTTGCCGTTTTCTGTTATATACTTTAAGGTCTTTATCGTAAATAATAATAGTCATGCCTTGTTTTTGAAGCGATGACTGAGTTTAGTGTATTTGCCAGCTGGCTTCGCTCTCTCTGGGCCGTCCAGGTCTCAAAAATGGAGCTACATTTATAAACTCAAAAGGGCAGCATCGGTGACGGTTTGCCGCTTCAGCTATGAAATAGGGGGTGGTTTGAGTGGTGGATCTATATGCTAGCACTGCACAGAGCATTAGAATATCAAACCGACAATCATTTTTATAGACAAACCTGGATTGTGTGCTAGTATTTATTCGACTGGCCAGAGTTGTCATTTGCTGGATTAACTTGCACTGTGTTGCAGCAAAAGTCCATCTAGCTTTAACTTTAATGTTGGACGCATTGTTGTTGTTTTTTCCTTTCTTGAGTTGTCTTTATGAAATGAATGAGCGGTCTGCACATTAGCTCGTAGCACCAATGTCAGTCTGGAACCAGCCTTATCTCTGGCACCATCGCATGATGGTGACTCAAAGTGAATATGTCATGATTATGGTAATAAGAAAATGTGCAGGTTGTTATTGAATGTATTTCAGTTTCTAGAAAAACATGAATGATAGGAATCTTATTTGAATAGAAGTTGATCTGACTGAGGCAGAGGCACTCTTGGATCATATCTTCTGACGCTAGTTTTAACTCTGATGGTACAAGTCTATATGGATGACAAAATCAGTTTGTAATCCCACAGTTTTGGGCCTTGCTATGTTTCATGACAGTTACATACACATAAAATGGCTGTTTTTATCTGCTGTATCATTATTTGAATCAGCGATAATGTTATTCATTGTATTTGGGGAAGAAACAGCCTCTTTGTTGTCTGAATGCCTTAATGCCTTATCCTCTTGGTAATGTGTGTTTTTTTTAAAGTGCAGCTTTTTAGACTACAGCACAATTGTTCTGTAAAACCCACAAAAATGAATGTTTTATTAATTATTTTGCTCAATCAGTCTTGAATAAACCAAAGTTTGCCTTTTTCATAAAAAGGTGTGGTTGTTATGTTGCTTGCAATTTACATTTTGGGCAGCTGATGGACAGACACAGAGGTCACCTCAGACGTGAGGCACTTGAAATGGCTACTAATGATAATAATAATAATAATATATTTAATTTGTAAAGCACATTTAAACACATCTCAAAGTGCTACAGGAAAAGCAACAATAAACGAGAAAACATTAGTAAAAAAGAAAAAAAGAACATCTAAAAGTCAAAAGCAACTTAGATAACTTAGTAGATGAGCACTGCTCTCTCTCGGTTTCGGTAAGGTACAGGAAGAAACTTTAGCTAAGATAAGTGATGAAGCGAAGACATTGTGTCTCTGAATTGCAGCTTAATTAATTTTTTGGGATATTTGGATATTCAGCGTTTATTTTCAGTAACTTCCATGTCATGTGACCCAGTGACTCCAAACTGAATTGTATTACTAAATGGGACAAAAATCACACACTCCTTTTTATTGCATTTTGCTGCTTATATTATTATTATTATTATTATTATTATTATTGTTATTATTATTGTTATTATGAATTATGCCACTGAGTGTCTCAGGAGTGAATGTCTGTCCAACATCCAACCTTAAATAACTTTGCCTCGTGTTTAAGTACATGTTGTTATTTATTGTATTTCTTGATCTATTGACAGGTATAAACATTTTTTAATATGTATTACTTAACCTGCCCGTTTTGAGCGTGTTTGTATTGTTTTATGCAATTCAAATTCTTAATTATAAAATGTATTGTAAATAAAGTTTTTTTGGGGAAAAAAAGAACATGGGCCGTTTACGTCACACGCTGGGGGCGGGGTTATCGTGACCCACCGGAACATAAACAGTGTTTAGCTCACAGATTGAGTAGCCTGGCTTATTTTAAAACGAGCAACAGACTTTCACAATGGAGGAGAAATGGAAGAAATGGTCCTTGGAGGAGACGAGCTGTCTCCTCGCACTGTGGTCCTCACCTGAAGTCCAGAGCAAACTAGTCGGAGCGACGAGAACAAAACCCGCGTACGAGCAGATACAACACGGGATGTCTACAGCGGGATACAACAGAAGCTTCGACCAGATCGTGAACAGACTCAAAAAGCTGAAAACTGAGTACAGAGAACTAAAGAAAAACCAAATTGGCAGTGAGCAGCCACAGAGTAATCCCTATTTCGAAATACTCGACTCGGTCCTCGGCGACAGACCTGCATGTCAACTCGACGAGGCCTTGAACTCATCAGCAGCAATTGTTAAGGTGATAGTGGATGATAAGGTGTTGCAAACCTTCAATGTTCCTGGTAAGTTTAAAAAAAACAAAAACATTTTTTTAAGCTATTGCTATTGATTTCTTAACAGTTCAGCGAATGAACTGTTGCTAACTTGTCACCTCAGTGTTAGGGACATGGATGGGTTTAAAACCTACGTGCCTTAGGTGCCCCCGAAAAACTAAGCACAACAGAAAACTCGCAATACCATCCTCTATTTCTGACCCTGGCCCAGTAGTTCCCGCACAGACCCTAAACGCTTACTGAAGTAATGGAGCAGCTTGTATTTACTTCTGTATATTACCTACTACTTTAGTCAGACTACTTGTACTTCTTTACTCTCACTGCAGTTAAATACTGAGTCATATGTTAGACATTAAGGTTGTGTAATTAAGTATTTCTTTATAAAACCACACAGTGCTTCATAAGGCAAAACATCTTTATTGGTCATTGTTTTGTCCATTCAGAGCTCCCACAATATGTCTGTAAGAAGGAGGAAGAAGAGGAGGAGGAGGAGAAGGAAGTTGTTCTTGACCAGCAGATCTGTAAGCAGGAGAGGAACTCCAGTGTGGACCCAGAGGACTCCAAGCCTCCAAAGATTAAAGAGGAACAAGAGGAACTCTGCACCAGTCAGGATGGAGAGCAGCTTGTACTGAAGCAGGAGACTGATACCTTTATGTTGACTCCTGCGTATGATCAGACTGAATTTAAAGATCAGTCTCTGCTTTTAGATCCAAAACAAACTCTGCAAGGTGCAGCAGAGGAAGATCCTCTTGACAAAATCCAGATTGAAAGTGTCACATCTGAAACTGACACCTACCATGTAGCAGATAACCAGAATCACAGGGGAGAAAAAAACCTAGACTCGGCACCAACGACGAATGCTGTGCCAGAACCAAAGAAGGACCAGCAACAAATTAAAACTCCCAAAGAAAAACCCTATAAATGCTGCTTCTGTGAGAAAACATTTGCTCAGTCCGGTGAGTTAACTAAACACAGGAGAACTCATACGGGTGAGAAGCCGTATGTTTGCAGCACCTGTGGGAAAACATTCATCTGTGGCGCAAACATGAAGAGGCACATGAGGACTCATACAGGTGACAAGCCTCACGTCTGCAGCTACTGCAGTAAAGCATTTCTTTTCTTAAAAAACTTGAAAGTTCACATGAGAATCCACACTGGTGAAAAGCCTTATAAATGCAGCTACTGTGAAAGGACCTTCATCCATCACTCTATCCTAAAACGGCACATAAAAACTCACACTGGAGAAAAACCCTTCGAATGCCGCTTATGTGAGAAAACGTTCGCTCAGGTAGCTGAGGTAACTAAACACATGAGGACTCACACGGGCGAGAAGCCTTACGTTTGTGTCACCTGTGGGAAAAGTTTCAGCTGTGGTGCTAATTTGAATAGGCACATAAGGATTCACACAGGTGAGACGCCTTACACCTGCAGCGACTGCGGGAAGGAGTTTAAAGACTCCTCGTCGTTGAAGAATCACTTTCGAATGCATACAGGGGAGAAGCCGTATGAATGCCCTGCATGTGGGAAGAGATTCCCAATCAGTTCAGCGTTGGCTAAACACATTAGAATCCACACAGGTGATAGGCCATACAAGTGTGACACCTGTGGAGTTGGTTATATCCAAAAAACAGAACTGAGAGCACACATTATGATCCATACAGGCGAGAGACCATTCAAATGCAATGTGTGTGGAGATGGGTTCAGAAGGAAGACAACACTGAAGAATCACATGAAAGTCCATAAGGGTGTTTCACCAAGTAGCAGTTCATTAAATGATGTACCTGTGCATGACATGGAAAAGTAATCAAATGGTAAAAAAAGAAAAAGACTTCTCTGTAGATCTTGTTTAATGTTTTCACCTCATGGCCTTGTTACTCAACATAACCCGAATGAACTGAATGCTCTTGTAGGTTTTCTTCTGTGGTTTTCAAGACATTGCTGCCAGACCATGCTTCACGATACAGGCCTCTGATCCACATAGATAGGTGTGGTCTAGACGATAAACAATGACTAGAAAGTGATGAAATAATTGAAATGACAGCCCTGCTGGAAATGGATCTACATACTCTGACAGAGATCTGTTGGCGCACCCGGTGTCAACTGCTGTCTGGCATATAACTAAATTTTTAACAACCATTCTTTATTTGATCACATCGATTGTACAACATAGTGAAACTTGTGCTCTGGATTAAACCCATCCTGAAGGAGCAGCAGCCCCAGATATGAGCCCAGGTTAAGGGCTCTGACTGGAGAGTTAACCTGGTGTGCATGTTTTGAAGGTGGGGGTAACCAGAGTAACTGGAGAAAACCCATGCAAGCATGGGGAGAACATGCACACTCTGCAGAGCACCACTGTGATCATGGTCCTATTCTGCCATCATGTGGTTGTTCATTTATTTGCACTATTTATTTGTAGTATTTTAAAGCAGGCACATGTTTGTGTATTTATATACTCATTGTGAATACTAGGATAGGTAAGAAAGGCTGGTGAGCAAAGATGGATCAGTTAATGTTCCATTGCTCTATTATAATTTGTTGTTTAAACTGATAGACTTTTTAAGACATTTTAAAGCTCTTTTTATAGCTATAATTTAATTATTGGTGATATCTAATAATATCAATTTCCCATTATCAGGCTCATAATTCTTCTGTCTGATATGTAACTACTCAAAATTAGTCAAGCATAATGGGATATAGGTTCATATGTGCATGTGCATGCAATAAAAGTCAAATGAAATGTGTTGCATTATTTTTGGGGACAAATTCACAAAATAGAAAGGCAAGGCAAGTTTATTTGTATAGCACAATTCGGACACAAGACAACTCAAAGTGCTTTACAGGCACACACAAATTACATTAAAAGACATACAAATTTCATTAATAATAAAAATAACAATTCTGATGTGTCAAAGAATAAACAGTCAAGTGAAAAATATCTCAATACCCCTAACAAATTTTGAGTTGTGTATCATGCGTTCACGGTAAATACATGTGTAGGTTGCCAAGTGCAGCTGTCAGCTACCCATGTACAGTATTTCCATTGGTATCTGATGTGAATAAATGTAATGGCCCAACCTTTTTTTTTGCTCCTGTGTGTGTCTGGAAGGTGTATTATGATGCTTTCATGCAGCAGT
Source organism: Sparus aurata (assembly GCF_900880675.1). Taxonomy (NCBI): domain Eukaryota; kingdom Metazoa; phylum Chordata; class Actinopteri; order Spariformes; family Sparidae; genus Sparus; species Sparus aurata. Next base: position 23,869,935 of record NC_044191.1, read on the forward strand.
TGGGTTTAGTGTATCTGTCAATTTAGATTATGTTTAAAATAAATTAGACTTTGACTAATGCAAAGCATGAGCATTTGAGTTACATTTTAGATAGAAGGTTTGACACCAAACCTTGTGTACAACTTTGACCTCATCACATTTTGTGATTGTGAGGGAGAAACTTTTGAACATGTTCTTACAGATCGTTTCCATACTACTTCCCTGGATTTACCTAAATATATTTTAGAAATGCTTGAAAAACATGTCACTCTAACAAAGGTAGATATTTTACTCATTTTAACAAGTTCAACTTCTTTCCAGAAGACCTTTACATAATGTAATTATTGTTATAACAAAATATTAAATTCATAAAATGAAATGGCTTGAAAGATTTCCCTCCTGTCACCCCTTTAAAGTTACAGATTTGAAATCATATTTGACTTCCATTGAAAATTTAAATCTGAAAAAACAGAATTTGGCAAAAACAAGTAGGCTATTTGGACATTTCCAATGTGCTCCCACAAAATTTCTGCAAGAAGGACAAAGAAGAGGAGAAGGAAGTTTGTTTTGACCAGCAGCTCTGTAAGCAGGAGAGGAACTCCGGGTTGGACCAAGAGGACTAGAAGCCTCCACAGATTAAAGAAGAACAGGATGAACTCTACATCAGTCAGAATGGAGAGCAGCTTCAACTGAAGCAGGAAACTGATACCTTTATGATGACTCCTACGTATGATCAAACCAAATTCAAAGATCTATCTCTGCTTTTAGATCCTAAACAAACTCTGCAAGGTGCAGCAGAGGAGGATCCTCTTGACAAAATCCAGATTATATGTATAGAATCTGAAACTGACACCTACCATGTAGTAAATAACCAGAATCAGAGGGGAGAAAACCATAGAGACTCAACACCAATGACAAATACTGTGCCTGAGCACAGACGGACCAACAACAAATTAAAACTCTCAAATGAAAAACCCTGTAAGTGGTGCTTCTGTGAGAAACAATTCCCACGAAACATACGGCTTCTCTCATACGGGAGAGAAGCCGTATGTTTGCAGCACCTGTGGGAAAACATTCATCTGTGGCGCAAATATGAAGAGGCACATGAGGACTCACACAGGTGACAAGCCTCACGTCTGCAGCTACTGCACCAAATCATATTATTTGTCCAAAAACCTGAAAGTTCATATGAGAATCCACACTGGTGAAAGGCCTTATAAATGCAGCTCATGTGAAAAGACGTTCACCTGTCTGTCTACTCTGAAATGGCACACAAAAGGCCTGCAAATGCCGCTTTTGTTGGAAAACGTTTGCCCAAGTGGCTGAGGTAACTAAACACATGAGCGGGCGAGAAGCAGTATGTTTGCAACACCTGTGGGAAGTATTTCACCTGTGGTGCCAATTTGAATAGGCACATTATGATTCATATTGGTGAGACGCCATTCAAATGCAATGTGTGTGGAGACGGGTTCAGAAGAAAGGGAACGCTGAAGAAACATGAATTTCCATAAGGGTGTTTCACCAGGTAGCAGTTCTTTAAAGGATGTACCTGTGCGTGACATGAAAGAGTCAAAGAATGAAAAAAAAAAAACAAATAAAAAAAACAAGAAGCTAGAATTATTTTAGAGAGCTAGAGTTGATTTAGTTAAAAACACCCTCCATGATCAACAGGTTATAACCAGTGCCCCAGTTGGTGTTACAAACCTTCTAGCATACAAACAGACTAAACAAACTCATCAAAAAGGGCAGGGTCTGTTGTTGGCTCTTAAGCTTGTGACCCTGGAGGAGGTGGCGGAGGACAGGATGCTGGCAAAGCCGCTGGCAATCATGAACAATGCCACTCACCCCCTCCCAAAAACTCTGGACAGGCTTAAGAGCAGCTTCAGCAACAGACACATTCAACCCCGCTGCCTAAAGGAACGGCAGAGGAAATCATTCCTACTCCTATTCCTATTCTATTACAATCAGACTTTATAACACTCGCTCCAAAACACACAAATGATTTTTGCGTTTTAAATGATTATTAATGCAAATAAAACTGCAGCTTATCCTCTTGCACCTTATGTTCCACTTACCTCTACTCCTCGATACCTCAGCATTTTATTTTATTTAACTCAGTTTTTTATTTTATTTTACAACTACTTTAAGCATTTTATTGTATATAGTACTTTACTGTTTCTATATATGCCTTGTGTTTTGATTGTATTTGTACTTGAATGTACCTGCTACTATGATAACCTTATTTCCACTCAGGGATTAATAAAGTTATCTATCTGTCAATCTATCTAGACACATTGCGTTGCTCATTATCTCTTTACTGCTATCATGTGGTCGTTTGTTTATTTGCACCATTTGATTTTAAATTTTTGAGCAGACAATATTGTATTGAGTGTATTGTAAGTGCAAAGTATGAATTCTAGGGATCCACAGTATGGATCTTTGTTCAGCCGATGTCGATAACCAATAAATACCTGCTTCTCCTGGCTCATAGGGATAACTGATCATTTCAAATTTCTGTATTCTATTAAGGGGTACTGTGCTTTATGCACACCTTAGGATAAGACAGGCTAAGATTAAGTGATCAAAGATGGATGATTTAGTATTTAATCGCTCTATTTGTTGTTTAATAATTTATCTGTCAGATATATATCATGCATCCCTGGTGTATACATATCTAGGCTGCCATTTTCTGCTTTTGCACAGCTGTCAGCTTCCCCTATGCAGAATTTCTATTGGTATCTATTGAGAATTAATTTATTGGCTGACCTTTTTTGTTTTTAGTTTGTACTGGAGATGTATTATAATGCTTTCATGCTGCTAATGCCTTTTGTCTCTATCTCCTTAATAAAGACTGTGTGACTCTAGAAGTTAGTCCCTCATGATACATCCTGACTTGTTCAGTTATCTCCTTTTTTAGAAATAACAGATGCTGCTTGTCTGTCATTAGAAACCTCCCAGCAGCATTGAATCAGTTATGACTTCATTCGGCTACCTAGTGGGAGTAGTGGGACTTTCCCCAGTTAAAGTGTGTTATTATAAAGCCTCCATACATTTAAATACATATTCCTTATTTTTACTTTTGGGTTCTTCTACATACTTGGGGCTGTTCTAATCCAACTGATACGCTTACATTAAATTTGGTTAACCATGTAGGTGATTGCCAGAGGTATAATTATTACGCGCAAGTTGTCAGGCTAACCCGACATTCTGCTGTTAAAGTAACCCCCATGAATTTGTAGTTACGTTGAAAGTGGACTCGGTGCCAGACAGCCATTAAAGCTGAGATCCTCCAGACACAAAGTGTGCTTTACAGCAAGTAGCTCATTATTACCCCTTAAACAAATATGCCATGTTAACATTATTTTTTCCTCCACAGACATTATCTTCAGTGTAATTTCCTCAGGAGGAATAGCCTGAACGCAGTTAAAATTTTTATTTGAGCTCTAGCTGTGGGTCTGCACGCCTGTGTTCACTGTTCCCTTATATACACACGCACACACAGGCTTTATCTATCGCTTCATCTTCCCCCCTTTTCTGTTATATATACGCACACAATCAAAGGCTCACTCATTGCAAAATATTATTGCACCGCAGAGGTTGCTGTCAGATACCAAAAGTAGTGTGCATGCGTATCATTTCATTGGGATATACAAAGTGATAATAGATGATAAAAATGAAAGAAAACTGCAGGCACTGTCTCTGTCTGTCAGACCACCTACCGTCCTCTCTGTACTGTACATTTATCAGTCTGAGCTGCAGTGGTTAATCAGTGGGTCGTGGTTCCAGAGCTCGACTATTAGCAGCTCACAGGTGGGTTCATAAATCATCTAGATTGTGTTTGCACAGCTGGTTGTAGCCCTTCACTCTGCTCGCCCCAACCTCTGCCACCGTATCAATTTCAAACAGGCAGATATTTGTAATCATCCTGGATGACTTGTTTTACTTAGTAATATTTGATTATGTGATTAATGGAGTAAGCGTGAGTAGGCTTAAAGGGGGCTACTGAAAAAACCCAGCCCAAAATAAAGTAAAGTATTAAAATGCATTGTTTTCGTTCTAAATTGCTATTTGAAAGAACCATCCACCATTCTACAGTCACTACCATCCATCTCGCTATGACGATTTCTATCCTCCAGAGATGTTAAAGACCTGCAGTATACTTGATGAACACACCACTGACACACAAGTAAAGTGAATCACTTTACACAGTATTTCTTAGCCATTTCCCTTGGGCATGGATGTATGTGGGTATATCTTATTTGGCCCATAGTCTCTCTCTCTAGACTGTAAATACATGTTCAGTTTGCTACAACCACTTTGCTACATTTGTGTGTCTTTTGTGGCCTGTGTAGTGATGATGAATAATAGTGATACAAATGTATAGAATATAAAATAGAAGAATCAGTAAAATGTAATAAAACACAGGTGTGATTTATTTGTCCCGTTAATTTGGCATTGGTTTGGAGTGACTGGGTCACATGACATGGAGGCTATTGTGAATAAAAAAACCTGCTGAATTTTCATAATGAATATTCAAATAAAATAAAAGAATAAAAGAAGCAGTCAAATGTAATACAAACAAGTATGTCTTATTTGTCCCATTTAGTCATACAATTCAGCATTTGTTTGGAGACACTGGGTCACATACCATGGAAGCTATTGAAAATAAAAGCCATTATCTTATTAAAATATTAGGATGATGATCCCTGAATCAGCCCCCAGCACAGCCAGAATTCCTTGGAAGCAAGCTAACCCTCTTCTTGCTGCCAACACTGGTTAAAACTAAGTAAAAGATGCTGCTGGGTGTGAATGTCTGTCGAACAACCAGCCTAAAACTAACTTCACCTCAGTGTCCAAGTACTGTTATTTCTTGTGGGCTTATCACGGCAATATGCAAACTATCAGGCTATTGATGTTGTCTGTTTAATACTCTGCAGATTTGCTTGTGTTAAGTTTTAGCTATCTGCCAAAGATGCTTCCATGCAGTTGATTTAAACAGTGGTATATCTACTTGACAGAGTGTGTGGGATAGGATAAGGATAAGTTGCTCACAGAGTGGGTGGTCGGATAGACGGATGAGGTTTGGTTTGTGGTTACAGTCTTACAACAAACCTGGGTCTCCATAGTCTGTTGGCTCTCTAAGTTTGGGTTTATGAATGTTAGTATGATTTCCCTTGCACAGCTTCCATTCACAATATTTTTTCCATAATTGGCTTCAAATACTGGCTTCAAATAAAGCTAAATATGACCTTTATTTCTGAATTCTGTTACACTGCTGCTACATCCATCACACTCAACTCAATACTCATTGTCATCTACTGCTAACCATATTACAGGACCTTAAATCAGCGGACATAGCCCTCAACAAGCCATGATTTCATGTGGGTTTAAGCATGTGTGTTGATAATCATTTGCTGCTTGTCTATTTTGGGTCCACTGCTGCGCATGTACCTCAGAAGATAATTATCCTTTACTGTCAACTGTGCTGTTTGCTTGTGGGGAGTGACGAGGTCAGTGCAAACACACATGGAGATGCTGCTTTTAAATACCATATTAGGTGTTTTTTTTTTTTTTTTTTTTAAATGCGTGCGTATGTTTCATTACTGTTATTGTTTTTAAGACATATAGTGATAAAAAAAACAAACAATCAAGACCATGGCTGAGCATTTCTGCTTTAGAACTGCAGTGAACCGATGACTAAATACAGATTTAGACAGCCAGGGCTTCATAAAAGCAGCAGCTGAGACTTTGGTCCTGCTTTTTCTGTATAGAGGAAATGGTTTAGGTCAGCAACAAGTCAGTGTCACTGAGATGCCTTTGAAACGAGAGAAACCGATAGAAAACTGAATCAGACTTCACCAAAATACACTGATATGAGCAACAAATAAGATTGCTCAGTGAGTTGTGTGGTTTGAAACTAATCAGAGGTCTTTGTATTCCTGGATTAGGCCTCAAATACTCATTACAGTTCAGAAGACCCGATTCCTTGGTCTCATTAACAGCATCAGTCTCCCCAACTTCTTTCTCTTTAAGCACAGCAGGCTGGAGCGGCCTGTCACTACCTGTATTGTCCGGCTGACATTTTGTTTTTTCAGTAAATCCATTTTTCTAGTTATAACACTGGTAATTGGCTTGAACAGCGGTCATGACTGCGTGAAGCTGAGTGGTTGTCTCACTCTAGTGACAGCAGAGCCCCTTCTGCCAAACGCCACAGTACTTAACTCAAACAATTGCCATCTTTACCTTCTGTCAGCTCTTTCGGTCAGCATCACGCTCATTCTTTCATGCTCTCTCTCTCTTTCTCTCTCTCTCTCTCTCTCACAAACACACACACACACACACGCACACACACACACACACAGAGCAGTGTTTAAGTTTCATATACAAGTCAGTTTCAGTGGGAATTTTCCCTTCTATATCAAATTTTCCAACGAGGCCAGTGTGTCTGAAATGGACACATAAAAAGATTAAAAAGATTCTGTATATTTAACCAAATTACATAAAAGCTTAAATGGATTTGTGATGAAACCCTGAGCTCCAAAACCATGTCTGCGAAATCCATCATGGTTTTCACAAGCTTTCCCCGGTGATTAGCGTTGGCTGGAGCGCTGGCGTGCACTGCAAAATCAAAACCATATTCATTCTGGCCCGACACACTTGTGTGCTTGCAGAAAGTGTCTCAGTCACTAACCCCGTGATTTATAAACGTTTATCTCACCGCAGAGGCCGAATCAAAGGCCTGGGAAAAGGGAACAAATTAACAGAAAGGTATTTAGCTTTTCTAAGAGACCTAATTTTGAAAGCCGCAGTATTCATAAAGCCACAGTGCATAATTATGTTTTTATAGCTGTATAAACTATAATGTTACCTTGTAATTTCATGGTTACCAATGTAGCAATTTCGAGACCCCAGTTTTGCTTTGGCTTTGTTTGTTTGCGTTTTTTGTGTAAGAAGTTATGCATGTTTTTGAAAACTGGGCTCTAATTTTCACAGGATGTGGTATTTTTGTAGATGTTTGATTTGTGTCTAAAAAATGCATGGATCTGGAGAGACAGGTGTGCAGTGGATGTTGGCTGGATGTTTGACGACTCATGAGGCTGAAACTATGATCATACACTGTTGGCTGTATAATATTCTTAACTAACACTGTATTTAGACTGTACCAAAGCAAAAGGTATCACTATAAGAAGCACCTTAAATGCATGACCTCTTGTTGGCTGTATTTTATCTATTATGTTTAGATTATGTTAATCATCAAAACTTAAATGCCCTCAATGTTCTTTCAGCATATCAAATATTTTTCAAGGTATTATATCAAAATGACAGTATTGGGACAACAGCTACCTCACTTACTCAAAAGTAAAATACAAAAAACCTATTGATAATAAACACTAATTGTCAATTGTAAAATACATTTCCTCACTTGTAAAGTGTCTCATTGACCTTTGAGACCCAGCATTTCAAAACAAAGTCGATTGTGTGTTTAATTTAGAGCTGCAACTGAAAATAAGTCTTACTTTTGATGATCCATTAATCGCTGTGAGTCATTATTTAACAAGAAGTTGTGTTACAGCTGAACTTCTGTAACTGATGAAAGACCAACACTTATGTACACGATGATGTCTCACACAGTGTGGCAGATGTTTCCCCAAATTGTGCAGGTACATTTTCACCGGCATATAGTATATTACTGAAAATGTGAAGGACAAACATTGTGGACTACCACCATCTCTCCTGAATTATAACTATATTTCTTACTTTACACACAGCCAAATCTGTGTGACTTTCTTAGCAATCCAGTTTTTACATATCAAAGACCCCATTTATGTATTGTAATCCTGCCAGAATTATATTGCTCCCAGAAGTTTGAATCTATTCCATGTCTCTGTCTACTTTAAAGACGTCTAGTGTTTTCACGCTTCAGGCTTTAAACTGATGCCGTTATGCTGAGCGCATAATCAGCGCTACAACAGGACGACTTCTTTTTCCTACTTTGCTAAATTTGGAGCCAAACAATTAAAAGTTGTACAGTTGCCAATACAATATTTCTCTTTTCTCTCCACTTATATTTCCATGGCCTCAGTATGATATTTGAAGAGCTGTGCGAGGGGAGTTTTATGGAAACTTTTCAGTGAAAAGCAGACGTGGAATCTGACTGTTTCAAGGTGACATGAGGTAATAGTCGAAAAAGATGACTTTCTAAGAAGGAAGCGACTGCTCTTTTGATCACAGTAGGACAGTTATTCCACCATCAGGGAGCCAAGATGGAGCAGACACATTGCAGATGTGTTATAGCAGCAGTGCCTCTTTGTGCTTACACTCCACCAGTTCCATCTTAGCCATAGGAGACTGATGCTCTGGTTTCCACCTGGCAGCCTGAGCTCTAACATAAATAATGACCTTAAGTGCAGCTCAATTGTTGCAATAATTTAGACTGAATGAAGCGAGAACTTGTTTTTCTTACAGGGATAATGGTGGAGCTCTGAAGGGCCTTTAAACCTGCTGTGTAGTCGGTGTAGCTGAAGAAAAGAGCAGAAGACGCATTATTCTGCCTGCTGTTAAAGTATGCGACTGCTGTTAGACATTTGAATGCAGTGGTGGACTCAGGATGTTTGAGGGTGAGGGATGAAAAAAATGAAAAAAGGCACCAGCGTCGTGACATATATATATGTATATAGTGAAGAGAGGGCACTTAATCACATTTTCTCCCCTGGAGGAACACCCTAGTGGGCACTTTATAAAATTTTATCTTCCTTAGGAGCATCCAAGAGGGCACTTTCGCAATGTATTTTCCAGTATGGGGGCATCAGGGCAGCCAATCATCCCCCCTGAGTCCACCAGTGCTTGAATGTATTTGTCAGCATGTGGTGGGTGGGACAGCAACAGATGTCGACTGACAGAAAATGAATCTTCCAACAGTTTTGAAAATCCATCAGTCGTTTTAAAGAAACATGCCAAATATTTATATAGTCGTATATAGTATATTTACTTCTGCTTGCCTTTTTTTTCTTTACTTTTTTTGTTACTTTATATAAAAATTTATTGATGAATTAGGAAACTAATGTACGGATCAATTGATCACTTGTGACATTTCAAGAGCTGCAACTAAAAGTGATTTTTCGCCATCGAAGAATCTACAGATTATCCTCTTAATTAATCTTTTACATTATCAAATGTTTTAAAATTGTGAAAAATGTTCATCACAGAAATAAAGCCATCAATCAGCAATAAAAATAACCATCAACCGTGCAACTGATTAATTAAATAGTATCAGTTCTAAACATTTCAAGTGTGAAGAAGCATGTATGCATAACACAATACTGCACTTCAATGTAAAAAAAAAAAAAAGACAGTGCAGAGCTAATAAACCAGATTAATCCTGTGATTGACCTAAATTTGCTTTTATTTTCCAACAACCAACAGTCAGCCAACAGCCATGAAGTGGTCAATTGTAAATAAAAAACACAAACTGATCAGAAATTACAGCAACATGATAAAAAGAACCACAAAAAAATGCATAAAACAACAATCCTTGTTACATTTATAATCATCAGGGTAAATAATATAAATGACTTTGGTATAGATGATGGATCATATATCATCCAGATGTACCAGAAAGTATCAAAATCTCAGCCCTTAGCACCTTTCGAGCTGCCAATAATAAGTACCTGCTCATATCCAGCAGGGGGCAGCAGTTCACTGGCTGACTGGGCTGTCACTGCCTCACCCTGAAAAGAAATCTCAGTTTCCCCTTTCACACTGGACGAGAGGTGGTCATAGCAAAAGCTTGTCACCAGGATCAGGATTTGAACCAGGAAACAAATTAAGTTCAGGTTTATTTTCAAACCAAACATGCATCAGAAAAAAAAAGAAGCAGATAAAGCCAGTTACCGTAATTTTAACATGTACACACTAGACAAAGACAAAAAAAAGCTTGAATCAGCTGTATGGAACATTTTTAGTGAGTCTATAATGCATCACACCTACTACATTAAAAAGTGGTAGTCAGTTGTGTGTCTGGGCTGCTAGCAGCACATCGTGTTAATGCAGCTGTGGGAAAACAGAGATGAGCTGGAGAGGTCATAAATCTTCCTCAGCTCACAATAGTGTTGGCTCACTGACCGAGTGGCATGACTTCAAAGAGAACCCCTGTCTTCAAATGAACTTGTTGCCTTAACTGATACAGGTTTAGCTTGGCCAGCTGTTTCAACTGTGTGTGTGTGTGTGTGTGTGCGTGTCTTGAAATTGACATCAGTGGGCCACCAACGAGGAGCAATGACACCTTTTGGATAGAGTTATGGTTTGTTTGTATGTGTGTGTGTGTTTGTGTGTGTGTGTGTGTGTGTGTGTGTGTGTGTGTGTATGCCATTCTGAACTGTTAAAGGGCCATACCAGTGTTTCTGTATATTGTTGTCCATTTGCTACAATACAAATCATATAAACGCTACTTTACTCAAGCTCATTTTCCAAAGCCTATTAGTGTTTTTGATTCTATAATGTATTTTTAAACCTTCCACAAAGCCGTTTGTGTCATTTTAAAAGCAACTTATTTGAAAGAGGCAACAATTAGTCTATTAATTGATTAGCTGATCGACAGGCACTTGCAGTGTGTTTTGATTATTGGTTAATCATTGTTGACCAACATTTGTGAATGTGAATGTATTGACTTTTTTCTCAGTTTGTTGATGCAGTAGTAAGATCTGATGTTTTCAAAGGAAAGATACCTTAAAATATTTCTGCGCAATTTTGGCAGCCGTTCGTCTGGAATAGTGTACGTGATCTGCAGGAAATGAGTAAAACAGAAAAAAATACTAGTTGCATCTCACAGTTCTCAGACATAAACCATATTTGGAATCTCGTTAAAGAACCGAACAGTAAAAATCTATAAAATAATATAATAAAATGTGGCAATGGGAGCACATTTTTGTACCATTTTGTTTCTGAGTGGGTCACACCCATTGGAAAAACACAAAACAATATCTAAAAGAGGCTGTGGCGTGACGTCTGACATCTCATGAAAGTGATTGGAGGTGGAAAAGAAAAGTTTTAGTTGTAAAATAAGGAGGAGTTTGATCTAAGTTAAGATTCTAGACTGAGTTATTATAGAGGATCTGGGGATACATTTTTCTTTCAAATACATAATATTGCAGTTTTCTGTATCAGACTGTATTCTGCATTCTTTCAAGAAACAAATGAACCTGTTGGTAGTTTAGAGAAAAAGCCCCTGAACGCTCCTGTGACCCCAGATTAGAATTAATTAAAGCAGCTGGTGTTTGCATTTATGATGCAAACACCACCAGTTTGCAATGTTTCTCTAAAAGGGCATATCACTTTAACAAGTGTCTGACTTCCACTTGTTGTGAAAGCAGTCTGGGCTGATCATGTGTTGGGGGGCCTGCAGGGTGTTAGAGCATTCCAGTAACAGCAACATCCTTCCAATATCTTCCTGGTATTACTCTTTTCTTTATGGGATCTGTCTTTGCGCTCACTTTGATCTCTCTACTTTACCATCAGTCTTTCTCCCACCCACCATCGTCTCCTCTTTTTTCTTCCTTTTCCTCCTTTCTCTCTCTCTCTCTCTCTCTCTCCCCATCTCTTGTGTTGGTTGTCTTTCCGTGTCAGAGACTAAGCAAACAGAGTCGTGTGTGAGCGGCCTCATAACTCCACGTTCCTGAGAGACTGGGAGCTCTCAGACGAGCGCAGCTGTGTCTTCATTTGTCGGCCATGTTCGGCATTCTCCAGATATCTCCTGGAGGCTCCTGGGCTTTTTCTGTGTTCTAGTTTGACCCTGTGCCCCCGTGGAAGTCTGCGTGGACGGGAGGCAAAGTGGGACACATTTTACAGGTACGGTTACGAGGGAGAAAGACACATGACTGAAGAAAAAAAGTTTGGTTCAAGCTGTTGTGAAATCAACCAAAATTTTCCCTATAGTCAGGTAAATCACGTGTTACCTGATTTGGGGTGCAGCGAACAAATACTTTCATTTTCAGTTAATCTGGTGAATACTGATCAGTTTTCACAGGACAGGACAGGACAGGACATCTTAAAATGTCATATTCTGTTTGACAAACAGTCAAAAACCACAAGATGTTTGATTTTATTCATCACAGAATACAAAGAAAATTTGATAAACAAGTAATGTAATTCAGTTTCTATCTATCCATTGAATGATTATTTGATAATTTCAGCTCTAACACAAAATGTCTGTTGAATGCAATGACTTCTTTTACAACTCATTGGCTCAATTTTGGATCCTGATTTTCTGTAGTTTCCACATCAGTAACATGATAAATAAACATAATCACAATATGATTCCACTGATAAATCCCAAATGAATGTTACTATTACTATAACCATTGCCACTGATTTCCATTATCAATAATTGTGATGATTGTTTTTGTTGATTATTATTTGGTCCAACAATGGAAGAAAATAGTGGAAACTGTCTGTCAAAGTTCCTCAGAGCCAAGCAGATTTCTTTACATCGCTTGTTAAGTCCAACCAACAGTCCATCCCCCAGAAATATGCATTTACCCATAGCATGAGCCCACGTATAGCACCGAATCTGTGTGAAACAGGAACATTTTGCAGTTATGCTTGAAAAATTAGCTCAAATTGATGTATCGGCCACTTGAAAAGCAAGAGGGAGAAAAAGAAGAGCAGCAGTGTGGTTTCATCCTGCTCCAATTTTCCGTCTCCTCCTCTGTGTGAAAGTTTCAGATGCGGCGAGGGGTGAAATTTCCCTCTGGTGCTGATCCGCCTCTGGAGGTAGTATCAGGGCCGTATTATTGGCGAACCGAACCAGTGTGAATGGATAAGCCGATGGCGCAGAGTGAGAGCGTGTCGACCGTCCAGTCTGATAACTGCACAGGTCCCTCACTCAGCTAAATAAAGAGAAATTTTCCACAAAGCAAACAAAAGTAAGGTAGTAACTGTGACTGTCTTTGGCAACTTATATGAGGAAAAAAAATACCACAGTTGTATGTGGAGAAGCGTCCGTCCTCCTGTCTGTCCGCTTGATCGTCTTACCGACTCTTCGTCACATTTCTGCCCGAGAAACAGCGTCTGTCACCGGCAAAAAACTTTAACTCACTGGGTGTTTGTGATGAAAATAAATCACCGTGACCGTCAGCCCTCTGGACCGAGACTTCAGTGAACTTTCCCCCAGAAAACAGCCTCCCTCCCCGCGAGTGAGAGAGTCAGACAGCTTCCAGTTTAAAAAACGTAATTTCGCTGGTGGGATCTCAATCACAACGCATTATAACTGCATCCATATGATTATAAACTGTCAACTGACAGGGGGGACACCTGGGAAACACCTTGAAAACACACCGACATCAACATCATGACGTGTACCGTCACGCCTCTTTAGGAGCCGCAGCGCCGGCTTTCTGTGTGAATTACACAGCGGTTCGTCTTTAAGGCGGAGATGCTTTGCTCAGTGTGAATCACTATCGGCGGAGAGTTGGCGAAAACCAAAGCTGGGGCGATAATGTGGCGTCGCTGTGTAAAAAGGGCTAGTTTGGAGCTTTCAAAAAAAGGAAAATGAAAGGAATTTCAAGGTGATAGAGCGCAGAGCAGATGGTGTGTGTGAGTATGCGAAGAGTGTGAAAAGAGTGAGGAGACCTGTCCAGGCCAGTCTCATGGCTAACACAGATATCAGCAGGAGGCCAGCATGTGCTATCTTCTCTCTCTGTCTCCCCCTCCTCCCCTACTTGCAGTTCCCTTGACCCCGCTCTTCCTTCACCTTGCAGGCGTGAATCATCAGATACGCACACATCTGCATTCACACTCCTCACTTCTCTCCTCCCTTCTATCTCTCTCTATCTTCTTTTTTACGGTTTCACTCCTCTCTCTCTCTTTCTTTCTCTCTCTCGCTCTTTGTCACTCTCTCATCTGTTTCTTGGTGCATCTGGCGAACATGAGCTGTGGAAAGACAACAGACAAGTACTGGGAGAAGTGTGTGGGCGAGTGTGTGTGTGTCTGTTGTGTGGGGGCGGCTGTGCACATCTGCATGTGTGCCGTACCCGCAGATGACAAAGGCAACTGTGCGTCTTCGTCAACCAAATCCCATCTGAAAGTATTTTCATATGAGCTCTTGGTTCTGTACCGACACTGAACAGACACCCACAGAAACCACTGACACTTGAGTCGCTAAGCTGTCCAACAAGGATTGCTGAAATCTCTCAATATTCACCAATTTACAATGGTAGCATGAACATGCTAAAAAAGCACGTGTGTAAAAAGCTCGATGGTTGGCCAGTGATTCCTGAACCGCTTGACAGCAAATGTATCCATCTGTCTGGATCGTCACAAGAACTGGACACAATCATACAGGCATACATTTAATGGTTGGTTTGTGCGGGGACTAACAACTCTTGTGTGGTAGCCCTCATAACTCAAAGTGGTTTATACAGAAAGGAGTTAAAATCAGTGCACACTGTGTCTGGCTTACATACTTTTTTTTGTTATTCTGGTACAATTAGAGACAGGTTCCAGTAGCTGCTTCCATGTCAAAGCGTCTGACCAAGGTTTATAAAGGTCCTCTTATGAACCCAGCAAACTTCTTATCAAACTTTTCTTTGTCTCTCCTCACTCTATTATGCAACACACCTCATTTTAATTAGGCTGCCACTGAAACCTGTTGTGTTTCTGCTGTCTGAGCCAACAAGAGGTGATTGGACTTTTTTTTTTTTTAGTTGAAGATGTTTTTAGCTACATGCAGATGAAAAGTGAAGCTAATGGGGCGCCCACTGTAGCTCATCTGGTTGTGATCATTTTCTGTACATTTTCTTATTGATACCATATGGATGTTATTTTAAAAAATATGTAAAAGTCGGTGTTAAGTTTATATGAAGTTTCATGTCTGTCAGGACATAATCTCTAGAAGCGTTTGTTAAACCAAAAAAAATATTTCCTCTAGCGGTGATTTTAACTGATAAAAAACATCCAGATGGTGCAAAGATCGATTTTGAAAATATTACAACAACGTCAGTATTGTTTTACCTTTCTACATTTTGTAGTGTGTATTCTTATACAGTTTAAAGAAACAGAAATATACACACAAACATATGATATATGTTCATCTTAGAGTTGTTTTGAGTGTTATTCTGCATTTTTTCTGTATTAAAAAGAATGCAGTTCTTCAGCAATTTTCAGAGTTCATTGTCAATGTTTAGATATCCTTTGTACATATGAAAACGCAAGTACCATCAGACCCACACCAGATTATCACGATGTGGAGGCCGATTATCTGACAAGCTGTTACAAGTATAAAAAGCTGACACCATCATGAAACCAGCGAATTGTTTGTTCAGTATGATAACACGCAGCTGAAATGGGTCAGTGCCTAACGTCCCTCTGCACTTTGATTCTGACTGTGAGAACAACTTCAAAGATGTCATGACTGGGGGCTGTGTAAAAACCAAAAGATATTCTGCTCACTCTCTTGGAAGACTAAAAAACATTCATACAGAGTACTGACAGATGACATTTGGAGAGTTTTCTGAAATAAATTCCTTAATTTGTAGTACTGCAGTGAGACATGTGTGCGATTTCTCTGAAACTTTTGGTTAAACTCTTGACACTGTGACTCTTGAACTGAAGCATATGAAGTGCCAGGTTGCATAAGACAGTGCTCAACTTCTGCACTTCGCATATTAACCTTCCACTGCCATGTGCTGCTAATGAATGGTGGCTTTGTGGTTCAGACCAGGCAGATGCCAAGTCCTGGATGTGCAGAGCCTGCCAGTGACCGTCGGTTTGCACAGTCAAGCTGCACCAAGAGTAATATGACGATCTGATGGTCTAATTCGCTAAGAAGTAACATCTGTCAAGCTAAAACATAGTCTGAAGTGTAAACAGATGAAGGTTGTATTGGTTACTGTTGGAGGCAGTCTGGTGGTTTGTACTTTCAGCACACCTACAAAACAGCGCAAGCCACCGACCACATCGCTTCCATCTCTGGCCTCACTTTGCCTGAGGTTTCCCCTTGAAGTACCTTTGCTAGCACCTTGCAAGCCACAAAACACTAACTGACTCGGGGAAGTGACAAATTGAGGGGTTTTGGCAGTCTGCTGGCGGTAAAACATGCCTGTTTACATGGGAGGATCCCACAGAACCACAGACATGTCTCTGACAGCCAATAAGAGGAGGAGAAGAGGTGAATGAAGGCAGAGCTGCTGAGGGAGGGAAGGAGTGAGAAAGAAAAAGGCAGGAATTATAAGACATTGTACCCTGCAAGATATTAATGCACAGTATTGTGGGAGGGTCAAACTGAGAAGCACACAATTACATGTGAAAGTGCATTTCCCTACAACATCGGATAGTTTTCCATAAGGTTTAGGCATTCATCAGACAGTCATGGTGCTTTAGCAATCCTGGATGTTGTGATGGAGAAAGGACTCTGTAATGATGTGGGCTCAACAGTCTCTGATACCCCGTTGCTTGACCAACTGGGCAATTTTCCTGTGATTGGCCATTAGCAAGGAGTAGCTTTAAATCTAAGCTGGGTAAACATAGTTTAATCTTCCTAAAATCTGCTGCGCTTTCTTGCCCAATGTTGATGAATGTATTCCGTTATAGGTAACAGCTAATTGCTTAAACAATAAATCAGAAAAAAATGCAAAAAATGAACTATTGTGAACTATTTGCTTTGTGCTAATTAGTAAATATTACACTCAAACAACTAATGACAATTAACAAGTCACAAAGACGGTAAACATTATGGCTGCTAAACAAGCATGTAGCATGTTTATTGTGAGCACGCTCGCATGCTAACGATAGCATTTAGCTCAATGACCTGCTGACCCATGACTCACAGAGCTGCTGCAGCAGACTTTTTGTCTTGCTATTGTGATTGACTGATCAAATCCATGTTGGATGCTGCTGGCACAAGAAATATTCATAATTCATTAACCAAGCGCAACTTCTCCTCTTCTACGAGACTTTAACTTCTTCCACCAGACCTCTTCCAGCCAATAAATTACTGACAGCCATTGTCCTCAGCCAGTGTGTTGAGCTGCCTAGTGAGAGGGGCTCAAATTTCCTGGCCAAGACAAAACTTTAAGACGCTCTGACAGAAACGTCTGAGAGAGGAGAAACCCTATCCAGCACATGTCATTGTAATTCAGGAATATTATATGATTTAGAGGGTGGAGAGCACAGGGCTATGGAAACACAGAGCTCAGTGGCAGGGCACACAAAGGATGTCTGTTCCTTCACAATGGAAACCTTGTTGGCATCTCCTTAGTGCCTTGGAGAAAACCAAAGAATAAACAACAGTTTGCTGTCCCCCCGTCTCAGACGTGATTGTATCTTTGACAGCCCTTCCCAGATGGAAATAGGGTGGATTTAAATTCATCCGAGGCAGAGCTCAGTTGGATGCGGTATTGAATAATACGACTTGTGGCTTCATTGTGAATTTGAGGGGTGAAATGCGCAAAAATCACCACAAGTGTGACTAAAGCTGTAAGATTGCAGCTGTAAAAGACAACAAAGCACCTGAAGCTCGAATCTGTTAATGTGAAATCTATAAATGTAATTTTCAGAGGGTCACTGCTCTGTCTTTACTCTCCATCCATCTTCTTTCAGTAACAGAAATCCCTTTGCCCTACAGTAAAGTGTTCAGGTCAGCGAGAAGGATTAGAGACGTTTGTATTGCCTTAAAGTTGAAACTCACATATGACATGGGAAGCTGCGATGTTCACTTATGCCCCCAAAATGAAATTTGGATCTTTAGGTTTAATGTAGTACATTAACTACAGCTCAGTTAAAGCTGCTGATATTAATGATGTTGATCGTAACTGTAATATAAAAGGTAGTGATAAACCTACAAAGAATTACCACATCTATGCAGTTCCCCTCAACTCTGTGGAGCATTTAGTGGCTTTTAGCAATTTCTTTTAGCTACACTTGACTGTTGGTCATGCTGGTTGGCTCTTACTCTCCTTAGCTGTTTTCAGTGAAAAAGGTTTGATGAACCCAGTGTCCCTGCAGACAGACAGAATATAACATTATATATAATATAATATAGCACTAAAAGGGGTTATTGTACGTTATGTTGTGCTACGGTTGTAAGCATAAAACCTTGTTTATTTTTTGTCCTTGCATGTCTCGATAAATATTTGAGATAGTGCTATACTTATGTTGTTTATTACAGAGTGCAATAAATTGTATGATGACTAGAAACACAATAACTTCATAAGTTGATAATGTGTCACTGTTGCACTGCCTTAAAGTGGCCCCAAAAAGGCAGGTTTGATATTAATTTCATCTATTTCTTATTCAATTACACTAAATCAAACCAACACAACTGCTGTTGATCAGTTTGTTTAGCTTAGTCAAACAGGGTTAATCACTTAAATTACAGATTTGTATATTAAGTTAGCTATGATTAGCAAAGAACCACAGACTGCTGTTGGATATTGTGTTTGAAAGTTCTGGCAACTCCCTGTTATGGTTGCAGTCCGCTGCAGTAAACATTCACTACTCCACATTACTGCCTCTGCCAGAGGCAAGTGAAGGCTTTCATTTGAGCAAAGCTCCATAGGAAATGAATTAGATGAGATGGAAAATGCAGAAAAGATGCACATGACATTCTCTGGGCTGATTTTCTGGGGATCTGCTTTGTTCCAAGAAATGATACTGATACTGTATGAGTGCACTGCTTCACCATCTCATGTATCATCTCTGAGGTGTTCAAAAGAATACAAGTGAAACACTTTCAACAGCTGGACAAGTCAATCTGGTGTTAGTTGAAGCATCAAGTTCATTTGAAGAAGGGGGCTCCTCTTTGAAGTAGTGTCACCAAGCAAACAACAAGCGAACTCAGGAGGATTTATGACTTCTGGAGCTCACCTCTGCTTTCCCCACAGCTGCCTTTACACACTAGTGACACCCCAGCAGGAAAGCCAGGAAGAGCTGCCACACATAAACCAAATGTCTTGAAAAGATATAGTAGGCAACAACTTCATGGCCCTGAGGAAGCATGGAGTTACTTTATTTTGGAGGTAGCCATAGTTTCATGTGTGGTTTTCATTTAGAGCTAATCATGAAAATGGTTTATGATGTTTTTTTCATATTACACAACATGGAGTTCTCAGATGGTTTGGATTTGATAAAAAATTGTCCAGCATACTTTGAATACCTTGTTAAAACCCTGTCCTGATGTCTCGTGCAGCAAAGCTACAGTGTCTCCAGCTCTTTTATGCAAGAACCTGACAGCTAAGATGCGTGAAGGACTAGATTTCAAATAGTTATGATCTGATAACGTGTCTAATGCCCCGGTCCAAGCACTTTTCCTAACATATTCTCATGTTGTTAGTAAACAATTTAGCTCTGTATATGCGCTGCTGTCACATAAGACCAAAAATGCATGAATAAGAGTAAGAAACATTTTTAATGAAACAATGGTGTTTCTCCTGTTTGCTGATTTTCTGTTTTCGTTGACAGCGTGCTTGAACTTGGAGAGACCAGGCTCTTATTCAAAGGCCCAGCCAGGGTTTAATCAATTTGCTGCCATCTTGATTAGCCAACGATCCGCCAATCTGCCCGACAATCAGCAGCAATTAGCCTGACCTCGAATAAAATCTCCTCCTCAACCCCCAATAGGCATTTTGTCCAACTTATCAGTCCGGTCCGGGCCTCAATGGCAGGGGCTCGTTCAAGTTCCTGTGCGATTACCTTTGGCGTCATCTGAGCCGCTATCTCCTCTCCTGTGTAGAGAGGCCAAAAATGTCCAAGCACTGAAGAGGGACTAATGGGCCAAATCGTGAATGGTCCAGATGGCTGTGGAAGAAATTGGTCTAAGCCGACAGTTTATCCAGGCATTCGACAATTATAGCCTCCTACTGAAATAAAAGGCAACGTTTGGATAGTTCATTTAGATCCTAACAATAGAGGGGAAATGTCAAAACACATTCCCACACACAAAATGGAACCATATGGCAGCCATCTCACCTGGCTTGTGTTCAAAACCTGCTATTCAGATTGTATGGAAAAAGTAACAAATGCAGTCCTGTACAATATATTTCCTCATTAAATTTCAGCTTTAACTGTTACATTTCACTATGTCAGTAATATGCCAGATATACTGTATAGCAGTGATGATTCATATAGTATATAGTACTACCTGCAAGCTAAAGACTTCTGCCAACTGTGCTGGCTAACTACCTGTTTAGCACCTGGCTAACTGAGGCTAATTGTGTGGCTCTTTCCAAATGATATTGGACCGAATGGCTCAAATGGCTTTCTTTGTAGGGCAACCTTGTGTTTTTTTTCCCCTCTGTGATGGCCCTTCTGCTTCTATTCAAGGGAATGAATGCTAATGTTTGTTTGGTCTTCATGTATGAAGCATCTTCTCCATGTAATTTCTAAATCTAATCTTCCTATCCATTACACTTTTTCCCACTGTCAACAGATGTGTTGGTCAGACAAATAAAGATGCTGATGTCTTGACAATAGACTGTCTGAGGTGTTTCTGTGACTGAAGCCTATTGCATGCTAGGAGAGGCCTTGGTGGACAAATGAGAGCTTCCCCCTTCATTTTAATGATTCAAATCATTGGTCAGGTAGCTCTGAATCGTCTGAGTCAAATTGTAAAATGGTTACTTCTTTTTCCTGTGCACAATTATCCTGAGAACAAGGCTGAATGCTAAGGACAAGGTTTTACAAGTCTAGCCTTGTTGGAAACATGACGGCTAAAACAAGCGACAGTTGGACGCTGTCTGAGCATTTGACAGTTTTCCAAAAGCCGATTGTAGATTCTTAGATTTACTTTACCTTCCAGGCAGCCAGTGCTTTCAGTTCATGTCAGCACAGAATCCAAATCCGACTTGCAGAGGCTTGAAGCTTGCTTGAAATACATAAAACATTGCAATGGACGCCATGTATTGTTTTAATGTAGTCAAGAGTTGTTGTTGCTTGAATTTGCAGAATGCATGGTGAACACTTCCTGGTACATTCAAGTGCATGAGAGAAGGCTGGAAAAAGTAAAGTATTGAACTCTTGTAAAAACAGTATGGGTTTGGTTGGAAAGACGCCACGCCAACTCGGTGTGGTCTCACTTTTAAGCTTCAAGCTCTTTATGTTGCAAACTCTTTTATGGTTCAAACATGAACATCTTTTGACTTCGGCATAAAATGTTCCTCTTACAGTACATCAGTTTGATGGCTTTAGATACAAATATATATTTAGGCAAAAGTATGTGGTCAAAAGCTTCAGTGCTCCAAAACATAAAACCAGGGAGAAAGCTTTCATATCCCTCATTAGTTGGGTCCACTGGCAAGTGATGAAAGGTTCTGAACATTCGTTTTGAGTGTGTTCAATTCATAGAAAACAAAACAAATAAAGAGTGAATGAATAACAGCTGGCTTGGTGTATAATGCAGAATCAATTCCCAAACATCTGCTGCAAATAAGCCGGGGAGACATGGAGAGAAATAATAATTAGGCGTGAAACGCAAATATAGACGTGACTACAGCTGGATCAAAGCTTCGCTTTTCTTCAGCAACATAATAATGCATTAATGAATTCAATAGCATTCTGAGAAGGACATAAAACACATTACTTCATAATAATGAAGGGATGACTGCCATATATCAACACGCATCCTAAAGAAGGGAGTGGTTGTGTGTGTCTAGAGGAAGGACGAGTGTCTTACACAAACTTGATCGCGTAGCATGATTGAAGATAATGCAGAACACAATTTGCATGAAAAAATGATTGGATGAACCTGTTCCCACAGGTATGTCTCACAATTCAGAGTCAATAAGAGTTTGGTTTATAATTCTGGGATATAACACACATGGTGGTGCTCGCTCAAAGTTTTCAGTGCAAGCCACGAAGCTGCATGAGTCACCTCTGAATCAATCATGTGCCTTTTTGCAAATCAGTGAAAAGTGAAACGCTGAGCCAAAAATAATCCCTGGAACCAAATCTAAGTATCTAAGTAATGAAATTCATGGACAATTTGATTCCAAGTACATGCTGATCCATGGCAAAAAGTGATTTTCATGGATGAACAATGCAACGACTGCGTGAGATAATCCCCTCCCAAAGTGATTCCTCTATCTGCACTGTGAGCTCTTCAAATCCTGGTAAACGGGACCCAGAGCGAGATGAGCCCAAAGATAGAACGACAGATTTATTGCACCCCAGATGGGCCTGATTTACAACCATTGTTTAATCTCCAGATTCCAACCACATGAAGGTCTTCTATTTGGAGCCTTAATTTATAGAGCTCAGAGAATGCATGCTTAATGTTTTCTCTCTCTGTACGAGATGAGCTAGCACTGTGACACAGGCAGATCAACAGATGCTTGGATTTACATTGATCTTATAAACAGATGTGGAGAAAGGTTATCTCTTAAACAGGCAGCATAAGCTTTATTCAAATAGCCTCAAATAGAACCTCAGCTCTAAACTACTGAATGTAATCAGAAAATTGTTTGCACTCAGTCATTATTTTGTATAAAAAGGTCAAAATATAGCTGCATTGAATAGTAATCGGAGACTCGGTCATGAATCTTCAAAGGTCGGCTTTTTAGCTTAAATCCTTAGTTGACTATTTAAGTAGAATTCTATTTTGAGAACAAATCTGAGAGGAGCCCACTCCAAAGCTTCACTCCAAAGCAAAAGGAGGAAGGACTGTCATACAACTAATTATACATTATAATATGTCTCCTTCTTTCTTATTCCCACCCCTTGGCGTCATCGGCAAGTTCTCATTACCAGATAGGCTGAGCCGAGAGCCCCAGGCGGCTGGTTTTTCCCAGCGAGCTGGGGTTCCTGTGTTGTGGTGGGAGGGTCGGCAGAGGCGACACGGGCAAATGTTGCTGTTTATTTCCATTCTGTCATGTGTGTGAATCTGATTACAGGTCGCTAAGTCAATATTTAGCTTCTGCGGATGGCATCATCGTCGGCCAGTTTATTTTTTCTGGGCCCCGCCACATCTGCTGCCAATGTCATGCGCGGTAGCCGACGTGTGCCGCTACCAGGAAGGAAAGCAAACAATGAGTCTGCAGTCCTGGTCGAGTGAGTCAGGCAAAAGAGTGGTGAGCATGAAACCATGATTTGCAGCTAGAAGTCAGACTGATTCGAGGATAGTGGTGCTTAGAGCAATTTGAGGGATGCTGTAATGGTTTTCATGAGCGGTCACGGAAGTTAATGGTAAAACACAAATTTTTCACACCAGCCTCATTCATATTTGAAACAAAAATTAACCTCAAGCTGTTATAGCAAAAAGACGAGTTTCAAAAGTATTTAATGTTCAAGTGCAACCTTTAAATTAATATGTTTGCGAGTGAGCTTTTAGATCTTTCATTCATTTGTATATAGACTGCAGGGACAGTAATTGCATTTCATGCATTTTTTTGTTTGATTCCCCCGTGTGTGAGAATCTTGCATGGGGGCTGCCACTTTATTATGAGCCAAGAGGAACACTAGGTCGGGGCTTCTTTTCATCTTGCCTTCAGGCAAGAAGGATTTGATATTTATTAAAAATAGAGGGGAGTATATTTCTTCCAGTCGTGACTTCATTACCTCAGGTTATTCCAGTGAGGCAGACCACACACAGTCACTAGATCTGAAACACCTCCTCTGCCTGTTTGCATGACCTACTATTTGAATTTGAGGGTTCACAGAATTGTGGACTTTCTGTGCCAAAGATGTGCAAGTCAGGACTTCATTAGACTTGGAATAGTTTCTCTCTTGGCTGTTACTTGAACTGTGCTGGCAATTGTATAGTATGGGTGAACTTGCTCTTAGTCACAACTATTTCATCTGTATCGGTTGTATACTCCTCTTTGTAATTTCTTTAAATGTAAATTATTTATCTGCCTTTACAGTTGAATTGTGAGTTACTACTTGATTAAGACATTAAGGACAAAATGTCTCTGCATGACCTTGGAGTCCTGCCATGTGTAGGAGGCCTATGCTGCTTTTTAGGTAGGCGACATACATACATAATACATACTGTGCAAAAAAATCTCCCCCCAGTGCCATTGCCCCTCCACCTCTTGAAATTCACTTTCGTCTGCAAAACATCTGGAATTCATTGAGAGGAGGAGGTTTGGGGGAAATGAACTCCGACAAGAGTCTGTAGATTTGGGTTCGGCCCCCTGCTTTAGGTTCCCTCAGATGGTTAAGATAGGCCTGCAGACAAAAACCTACTAGTTTGTCTCACACAGTCTTTTACCTGTTCCACCCTGAAAACAAATAAGACTTTGTTGTTAGTGTTGGCACTAAAAAAAGCACTGCTTTCATAACATTGATATATCAGCAAAATACAGTTAGTGTAGACTTCTGCACAGAACCTTTTATTTTATTCTATTAAAACCTGGAAAACAGTGTCTGTCTATTAAGTACAGTTCATTCTAAATCCATAATGTTTCTGTTTCCTGGATTTGTCCCACAATTAAACCCTCTCTTTGCCTGTAATGACCCCATAGAAAGAGGTTTGTACTGGAGAATGTGTTCTCTGTAACTCGTAAC
This sequence comes from Sparus aurata, assembly GCF_900880675.1. Taxonomy (NCBI): domain Eukaryota; kingdom Metazoa; phylum Chordata; class Actinopteri; order Spariformes; family Sparidae; genus Sparus; species Sparus aurata. The sequence continues at coordinate 23,894,406 of NC_044191.1, forward strand.
TTTACAACAATTTTTCCATTAAAAACAACTGTAAACCTCAAAGAGACCTGTTGCATTTCCACATTAACAATGTGAGTCATCATGTTAGTCACAGTGACCAAAAACAAAAAAAGCTGGAAAGCTGGCTCGCACCCTTGCACATGTTGATGGTCTATTTTGTGTTTGGGAGATGCAGAGCTCACTTGAGCCTAACGTTGCTCAGAAAGATGTGAGAAGTCTATAAAACCTGACCAAATGGTTGTTAAATCTAGAAAAACAGCATGCAATTGCAAAAAAATATTAAATAAATAAATAAAAAAAAACCTGATTACATGAGCTGATGTGTAATCTGGGAACATATTAATGTGCTCATGATCGTTAAAGTAATTTAAAAACTGTAATACGCTGGGAAAAACTGACGTTTTTGTGCATCTGGCTCTAAAGTCTAATCTTTTTACTACCACTCTCCTTCATAATGCCTTCGCAGCACTGTACCTTCTAACCTTTACTCTGGTTCTAATGGACAGTTTGTAATTAATGGGATCCTACCAAAATGTAACACCACTCTACTTTGTTTGATAAACTACCGCTCTAAATAAAAGTGAAAGACTCAGAGGAGGAACCTCCATTAGCGTCGTCACTGGTTGGTTCTTTTGTTTATTGGTGTCCAAATAAAACACTTGGTTGTCAGGGATATGAGCGACCTTACATATTTGTCCCAGGTTTGTGCTCGTAATTACCTCTCCATCTCTCTCACACACAGCGCCTTCTTTTTCCACATTTGTTTTTCCGAATAAACGTCCCAGCTTCAAATCCTGCAAAAATGATGCTGTGAATCAGGTCTTTCCTTGGAGTGAAGGTCCAACTTTCCTTTACTACCTGTAGCTTTATACTGAATGTCACCTTTCTTCATGGCTGGACTAGTTTCTCCTCTTTGTGTTTCACTGCCTAAATATGAGAGACTCATGAGCCTAGAAATCCTTGTTAAAAGAAAATAAGCATGCAGCAGTGCCTGAAGCAAATAGTTTCTCTGTAATACATTGGTAGAGGCTGTAAGTTGGCCCTTTTATGAACAGAATTACATCTGTTCTTTGTTGGTCTGAGACATTAATTATATCCCTCTGGAGTTGTCTACACAGTGTGTTGGTGTAATTGATAGTAAGACAAAACACTGCGTACAATACCCACTTTTTCTTTATTGTTCTCTCTTTCCTTCAGAAGATTTATGCTGCATGTCTTTGTGGTTGGCATCTCATGTAAAAAAAATATGTTGAAAGTGAACAACTTGTTATTATTACACTTCTGCACTTCTAATCACCAGAAAAAAAAGCTTTCAGCTTAATCCAACTTTTCATTTGTAAGGGGATGCTACCATATTACTTTAAAAAAAAGCTACAGCTAGCATTTTTGGCCCTCATCAGGCCGTGATATGCCCAACTCTGACTATCCCTGGGTTTTATTGACGTGACAGTAGCCTACACTATATTTCTTTTTACATATTAGTGCCAGTCCAAGCGTAAAACTTCTGAAGAACCTCATACAAACAACTTTTATTTGGTAGGCAACACACAAAACCAAATGGGTAACGGCACTGCTTACATTTAGGAAAAGCCAAGAAATAAAACCAAAAAAAACCCCTGATATAATAGCGATATAAGTGAAAGGACCTTTGCTTTGCTTTTGGAAAAACTTCATATGTTAGCTTTGGTTTTAAGTGTTCCCAGCTGCTCTTTTCTTTTTACTTTAGGCCTCTTGCAGCGGGTCTGCTGCAGTTACAAGGGTGCCGCACTGTCCCGGGGTCCTAAAACTTTATCATACGCAGAACTGAGGAACAGCATGCCAGCATAGGCCACTAAGCCCTGCCTTTAATAACCTCAAATATGCAGCAATTCATATGGATGTGGTTCACCCCATTTTCTGATGGAAAAGTAGACCCTGATGCAGGAGCCAAAACACTGCACTGATTTGAGGCCTGATCCTGGTCACCAATGAACCGCTCAGGCCCTGCAGTCACAGCCTGAAAGGTTCTTTTACAGGGGATTTAAGAAGTCGTTTTCACGTCGAGTTGAACTTTGCAATGCTGTCGCTTTGAGTTAATTTATTGCTGAAAGCACTGAAGGTTACCACAGGTCGAAGGAATGCTTTGTCAGCAGAGCTGGGAGTGCACAGGTGAGACCCTTGAGGCCAAAATCCACACCAACTTTCATCCACGTTGATCCATGATGCTGAAACACAAATGTCTTGCCAAAACAAATCCTTCTGGTCTGATCATCTGTGCATTCCCTCTAGACAAATGATGAGTGACATGTTTTAGAACTTACTTTTAGATCATACGCGTGACAACTAGGGCTGCACAATGTGGTTAATAATCATGTCGATTATGTTGACAGATATTATGATTGCAGTATGATTCACCAGTAGTGGCAATTATCATTTTTGCATCCCAGTTTTCCTGACAATGTTTCTCAGTGAGGTGTATACCAACCAAACAAACATGTTTTCTTACATCTGGAGAACAAGATTTGTTGGTCGGGCATCTCTGCAGCATTATAGTAATTCATTATACTGTTTTGGCTATTGCACTTGGCGATATTACTATTTCTCTAATAGTTTGCTCCAGCCGTAGAGACAGTCATCGAAGGCTGAAGAAACATCTCCACCCTCATGTTGGTTTTCAGTTTTTCCTCCTGCCAAACTGTAACTTTTCTGTGTTTTTTTTTTTTTTTTCCGAAAGCAGCTGTTGCAAGACATTGAGAGGTGTTCGAGCGCTCGTCAGTGTTCAGTAGCTCAGAGGGCGGAACTCTCCGGATTATCATCTAAGCCCTCAAACAAAGCTGATAGCTGTGTAAACAAACTTGCCTTTTTTCACACTTGCTCCGTCTATTTGTTCAACTTTTTGGCCATGATACTGAAAACAAACAGAGCGGGCGACTGCAGTTGCTCCGCTAAGGATTTTGTGATTTATCTGTCCAAAAACTTTTGGCCCTACTCGAAAAATAGTAAACAAGGAGCAATTTTAGCCTGGTAGTCGGCCAAGGCAAATGGTTATATTATGATAACAGGCCTATTTCCTGTAGTTAAGATTTTTGTTTAACATTAGGCCTTATTCTCAGCCTGCAACTGGCAAGAAGCAGTGGCCCATTTTCGACACTCTTAACCTCTGCCTCAGCCATCCGACCAGATGTGGGTTCCCTTAAGCAAATTATTAGTGGTTCCTAGTACACACAGGTTCCCTACTAAGTGTTTCCAGCTCAGATTTGGCAGGACATAGAGGAGACATTCCAAAGCAGCAACATCATATTTTCCCTTCAGCATAGCCATAGAAACTAACTATTTATTGTGAAAAAATCCATTTCTAAACCCAACTGATGTGTTCTGGTCACTCATCATTCTCCGGATTGGAATAAAAACTAGTGTTTTTTTTTTTTTTTTCACGCTGACACAGTTTGGGGAAGATAAATAGTGTAAAGTCTGAAAATCCGTGGAAAAAGAAAAGGAGGAAAGTGAGACTATACACCGAGATTAGTCATGCTTGTGTTTGCTTTCGTGAAATAAAATGCCACAAGAGAAACATTGGATTTTGAGGACACTCACTCATACCATTGTGGTACACTTAATTTGATCCAGCAAACCAGTTCCAGGCCCCTGAACATGACTGTGTACTGAAAGTTTAAACTCCGATCATCACTTCTAAGTGAAAACCATGAGCCAATAATCTAGTAATGAATAGCTTGGAGTCTTTTTTTTTCTTCCTGGTACTGCTTTTTGGTTTATCCTCCCCCTCACAAGTCCACATTGTCATGTAATGTGTTCTCATAGTCTTCCTACAAAACTACAGGGGTACAGTACACTCCTTGGAGTACTATTTTATACAAGATATTTGATTCTGTGTAAATAGTTGTGAACTGTAGCTTGCTGTTATTGTACAATTCCTTCACGGTTTAACCCGATGCACTAACTTGTTCATGGAGCAGCTATAGTGAAATGTCTTTTTTATGGGGAGTGAAGTAAAGCATCACATTTTTGGGGTGTACGTTTTTACAAAACAAAGACATGGTGATACTTTTGATTGTTTAGATTGCATTTCAAATGTTACGCTTTGACAATGCTGTGTTTATGATCTGATCAGGGCTTAGGTACAAAAAACAGTCGGTCAGAGTCAGAAAAGCATCATGTTTGGGCTAAAAATACCTGCTTTGATTGCCACAAAAACAGCTGGAAATGTTTCTGACTTCTTGTGAAAAATAGCCGTTCTTTGTTGCCACAAACACGCCTCTTAATTGTCCCGAGGTCTCCTTAAAATATCCAGTAATTCTGCACTTATGTACACTGAAACACGCTCGTGCAATGGCCACAATGATCTGCGGTCACTGTCTTGGCAGCCGTATTGCCTGTATCTCCATCACCGTCCACTCCGCGTCCTGATATGAGAAATATCAATATGGTATGTCAGCCTATTTACTATCATTAGCACTCCATATATAAGGATGTAGCTAAAAGACTCAAGCATAGTCTTGTTTTTTTTATTAAAATGACTTTAAATAAATTTACCTTGTAAACTTGTATTACATGCACACTTGTGAATGTCTGTGGTTTGAAGAAGGGTTAACTGCAAACATTATATCTGGGGACTGGGCTGGGTGAAGCCCTGCCATTTTTGGTTGAATGGTTGCAAATTACATTTATTTAGTTTAACTGATTGATTAAACACCTAATCGGCCCTCAGTGTGTCTAAACTCATAAAAATCAGGAAGTCTCAATGCATCTTTGTAAGGTGAAGGGAAGTAATGTGTTTTTGAGTAAGCCTGCAGGTTCTTGTCAAAACTGATGCGTATCAGATACATTTTTTTGTTCAGGTTATTTACTTCTTCAGATTACATGAATACTAAGATCTGTCCTAAGATCAGGTTTGCACCACACTGTTGACGTCCAATGAGGGCAAAGCCAACACTTATCAATGTGATAAATAAAAGCAAACATTTATTTACCTGCTAACTTCTCTATGAGTAGAAAGACTTATAAGACATAGTTTATAACACCGTGACAAGTTAAACCTGCACTGTCTAAATCTGTCGGAGCCCACACCTTTTAAAAATGTGAGTGCTGGCAGGGAGGGCAGCCGACAGCTAAAGAAATATTTACAGTAAGAGAACACTCACACATGGTGGTTGTGTCTCTCTCGCCTGAATTGATGTCGGTCGAAGGTGGTTGGTCTCCAGAATGAACATAAACAACCAGCTGGAGCAGAAGCCCGCCTGGTGCGAGCGCCAAACTCCTCAACACGTAAACACACATCCCTCAGCTTTGTGAGTAAACGGTCACGTACAAGTCATCACAGTTGGAGACATCGACATGCAGAGACTTGGAGAGTTAGATCTAAAAGCTTTAATCTGTTTCAGAACACTGGCTAGCAGCTCTATTAACTGTGCTAATTTGATTGAATTAAATCAGCTGGTAACATTTATGTGTTTTTTTTTTATGACTTCACCTTCATCAATCATTGATAATGCTGCGAACAAAGAATACAACATTAAACTGTCACTGTGTTTCAATTCAGCCATAATTGGCGATTTCAGAGAGCCTTTCCTTAAAACCTGTGAGCGCTTCTGGTGGTCTCAATGTCCTCACCGGTTCCCAACAAGGGATAGGAATCAACCTTAATATTTGTGTACCAACCAAAATTTGTCTTAAAGAGGTCATATCAATTTTCAGGTTCATACTTTTATCTGGGGGTCCTAATAGAATAATTTTACATACTTCAATTCTCAAAACACACATTATTTTTCTCTATTACAGTTGCTGCAGCATCCCTCTTCACACTGTGTCTTGAATGCTCCGTTTTAGCTCCAGAGTGAGACATCTCGTCTCAATCTTTGGTTAGCGTTGCACATGCACATTTTTTTCCCATTTGTGACATCTCTGCGCAAGTTTTTTTTTATGCACAAATATTGATTATTGGCATCGCTGTTGCCTTTTTCTAATATTAAACTGAAACCACAATCTGTTTCTCATCTTTATCGAGTGCTGTGTGGGCTTAAACATAACCATAAAAAGTTTAATCATGCTTTATTGGCTACAAGCAGAAATTGGCTTATAAGAGTGGATAATTTGGTGAATACAGATGATGTCAACTGCAAATCGGTAGTCTAAACATCATTAAGCATCATCAGGGACTTGTTTTGTCTACAAATTATTTGATTATATATTTCCTGATTTAAATGAAATAGGCTTTTTTTTTAACCTGTTCAAAGTTCTTTAAGACATTTTTCTTCTAAGTTTAACAAAAGATCCACATGGTGAGGGATCAAAAGAATTATAGTTTTGCCAAGACTCTGATGCTGTGTTGGCACCATGGTTGTTATCTTCATAGTCATGGACCATGTGTAAAGCACATTTTCAGCATCAATTTTACTTTTCATTTAACTGAATCGACCAGATATTGTTTCACATCCTAACCCAGGACAGAGATGCTCATGCTATCTTTTGGGCCGGAAGACTCACAGAGCAAAAAAAAAAGAAAAAAAAAAAAGAAACTGGGGCTTCCTCTCCCTAATTACACTCTTAGCGATGACTTCCTGTGGGGACCTCACGAGGGATGTTTGGTCTTGACTCTTCAGATGACCCCAAACCCGAAACCTCAGCACTCATTCTTGTAGCTCATGAAATATGTTCTGGACTCAAACCACTCCCAAGTGGATCATTAATACAGCGCTGTGTCTGTGCTGCCAGCATTTGCTTTCAACCCCCGCCTCTTACAGAGAAAACAGGCTGGGGTTAATAGAATATAATCACAGTACAGGAGAATTTGTTCAGCTTGTTCTGCTTAGACTCCATGTTAGACCAAATGTTTGTGCTCTCTCCACCTTGTTTGAATTATCCGATCAGCGTGTATGCTTTTGTTTGCATTAATGTGCGTCAAACTAGAGAGATTGTGCATTTTGCTCCCTTTCCTGGTTGCTAGCCCAGGTTTTCAGGCTTGCACAACTTCCCAAAACTCCTATCTAAGTTTTTCCTCTAGCTGCAGGAGGACTCCCTGGGCAGTCAATCATCTGACTCCTGCTCCCTGCCCTCGTTTGCTCTGAGAACACAATGAAGCCCCAAAGCTCAAAGATAGATATTCATAGTCAGGTTGTATTTACATTTGAAATTGTTCAGAGCGCAGCTCGTCTCTGAGGCTGCCAGGAGTGTACACTGTTTAATCTGGAGACACCAGATAAATCACAGGCAGTCTGGACAACTACGCCGGGCAGTTCTCACAGGATCAGAATCGAATCTATCAAACGGATGGCTTCAGGACTTGGTAATAAAAGCCTGCTTATGCTCCTGGAAAAGAAAATGTCACATCATCGTCATTGGAAAAAAAAAATCCTTCATAGGTCAGAAAGAGAGAAAACACAACCATATGAACAGGTCATAGCTGGACGTGTGATAACAACTATTTCTATTACCTTCCAAATGCAGTGGGAGTAAATTAGCCTGTCTTTGTGGTGCTCACAGCACTGAAAAATGACAACAACAGCATATTTCTGGTTACTATGAGTAATGCACAAATAGAAACATGTTTTATATCTAAAACTATTTTCGCACCTGTAGTTTCTCTAAGTTGCTGAGGGAAAAATGCTATAAACCATGTTGTATTTAACCTCCAGATTCTATCGATTGGACAGTTCGGGCGGCTATCATCCTGCATTATCAGGAACCAAATGGGAGAGTTCAATATCCCTGAGCAACAGCAGTCATGCCGCATTTTATGGTCTCTTATGTGTATATGTCCATTTTCTTAGGTCATAGACCTCATTGATTTGGAGCATTCTTAGGGCACAAATTGACCATGTGTTGTGAACAATAACAAACTCGTAGAGATGGAACGAAAAAGAGGCTCCTTATTCAGCAATATTTCATTACAATATTTAATGACAGGTACATATATGGTAACAGATACTTATCAAGTCGTCTTGGTCCAGTTGTTTGGTCACTATCAGGGATTGTCTGACAGCTTTCACACCGGCCCAAAGGAAATGTACAAAATAGGCAAACACCATGGACACTTTATTCCTAGGCCCCATGATACTTGCACAAATGATAGGCGTGATTTCCAGTGTGTCGAGTCACTTGACAGGAACCAGCATTTTCCATGTGAACAGGACGCTGATCCTATTTCTTGTGGTAGGGTGTGTCCGTCATTCATGAAGATCTAGGTTAACGACTCTTATCAAGTGAAAACTACTAACGCTGTTGTTATTGCTTAGCTCGCTTAGCTAACGCTTCGAAAGCCTTGAGAGTTCAGCCTTTCGTCAGTTATTATGATACTCACGCTAGTTCCGCTGAGCAGCTGAAGCCATAATTGTTGCGCCATTATTCTCCCCCAGTGACAGTTTATCACTGGCACAACTATGGTCAAGTTAGTTTAAGTCAAGTTAGTTCAGCGAGCGACTTCACCTTATAGTCACCAAATGCCTGACCTTGTGTGTGTGCTCTCCGATTGATTGATCCTTTATTCATCCTACATCCCTCCATCATTTCCAGCTGGGGAGAAGGTTCAAGTGAAGACAAATCGTTGTACAATTCTTTCCTTTAATCAAAGAAAAGCTGGAACATAGTGATTATATATCAGTAACAGACTAGACCACCTCTTCGTGATCATGGTAACCAGGACCATACACGGGCTGCAGACTAACACAAGTGTTGCTGGGCACACCAACAGTCCAATACAGATATTTATTTAGACAGTTGCAGGTGGATTTGATGATAAGGTTTCTAAATCTAGTGCGTTGTTTGAGTTACTGCGCAGATAAGTAGTCTTCTGTGAATTTGAGTTGTCTGCTTCTGGAATAGCTTCAAGGTCGCTAGCCTGTATGCTTATCCGTTGTATGGCATGCTATTCTTGTCTGTGTAAATGTTGAAAGCACTTCATGTCAAAGCGAATATGTGGTGCTTATTTTATCCCTTTTGGTAGACACTGACAAATTCCTGGCTTTGTCCTTTTTCCGGTCAACAAAACTTTACAGCGATTTATTGCTGTCAGATGAGAGAAGATAAGAACATTGATACAAATATCACATTTCTCTTGGATGTAAAGCTGCAGCTAATTAGATAAGCTTAGCATAAAGACTGAAAATGTGAACACTGCCTGTTTCCTGACAAAGTTTATTGAAAACTCCTTTGAGAACTTTGAAGCCTCTTCGTAGCAGGCAAATTATCTGTCAAACATCATCTAGTTTACCTGATTGAAGGTTAACCCTTAGAGCACCACTGACGAAATTATACTTCTGACATCCAGAACAAAAAACATTTGAAAGGGAATCTTACGTTCATCTTAAAAATAGTCCAGCACATTTTCCGTCTTCAATTAAATAAGTCCTCATATTCACCCCTCAGGCTGACACTGACACTGGCAGAGAGGATAAAATAATTCAATCATCGAAGAGTAACACTTATTCCATGGGATATTTTGTCTTCACTACCTACTTATGCAACCAGTATCCCTGCTGTTTTGACTGACAGCCGGCGGGATGGGAATTGATTGGGTGGTGCATCTTTGATAAGGCATTACATTTTTGTTTTTCCAGGCAGGTTTCTGACAGCGGAGAGAGGAGAATAATCATCTCACATCCTCTGTTGCACAGCGTCTGATGCTACTCACCGTCTCTGCAGTTTAGTGAAGGCTATGTATGCGAATAGCTCAAGGCACTCGTAACATATGTCAAAATAGGATGTAAATTAAGCGCATAATGTTCTTTGTTTCATAAAATTGGTTTAATTGGTTCATTGCTTAGATTCATCTGTCAGTTATATCTGTGTTGTTAATTGCTTGGTCTATCCACTGTCAGAGAAAGGGAAACATGTCTATTACAATTTTCTACAGCCCGATTTGCCGAACTTTAATTACTGCAAAGTTCCTCTAAGTCATTTTAATTGAAGCCAGCCATAAATAATGTTCATGGTGCTTTTCTTTCCTTGAGTTTGTTTTTTTCATGGCTTGAAGATTAAAAAACGGTGCAGACGTTAACTGTTTTCAGGAGTGATCTTAACCAGGAGAGATGATGGGAAATGATCAACAATCATCCCAAAGTGACTCAACATCTAAAGTGATTCCTTGACTTTTCCCATTTCCTGATGTTCCATCTGTGTCATCATCTTCAAAGCACACAGTTAATGCCCCGTATTTTCCATGACTACAGCCCTCATCTCCAGGGATCATTTATATTTCATGTGCTCCCATGACCTTCAAGCAAAGGAATCACATCGTGTCTTACTTTAAAATAAAGAAAAACGGAGCTCAAATTCAGTCGTCTTTGAATTTTTTTGCGTGCGAATGACTGTCCGTGTGGGGCGTTTAAGTTGATCTCTGCACGTGTTTAGGTGTTAATATCACCAAACTTCAGCAAATGGCTTCTTATTTATCTAACCTCTCTTTCCTGGCTGGCCTTTTTCTCTCTCTCTGACGCTGTGGAGATACTGAAAAACCCAGGACCACCCGAGTCCTAACTCCCACTCACAGGTGGGAATCTAGTGTTTCAGCTTAACTTAAAAGTGATTATTGTGTCTTGAAACAACCCTGTCTACACACTAGCATGTCAAATAAAGCTCCGAAGAGGGTGAAAATAGCCAGCGATGTAGCAGTGCAGCGGATCCTGAGGCCACAGCCGCCTGGCTACCCGCCCGCCGCTTGATGTTTAACAAGCCGGTCATTTAAACAGCGCTAATAAAACATCTCCTGCTGGGGGGATAGGCTCTTCATAAACCCTCACTTCACAATGTTGAGTGTACATTTCCCCCCCTCAGTCCCCCCTCGCTCCCCCTGACCAGTGAAAATTCAAGCAGGCACTTACGCAGGCGTCATGTTTTTTAACTATAATTGGAGTGATAAAAGTGAAACAGCCACCACATTATAGCCGCTGTAACTCATGGTCCAGACTGGGGAAACATATAGGTGGATTTGCATGCTGTTGTGCAAAAGAGTTATGTAGCACGTTGAGGTAAAGACAGCTTTTATTGGCTCGTTTTCTTAATCATTAATGGAAGCCTAGAGAACAATTAGATATTTCTCATTTATAAGGAAAAGTTTTCCATTTTTGGAAATATCATTATTAACTTTCTTGTGGATGTTTCAGTGAGAGGATTGATAGCATTATCATAAACTGTATGTCCATTGATTATTGAGCGCTGCAGGGATGATGTATTGTTGTTGGCTTACCCGGAAGTTTGCTTCACCCTGGCACCCCCAAGTTTATGATACACACCTCAGCAGGATAATCTTTACTGATGGATCCCAAGGATTTCTGTTGCATATGAATGCAATGAATATACCAGCAGAGGCAAAAGCTGATAGTTTACTGCTAAAGTCCACCAGTAAACGACATTCTAGTGAGGAGGTGAGTCTCTGTGTTCGGTGGGACGACGTTCAACAAGCACGACAACTTCTGTTGGTTCATTTAGCCACTTGTCATTATCTGCCTTCTTTCACTCATTATTAATCTTTATTTTTCCAGGTTACTCATTCCTGCTAATTAGCTTGGTTTTGCTGAAAGACCGAAAACCGGGGGAACATCTTGCTACCCTCAGCAACTTTAACACATTATATCTAATTCATCTAATCATTAAACATGTTGTTTTACCGGTGAAGTCTTACCAGGTTGTTTTTAGCGAGACCTCTGGACATTTCCTGGTGTGTTTGTGAGCCAAAAGATCGATCCTGACCATGTGATTTACCTGATAGACATGAGAGTGGTATTTATAATCTCATCTAACTCTCAGCAAGAAAGTGAATAAAATATATTTCCCAGAATGTTGAAATATATTTAATCTAAATTTAATTTGACATTTTAAGAAATATGTTCATTCGCTCAAATGTCCTTTGATACACATGAATACACATGGATAAAAAAATTCCTGGTTTTATCCAAAGCGCTTGACTGCGGTTTATCTGGTTAGTATCACTTTTACGTTCAATTAAACAGTGCCTAAATAATTTGGCTTAACCATCCACTTGTCTAGCAACCAGGCAAGAGGTTAATTTATCCACCCATGATATGAGCTTACATCTACCAGCTTCATCTGTATTGTTTGTAGGCAGTTTGTCTGTTAACTGTTTATACGCTGCATCCCAGTTTTCAGAAAACTGGATAATATGTACCTTTGTTGAGCTTACCGAAAGCCTAGCATTATTAATATGTAATAAATCAACAACCAGATTATTAGTACGGAGGATCTGTATGGCTTCAGTTGATGCCTCACCTTAAATCCTTCAGTGTTTCTTACTGGATTATAGAGCAGTCAGTGTTATTTTTCCCAGAGCTGTCACGCTTGACAAACATGAGAAAAGTAATATAACAGATTTGGCTGAAGACTGATGACATTCTTGTGATTTTCTAGGGTCTCGGCCTCATGGGGTCGACCTCCTCGAGGGACGGCAGGTCTTGGTCTCACATCGAGTGAGGGATCTTTCTCCTTTATAATTTTCAGCCTTTGATATCTATTGAACCCCATAGTGAGGCTCCAAAACCTATGAGAGGTAAGAGGCTGATCTGAGACAATGTAGTTCTTAATATTTTAAAATTGTGATTGATTAGTGGTGATCGTAAATTTTCTGCTTTGGAACCTATAGTGTGTCAACTTATGTTTAAGTAATATACAATTTTTATCATACAAACAGTGATTGGCCATGGTATGTTTACGTTTTTGTTTGTCATTTGTTTTGTTTCCAAGAATTCCTTTCAACAACACTTAGAGAACAGTATATAGGCACGTAAATATATTAATAGCAGTACATCAAGTAGTGATTTGATTTTTCATATTTTTTAAACACTTTATAAGTTATTATGATGTGAAATTTTATGATGCTGTTATGTCATATTTTAGATTTTTTGTTTTAAATTGGCTGGACCCCAGAAGTGAACATGAACCTGTCGAATGCTTTGTGAACATGTGTATTGAGGTCCTTTAAATTCAACTAGTACAAAACAGAATTGCATAAACTACAAACAGATTCAGTTTTGTCCATAACAATTTAAATTCCAATCAATCTTCTTTTGTAAAAGTTTTACTCAGTCTACTCATTAGCAGTTATCAGTAGTTTGGGAAAAAGTTAAATAATTAGAAACTGGTTCTTCATCACAGACAGGCCGTCTATGACTGGACCGCAATCAATTTCAATCAATGTTCCTGTTCGACCAAAATTTGCGATATCATTAGAGTGAGGCCTTAGTGAGGCTATTGGCTGAAAGTCCTCAGGGCAGAGAGGGGGGGGAATGCTTCATGGGGGAGGCATTCCCTAATATTAGGTTTCCTTCCGTTCAGATGCCAAAGTTCTTGGTCATTTCAAACCTGAAGTCTTCTGACAGACGCTTGATATGAATCCTGGGCTGCAAGCCTTCATAATCAGCTAATGCCTCCAGTCCTGAGAAGCTCAGTTTTCTTTACAGAAAGACAAAAACTGGGTTTTAATGCATCTTATCTTATCATATGCAATAACGCTGTAAAGTCCTAAAATTAAAGGTTTACAGTGTGTGGGACAAGAAAATGTCATCCAGATGCATGAGCTTCAAAACATAAGATAAAAACTTGTTCAAGAACCGAGTACAGAAAGTAATTTGATTTATTTATTCAAAAAAAAAAAATGTATGTGGGTATTTCAAAATGGCTATCGTGTTGCAGAGTAGCCTGAAGCCTCCATCTGCTTCTGGACCCCTACCATCATATAGCCAGGCTGCAGCTGCATCCTCTCCAGCTTACACACACACACACACACACACACACACACGCCCACGCACACACACACACACACACACACACACACACACACACACACACACACACACTGCTCTCTCCTCTCTCTCTCTCTCTGACCAGCTGTCACCACCAGAAGTTGAAGGTATCTCGTTTCCCTTCAAGTATTTGGTCCTTACTTAGAAATCAAGAATGTGAAATGATCATAGATGCAGCAAATTCTTCCATCTTCTCACCTCCCTAAAGACGTATCGGCAGGAGATGAAGGGGAACATCAACAGTTTTGACCACAGAAAGACCATGAAAGAGCCCAAAACTCTGAAAAGACCAAAACAAATGATGAAATGTTTCTACTGCCAAGTACTGCTTGTGTCAAAGCCTGATGTATCGTTATGCTTCTGTGCCATCTGTTGCATCGGTTGACATGTTCCTTCATCATAATGAACATTTTAAATCGAGCCCACATACTCCATCCTGGTGTTGTAAAGGATAACACTTTCAACCTTTGAAAAAATTACACTGTTTGCCATTCACTTTTATTAAAACTTCAGAGTGAGAGAGTCAGAGTGTACCTTTGTTTGACTTTGACCCAGTGGGCGTGCTCTCTAGGCCAACGAAAACGGAAAAAAGTTTTTAGTCTAGCACGTTTAACTACTTTTTAAATAATAATTAGACTGGAAGAGATTTCTTATTTACTCCCCAATAGTTTCCAATTGGTGTCATCGTTGACACAGTAGCAACTACCAACATAACAGTCTATAATTGTGATGTAAAAACTGAACTGGTGGCAGGCTGCCGGCCTGACTGGATTGAATGTCAGGCTTCATTTCTCCAGCTGAGATTTTGTGTGCTGTGGCAGATAAAATTCGATATTGAAAGCAAGGTTTATAGGGAACCAAAAATATTGTGATTAAAAAATGTAAGCCTTGAATAGAAAGAGGAGTGCAACAAATAGGGTTGAGAGAGATACAGTCAAACAAATTGTTGGTTTTGGTCTGTTGACAAAAACAAAGAATATCACTGCAGAATAGTACTCTGAGTTTGTGAAAGTGAGTGTCTCAGTCCCTGTTGTTGATCCTCTGTATCTCGTCTGATCAATATGTGTATGTGAAACCTAACCTGCAGTGCCTGCCACTTGTGGACCGCATCCTCAATCTCTCTCTGCCTGTCTGAAGGATGCAGGCAGTGGATCTCTCATGGAGGCGGCTCCATGCGGGCATGCAGCTGCTGGTAGGCTGAAGTTACAGGTTGAAAGAGTCACGGGCTGCAGGAATAGAAGCTATAGCACGCTTTTTTTTTTACTGGTCCAAAAAAACGTATTGTGGCATATTAAGGCTGCATAAAAAAAAATTAAAAAGCAGAGGCTCTATGCAGGCACTTTGATTTATGCTGAGGTTGGTAAATTCCAGCAGGCTTTACTGCTGCCCCTCTGTCTCCAAACACTAAATTATATGCCATACCTGCACTTGAAAGCGTTCTCAAATTTCCTGCTTATAAGCCAACTTGTCTACTTATTGCATTTGTCGTAACTTATTTGCGAGTTGTTAAATGAATGTTCTTGGGTGAAATCCTCATCATGATGTAAGCAGTTACTATGTCAGTAAGTAGTCTTTGTGAGAATTGATTAAATTAGTCCAGGTAGAGGAGCTCTGTTTAATGTTGTGTTGTGCTGGAAGCCGGTCGTTGGTTTATGTTAGCTGACTCCACTAAACTAACGTTAGCTACTGTTGCTCTTTGTTAGCAGAGTGGACAGAGGCTCTGAGTTGAGGCCCTTTTGAGTATGTGCATAAAGTCACAAGTCAAAGTAAACAGTCGTCCACAGGTTTGGGAAAGGTCTCATGTTTCACGTCATGTTACAATCTGCTCGCATATGACTGATAAAGAAGTGGTTAACAAATGTAAAATGCTACAAATTGCTATGTAGTGCCTCTTTAAATCAGCTGAGTGCCTGGCAATCTGAGCAGTAGAGCAAAGCTTCACAAACATTTTTATCTATTATCTTTATTACTGTATGAAATGTTTGTGTCTTGACCTTGACCCAAGACAGTAGTCTGACTCACCAGATAGATTGTTGGTATAAGTCATCATTCTCTTCCTCCCTTCCCATATCTGCATGTTACCATTATCAAAATCCCTGTCTCTACGGGAAACAACAACAACAACCTCAAAGCTACCAACCTACACATCTGAAATGACAAGTTAACCGTTAAAATTTGCCTCTCCTATGTGGCTCTAATGTTTCGTTGTGTCAGTTCAGGTCAGTTCATTAGTATCTTTTAACATGCATGGAAAATGCCTGCGGTATTGGTTTATCAATTTGTGACTTCTGGTGAGAATATCCCATTGACACTTTAAAGAGTGCATCTTTAGACAAACCTCAACACTATTAATTCACTTGCTTCATTAAAAGAATACCCCATGTATTTATCAAAACCTGCAGCTACATTACCCCAAACTCCACTGCCGATGGTTCAGTCTGAGATTAGAGTGTATTAGTGTGTGTTCTGCTAGGTTTGCCTCAAACCACTACAGCCTCCAACAGAGATAAGAGGTCTGGTAAGCTCACGTCTTTGTAACTCCACACCCTCAGATATTGTTCATTTTCAAACTACAGTCCAAACTGACGCTTACTCAAGTGACATCACCTGACCAGATTTCATGCAGCTCCCTCTGGAGCCACACGTGTACTAATAAAACCTTTTTCGCATACGCTACAGTGCTCCCCGAGATCTGCAAACTGACTGTAATGTGTGAAATCAGTTTTCCTTTAGCTACTGACCCCACCGGAACATAACGCATGGTGATGATGGTTAAATGGTCACAACTGCAGGATAGTGTGATTTTGGAGATCTCATCGTTATGTAGGACACAATTCCACAAACAAACCCCAACATTTAAGGTAAAGTTCAGTCCATCAATGTGCAGAAAAACCACAAGATTAAACTGCTTCGCTAAAATGGGAGAGCTCTCCCTCTGTGTGCCAAGAAACCACTTACTGGAGCTTGAAGGTAGCCGTGGCCCTGCTGAAAATCCTCGACCAGTTGGAGGTTGTGCTCAAAGTTCCCTTAGCTTTAAAGGAGCAAGAAGCCGGCCGGTGGAAATTTGAGAACGGTACAGTGATTCATTTAGTTTTTCTCCCCAGTGTCCGATGCCAGGACAGTGTAGGTAGTGCCAGAGGTGCTGGAGGTAAAATGGTGCAGCATTTTTGTATTTCGGTGCCACAGTGTCTGCCTTCTACTATATGTGTGTGTGTGTGCTTTGTTTTCCTTGCAATTTACCACGCAGCTAAGGCAAATGGCATTCTCATAGCTGCACAGATTGTAATCACAGCATGGCTAACATGGTGAGGGCATTACTGTGAAACACTCATGTTTCAAGGGCACAGCAGATTACAGGAACCCAAATATGTTGTGCTGTTGTCAAAGAGCAGCATTATATAAATGATTACCTGTGCTGCCGCAATCAGCAACAATTTCATCTACTTTAGGCAGGTCTTTTTGTTTTTGTATGTATTTTTATCTGTGGGAGTTGGATTGGCCAGTAAATCTGGCTGCTCTAGGGACCCATACTCAACATTGTGCTTTTGTTTTCATTGTGAGAACATTGTTAAGTACAAAAAAAGCTAAACAACCTATGCCAGTAATATGTTGTTATTTCACTGATTAGTTTCTTTTCGAAGTATTATGAGCTGGGGGTAAAAACATTGTTTTTGACATTGACATTTTGAGCTGTGTAGAGTACAGACATATTTTTTTCCACAGGCCTGAAAGATAAGTTGAACTTGTCCTCATTATGGAAATCTTCGAGCTCTCACAGATATGCTCTTGGCTCCTTGTCTCAGCGGTCACAGGTTAGTTCGGTCCGTCATCATGAGGTTTCATGTCCTGGGAAGCTTCTCGCTCTTATTGTTTTCCCAAAATTTGATGCAACTGCATGAGAAGCTGATGCAACAGAAGAGTTTTGGAGTTAGAGCTTGTGTTGGTCCCTGCTGTAGCCCAAGTTCTCCCTAAACAGGCCCCTGAACTAATTCGATCCAAGCAGGAGAGAAAAGCAGACACAAATCTGCCTGTTAAAGTTGACGTTCACTGTAACTTTATAGACACTATTGTTTTTACACTTTTTTCAAAAAGGAATCCAATTACTGGAACATCTCGACATAGAATTTTGTGCTTACAAGAAATATTAAAGCTGACTTTTTTTTATGGATGTTATACAGAGTTATTAGAAAATATGGCACAAGTTAAAGCCCTGCGTTTTTGTGTGGAAAAAAAATAAAAGTAATTCTAAATGTGCGCATGGTTTGGGTTAGGAATTTTCCTCACTATTACAGTGACAGCGACACATTTATCTTGGAATAGTTTCATGTTGACCAAAATGTGTATCGTGCCTATCTGAACATCAAAACCAGGCCCTGGAATCAGTGCCAGAAGTTCCCTTGCAAATGAGTCCCATATGGTTTCAGCCAAAACAACTGCTTGGCCTTGTCTGGATTTATACAAAACTGCTGTATGTTTGTGGACTACACAGTAGTTTGACTACGTGCTTGTTTAAATGTGTTTGTTTTAAAGTTAACACTCCTTTGCATAGACATTTTTCATCAAATATCATTGTATATATATATTAAACAATGCAAGATTCTCTATGGAGTCTGTTTACCTTTGTTTCCTGTTAGAGTAACAGATTGTAAGGGGGTAGCAATGTTCATAACAGCACTGCTCAAAAAATGGCATCCTACTTTGGTATACGGAGTTATTATGTGGCTTACCAAGCGCTAATTTAGACGTTCTGCTGCAGCGTTCCATGTTCCTCCAAAAATGATAATTGACTCAGTTGTGCTAACTTTCTCAGGCTCATGTTTAATGCATCAGTGCTTGCTGCCTGTCTGCTTTTGTCATTGATACTGAGCATGTCCTGCTGTGCTCTGCCTGGAATGGCAAGAGGGCTTGAGTTTCCTTCCAGCACATCCCCAGTCCATTACCCAGAGGGCTGTGCAGCTCATTCCATGGCCTTAACAAGACCTTGGAGGGTCTGCATTGGTTTTTTTGTGAGGCTATGCATTGGATGTTGTGTCCTGAGCGATCCCAATCTTAATTTCTGGCTCACTTACTGGCCCACTGCTCTGGTCCAGTAATACTTGAAAACTTTCTGACACTTTATAGTGTCCCCTTTCTGGCAAGCCCTCATTCATGCATATAGTCAAAGTGGTTCAGAAGCTACAGCCATTATAATTTGAGCATGGAATTTTAAGCGTTTTTGCTTCAAAATATGGTGGGAGTGGAAGAGAGTTACAACACCCGTTTCTCAGTAAAAATATTGAATTAATGGCTCCACAATCCAGATAAACTAGCAGGTCATTTCTTTTGTTGTCATTGTATCTGCTTGAGTATTACTCAAATTCAAGAAGGGGGGTATTTTCAAGGAAATGTACTTAAAGTATCAACATTATGGCCCATATGAGTGTTTTACATGTTATATCACTAGATTATTATTACCAATTAACCTGTAAGGCACATTTTTTTTTAAATGTCAAGGTGGAGATAAAACTTTATCTGCATAGAAACTAACAACTGTAGCTTCCAAATGAATTATTGCAGGAAAAAGTACAGTAATGTTCACTAAAGGAGTATAAAGCTGCCACTTCAAAATGGCAGATCAGTACAGTTCTTGAGTATGTCTACATATTTACTTTCCACGACAACTAGTTGCTGAAGAGCGTATCTATATAACCGGGTATATACACATGAGTAAGGGTGCGAGGGCGTGCCAGCCTTGGTAAAATTAGAACGTCATATTGAGTGCTGACAGAAATGCTGAGAGCAGGTCAGCGCTGCAGGAATTTTGGAGATGACATGGCCTATCTGTCATGAGGTGCAGCTGCTCCTGTCGGGTACTGGGGGGCGGTGGGTGGGTGGAGGGAGAAGTGGAGGATGTGTAAATCAGGTCTTGTTTGTCCCCAAACTCAGACCAGAGACTTGAGCGGAGCCTGATGGAAAAATCAGGCCACTTTGAAGGAATCCTTTGGACTCTCAAGGCCTCACTCTGGAGGGTTTGTCCTCCGGGTGGCCGGAACATACAACTAGAAAAAACTGAATTAAACAGGAATGAGTTTGCAGGGAGCTCAGGAGAAAAGGCATCATGATGTGGGAAATTGGTTAAATTTTCTGTAGATTTGTATTCGTGTGAGTCTGCTGATGTGTAACATCTGCAGATGAGCAGTTTTAAATACTCCGTTCTTAATTGTGTTCCAAGGTGCCTGCATGATAAAAACGTTTAGGAAACTGTACTCTACGGATATGTACTGCCCAATGTTCCTAATGCCTAATTTAACTTTGATGTGCAAACACAAATGGATGCACGCACACAAAAACACTTCCTTAACACACACCATGTGGAGACCATGTTATCTCAAGTTCAAAGCGGAGCCCGGGTGTCTTTCTTCTTCTGTCAAGAGGCTTACTCAACCCTAGAAAATGCTTTAATGATAAGACCTAAGTGTGCTGGATAGTTTGATATCAAAGATTCAAAGACCAGACGTGCTGACCTTTTCTGTGTGAGGGGAAAACGTCTGTGCTGTTGGCTGAAGTAAAGTGCCAGTCGTTCAAACTCTGTATTATTAGATAACCAAGGTTTTGGCTTGTAGAATATAAGATCTTTATCTATTTTCAATCTATTTACAATCTTTAAATCAAATTTTTTGCTCAGAAATAAATACAAAAGATGCTGGAAATCAATTTTGATGGCATTTTCTTCAAGCTGATGGAGCACATGTATCGCATCATGCTCTTTAGGTATACATTCATCAAATCAAATCAAAGCCAAACACCATGACTTTATCTACTACAAAAACAGCTGTCTGTCTGCTGTTCACAGAGAGAGGACTGTCACCATTGTGACATTTAAGCACCTATTTCATTCTTGGATCAAGAAGATAACACTGATGACATTTTATCAGTGATCAGCGTCTGCATACTTTTAAAAAACAAAACGAAAAACTCTCGCTACATGCCAGATTTGTCAAAACACGTTTGAAGTTGAAGGGATTTCAGATGCAACACCTCTAGAAAGAACAGTTGATGCCAGTCGCAGATAATATCACTTGATGTTTTTCATCGTGTTTTTGTGGGTTGAGCCGCGCTGACAGACAAGAAAAGTATTATGCTTAATGTGATCAGCGGAGCAGTCAACTTGACGGGTGAGCAGAGGAGCTGAAAAGGCAAGAAGACTGAATACAGACAGATAGATATCATATGTTGCAATGTCATTTTGACACCATTGTACTGACCATACATGCCAAAAGGTCATCGAGAAAAATGTCCATAGGCTTGCTTTTGTTGTACTTGTTTTTGGTTTTAAGTTGTGCGACTCACTGTGCAGGTTTAGTCTCATGCTCTCAGCAACTTTGCAGCTGTTATCAGTAGAAAGACCTCTAACAGATTCACTGGACAGTACGTACCCATCACCAAATGGCACGAAAACAAAGTTAACAAATAGTTGGTGAACACAGTGAAGCATTCAGCAGCCAATGAGTCAGATATTTCCCTTGGGAGCTAGTGGAGACCAAAACAAGGCCAGGAACACAACTCCGAATAAATGTTTCTCCGTGTTTGCTGGATCTGTCAGCAGAAACTGTAAGCTAGCAGCTTGTTTGGCTCACAAAACTCATAAATGACACAAGTTCGTGAGGCTACTTTTATTAGCTCCTGACAGACTATAACTGGCGTCAACGTCTTTGTCAAGGTATCTCAGAGAAAATACACTGACAAATGCCAGGTCTGTTTGTAACACTGGTACTAACTTTATTAGCTGAGAGACCAGCTGTGTTTTCATCCTTTTCTCGTTGTAGGCTTTGGAGTGCCTGATACTTTTGACCCGAAAGGTCGCCTTAGGTATCTAATAAAGGAAACAGCCCTCTTATTCTTACAGTTGTTATCAGTGTATATGGCAAGGCTTGCTGCTGTGAGACACACAGACTCACTTCTTAATCCTCTAGTTCTGACTGTGAAACACAGGCTTATCATTAGTGCTCTGAGTATTCTCAGGAAAACGTCTGGAGGAGGTAGATAAAAGACATCAGCAGGGGGAGAAAAAAACATCTTCAAGTTGACGTTATCCAGCCATCTGTGCAAGGGACTCTCAGATAGTTCAATGTTGACTGATAGATCGGGCTCTGGTGTTCTCCTTTATCTTCATTCAGGGTGGACAGATTGCGACAGAAAGTATGTCTGGACAGGGAAGGCCAGAAGAAGGAGCAGATTGTTAGGCTGCTGTCGCAGATGGATCAGAGGTCTGCTGTGTGCTGGATGGATGAGTGTGTTCGCTGTGTGTTTGCGCTGTCTATATGGGCCCAGACTGCCAGGCTCCATACATCGAGACAGCCAGGGTGCACGGCTGGGTGCAGGAAATGACCGTGATTATGCCAAATGTCGCCTCAGTGTCCCTTGTGGTGATGGATATGGTATGTAATAGGGTGGAGATGTGGCCTCACTGTTCTAAAGATACAGCCTCTGCTGTCCCATCAGTCCGTATGTTAAAATTAGACATGCTTTTCTTCACTAGCCATCTGTATTTGTTTTCTTTACCAAAGTTAATATCTCCTCTGTTTTTTTTTTTGTTCGTTTAAATCAGGGAACTTCTTCCAACAAGACATGGGGTCATAAAAGGCGTCTCAAGCAAGCCGCTGCACATCCACACTCACATTCCTACCGGTTCACAGGACGACCAGAGGCCAACGGTCTGAGGTAACACAGGGTTGTAAACTCTTGGCCATAACACACACCTGCCCTTTTACACAAACAGACTCAGGGAGGAACTCACGGGTACACACCTGGATTGGAAATGAGAGTACAGCAAATAAACAAAGCAGGGCAACTTCAGAGCACTGATCGAATCCAATAAACATACTTCTAACACTGTTATTAAGTTGATTTACTTGACTTAGAGATGATTATTTATGGACCTTAAGTGATGTGAAAAGACAATAACAGGGTCATGATTTCTGGAGGTTCTTTTGAGCGCCACAAGACATTTCTATGGTAAATATCGGACAACTCACACCAAAACACTCGGATTATGGGGTGAACTGTCCCTTTAAAACTACAGACATGCAACGTTATCTAATGTTAGGAGCTTTTAGAGTCAGAAATCTCACAATGCATTGAGCAGAAAAGAGAAACACCAGTCAAGGTCAGTCGTTTATCGCAGATAAATAGCTTTTGCTTGTGGAAACTAAGGCTCTGCAGTGATCACTTGGCTGATATTAATGTGCAGCCCTTTAGCAGAATAGCTTTTAACTATATTTGCTTAATTACTTCATGAAAAGTAATGATTCCCAAATATTTTGAAGTGCCTACTGATGCCCTCTCTCTTCTGCCCTCTCTTCACTCTGTCTCAGTTAAGAAGCCAGGACAGTTCTCCTTCACTGTTTCCAACTTTCTGAGGAAGACTAAACACATACCACTGGACCATAATACTCCTAATTTAGATTTTATGTGGTGTTTGATTTACTTTTAATAGTCTTAATGGTTATTTTAAGAGCTCACTGACTTAATTTTAAGACTTTTACCCCACAGACACGGGCAACAGTTCACTTTTTGTGCATAAAAGGTATTGACTCCTTCATCAAACAAGCCTGGATTTTACTGAGGCTGAATAATCAAACCATTAGCAACCCTTGACATAACTAAAGCTGCTCTTTCAGATGAACATGAACAGTGTCTGCAGGTTCCCTTTCACACAACAGGAGGACGTCCTTGTCAGATGCATTCTCACCTACTGGAAATAGGCGAGGGGCGGTGCAGGGGGCAGGAGGAGGACTTATCTGTAATGATGACGAGTTTCAGCTTTGATATCAATGCTACCTCTATTTGGATGATTTTGTGTCTTAGCTGTTTTTCGTCTTTCCTGCATACTGCTTTCTACCATTCCATTAGACAGCTCCTCCAGGTAATAACAGGATAATTTCAGGGAAGCAGTTCATGTGTGAAAGGTGCTTAAAAAGCACACATACCTCCACCAAGGCTGAACAAGGCTGTATGTTAATTTCATGATTGGCGGAATTGCAATGAATAGCAGACAGACAAATCACAGGTACAGTGTATGCAATTACAGGAAAGGTGGTTTAGGTTATTGAGCTCTTTCAAATATGAAATGTGGAGAATATTGAAGAAAATGTGTAAAAATATTGAAGAAAGAAGTTCAAAATGGCTGAAGGTCTGTTTGGGCTACCTTGAAAATATATGAAAAAAAGCTTTTTTTCTCGACAAGTCACGGTGCAGCTGACATTAAAAACTTACTTGGCCCCTGCTTGAAGTTTCCACTAAAGGTAATTGAATCCTTTGAGGTTGTTAATTAATTGAATCCTGCTAACAAACAAACAAACAAATACACCATATCCTCCTTGTTGTGGGTAATAAAGCACACAAACTGTAATTAGACTTCTGGAGGCTTGAGAAACAGCGACTGGAGCTAAATGAATATGACGTGTGGACGACTTGGCCAATAAATATTTGTAATAGCTAAGCTCCAAGCATCACTGCACTGATCTCCCCCTTCCTGCGGATCAATGTTAAATTAGCTGTGAATTCCTCGTGACTTATTGCTTGTTTATACAGCATAAACCAAACAAACATAAACCATTGTAGCAACGATTCTAATGAGAATCTCAGAGTGATCCAGTGTTGGATATGAAGTCATTCGTTTTCTTGGCCTACAGAAGTTGGGTAGAAAATGCATAATGCGCGCCATGTTATGTTTACGTTAACAATATCGCTGCATAATGCAGCATTACAGAGGCAATTTCTAAGACATTGCCGAAGGACTGTCTTAAGAAAATGTTTTCTCTCTGAAGTTTTATTTGTTTTATTGGACTGATGCCCAATTCTTTCTGGTAATATTGAGTGCTGTGTGATTTGTGTGCTAGCAGTTGTTGTGAGCTGCCATGTCAGGCGTTGTCCACAGGGATGAGTGATGAGGCTGTCGACTGGTGTTACTTCTGTACGTCGCTCCGGTGATTGAAGTCGAACACTATATCACACAACACAGTTATCAAGTGAGAGCTTTTCCTCTGGGGAGTTAATGGATGTGGGAGAATCCATTAACTCTCTGTGGGTGAAGCTACTTTTCACGCTGCAAACCCCTCAAGGTGAGAGTATTAGAGATTTTTTATATCGGAGTGTGACCTGTGTGCAGTCCAGCTACACACTCCGAGAAAGCCATAAGTTGTGTCAATGGTGTCGCAACCTTCGACTTAAACTGAGTGCTGGAAAAAGTTGCACAGACTTATTTTGCTCCTACCCTGACACTGCTGAATTAGCTCCTCGCCCTGATGGATTACCTGCTGCTGACCCGGGGTGTTAGTTGTGATGAATCTGTCCAAAACCATCTGGGGCCCCACAAGAGTTATTGCCTGGCCGTTATCAGCTGAAAGCAGACACTGATGGGGTATGTTGTGGCAAAACATCAGCACC
Source organism: Sparus aurata (assembly GCF_900880675.1). NCBI lineage: Eukaryota > Metazoa > Chordata > Actinopteri > Spariformes > Sparidae > Sparus > Sparus aurata. The sequence goes on from NC_044191.1 coordinate 23,919,578, forward strand.
TAGACAGCTTTTGTTTAACATTTTCATACCTAGGAGGAAAATGTTGGGAAAGCCTGTCTTCTTGCACAGAAAGATAAAACGGCGAGTGAGTCCTCTGAGCGTGAAAATTGTGCTGTAAAAATCTGTCAGAGTCATTGTGGTGTAGAGGTTCTGAATGCCCCCTTATTGTGGATCATCATTTGTCCTGATTGGGCAATTATTTCATGGGAAATACCAGACAATGACACACATGTGAGTAGACCAGATTCATCCGTATTGAAACCTGTTTGTCAGGAAAATTCCATTCCAAATTTTGTCTTCTTCAGAATATCCTCCCTCAATATTCTCTTCTTATTGCTTTTCTAATTGACAGACTAATGAAACTTACATCCCTCAGACAGGAAAGTGTCAAATTGTAAAAGTTTTAACAAAGTTTTAGTCCATAACAAGTTATTAATATCAATAGGCCAGGCAGCAAAACCTAATTTAAAAAATTAGTGTCAGTCTGTAACTAGTTTGATGGAGTATTTTGGTGTTCTTGCTTAATTATTCTTCTCAGGGATATTTTCAAGAAACTTGATACTGCAGGCCATAACCAATAACACATCAGGCCTCTACTTTACTGATTCAATTAAGATTTTAGACCTGTCAGTATCTGTTCAAATTATTACAGAATCAGAAATGTGCCAGTAGGTGAACACTAACCAGCATCAGTAATTCTGACTCAGATCAACCTTTCGCCCTTCTGGTTCAGTGAGCAGTATTCATGATGCCGGTCTCCCCCGCCTCCCTCAGCTCCTGCCAACACGCTGTCACTCATCCTGATGTGCTGTCTTCATTGAATCACCATCCAGCCTGAGGCCAAGGTTACTGGCATCCATAAAGTCAAAGCAAGCTGAAGGTGAAGGTGGGGGAATCTGCAGTTAGCAATCGTAGTGCTCAGGATGGTTTTTCCCTGCCGGTCTTGTCATTGCATGTTTGGCTTAGCATTGACGTTTTCCTGCTTTCTGATATTATTCTTGTTGTTGCTGTGACTTCCTTCAGATAACCACATCTCAAGCTCAGTAATGACTAAGCCCACGGCAAAAAACTATAATATATCTATATATTAGAAAAGCGGGAGTGGAGAAGTGGAGTGGGGAAGTTACGGGTGAGAAGGCTGCCTAGCCAGTGACCACAGTTCGAGCCTGTGTTTCAACATGTTTAATTGTTAAACCAATGGATATTTTTGATGAGGGACCACAGTGTTTCAACATTTATAAGTGTTAAAGCATTCAATCATCTTCGGAGACCTTGGGACAATGATCAAGCTGTGTTTATGGTTAAAAAAACACATATTTTTGAAAGGAAGTCAGGACATCTCCAGCTGAGTTTGTGGCGAGCAAAACAAGTAACTAAAAATGTCGCCAAAGATTATCTTTTCAAACACTTAAGTGTTTTCATGTGAAAATTGAACCTAAAGAAACATAGTGTCAACATATCCATGTTTTACAGAAACTTACATTGCCAACATTTATTATGCTAATTTTGGGTTGTCCATCCATACAGTCCACTAACAATACTACACTATATAACAACAGACAAACTGCACTTCAAGAAAAGTCTCCATCTTTATAAGTACATACAATCAACATTAAAAAACTCAAACTGTCTGAAAGTTGACACTCCAAAATGCCGAATGTGTTTCTTCAAAGTGCGAAACATGTGGATCGGTCACATCATTCTTATCCACAGTAATCCCCAAGAGTCAAGAGTTCACCGAGGATTGATGCGTCTCTGGTGCTATGTCAGACATGTGCTTTTTATTTGGTCACCAGGCAGCCGTGCTGCCTTATCAGCATAGCAGAACCAGCTGGGAACGCACTCCTGCACTACTTTGTTGGGGACACTGGCAAATAGTTGTTGAAATGTTCTTAAAACAAAATTCCCCCTTAAGTTTCCAGTGTAAGTTTGCATATCTTGATCGAATTTTCAGTAGATCTCAAACTCACACGGCGAGCCTTCATTTGAACTTTTAACTAAACAACTTTGAAAAGTTTTCATCTTATTTTCATCCAGGAACCAGATTGAAGTCTCTTTTCCTTCCTTTCAATGGACCATAAATTATTACTAGAGATTTTTCAAATGGAAGATTTACAGTGAATCTGATAAATCCACTGTTTTTATAAATGTTGGGAACCAGATGGTTGAAAGCAACAGAAAGTGAGTATTACTGTACATCAAAATCAGGTCAAGTAAGTTCCTTTGATAATTATAGCCCCAAATCCAAACACGTATTTGCCTCAAAGGGCCTTAAAATCTTTTTTTATATGACACCCTCGATCCCTAGACCCTCCATTCAGATCAGAAACAACTCACAAAATGATGAACAAAGCAACGCAGCACGATGTCCATTATGTAAGTTATGGTCTCACTTAGAGAAAAATAAGATGATAAAGCAGGAAATTATTTAAGGTGTGGCTAGCTTGTGATTGAGAAGTCGCTACCAAGGTGTGTCCCCGGGTTCTCAGTCAGATCCAATCAGGAAATCCACCGCAGCTCCACCCTCTCATCCAAATATGGTCACCTCTGGATCCAATCAAACAACATGAAGACGGCCATAATGCCAAACTGGTGATGGATCTCATTTGTTTGATTTTTCAATAACTATTAATGGATTTCAGTATACTAAAGTTATTCTCTGTGTTTTTGCTGTTCCTGGTGGTCTGGAGACAAATCAACCCTTTAAATTCAAATTAATACCATCTGACTTTCTGTGGCACTGTGTTTTGTTGCTAACTATTAGTTAGGTAGTTATTAGTTTATAACAAGCAATTATAACAATAATAAGTGAAAAATATATTTCTCATTATTACTCTAATTGTGAATTAAGCTGCTTTTCATTAGCTATTCATAGGACTAATGAATAATTGTTATCATTTTGGACTGGCCTCAGTCATTTTGAAATATCACAATAATCTTTCATTGGGAATTAGATTTGATAGGAGTCCAGTGCCAGCAGGATTGTGGTGAGTTAATTTCCTCCATGTGCAGCATGGGAGGAAGACGATGAGGGGTGGGGGGCTGCTGCAGTGGGGCAGTGGTCTTGGAGGAGTTAAGAATGACACGCAATTAATCAGCCTGTGCAGACCACTGATATCACTTGACTGTCGAGGCTGGAATAGAGGCCTGTCTGTACTGAACAGCTGCAGGAGGAAACCGGCCCTTTGCCTTTCTTAGACATGTGGACGGAGGGAGGAAGATGGGAGAGCGTGAAGCAGTGAGAGTGAGTGAAGGAGAGAGAGAGAGGGAGAGAGAGAGAGAGAGAGTGTGTGTGTGTGTGTGTGTGTGTTTGTGTGTGAGGCCACTTACAGATGGGATGGAGGAGGGGAGGAGGAGACTAAGAGGAAGAGAGAAAAAAAAATGAAGGTTTTAACAGCCTACCCACATCTGTTTATTTAGAAAAGAAACCATTGTGTCATTCAGTTATTCTAACAGCCTACACCAGGGCCAATGTTAGTCCCACAATGACGGCTTTTTAAATACACAGTTTACACTCCTATGAAGTGGCCTCATAACTGCGTTGGAGCCTCAGGAACGTGCCAAATGGGGGAACATGCTTGGGTTTCACATTCCCTCCCGCACTACTTGACGTCTCTATAACAGACTGTGATGCCAGAGGTTGAGGTTGGTGGGGGCTGGAGATCTGGTGGGGGCCATTTGTCTTGGTCTTGTGTGCTTTTTCCTGGTCTAATCTCTTAAATTCGTACTCGAGATTTGGAGGCCTGCCAGAAAACACTGCAGGGGGTTCTGGGACACCAGTCTGAATGCCGTGGAGAGGTGGTATTCTGCTGCGTGGTCTGTTGTTTACATATCATATCCACTGTGTACTGACAGACTGGGTAGTGTAAATGTTACAGATGCAGTGAAAAGTTCAGTGGAGTGTAATTATTTTTATTTATTTCCAATCTGGTGTTTTAGATTACAAAATACAAAACCATCATAAAGCAGCCTGGTTCCCAGAGAAGCATTTTGATACTGGACAATTCTCCAATACCAAAGCTTTTTTTTATGTCCAATGGGGAGAAAAAACGCCCTGGCCTGTTTGTATTTCTTGGAGCCAATCACAGTCATCCTGTGCCGGGCTAAACCCAAGGAACCTAAAAAAGAAGGGAGGGTCATTACGCCACCAAATCTCACTTTGGGGCCAGACTGTGGTGAAAGCTGTATTGTAGTCAATGGGAGATGCATTGAAAAACACTCTTTAACCCAACAAATCTACTTCGCATGACTTTTGATGCAGAAATGCCTACAGAAAATGAAAGACCACACTTCAGAGAGCAGGTAAACAACAGTTTTTTTTTTCTTTTTTTAACAACACGTTCCTGTCCTCAATTTGTGTAGGAGGGGCTCCTGTTTGCGCTACCGTTAGCATGTGATTGCAGTCTCATCAGCGGAGATCAGTCAGACCTGCCTCATTTGAGCACGATATCATCAACCCTGTCGATCATTCTGGGGGGAAATCAGTGGCTAACCCTCTCACTGATGTGTGTTCTTTCATTGCTGGAGGCATTTCTTCATCAGAAGTCATGCAAAGTAGATATGTTAGGTTAAAGTGTGTTTTTCCATGCATCTCCCATTGATTACGATACAGCTGTCAATACAGTCTGGCTCCAAAGCAAGATTCAGTGACATGATGACCCTTCCTTCCTTTCTCGGTTCCTTGACCAAACCCAGTGAGGATGCCCCTACAAAATAGGGAACTTGTTTTGCATGTGGAAGTAAGTCCCGGCATTAAAATTACTAAATCCCTGCAAGAGAAAAGGTACACTATATTGCCAAAAGTATTTGTTCACCTGCCTTTACTCGCATCCCATTCTTAATACATAGGGTTTAATATGACGTCGGTCCACCCTTTGCAGCTATAACAGCTTCAACTCTTCTTCAAGTCTTCTGGGAAGGCTTTCCACAAGGTTTAGGAGTGTGTTTATGGGAATTTTTGACCATTCTTCCAGAAGCGCATAAGTGAGGTCACACACTGATGTTGGAAAGGTGTTCTATCGGGTTGAGGTCAGGACTCTGTGCAGGCCAGTGAAGTTCATCCACACCAAACTCTCTCATCCATGTCTTTATGGACCTTGTTTTGTGCACTGGTGCACAGTCATGTTGGAACAGGAAGGGGCCATCCCCAAACTGTTCCCACAAAGTTGGGAGCATGGAATTGTCCAACATCTCGTGGTATGCTGAAGCATTCAGAGTTCCTTTCACTGGAACTAAGGGGCCAAGCCCAGCTCCTGAAAAACAACCCCACACCATAATCTCCCCTCCACCAAACTTGGCACCATGCAGTCAGACAAGTACCATTCTCCTGGCAACCGCCAAACCCAGACTGTTCCATCGCATTGCCAGATGGAGATGCATGATTTGTCACTCCAGAGAATGCGTCTCCACCTCTCTAGAGTCCAGTGGCAGCGTGCTTTACACCACTGCATCCGACGCTTTGCATTGCACTTGCTGATGTATGGCTTGGCCTGTTCTTGAACTAATCTGAAGGCCACATGAAGTTTGGAGGTCTGTAGCGATTGACTCTGCAGAAAGTTGGCGACCTCCGCGCTCTACGCGCCTCAGCATCCACTGACCCCGCTCTGTCATTTTACGTGGCCTACCACTTCGTGTTGAGTTGCTGTCGTTCCCAAACGCTTCCACTGTTATAATACTACTGACAGTTGACTGCGGAATATTTAGGAGCAAGGAAATTTCATGACTGGATTTGTTGCACAGGTGGCATCCTATTACAGTACCACGCTGGAATTCACTGAGCTCCTGAGAGCGACCCATTCTTTCACAAATGTTTGTAGAATCAGTCTGTAACTCTACCACCACAATCCCCTCCACCTCCATATATGGCATTCAGGTCATGAACATGTAATGTGAATGTGATATGATCCGTTTTGTGGAAATGTTAATATGGTGCACGTAGGCCTATGACATATACAAATGTGAACACATCAGTCATTAGGTGAAATGTTAACTTCCAGCATTTTATCCTGGCAATTGGGCTGACTGTTTGTGTTAAGGCAACATTAAGTGCATTGAAAAGTTGTGTGATGAATATTGTTAAATGGGATAAAACTGACTAATTTTCGTTGAAAACAAGAAATGTAGTAAGGTATCTGCATTGGCAGTGGCATCAAAAGCTTTAATACAATACACAGCCCTACCATTATTATATCTTACGTTCAGTTACCTTTATCATCTCCTAAATTGTCTGGAAAAAATAGCCAAGAAGAAACTTCACATTATAGTTTGCATTGATAGTGTGTCCTGCCACAGTTTTATGTCACCATCTCTAACTAAGCGAGGCCTTTTCATCAACAGCAGATCAGGAATGTTTAGCACTTGTGGTCATGGTGATTATGAGTACGTTTGCTTTGTTGTGTTTTTATTATGTTAAATTCTTCCTCGCTGCACTCCGTGTTTGGGAGATTAAGGTCATATGTCTGTGTCGGAGGTTAGGTCTTTATTGGTCGGTCCATATGTGCTGGTGTTTGTCTGCAGTGATATGAAAGGCCTTCGGGCCTGTGTAAACAGCCGCTCATACAGGCTGACGGCTGAGCAGCATGTGTTGCAACAGCTGCTTATGTGATGTGAAGAGGCCGTGTAGAAATTCATAGAGGTCTGTCAGGGTGAGTACTGCAGAAGTTACCTGGATGTAATTACAATTTCTAAAAGCAAATGTTCCAGTCTCAGTGGACTTTTAGATTATTACAAATGAACATGAGGGCTAAGATGGGCGCTGCCCAGTCAGGATGTCGGAGTCTGTCTGTGTTAGAGGCACGAAGGATGGGCCTGACAGTCACTCCAAGACTGTTATTCAGGTTATGTTGAGGAGACAAGCATAAAGCAGAGAGATTCAGTCTCTGAAGGTGTATAGAGGTCAAAGCCCTAATTATTATCTGAGATCTCTAACACCAACACCCGACCTGCTGCTTTGGTTCATTTTAGCATTTTGTGTAGACGTCTAATGCCGGGGGGGGAAGAATACCGATATCCCTCTGTCAGCAGACACCTGGATCAGACAGGGGAGGTTGTCAACCAGGAAAAAAATCAAAGTTCCTTGTTGCTGAGTGGCCTCGAGGTGCAGATTTGGAGACGCCATCAACAGAGCAGTCAGTAAAGGGCAGAACAAGCTACTTCATCTACATCTCTGATGTCTGTTTTTTTCTGACTGGACATCTGCACCGTTACAGTGATGCATTTGAAATTCTCTTTGATATAATTTCTGTTGGCATTTTGTGTCTTACTTTGATGCAGTAGACAAAGGACAGGAAATGAATGTAGAGAGAGAAAGAGAGAGAGAGAGAGAGAGAGAGAGAGAGAGAGAGAGAGAGAGGGAGAGAGAGAGAGAGAGAGAGGGAGAGATGGGCAACAACATGGAAAGAAAGTTTGAGGCCAGATGTGAATTTAGGGATGCTGTGTTTCTTATGTGCATTTGCTGTTTTAGTTCCTTTTTAAATAGAGTTGGTCAGCAAAACTCCAGTTTAAATTCATAAAATGTGGTTAATGCTCTCAGTAATTGGATTTCACACATTATATAATCTTACGAAGTGAATATTTAGTGTCACAAAGGTGAACAATTCATATAACTCATATAAACTACGACCGATGCGGTACCTGACAAAATTGACCAAACTTGTGAAAATTATTTTGTCTGAGTTTGTTCCTTTTTTTGGCAGTCGACCAAAGGTAGAGATCAGATCATGTTGAATCTTGTAGAAATTATAGTGCAGTGGACTGTGCTAAAAGGGGTCAGCAGGATCGGTGCCTCTTTGACATGATGGATGACTTTAATCTTACTGATTAAAGGAACACGCGCCCCATAACACTTCATTTAACATTTTACCCATTTGGCAGGATTTTGAAGGAGGGATCCACCCTCTCTTCATTGAGCCGGAAAGGAAGTGTATATTTCCCATTACCTCCTTAAAATAGTTGTTTACTGATCTGTTTTTTGGGTTTATTCCTTGAAAGAGCATTACGTCAGTGATTACTTGTTTTAGAGTGCAGTGGATTCATGACTTGTAGACAAAGCCCTCCAGAAATGGTAAAAAATCTTCTGGAAGTTGTAATCACTTTGTGCGTCACTCTGCAGTTCCAAACCGAACAAATCAACACAAATCCCCCGGAAGAGGCCAGACGAAACAGAGGCAAATTAATAGGCAGACATGAGGAAGGAAATGAATCCTTAATCTTTTTACTTGGTTCTGTTCCAAATAACTTATCACTTGCCATTATCGCTTCTCCGAAATCCCAAAGAGGAAGCAATTTGAATGGATAGTTCCTGCCGACTCATTTCCTGTATTCTGATATTTCCTTTTTCAGACAGCACAGGCGCAGGCCCACTGCCGCTGAGCCGCTCCGCTGGGACTCAGCTCCCTCAGTTACTAATGAAATCCTCACAACACAGCTCTCTTTACACTTCAACTACAGCAGTCCTGCGTCCATCCATGGGTTAAAAAAGCTCAAATTTGACAGTAAAAAAATCTATTAATGTATAAATATGGCATTTGAAATGTCTTTGATGTATTTTCTAGAGAAAGTATTAACACAAGTGGAAGTCATGATCTCGTTTTCAAACAAATTTGTTGCTGCACTCCAGAATGTCTTCTGGACAGATGTGTCGGATCACAAACTCCAAACTATCCTGTCAATTGCTTCTATTCACTTTATTTTGCTTTTGCTCCACAGATCTCATGAGGCAAAATACTAAATCGTAATTAATCAAAGGAGTACGAGTGAAAGACAGTGTACACGATTTTGTGGACTCTTTTAGACCTATAAATCTGTATTTCATGTTGCAACATCTGTTGATGTAGGACTATATGATTTATAAACATATGATACAAAAATATTTACCAAAGATGTTCCAGTGCCATTTTTCTCTCGCTGATCGCAACTGTCATGAGCTTAAAATCATGCATGCCGCTTCCTATTTATGAACATATGGACATGGATAACTTGTGCAGTAAAACACCTGTGAAGTTGTATACAGGTGTAAAAGAAGCTGCTGGAAAGTAGCATGGTCCCAATTTGAGGCTAAATGAATATGTGGTATTGGATCGGTGCATAGAGCCGTGTAGTCGTGGATACCAGATCCAGCATTTTGGGCAGGACTGGAAGCGTTTACAATACTGGTATCGGGATCGAAACAACCCTAATTTTCACACATAAATTTTAAAAGCACATTTTAAAACCTTTTTTGTACTGAAATGAGTTTTGACATTGGAAAGTTTATATAATACATCTGTGCGATGCTTGGGCCTTGTATTAAATTAAAAGTATGTTTCGTTCCAGCTCTGTCTCTGAACACCAGCAGGAGATGGTTTAATATCATTATGTTTGTCCCTTAATTGGACTGTTGCGGCAAGAACTGAGGTTTAATTGAACCCTCAAAGTAACATCACTCCGCTCACAGTGCTGCACATCTGGTTTAGACGTACAGCTGTTGGCAAAGACAAAAGTGTTGGTTGATTTTTTTATGTGGTTGATGAGTTTTTAAAGAGGCTTTTTCCTCCTAGAAGTCTAATCCAATTTCAAAATACACAAACAATTCTGGACTCGGAGAAGCAAAATTGGTGCTTTATTTACACTTTTATAAAAAAATGTTTTAAAAGATTGATGAATAAAATGTCTGACGTTAATGGTGCTGCCTCTGTTTCATATTACAGTTGTGTAAAAGCACTTGAAACAATGAAGATGTTGGTGTTTGGAAACCTTTTGTCGAGGCTCACAGTGTTTCCATTCTTTGTGCCGGAGGGAAAGCAGGAGAGGGACTCCTGAGGTATTGAGTTCCCTGTATCCATCATTTTCGACGAGTTGGGACCTTGGAGTAGCGCCAGCAGCGTCTGCGCTAGCCAGCCGTAACTGACATTGAGTGCATTGTTTGCAGTGGGAAGCTCACGGCTGTGGCCTAAAGGTACATTCCTGAGATCAGAATGCTGTTTGAAACACAAACAGCCTTTGTGCCCTCGCTGCTCTCTTTCCCTGACTCCCTCATCCACATCAAGCCTCAAGAACTAAACTGCCTCCTCTCGCTCATGTGTCAACATGTGGGCTATCATTTTACTCACACCCACATACACACACACCCACCCACACATACACACACACACACACATACACACACACACACACAGACGCACACACTTGTGTGTCATTTTGATGATGAGGTCCAGGCAGATATCTAATCTCTTGGAAAGAAGCTGTAAAGTTAAAGCTGTTTCTAAAACAAACAAGGTGTTCAGATTTTTATTGACCTTTGTGATGGTCTCAGCAAAGGTATCAGAAAAATGGAAGTAGACATTCAGAGCTGCTTCAAAAAGAGCTGCCACTCTTAAAGTGGCTTTCCTCTGTAGCAACTATGCCTGTGACTTTTTTTTCTTACAATTAAAGTATGTTTTTGTAGAGGCAGATTAGGGTTGGCGGCACTGATAAGAATCAGCAAACTTTAAGCTCAACTTGTCTCCAAAATAACGTAAAATATAGCCAGAATAATTTTGATAATTGTTTTAAGGGAGAAATACAAAAGAATTAGCTGGGTCTCACAGTTTCTATGATAGTAATCTGATTTTTTTTTGTGGCTTTTGGGCTGTTGGTCAGAAACAACAAAAGAAAACAATCTGCAGACTAATCTCTAATGAAAATGATTGTTCTTTGCAGCCCTAAAAGGGCATTACAGTGTGTTTTGGTCATTGCTGTCAGTGAGGTCAGTACAGTCAAAACTAGTTAACATGCAAAAACGCTTTCCCAAAACCAAACATCAGAAAGAACTCTAACCTAGAATTACTAAAAGTTACAATAAAATTCTCCAAACCAACACCAATCAGCTGTCTATTGGAAGTGAAAGCTGATAGAAACCTAAGTTGAAACACAAGGTGTGAATCATAACAACATTTTTTAACTCTATGAAACCTTAACAGTAACCTTCAGGCTAAGCTGATTGAAGAAGTCACAGATGTGATCTTTTTCTATTTAATTAATGAACAATTACTCCGTGAAAATTCACCAAATAGAAAGCAAACGTTTACCTTTTTTCATTCTTTCATATTAGTTTTTTGTTTTCCCCTCATTTCTGGGTATGATTTCCATAACTCCTACAGGAGTAGAAAGAAGAAAAACTGATATCACCACCAGCCCATTTATAAATATCTACAACTGACCAGACTGAAAGGCTGTGTCAAGATATGATAAAATACTTTAGAAGTTCATTAATGCTTAAGTTAATTATTGTGAAAAACACAATTCACTAATGACAAAATGTAAATTGGGGCAAAAAGTGACAGAGAGGACAACAAAACAATTGAAAATGAGATCCATTTTTGAAAACTGCTTTATTTATGGTCCTCCCACATTTATTGCCTATTGTCAGATGCATGATACTGACACCCGTTGCACATCGCTAAGCTGTTGAAAGTTGATAATGGAGTTGAAAAAAATCACTTACTGATGCAAACAAGTTGAGGAAAAGTTGGTAGAGTTGAAAAAAGGGATTGGTTATTCGCAGAACAACTCCTGGAGTCCACTTAAAAAGGCTAATGACGTACTTTAATCTCAGTTACATGGACAGAGGTATGACGACTCCGAGCAGGGTTAATATATCTGATCACATGTTAAGGCAAGACAAGGCAGAGAGAAGTGCCAGTGCTCTGATTCACCGGCTTAACATTTGACAGTGTATGATGTAGTGCAATAATATGAGGAGAGTTAGCCTTAATGACTGATTATATTTAACGATGTTCACTGAGTGCCCTGTTACAGCACAATTAATTTGTACTCAACTGCTCTGCAGAGGAAGAGTTAATAGGATGTGCATGATTAAATTATTGGTGAGGATGCTGCACAGATCATTAGCACTGCAGGCAGGAAGTGGTGCACTTTAATTCATTATTGTACAGCAGTGCAGTCACAGTGTCATTATCGATTATCTGCGGGATATTAATGTATAAAAAGGTGTTTAGTGGGCTGCCATGGTGGCCAAATCACATTCTGTGATTTTGATATCCTCAACTGGTTGTTCCAGTTCACCAATCTGCAGTGTTTTAACTCCACCTTTTAGTTTCAGATCAGTGTGCTAGGTAACGTAACAGAAGGGTGAGAAAAACACAGGAGGGCACTGAATTGTACTTTGGGTATCATCCACAACTTCTGATAATGGAAAACACAAATATAATCTTTTTAATGTGTAACAAACTGAACTCAACTGCTAACAACACTGGTGGACTCAGGTGACTAAGCACCCCTAGTGCCCCAATGGTGGATAAAACATGATAATGTGATGGCTAGGGTACCCTTCCAGTGCTTTTTTCTGCACCCTGGTGCCTCACTGCACACAGGCACTGGCTCGGTGGAGACGTGGCTGTAGGTTCTGACTGGAGGCCCATACCCTTTTTGTCCTCTAATTTTTTGTCAGCAAGAAAATTGTGCCAAAAAACACCTAAAAGGTGTTTGTACATTTAAAAAATGCATATAAACATGGCATTGCTTATATGCTGTTAATGCAAATCAGACTGCAAACACTTTTAAATGTACTCCGAAAATGTAAATAGATATCAATGAAAAATCAGTCCACGTTTAACATGTTAGTGGCCATTTCAATCAACCTACATGGCTTTTCTTGTATATAACACAGGAGAAGTTATGGGACTGTTTACGTTGATTTAAATCAAACATTACGTAATTAACAAAATATTTTCATAAAAGTCATTTTCCCCCCTTAAACCTATGATTATATGGGTACAATGTCATATGCAATACTGTTGTTCATAGTACTAATCTATTATTTATTTATATTGTCAGCTATTACGCACAGCAGTATTAGTCAATATCATCTACACTGTATAGTGCAGAACAAGGCACATATCTTACACCTCTATTTGTAGTAGAAACTCTGTTTTTAAATGTAAATATATAGTTGTAACATACTGTAGTTAAATGCACAATTTCTACAGTTATTTTATAGCTTGTTACTTATATATTTGACTTTCTATCTTTTTTCTTATTGTGTTCTCTATTTATACCTTATGAAAATCTTTCTGTAGTTAGATATTTCTGTTCTAGCAGGAGCTACTGCAACGTGCCAATTTTCCCTCATGGGATCAATTAAATATTTCTGATTCTGGTAATATAACTTTTTAGTACGGACAGTAAGAAGTTATGATTAAAACCTATAGAGAATATCGGTTCCTCATATACTAAACAAGCCAAAATCCTCTGTCAGGACTTCTCTCTAAGTGGAACAAGACTTTATGCAAGAGACTGCTCCACAAATGAAATATTTATACACTTAAACATCAGTGGAGGTGTAAAAAAATTAAATAAACCTGAATAGTTTTTATCATCCTGCATGCCATGATGCTAAAAAAAAAAAGTGCTGGTGATCATAATACAGACACATGTCAAGAATGTTTTGAAGAAAATCATGTGTTTTTCCTGCTATCGCACTTTTTAAAGTGTTACAAAAGGATTCTCTAAATGATAAATCAGTAGGACTCTTCTCTCCTGAACTTCTTCTCCTTCAGCCCACCTCACCTTGTATTTCTCAAGACCATCTTCCTCCCACCATGAACTCCCGCCCCTCGCTACGTAGAAAGCCACAACAAGTGGCCGACCAATGGGAGGCACCTCGTTAATGTGTGGAGAGGGGGCTGAGGAACAGAAAGACAAACGCTCAAAGGGGAGAGAGTAGAGGACCACTTCGCGACCCTCAAGGGCTGTTGTTTTTCTGTATGCACTATTTGTTTGCACCCCCGTGCGCACTTGGACCGCTGCGTGATCCGGGCCGGTTCCACCACACGGCTCTCGGGACTTGTCCGGCGCCGCTTTTTTTTTTTTTTTTTTTTGGTTAAGACCCGCTAGCAAGGGAAAGGGACGACAAGAGGGACTCGCTGATCTGGAGGCAGTTTTTGTTGCATGAACTCCGAATCGCTGCGATGGAATGAGCGGCCGCACAAACTCTCCTAAACTTGTGGAGAACTTTTCGCTCGGCGTGCGTGTGACTCCTGCAAGTTTCCGCTTCAGCTGTCGCCCCAGTCATGTATGGATAGCGGGGAGGTTCGCTCGAGAATCCGGCTCAAATGGATCAGCGCTGACGGGTTTATGGAGCCGGGATTACACAGCGCGGTGCCAGCCTGTTGAACGCCCACACACGGGCCTATCACACACCATCTGCCTCGGAATAAACGCGACTCTCTCCAGTGAGGACACTATCCATGGAAGTGCTGTAGAAGTTTCACATATGACACCACTGTGAGCTTTGTACCGTCTCCTGCAGCCAGAACAATGGCAAGCTCTGGCTCCCTGGCACAGAGCGCCTGTAGATCAGTTTGGCCTCTCGGTTGCGTGCTTTTATTTTTTGGCTGCCTATCCGTGGCCTCGCCGTCCCACGGTCGGCGGCTGATATGCTGGCAAGCCATCATGAACTGCCAAAGCGAGCCCGAGTGCAATTACGCGTACGAACACTACACGCGCGCGTGTGGACCCGTGCTGAACGGGGAGAGGAAGAAGTGTCCGAGCCACTGCATCTCCTCGCTCGTCCAGCTCAACCTGACCAAAAACGGGCCGGCTCTGGAGGACTGCAGCTGCGCCCACGACCCGGTGTGCACCAGCACCAAGCGGGCCATCGAGCCCTGCCTGCCCAGGACTACAAGCACCGGCTGCACGGAGGCTCGGCGCCAGTGCGAGAGGGACCAGCAGTGCAGCTCGTCCATGCACGACTATCTGAACCACTGCGGGAAACTTTTCAGCGGGGCGATTTGCACGAACGCCTGCCGGAACGTGATCGCGAACATGCGTAAAATCCCCAAGGGTCAGCAGCTGGACACATGCATGTGTGACGGGACGGAAAGGGCCATCTGCGAGTTCGTGAAGAGCAGCATGAAGGCGCTCTGCTTCGACTCTCCGGTGAGGGAAGAGGGCAGCGGGACCGACTATGATGCAGACCCAGAAGGCACTGACGACCCCCCGGATCCGGATTATCCAGAGGAGCTGGGGAGTGGAGCCTCTCTTCCAGCGGCCCGCTGTGCTTTGACCCTCGTGGCATCCATTTTGGCTCTATTGCCCCTCATTTAGTCCCCGGGTTCATAATCTGCCCCGACCATTGTCCGGATAAAAAAGGCAATCTAAACTTTTGTCACTCATTGACCTGCTTCCATTGTGAGGGGCTGGAGCCTCAGAGGACTTGGACAGAGGGTGTTTTGGCGCAGGCCTCGTTTGATCTCAGAGTGAAGGATATCACATCAGGATAATTTTCTATGCAAATGAGTCCAGAAAAAAGATATTTTGCAAAAGTGCCTGAGCTCCAGGCTGCTCTCTTATCAAACCACAACACTCCACGGCTCTCCACATGCTTTGCTTACGTGATAAGCTAAATTAGATTGTCTGACTCTCCCTCAGCCACAGACTCTGATAGGAAAGATGTCACAATAGAGACACAGTCGGCTTGTTTTGGTAACAATGCAATGTTTAATCAGTACATGCTGTGCACTGCCAATCTTTTTTTTTTTTTTCTTTTTTTTTTTTTTAAGATAAGAACTATTTTTATATGACCCTGTTGCCACTTTGGCACCAGGACTGTAGGACTCACAAGTATTTAATGCTGGAATCTATGAACTTGTATATAGACTGAGGAGTTAAAGTGAAACAGTAATTTATTACATGCCACCTAGTTACATCCAAATGTTCATCATGTGAATAAAAGACTGAGAATTCCAGCTTTAAAGGGAAGTTATTTTGACTGTATTCTCTTCAAAGATAATTGTATATATGTATAGCCTATATAGATTTTTTTCCCCCCCAGAGAATCCTCTATGTTTGAGGCTATGAGATGATTTTATTCACTGTGTATAGCCTAGAGAGAGAAATGTCTAAATCCACTGTATGATTGCCTTATTGATATACTTTTTATAGAAGGCATAAAGGAAACTTGAAGATATCGTTCTTGGCTGTGAGTTATTTGTTGGCGCCACGTTGTGCCTCGATTCAGACAGAAGGGGGAATGGGTTTATTATTGTGCTTTAAAACCTCAATAACAGTTTTTGTTCAGACTTGGTTTTTGTAGAAGGTATAATTTTTATTTTTGCTACAATAAGCATGTTGTGGAAAAAATAAATGTTGGGACAGATATCACAAGCCAAGACACTGAAAACACTAGTTTGTGCTTGTTTTTATTTTCCCCTTTAAATTAAATCAGCTTGGAGTAACTTCGTATGTGGTTTATCCAGCTGATGAGTCTGAATCTTTATTTTTCACACACTTTAGACAATGTTAAACTTTGCATGACAGTTAAGGGCAGATGTGCTTGAAAAAGGCCACATTAAAGGTAAAAACAGCTTATTTTGATCCATAATATATTGATTTAAAGGGCTCAGTGTTGGCTTTGTTCATTAGTTTGCTTTTACTGTACAAATTAACATTATTATGGTTGGCAGAGGTGTGACGTTTCAAGAATTTTTAAAAGTGTTTGTCCCACAGAGTGAAACAATGTGTGTGTGTGTGTGTGTGTGTGTGTGTGTGTGTGTGTATATATATATATATATATATATATATGTATGTATGTATATATGTATGTATGTATGTATATGTATATATAAGCTCATTTAAAATGCAGGCCAGCTACCATTGTTGACTGAAAGCCTAATGACCTGAAATGTCTTGATTTAGCTGGCTGTTGTCAAAAGCAACTGGCACCATAAATCAACACAACACCCTCTCCGTCCTCCACCGACACCCTCTGCACGCAGATGTCAAAATTTACACTCACCGCCTCTTAAAGGGACAATCTGTAAAATAGAAAAATTCAAAGAAAATGTAATTTTTTCAAATGATTATTCTAATTTAGTTCAATAACAGCTATCAAAAAATAGATGGAAAAATCTATATATTTATGCTGTTTCTCAACTTTTCAAATGAATACTTCCTTTTGTCACTGATGCAAGCAAACCTTTAGCAGCATAAGACACATTAGTTGCTCAAATTCAGCAGCTGTTGTTAAACCAGATTGTGAATCATTCCTTTAATACAAATTACAAAGTGCAAAATGCGTCTGATTAGGTTTTTTATTTAAATAATCGCTTACGCAGCTGTGTGTGCATGTGGGTATTCTAATTGTTATTAATATAATTTTCACAAGATCTTGCAGATCGCGCCACCACTCTCTCTGCTCTGCTTCAGGGGCCTTTAAATCAATGATTTGCTGCAAAATGTTTTATTGGGGGGGGGGGACAAGGGCCCTCCGGCTGAATGGATGGAGGAGAAGTCGAGTGGCATCTTTGTCATGGAAATGTTAAGCACATAATAGTTGGGTAGCACAATAGGGAGGCACTTCATTCTTTCAGGCTGGCTTGACACCTCTGGAGAGCCGAGCGGCGGGGAAGCATGTGGGAACGATCTGCTGCCCCTTGGGTCTCAAGCCTCCGCTGCAGGGAAAGACGAAGGGGAAGGAAAAACACGACAGGCCGTGGAGACGGATGTTTTATCTTGAATGTGTGCCGAGCATCCCCTGTGTGTTTTTGTTAAACTATCTCTTCTACCTGCTTTTTATTTATTTCACTACTTTCTGCTTTTTTCTTTGCTTCGAGGAAACAAAAACATGAATCCAACCTTGACACAAGAACATTAATTTTCTCAAGTGAAAATGTTCCATTAAACTAAAACACTGCTGAAAAAGAACCCCCCAAATTCTCTTCATAAATATAATACCTTGTCAGTCTGTTGCAGTGTCGGTATGCGGTCTGCCTTGCATGAAGCTTTCCAGCAGGAGAAAAGCTCTGTGGCCCCAACCAGTCCTCCCCTCCTCCTCCTCCTCATCGTCCTCCTGCTTCACTTTCTTTTGCCTCTCGCGTTTGTTCAGGCGGTTTTTCAGCACTTAGAGAAAGCGCAGCGTGCGTTGATTAGGCTATAATAATGCGCGGTGTGTGAATGGATGAATGAAGTGCAAAAAATCTCACAAAACTGCAGTCTGTCATAAAATGGAAATGGCCTACAATGAGTGCTTGAATACATTTCTCAGTGTGGTGCTCACAAGGGATTTTCTTTTTCTTTTTTTTCTTTTTTTTAGGATTTTAAAGGATAAAGTATTTTTTTTCTTTTATGGTGGGATTTTAGTTCAATAAATTAAGTGGCCACAAAATGTGAAAAGTTACCTCAGCTGATAAAAAACAAAACAAAACAAAAACCTTCCTGCTGTTAAAATGCTCTCCTCTGTGTGCGTGTGTGTGCACGCGTGCATGTGTGTGTGTGTGTGTGTGTGTGCATGCATGCGTGTGCACGCGTGCATGTGTGTGTGTGTGTGTGTGTGTGTGTGTGTGTGTGCACGCGTGTGTGTGTGTGTGTGTGTGTGTGTGTGTGTGTGTGTCGGGGGGTAGGGAGGGAGGCTGGCTCTGGGTTTAATTTACAAACTGTGGCTGTTTGTGTTCCAGCTCTTTGAGCGTGTGTAAGGTATCTCTGCCATCAACTTTGCTTCAGTGAGCTCAGTTCTGTTTCTTTGGCCTCCTGAACAAAACGGCCCACACTTCACCCCATGCAGATCACTTCACCCCTTCACCCCATGCGTATCACAGCACAATGTTTACAAAGGTGCAGCTTTCTCAACCACTGACGCAGGCGGTTGTAGAAGCTCGGCAAAGCCTCGCCTGTAATGCTATCTATAATAATCCTTACAGTATTTTACTTTAAAAGAAACAAATCCTACCCTTCTTTTTCTTTTCCTTATGTTTCCTTCCACTACATTTATTCAACGTAAGAAGTCGTTGCTGTAAATTAAGGTTAAGCCGTATAGAATAACAAGACCTCTTTATTTCTCTTAGGCGTATTTGACAACATGGAATATTTGACCTTAGCCCTACTTTTCCTTGCAGTGTTTTTACTTAAGGCCCTGGCATCAGCTGGGGTGCTGTTTTTTTTTTCTTACAGAGGTGAATGGAAAACCTATATGGAACCTTTTCAGCTGGAATTTGTTTTACTTAAAAAAATCCTCTAAAAAACTGAAAAACTTAGGTGTGTCAGTGTGTACTCTGAAGACTTTGGGCCCAAACATGTGGGTTATTTGGTCGTTATAAACAGATTAATGTTTTTTGCATATGTGACTGTTTTCACAACAATTTTCCATTGTTATGAAAATACGTATTGAGCGTTATGTGCAGTTGTGGTACTGTATTTCTAATATTCTACCTTCTCAGGCCTCGGTGTGAGCTCCTTCCTCCTCATTCGTGCTGACCATATTTCTCACAGGCGTTTGTTTTCGGCCTTGGCTCCGTGCGAGCTTGTGCAGAAAGTGATGCAGAAATGGTTGGACAGTTGGAATGGCTGAGACGGAGGAGGAGGCACTGAGATGGAAAGTTCATTTGAAAGGATTTGGAAATAATCCCCTAAAGTTACCACAGGGTATTCGATGGAATGGGCTCCACCTCGACTCCCCTCTGTGCCATAGCTTAGGCGCGCATTTGTTAAGAGGTGGCCGTAAAAAGAGGTGTGTAGCTGTTGGTTGTTTCCTCGTGATTCTCTGCTCTGAATTTTGTTTTTGGTATTGTGAGTTATTTCAGTTCTCCAGATGATGCTCCCCCTCCTCGCCTTCGCTTCGTGGATTGCTCTCTGAATTTGCGCCCTTTGGAAGGAGACGCCGGTGACACGGGCGAAGCAAAGATCATTGATTTTGCATCTCTCTCATTAGCTGCTCGTCCCATGCCAGGAGACTTTTGAGAAACTCTTGTTGTTTTTCTCCCCTCTACTTCAGCTGCCACTTTGATTTCATCATGCAAGACCTCTGCTGGGTTCACAACCCTTTGAAATGAGAAAAAGGCCTGTAATCCAGTTACTCAAGCTGCAGGCCCACTCCTCGGGTCCTGAGAGAAAACCTGCGGCACTAATCCTACTGTCACCAAGAGAACACTTTGCTACCTGACTGTTTGTGGCAGCCATTTGATATATTCGCTGTTTCAAATGTTGCCGTTGAGTGTTTCACAAAGGGGGTCACAAATTGTTGCAGACTGGTTTTGTAAGTTTGTTCTGCGGTGCTTCTATAGCCGGTGTAGTGTTGGAAAAATCAAAAAGAGAAAGAAAAACCAAAACCTCATCGTAGTTTGTGAAGAAAAGAAAACCACTGGTTTGTGTAGGGAAGAAACCTGCAAATACAATTTCCCGCCTCTCTAGACTAAGCTGCAAGTTGACTACAAATGCTGATTTTTCTTTTTTTTTTTTAGGTACATGCACAGCTGCCTTATTACACTCAAGTCAAGTATGTAGTAAATGGGGGAAATTCTACAGCTTGAAGAAGGAATATTCTGACCTGACTTGTTTTAACAAAAGGTAACAAAACACATCCAGCAAAGGTGAACAGAAATGCTGCGTCTTTTCCAAAAGCTGTGGCCATGTAATCTGAACCACAGCTAGTGTGGTTTGAGTGAATCAAACTGAATTAGTACCGTGTGTGCCGTCTGTGCAGCGTCAACAACATGTTAGCAGCATCATCAAATGTCTCAGGAGAAAGACAGATAAAACTTTCATGATTCCAGCAGAGGAACCGTTTGTCGAGACAGCGAAAGAATGCGGTCAGGGGAAAACCGAAAAAAATGAAAGGTAATGAAAAGTGGGGTGAATGAATACGTTGGTATCAAGGCAACAAAATGTGCCGCGATGCAGCCAGAAGTTTGACAAGTGAAGACGCAACGGCGCGCTTTGTATGATCAATAACTTATGAATGCATTAAAATATGGAAAAAAACACTGTAGCACTGTGGGAGATTGCAAATTAACAGCTGGTTAAATGCTGAAGTGGTAAAATAAGTAGCACAAATGTGGAATAAAAAAAAACAACATTACAAAGAAGAAGAAGAAGAACAGAATAGCAGAAAGAAGAGCAAGCTCTGAAAAATGGCATTTGCTTATGTTCAAGTAAAAGGCAGTATGTTGATGTTATCATAGCAGCAAAGTCTGAGTACTGACAGGTTGATGGTCAGATCAGAAAACATTCAACTTTGAAGTGATAATCCTTGACATTTCAATCCCACTTGATTTGACAGCACTGTGGTTACTTGCGTTATCTGTAACAGTGGTTTGATAATACAGGGTCCTGAATTCACGGGGAACAAACACTCAGAAGTGCAACATATTGTTAGCTGGTGTATCACTTTTTACAGCGCAGCCAAAGAAAACGTATGTTGTAGGCAAGTGTAGGTATGTGATTCCTGTGCAGGATAGGCGGACCCCGCCACAAACAGGAAACTGCTATATATGGAGGTATAACAGAATGTCAAAACCAGGTTTGGGGTGACATAACTCTAAAATGGCAGACAGCTGTTCGTTTCTACCAGCAGCCATTGTTCGGCTGCGTCTTTTAACCTTCACCATGATCGTTCCCTCACCTTAACCACCTGTTTTTGTGATGAGCATTATGAGAGAGCTCTCCTGACCTTAAAACAGTACTTGCTAACATAACCGAATATGTATATGAATATTGATCTGCTGATCGGGGGTGTTGAATAAGAAAGTGCTTAAGGAGCCTAGACTAGCACTGTTCTGTGCTGTTTCATTTGGAGTTCATTGTTTTATTTTTAGCCTAAAAGTCTTCTTATAGACAACTCTTTTTGATGGGATCATTGGCAGAAATTGAATATCGTGAACAACCTCAACAAATGTACTGTACTGTTAGATAGATGCTTTTATGAAACACTAATTAACCCTGAAAGTAAATGTGTACACGCAGCTGGCAAATAATGACATAAGGTTAGATTTCTGAGCACTTGGCAGTGTTTCATTGACTAATTGGTATCGATCGGACCTCTCAACTCCCCACAGTTATATTACAGTCAGTCGGTCCGGATAGTAAATTCTACTTTACAGCCCTTTCAATGAAGTTTTGAACAGTTTCTATCATGTTCTAGAGCGAAGCTGCACCCTCCATCAGTCCGTAACAGCCAGCGGGTCCAGCTGCTCTGCAGGCTCGGGGGGACATTCCCGGCATGTTCACACATCACTGGAGGAGCTGGAGTGTTTGCCTTTCACTTTGACCACAACACAAACAACTTGGCCCACAAATAAACAAAACACGAGGCAGGGGCCGCGAGTGCAGCAGGATGCAGTCCAAAGAGACACAGAGACAACGAGTCCGGGCCTCCTCTGTTTGTTTGAGTTCGTGTTTGTGTTTACGTGTGTGTGTACACGCTGGTGTGTATGCAAATGCTTGCAGTGTGTGGAAGTCAGCGTCTGTTTGTGGAGGATAGCACTTTAACAGATTTCAAGGTAAATGGGGAGGCTTGTCATGCTTTTTTTTTCTTTTTCTTAGCGAGGGATGCACCAAAGCTGTTCAGCCACTCATCTCTTTTTCCCAGCATGATTACCCAGAACCAACCTTTACCTCCAGAAAGCCTCTTATCGCTGTGCACTTTTGAGAGGCCTCCACAATTCAAGGAATTAGAGGAGAGGGGGCAGAGGAAAGGGGGGAGGGGCAGGGACGAGAGACAGAGAAAGAGACAGAGAGAGGAAAACACAAAACTTG
Source organism: Sparus aurata (assembly GCF_900880675.1). Lineage (NCBI taxonomy): Eukaryota > Metazoa > Chordata > Actinopteri > Spariformes > Sparidae > Sparus > Sparus aurata. The sequence continues at coordinate 23,942,081 of NC_044191.1, forward strand.
CTGACACGGGGCATAACTTAATTTCCACGGTAGGGGGACAGCTGTGCAGTGTAATCTGCCATGGCAGCCCATTCAGACTTCAATGGCAGGCTTGACCCGCCAAGGAAAACTCCAACTGCAGCCAGTCCCCTCTCAGTGATGGAGGTGGTGACCGGGCCACCATTTATGGGCTTGTCTTAAAGAAACATACCCTTCACTCTTGTTATTGATAACACCCCCAGCCCCCAGATACACACACACACACACACACACACACACACACACACACACACACACACACACACACACACACACACATTCAGCAGTGAGATTCTTTGCTGTTGAATAGCAGGAGGCCACATGAGTTTTTAGTTCAGCTCAGCTTCCCAATATTTGTGGATTTACTTTGAGATAGTTTGTCCCTGTGGAAGACTGTCTTTGCATCATTGCAGAATAAACTTGCTGCAAGCTTCTAGACGGAAAGGAAGCTGTGTCGCACACAGCAAAAATATTGTTGCAGAGTCCTTAAAACTACCATGTGCAGTTTTTATCCCGGAGTGGTGCTGTGTGCAATGTGTTGATGTGTAGTTCTTATTCATATTGTTCAGAGAGCATCACTGTGACAAAGAAAAACAAAGACAACACCTCATTGAGGCCACAAAGGGACACAGGATGTGGCAAACAAGTTGAACAAAGTTTCATTGCAATGCAAATGCTAATTTCGTTTTGTTTTGTTTTGTGACATGAACAAGGTAATGTATTGTTTACGAGAACAGAGTCATTTGTGCCATGGTAACTTTCTGAGGTTGTGAAATCCGTTCTGATGTCACAGAACACTGTGAACTCCTGGATCTATCACTAAAAGATGTTTTCCCGTCAACAAACATGTTATCGCTCACAAAAATTCAATTGTGTTTCTCCATGGGTTTCATCATAAAACATCTGTTAAGACGAATTTAAAAACCCTGCCTTGTTTATATCCGTGTTTGATGAGTGTGCATTGTGTGGAAAACAAAGCAGGGACCCGCAGAGACAAATATGCTCAGCCCGTCCTTGCCAGAAAAACACCAGTCAATTGTTCAGAGGGGTTAAAACATCCGTTGTTTACGCTCGCAGTGACCGCTGGTGGCAGCAGTTATAATAACAGCAGCAAAGGAGGTAGTCAGATGACTCTAATTCTTTGGTTTTGACCCCTCACTAACCTCTCTCTTTATTTAAACGTGGCAGTATTTTCCATACATGTGCTACCAGTAAGCTAGAGCTGCAACAATTAGCCAGCTGATCAATTAGCAAATAAAAAGGAAACTATTTTGAGCATCAATAAGTGAGAATTTGCTGCTTTTGTACTATTTTGTACTAAGTTTGTACCGTTGCTCAGACATAGCAAGATGTTTGATGATGTCACCATGTCTCCTAGAATATTGTCTTTTCCCTTTTTTTTTTTGTTTTGCTTCATACACCAGATGATTCATGGAGAAAATAGACTGATTAATAAATACATAAAATACTCATGTAGCCCTAAAGCACCCACATCGTGTGATGACAAATTTTCTGTATTATGCCATGTAGCTGGAGGAGAAGGAGGAGTACATCAATCTGAGGAAAATGTTTGTTTATGGCTAGAAACTGTAAGCCTAAATGTGAGATCTTTAAATGTGTCTTTATTTCAGCGACAGCTTAAAGTATTAACAATGCAAGTGTCACGTTAACTTTGAAGGGTGTGGCACCGACAGTGACTTTTACACTGCCACTTAAACTGTCGACATTAACACTGATTATTTTGTGGTCTCTGAGTAATCCGCCAACAGAAGTCAACACAGCAACTCAAAAAATCTATAAACAGGAAATGTGCTTTCACACTCGCATGAATAATGAGGCCGTAGCTCGGGAGTTGTGGGGAGTTAATAGTTTGCGGTGGAAGTCAATAGGGGCCGGGGTCCCACTCCATTAAGCTGACCCCCAGGGCCACGTATTCATCCCTCACACATTCATTTCCTCTTTTATGCTCCCTCTCCTTTCACAGCGAGGGCAGGCGGCAGCGCGGGCTCATGCAGAACAGCCTCTGTACGGACTGTAGGTCATAAATATGTTGGGTCGGTGTGCGAGTTCATGCCGCTTTGTTAACACAAACGCAAATGGGAGCCTTCAAAGAAATTAATGGAAGGGCAGGCGTGGGACAGAGGGAGCTGGGAGAGGTAGTGATCACAACACTGGCCTCCACTTTTTACTCCTCAGCACAGCTCGCAGTCAGCTGAGTTAACTTTCAGCGAGTCTCTTAAAGTTATTCCATCTCCATAAATGAATATTCATCCTCCTCATAGGGACCACATACGAAAACATTATGCTGTAACTTAGGCTAAACCTCTCATTATAGGATTATAGCATTATCACAATTGCCCAATTATTCTTTATTATGTAGATTTTTCTCGCTGATCATAATTCATTTACTGTATGTACTCAACAGATTAGCAAAACGATCCAGCTCAGTGTGTCATCCAAAAACACTGAGTTTAAATCTCTTTTCTCCCCGTCGAGCTCCCCGCAGTGGCATTTGTAAACATCTTCAAGTGAAATCCCAAGAGCAAACACATCCGAAAGGCTTCAGCAGGCTGCACTTCACCTCTCAGCTCAAAGAGGTTCGGAGCCTCTGTTTGATGTCCAACAAGTGGCTGTAAAAGAAGTGCCGAGCGTAACTTGGAACAGGAAGCAATTACTCGATTTAAAGGGGCCACATTCGAGGTAAACAAAAGTGTGTTTTTTTTTTGTTGTTGTTGTTGTTTTGGTTTTGTTTTTGTCGGTCATACTTCTCAAAGCAGCAATTTGTTTTTCTCCACAGCGATTACCAAACACAAACACCTTTTCATTTCCCTTTAAACAATAAATAACCCTCAAATGTAAGTTTAAAACATTCGACTGAAAACTCTTACCCAAAATAATTCAAACTGTTCACCCGCTTGAGTCAAATTGTTTCCTAAATTGCGATGTACAAAAGCACAAAACATGATGAATCTGTAATAAACTCGGCTGACATGAGCTAAACACATAATGAATAATCCCAGTCGGGCTTGCAAAGGCGCTGCACACAATGGTCCAGTTTACCAAAGCAACTGAGAGCCAGCCTGGTGATTCAGGATCATTAATAAAGCCCTCTTTGTGCTTCAGTTCATGATGGAGCAGGAAGGTTTTCAGATGTCTCTGCATTGTTTTAGGATGACAGATGGAACCCGCAAACTAAAAGGAAAATGAAGCTGGGAGATTTTTCTTCCTCTGTGGTTGTGTTGGAGCAGCACACTTCACTGACACGGTGAAGTTTGTTGGCTGGAAGCTCATTAAATCCGACAAGCTGATCATCAGCTGGGCTACACATTTGAAATATGCAAAAGACAAACAAGAGTATTGCGAAAAACAATGGTGAAAATGATGATCAGGAAGAAGATAATGATTGTACTGTAAAAATCCAGAACTTTTTTTTTTTTTAAGCCCCCTTTCCTCCCTCACACGGAAATCCATCTTAGCAGCTCTCTAGTAGAGATGGAAAGCCGAGTGAGTCTTTTCCTGAGCTGCTCATATGTCATGTTAAAGACACTGCAGGAAAAGCACAGGAAGGCGGGGCGTACAACTGGGAGTTAGCAATGTCTGGAGTGAGAAACAGAGAGGTTTGTGTGTGTGTGTGTGTGTGTGTGTGCGTGTGTGTGTGTGTGTGTGTGTTGGGGGGGAGGGTACTGCTGGAGTAGCAAGAGTGAAAGTGAACAGGCCAAAATCTTGGGAGTGTTTGTGTCAGCAAAAGTGAGACAGAAAGCAACACATAAAAAATGAGGGAGAGACTTTAAGGAGGAAGAAAGAAGAGAAGTTCACATGTACTCTAAGACAGTGCTGTAGATGGTGAAAGGCAAATGGCTGTGAAAGACAGAGTGAAAACGCAACCAGCAAATGTCAGCTATGTTGACAACCTTTTTATGAGGTTATCGAAATACTGTTGCAACGTTTTGTTTCTTTAGGTTCAGTTTTCTTTTCCATGTTGTGTGGAAACGCTGTGCTAAGGATCGGATTAGGTGGAGGGAGAAGAGCCATAGACTGGGGGTTGTTGGATTGGTCATACACAGACTGGGGTTTGCCTTGCTTTATTTGACCAAGGACCAAGAGCAATTTGTTTTTAAGATATGTTAAGCTCAAAGTATGATCTTTTACCTTAAACCTAACCAAGTAGGTTTGGTTCCTAAACCTAACAAAACCACGCTCATTCGACAACGTTAATAAGATTCCAAAAGTCACAGTATGTCAAAACAAGTGAGCCATTTGTCAGTAAGCTTTATTTTAAAAGTCTAACTGGATGTAGCATATGATGTATTAGTAGGGACTCAAAGGACTTAAAGTAGGCACGTTGTAGCCCAGCTTTCTGCTGCAGAACGCCTAGTTTGCCGTACAGGTGCCCAGGTGGGAATGAGGCTTGACAATCAAGTATCTTACAAAATGGCCCTTTAATAAGTTCGCTTTTGAGGTGTTGGTAGGCTGGTTTTGTCACCAGCGAACAGAGCAAGGCCAGCTCTCCCCGCACTTACAGGCATTATCTACGCGAAGATTACTGTCTAATGTGAAATCAGTCTTCTCATCTGCCCTTCTGGAAGAAAGCAAAAAAACATAGTTGTCAAAATGTTGGACTATTCCTTTAAATCGTGTACAAGATTCTAAAAATAAACACCAAAAACGATTCAAATTTAACAGGTAAAGTAAGTTTGTGATTACCTGGGCTACCTGCCACGCATCAAATCTTTTCCTGCTTATCACTACAGCTCGCTGTGATGAAAACATCATCAGGAACGTGCCTCTTAGCAAAACGTTCTATACATGATGCGCCAGGCTGGTTAAGATATGTGCATCTCACATTTCTTGCAGATGCTGCAGAGCTAATGATTTCCTTTTCAGCCTCTGGGATAAAGTTTGTAAATCATGAAACTGGCACAGCTTTTCAAACATCTTTAATGATTAAACAGGATTATAGAGTCTTTGCAGGACTGAGGCCCCTGGTGTGGATCAGGCTGGGGAGCAGCAGACAGTTCAGCGCTGGCGGCAGTCATACAGGTAAACCTTTGGAGCCAGCTGCTTCCACTCTCAGCCCTCAATCTGCCTCTTGGATTCAGCCACAACATACACACACACACGCACACATGCACACACAAAGAAATGTGGATTCACCCTCAAAGAAATGCCAACATTTTCTGGAAGCTGTGTTTTTTAAAGGAATAGTGTGACATTTGGGGAAAGGCCTTTATTCATGTTGGATGAGAAAATAGGAAAATCCTAAACTGATCTTTTTTTTATTATTATTATTTGCAATAAAGATAGACACCAGTCACATGTCTGTCCAATAATATGAAGCTAAAACCAGGTGATTTTTAGCTTGGCTTAGCACAAACACTGAATTGGTCAAAATAGCTCGCCCTGCTTTGTCAAATGGCGACTATATCCACCTACCAGCAAGCCAAGTGTAAAACATCAAATTGTGGTTTTAGGGCGGGTTGTAACTATTTCAACTCGTCTTGTTTTCACTCGCAAGTTACTAACAACCAGCGGGGTCTCCGGTGTGGCTTTTCTGGAACTCGTGGCCTTGCTGAGTCAAACCATGCTGCGCTGATTTACGTTTCTATTACCAGTTTAAAAGCGCACGAGTTGCACCCAACATGGACCTTCTTCAGTCGGGTCAAAGCACACCATACCACCTTCAAGCGTGTTGCGGTGACATCAGATGGGCTGTGCCATCATGGAGTGTCAAATTGCGTCTTCCTGTTCCTCCTCTAGGTCCATTTTATCATTCCGTTTCAGACCTTCAAACAATGAATGAATCCTAACAACAGCCCCGATACCAAAAAGAAGCTGGCTACCGACAACGAATGCACATTCCAATGCTAAAAAATCTCTGCATTAAAACGTCATCGCCAACACAGACTGACATCAAATTATTTTCGCTGATCAGATAGACTTTATGTAATAAATTAACTGTGTCAAATGAATCAGATCTGCTGCAGTCATGCCGTGCACTCGCCTTGGCAGATAAGATGATAAGACGTCCCTGAAATACTCCAGAGAAACATAAACATCTCCGTCCTTCCCTCGCATATCTAAAAGTAAAAGATGCAACGTCTGGTATCCGTTCCCACAGCGCAGACCCAAATACATTCTGCAGGCATCTATCTGTTGTCTTCCTCTCAAAAGCCTGTGGTCATCTGCAACAAACATACCGATTTCAACACTCATGTTGACTTTGCGGTCGGCTCCAGAAATCAACTTAGCTGATGTGGTCCGAGATGGCAACACAGCAGAGAGTTATGGACTTCTGTCTAACTCCGAGCCACGAGATTGTTTACTGACGCCATCAAACATGAAACCATGAAACGGGATTTGTAGAGAGAAGGAAGTAAATATTTAGATTTGCCTCTGACCTACAACTCCGCGCCAGGCAGCAGGCGGAGGGATAACATCATTCATGCAGTGAAGCCAGATTTCTCACTATTTGAACGGATCAATCAGGATAAAGTCAAGGCAGTGTTGTGCTATATATTTCTACAATAACAGTGGGATTTATGAATGAGGTAATCATTTCCAGATTTGCAGAAACCCAGTGCTGAAAATATTGTTTGTTTATTTGCAAAAGGAGAAAAGGCACAACCGTCTGGTGTGGAGAAATATGACTCCAACCTTCAGATTATTAGCTGTGAAGTGTGAGCAAAGCAAGAGTTGAGAAAAGTCTTATTGTTTGTGTCTCGCTTTTCTTTCATCACTCATTTGTTTGGCACCTCCACGCTGGCAAGCTGAGCTGAATAAATTAATCATCCTGGGTCTGATGATGCACACAAGATCCCTTTTTTTCTCTCTCTTGCTTCCTAGTTGAAACCAAACAAGGCTGCCATTAGATATTCTCTTCTCGTTGGGACTAGCTTTGCCTGAAGCGACAAATTGTCATGGCTTTAGAGAAGAACTGACTCACTCCTCCGTGCCCGTTTGGTTTTTACAACCGCCCCTGAATGGCGTATCAGCTTCCAGTGGGTCCTTGGCCTTTGTTTGGAGAAAAGGAAACAACAGCTGTTGCTTTCACAGGATTTTCTAACCCCGGGGTCCTTGGAAAGAGGGGAAAAAAATTTCCCTTTTTTTAAAAAAAAACAACAAAAAAGCATAAGTACCCTTGCCAAAGAAACGGCTCCAAATCACCACCACCAGTAGACTTTTTCTCTCTGTATCTGACACCTCCACACTATCTGTCTTTTTCTCTGTCTCTGTGTTTTTTATTTCTCAAACACACACACAGTCTTTTTCCTCTCTTTGTCGGAGGGAGGAGGGGGTGGAACGGGAGGGAGACAGAGGGGGAAACTCACAGGTTCAGCTCCTTCTTTCACCTGTCTCATTATTAGCAGCGATGAAGGACACAGTCAGAGTCCCCTCCAATAATTCTGTCTGTGGGCCGCCTGTCTCCCTGCATCCACCTGTTGACAGAGCTGCTAAATGAGTCCTGGGCAGGAATGTTAATCAAAGAATCTGACATGTTGCTGGAGATTTTGGCCTTCAGCCTCTCGGCGGGCCTCTCGGACAGGTGGCTTTGTCTCTGTGGAGCAGATCTAATATCAGGCCTGCGGCGCGTCTAGGAGCTTTGGCGGATTTTGTGCGTTTCAGTGGACGTTGTGTCTGTTTCAAAGACTTGCATACAAGACTCTGATTTGCGGAAAGCCTCTTTCAGACATGTAGATATGTCGGAAATTTTAAATGAGGCTGTGTCGTCAACATGGCAGAAGTCTGAGTGTCTGTAGGACATCAAACAAGAAGTGATCTTCCATGTTAATGTCATCTTGACCCACCCCTCCATCCCAACCTCAGGACCTCTATCGTTCTGTACCACCATCACCTAACTTCCTCCTTCACTCCTCGCATTATTACTACGGCTGCTCAACGGCTTACTCATTTGAACATAAACCTTCTCTCTCTTTGACCAGCTGAACCCCAGCAACTTGAAACCATGAAAGAAAGAAAAAACATTTTGTTGACGTCACGTCCTTCAACAGTATATTTTCTGTTGAAGTCTTTTCAGGAAATACTCAAAAGTCTGGTGTGTTCCTTTTGTGCCCAATTCATTCTTTGCTGGTTCCTTAAAACACACGGCCGAGTGTCTTTAAAAGAGAACTGAAAGATTTATGCACCAGTTTGCTGTCATCCGCACTATAATTTTGGTCTTGACTAGAGCTTTTGTCTGCTGTTTTGGTTTTAACACCTCTGAGATCCTTTGTTTTCAATGCATCCAGCGTCCAAGCCACAGCAGCGAGCTTGGCACCGTAAATCTTTCATTTCTTTTCATCTCCATAAATCAGCAGACAAAAAAATTAGATTATTTATTTTTACGTAATTAAAGTCAATTTCTCTGCTTACTTTTACTGTAATATGTGACATCCATCCTGGCAACATGATCCTCTGATTCATGTGTTTGCGGTTTGGTTAAAAGAGAGGTGGTGATGAGCTGATGGGGCTTCAGCTCTTGTTGCTTTCTCTGTGCCAGCTGATCAGACATTTGGGCACGAGAGACGCAGCTGAATGATGGGATTGTATCATGAGGTTAGTGGGACGTATTCATCATGTACCTGAGAGAGCCTGGAGGCAGCAGAAATCATCAAACAAAACACAAGCTAATTGCAGAGCATTATAGTTCAGGTTCAGCAGCTGTCTGGTGTGTGTGTGTGTGTGTGTGTGTGTGTGTGTGTGTGTGTGTGTGTGTGTGTGTGTACGTGCTCTGGCCTCCTTTTGGGGGAAAACCACAATGTTTAATCTTGACATGAGTACGTCTTTAGCAGGAGCGAAGCCAAGCTGCGTATGTTTGGTGGTGGTTAACCAGCCAAAGAAAAGAGCCTAATGAGATACCTGTGTACGCTCATCGGCTGAGCAGCAAAACATGGCTTAATGATACCGTTCAGACACACCCACTGCTCTGTTTGATCATACTTTTTTTTAAGATTTTGTCTTCAAATAAAAGCGAGAGGCTATTTTTTTTCCTGAAATAAACCCGGCATTCATTGATGCCACATGCATTTTTCGTAAGTGATTTTCAAGTTGAGGAATCGACCACATTTACTGCCTCGTAAAATGTTTGCAAATTGAATTTCCATTTCTTTGTCTTTGCCATTTTCTTGGCTCTGCAAAGTCTTCACTTTTCTTTTTCTTTTTAATGACGCGTTATTAACACGACAATGAGTTAATCAACTGCAACTATTTTAACAGCCGATTAATCGCTGAGCTCATGTATCAAGCAATGATTCTAAATATTCTTTGCTCCCTCTTTGAGGATTTGTGTTTTTTTTCATTATCCTATGTCATTAGGAATTGATTATCTTTCAATTTCCAGACAAAACAAGCAAACAATGCCAAAAAGGGCCCTATTGGATGCCCCTATCATAGATAAAACATGATAAGGTGCTGTCTAGGGTGTGTTTTATTACAGTGGTGCAGTAGTTATAATCACATAATATATATATATTTTAATCCTAACCAAGGTTTTTTAACTGTTTAACTATAAATGTATCACAGCCTTTTCTGCTCGCTGGTGCTCAACCACATATATCCCGATTCCGCCACTGTTGGACACTGTATAGGCCCAACAATGAATCAATTCATCAAGGAAATTATTGGAAGATTAATCACCAGTGAGAATAATCATCAGTTGCATCCCTAATTAATCATGTTTGATTGCTTTAGCTGCCTGCTACTTATCGAGGAATATACTGTGGAGGATGCTCGTACATCTTGGAAAAACCCCCAGTGTGACTGGATCCAGACTATTTAGCACCAGATGATGCTAAACCTGAGCTAATGAGGACAATATTTCTCTCTAATCTAGCGTGTCTTCGGTTTAATAGATCTCAGACATTCCTAGCAGGGCATATTTAAATTCTCACATACTCCGTTTGAGTGTAAATGGGCCAGCTGGCTGCTCTCAGCTGCTCCGCTCGCTTCACTCTCGCTGTTGGTCGTTGTGAGGTGGAGACATGCTGCGTTGGCTGAGAGATGAGGTGTGCAGCCGCCGTTTGGTTCCAGCGAAACTCTTCGCAGTGTTGATCTTTGTCTGTCAGGACTCGGTTTGTGTTGTAAGATGGAGAGGAAGTGGAACAGAGTTTGACAGAACTGCTGTCAGTTTGTCATTGCAGACCTCCTCCGCTGTAAACTCCACTTTACCACCGGAGTCATCCAACCTCACTGTTTACCAAAAGTGAAATTACCAAGCTCATTTGCAGGGTTTGTTACGCTGTCGTCACTGCCGCTCTCGAAAACCGCTAAAAAGTCATTTTTACATGAAGACAGTTGTGTTATGATAAGCTGTTTCATTTGCTTTGGAAGATTTGTTTTTACGGCATCATGCACTGACCTCAGTCACAAAGTTACTCTTCCAGGTTTCCTGTGCTTCTGCTGCTTGAAGCACTGATGTTTTATATACTTTGGAGCTGCAACAGTTATTCACATTATCGATTGTCATCTGATTGTCTACAGAAAATTAACCATTTTCCTACAAATTAAAATATTTCCAAACATTCCAAACAAATTTTCAGGTTCTAAACTGTGAGAATATTTTTTTTTGTTTGTTTTGTTTTAGTTTTTACTTTTCTGATGTTATGGAACATGTATCATTCTAATTGAATACGTTTTGGACTGTTGGTCGGACCTAAGACATGATATTTCATGGACCAGACTTTGAGTAGTTGAGTAAATAATTATTAAATTAAATTAATTGAAAAAGAAAGTCATTAGTTGCTAAGACACTGCAAAAATCTCTCTACAAATACATTTTCAATGTAAAATTAGTGTAGAAATTGTGAAACAATTTTGTACACACATTCATGCACCCTCACATTGAATTGTAACTACTCTGGGGATCCCCTGACTTTTCTTGTACTGATACTTGCAAAACTATGAGAGCTTTTAGCTCAGAGCACCACAGAGCTGCTCGTACGGCTGCTGACTCATTGTCTCGTTATTTTGTCACTTTTATCATTCTCAACACATACCCTTGTACTTTTAAACAAAAGTGCTACAGACTCACTTCTGGAGCTGCGATGATTATATTAATTATGTCTGGTTTTTTTTAACCATACTTTATTTTTTTCAATTAACTGTTCATCTCAGAAAACTATGAGAACATGTCCATCATATCATCCAGAGTCCAATTAGTTGTCTTTGAATTAGATCTTTTGTCTAAAACCAAAGGATAATTAATTTACAGTGATATTATACAGAGAAAGGCAGCAACTCCCCACATTAGACTAGAACCAGCAAGATTTTTGCATGATGAATTACTTTGATAAAAAAAATGAAGGTGAGCTGATTGTGATCTTCAGTCGATTGTTCCAGCACTGAATGAAACTTGATCTTCAACCTTCTCTTTGTGCCATAAACCAAAGCACAACACAATAAATGCCACTTTTTGGTTTTAGGAAGAGGAACATCCTCCTGACACGGGGCCGTCCTCCTTCTTTAGCACCTCTGAGAGCCTCCAGGATCTAATGCTGTTAAACAAACACAGCTTCAAGGAGAAGAGCAAAGGGCACAGAGCCACATTTAACTTTCAAACCCTTTGCTTGCATAATCTTAGCCCCCTGCTAGATAACACCTTTTGTTGGTTTATTTATCTTTTTCATTCATGTAGCAATTCTCTGCGTGTTGCTTTTGCAGCCATTCAGAAACTAGTGATAATTTGAAACATGTGTATTTTAATGATGCCTCAGGTTTGAGCCTGCACATGCAGCGTAATGTGGATTAAAAACATGTAAATACCTTCACTCAGCAGACGCTTTTATCTAATGAGCGGCTTTTGTGTGCTCGTCGTCACTCGACAAAAGGAAAGCGTGTTCGCAGCACTCGGAGGAATTAAGTCCGATCAAACAAAGTGACCACAATGTGAGATGTTGTGATCTCCTTTCAGATCCCTGCTTGACAGAGCTCTGCTTTGCAGCAGCCAAAGTAAACTATCGCTCTTCATGCACTTTGAATGCAAACAACACTGAAAAGGTGTAGCAGCCTTGCAGATCCCAGTAAAGCTCTTTATTTGTGAAGCGCTTTTAACTGGAGACCGTACTGTAAAAGATAGGTAATTATCCAAAGCTGTCTTATAAAGAGAGATAAAAGCTTTGCGGCAGGTCAGCCCGGAGGTTTGCTAGTGCAAGAAAGGCTACAAACTATCGGTTGGGGTCATATTGGCAGTTCATTACTTAGTTACTAATTTTGTGCCAACAGAAAGAGTGTGGTTTTCTCTTTGTCTCTTTTTCATTAACACAGTTGATTTGTTGTTATGATGGCAGCAGATTATGAAGTGGAAGCTGTTAATTTGGAGAGAAATAGTCACATTGAAATATTTTGAAAATTTTGTTTCACAGTTTTTTTTTTAAATGTTGTAAATACATCTAAGTATTACATTATTATTATTAGTAGTGTAAGTATTAGACAGTTTGCATGCATTTTGTTTTGTAGCATTACCAAGATAGATTATCAAAAACTTCTTTGTTCAGGACGTCTGCATCGAAAAAATCGACTTAATAGATCAACTGTGAGAGCAGCTTATTACGTCCCATATTTATGTTTCTTCTTAGGCGGTGACCCCTAGTGGCCATACTAACAACAGCAAAGGAGGAAGTCAGGTGAAGTAGTAGAAAGAGTTACAATTCAGCAGAGGGTGGTGGTTGGTTATATTATCTTATTAAAGTTGTTAAGTTACATCATGTTATGTAAGTGAAGTTCCCTACCTAAGTAATGTATGTATTTCAAAACAATCAATGATATTTCCTTAAACTCAATCGATACGTTTTCTTGCATAAACTTGAGTTTTTACACTTAAACTAAGCAAATATGTCTTTTTGCCTCAACCTTACTAAACTGTCAGCGTACGGTGACGGTCCATAAAAACACATGTTGCAGGTCATCTTGTGTTTTGGGAACTGTGATACGTTTTAGGAGTCACTAGCAATGAACTTATTCTGTCTTTAGGTGTGGTGACATGTTGTCTCTGTTTGCCAGCCTCATGATTTATAGATAGATAGAAAAAGTTTTGTCTCTTCAACATAAACATGTTGATCTTTGGTACTTGATGAAATGACTGGACTGATGCTTTTGCTTTGCTTGGGAGGACAATCTGTTACATCTCTGTTTTGTTATTGAACATCGACAACCATGATTTGTTACAGCAGTCTTGTATAGACCAGGGACCAATGCAGATGGAATGGGTTCAGTAAAGATTGTCATATGTAAGCATCCTGTGTAAAAGCTGCACTGGTTTTAAGACTCCACTTTTCGGATCTCAGCTCTCGCCTTTAACTGTTGGTCAGAAACCCAAGCGGGTCACAGTCTTTCTTCTGGTGGTGTCCCCGCATAACCAGAGCAGAAATATGTTTTCATCAGCCCGGCTTGGATTTCTCTTTTGGTTTCCTTGGCTGAAAAAGTCTCAAAACCTTGCCTGTCTTAATATTTGCTTTTATAAATGGACCTTGCTGTGGTCAGATTTCCCCACAAAATTAACACTGGTCACAGAAACGATAAACCGCTGATTAACCGCAGCTTCAAATCCACTTAGAATTCATGTGATGAGGCAGAAATATTCAAGTCATATCAGGCGGAGAAAGACGGTACGTTAGAAGGCAGCAGGCAGGGAAGGGGTGAAGCTGAACACAGAAAAGAGCCGATTTAAGTGAAAACAGAGGACAAGGTCCACACCAATCTGCTCATATGAAGCCTGATGCAGCACAGAAATATTCTCATAGTGGAGAGAGGAGTGGAGACCAATCCCATCGCATTGTGCGCGCCACAGGAAATAGCCGGGGCCGTTAGTCTGACTGGCGTATGACTCTATATTCCATCTCTGTGCTGGCCCGAGGCCTCGCCACTGACAGGGACGGGAAACATCGAAACGATTGTGCACCACAAAGTCGTCGGGGGGAGGAGAAAAAAAAACATGCTGGCATGGAGCGCCGCTTAAGGCTATACACAGATTCACAGCACACCAGGCAGAAAAGATTTACACACCCACTGAAGAGGGAGACAGTAACATGTTGTAGCCAAGGCAAACCCACACTCGTGTTTATGGACATTTTTTCTCTTGCAGACCACAGGCTTTCCGGCGGTGGCTTTGGATTGGCCCATGAGAGTGAGTGAGTGTGTGTGTGTGTGTGTGTGTGTGTGTGTGTGTGTGTGTTTGCGTGCGTGTGCCTGTGTGTGAGTGTGAGACTTCTTTTTCCACACTAAATCTCACTCTAATCAGTATTTTAATTCTAATTGCATGTTTAGCTTTTTCGGAGGGCTTTGATGTTTAACTATAGCGTGCTTTGGGAGAAAAGGCTAATTACAAATGTACGATTAGTAGGTAATCAGAGCAAATCTTGTCTCGTGGTGCTCTGTCTGGAACTAGGAATACACCTGCAGTCACATGAACGGCTGCATAGATCAGCTGAAGTTGGCGAGACATTTTGATTTTTGCTGCACAAGACGGAAATTGCATCATCAGCTTCAGTGATCGTTATCAGGGTTCAAAAAGTAAACAAGCTTAGTTTAAACGTACATTATGTAACTTCTTAAATCACAATTTGTGGCTATGTAGTCCTTTATTCTTGAACTGTAGGACTTCTAGATGACAATGAGATTGTTTTGTTCTCACCTCATCATAATTCAAACTCAAAAAGACAGTTTGTTTGCAAATATATGGCTTTAACCCTTTAAGCCCCAAGCCAATTTTCTGGGTTAGGGTTACCTTTATGGAGTTCATATTTGTGGCTTTGGTTTTATAATTCAACGTGGCATTGCTTATTTTGAGGTCAAGTGTTTATTTTGAATAGAAAAATGATGAAATTCATGAATTTGAGAGAAATGTGGTTTTAATAAAATGCATTTCTTTCCTTTTTTGGTGGATTTTTGGCCTTCTTCCTGTTTTTTTCCCATTATTTTCCTTCTCATCGGTGCACAATGCTGAACTTGTCTTTTGTAAACTACAGTGTTGTTTAAGGAGGAAACATAGCATGTCAGATACACGGAGGATATAATAACTAGGCAAAACATTGTTTAAACTATTTCTTGAAAAATGTATAGCTTTTTCCTTTTTTAAAAATCTGTCAAAAACCAGAAATGGTGAGTGGTGAGGTATTTTAAGCGGAAAGATATTATTTGAAATCTGACTTTTTTCCAAATAAAGACTAAGAAGAGGGTGTGTCTGACATGTTTTGGGTGAACCAGCAATTTTAACTAAACCACAACAGAAATTGTGTGACAAATAATGTAACATGCCGTTCTGTGCAGCCCAAAGCCATAATTTTGAAACGATGTAAAAACTTTCAACTTGTGAATCTGATCCTGATGATGGCCTAGGCTTCTCGGGAATATCATGTTTTTGTGCTTTGTAGTGTTATTGCAGATGGCCAGCTGCTAGCGGTTTTGGCCAGCCATGGGAAATCTCCCTCCCATTAGCTTGCCTCCTGCCCTTAGTCATCTCTCTTATCTCCTGGCTCAGCCCCACTGACAGAGCTGTCCTCTGCCAAATGGACAGACATATTTCCCCATGAATGGAGCTATAGATAAGATCTTCCCCCATGATACCCTAGAGCATCATCCTTCTCCCTTGGCGCTACCCTGAACTATCAGAGCTACATTCAAGCCTTCCAGCTACTAAACAATTTTAATGAATACACAATTAGAGCAGCCCTGGGTCAACTGAGGCCTCGGGGTCCAGATGCCATCCCTGTAAGACATGCACTTGTTAAGATGTTTGACAGCAACCCAGTCTTTGTAATTTTGTCACAATTAGCTGTGCATGAAGTAATGTCTGAGTCGGGAGCAACTGGGGAGAAGAATTTAAGACTGTGAGCCGAGTGAGTCATCTGAAAGGGCAGGAGTTGCATGTCAAACTTTCTCATGAATTCTGTAATTATTTGGAACGTCACCTGCAATCACATGAAAAGCTGTGTGCAAGTTTGAAACAGTTTGAACTTTTTGCAACTAGGTTAATGCTTTCAAAATGAAGTCCTGAAGGATGATTTGGACTTGACTGCCATGAGAGTTGACCTGAAACCTGAAGCAAAAGCACTAACCCAAGTCACACAAGGGCTGACCTGGTCAAATCCCAGAATAATACAAGACCGAGAAAGGCACAGACCACATATTCAATTATTTAAAAGGCTTGGTCTCAGCTATGTTCAGGCACTACTTGCACTGCCATGAAATAAAAAAAAGCTCAAAGAATTCTTCCCAACACCTGAATGAAATGCGATTGAATGGAAATCTGATATGAATTCCTGTGACTCTCCAGGAACTGAGACTTGATTTGACAAAAATTAAAGGAAACATTTGTAAGATGTGGCCAGAACTTTTGTTTAATACGTGAAAAAAAATTAAACAAGATTATGAACTAAGTGTAAACAATCAACAGTGTTAAGGTTGTGTCAAAGACTTCTATGTATGTTGTTGCAGAGATGTCTTCTGAAGTTAGCATGCTAACCAGTTAGCCCCTGGTCTGCCTCAGTTGTATGTAGTGCAAGAGGCAACAGTCCAATTGACCCTATAGTTTCAGCTGGACGACATAAAGGGAGCAAGTTTGCAAATTAGGCTTATAGGTAAACAAATTAAACTCATGTAAAGAAAGGAAATATTCTTACACCTATTGCTGACTAAGCAGAGAAATACAACTGTACTCCATACTCAATTGAAGTTGATCTGTTTTACTGAAGATGAGCACAATTGCCTCGTTAACTAATCATAAAACACCCTTCTCTCAAACTCTACAACCAAAACATTGGTTGAAATAAATTCTCAATTCACGGAGTAAGACGTAAAATGTTCCACACCCTGCTTCATGCCTCTCTTATCCTCCCTTGCTGTGTCTTCTAGTCCCACAGAGATGTAGTCCTTATCAGAGATGCTGTAAATCACCTCTGTACTGTATCCCCCTGTCTTCAAACTAGCATCTGTGTGTTTCAGAGACTGTGTTCAGCCCCAGAGCAGGAAGACTACGACTAGCTAACAGGGTCAGTTAGCGGTCATGCTGCTCCTTATAGTTTTGAAGTAACCTCAAATTTGTTCCATTTATTAAAATTACACCTTTAAGACTTTACTTTTCTTGGATCCCCCCCCCCAAAAACACTAACCATCATCAGTGGTATCAAAACGAAAGCATAACTCATTCCAATCAATAAAGCTCTGAGACAGACAGAAAGCAAGTCCAGTTTCTGAGTGTGTGCAGACCAGCTCTCTGTGAGCAAAGCAGAGCTGCTCTAATTCTCTTATTTATCAGCTACTTCTATACTGATGCTTGGCATGTAAATAAGTCAGGAGACTCTAAGATTATCGAGAACTGTGTCATGTTTTGATATATTATTCAAATTTCATGTAAAATATGTTTTGATGCTCAGAAACAGTGGGGAACATCTCTGATGAAACTAGCTGACTTTTTACATTTCTGAGCCCATGAAAACTGAGACCTGAGGCAGTCAGCTGTCATCTCTGTTTGGATGTTGCTCATTTTTCTCCTTGTTTGCTCACTTATGCAACCTGCACACCCTGACACAGCAGCAGACATTCTTTGTCAGAAGTGGAAGATAGCACCAGCACCGAGAGATGGGAAGATAAGGAAAGACTGTCATGACATGCATGTTGTCTTCTGAGTGTAAATCACCGAAGGAATTTCTTGCTCTCAGCATTTCGAGAGCTGAGTTTAGAACAAAGGCTGAACTCTCCCGTGGTGTTCAAATCAGAGGAGGAGACTGTTTTTTTTAATGCATCTAATGCGGTACACATTGTCCAACACCATCAAAACTAGGAAGTCGTGAGACCAGCAGAACTACTTGCCACACAGTATCGTGTATCATCGTGAAAACAGAGTGTTTTGAGAGGCCGAGATGTGGTCAGCAGTAACTCAGATGGAGAGGGCTGTCGTGGTCCATTTCAAACATGTTGCGCCTCGGGGACCAGCTGCACTTCATAAGCGTTCCTCCGACCGAAGATTCAGGTTAATAAAAAAAGTCTCAGACAAAACTCCTTCAGGTTTTAAATCTGGGCCTCCGAACGCTTGACTTCATTATTTTAATTTCCGCCGCCCCGACTTGTATGAGTAAGTTTTCAATTTCCCTCTGTGAACATTCCTGTGCACTCTGCAGACTGCAGGGGACATGGCATGTTGATGAGGTTGTCAATGCTGAATGACTCTCATACATTAGCTATTTCGAAATTCTGGAAATAAAGTTCTTTGTATCTATGAAATAAATAAACTAATTAAAAAAAAAATTTGCTTCTAGGGAAAGAGTTGAAGAACTGGATAATTAGAATCAGAAGAGATGTCTGACAGTCCAGCAACTAAGACTAAAATAATGGCCACTTAGTCTTTTTTGCCTCCCAGACTCCTATATTTTAAGAATTATTACATTAATGTCACCGGTATTTATTTATTCTGAACGCACACTTTGGTTTAGATTAGCTTACTATTGCTGTCTTAGTTAAATATTGACAAAGTCAGTGTTAACAGGAAACGGGACATGCACTTCTTCAATATTTAACCAGACCGACAATCTTACTCTGACCTCAACCAAAGGCCTGAACCTAAACTAAAGGATGCAGGTGCAACAGTGTCCTCTACCCACTCCTTTAGCTGCTAAACATGTCATTATGTCCGCAGCTAGTCTCCTATTGTGACTGTCTGCCGTTGGGTGCTAAAAAGATGGTGTACACAGAGCTTTTTGTCTGAAATCATCTCCTGAGTACGGTGAGAATGAACCAAAAGCAGTGAAATTGCATGTCTGACAGCATAAAACATTAATATGTAAAACCATTAAGTAGTATATAAATATGCTAAATGTGACATAGTGCCCTCTAGTGGGCTCTTCCAGTTCACCACCAGATACGGCTGGTGTCCTTTATTTTAGCCTCTGCCCCTCACGCATTCTCAGTCCGCCACTGAGCCCAGTTGCCAGATTATAATGTTAGTTGTTAACATTTTTCAAACCACACATAGGTCCGATAAATCTGAAGCTACTGGAGATTTTTGACAAGGGACCACTGCGTTTCAGCATCTGTAAGCGTGACACCACTTCATATTTTCAAGGAGAAATCGGGACGTTTCCAGTCGTGTTTGTGGCGATCAAAACAATTGTTTTCATTTTTCCTAACCCTTTAAACGTACTTAGATCAGATTTATTCTGGCGATTGGGTCGCTGTTATCACTGCAGCAGGGGTTGTACAATGAACAGAAGTGCTCAAGCAGCAATTCTTGGTTATATAATCTTGAAAGATGTTGGGATGAGGGGAAAAACCTGCACAGTATTTCCCTTTTGGAGAACAGTATTTGATTATTGTATTTTCAGCAGACATGAAGGGAAATGATAATCATGTTGATAATCACTGTGTTGCAGTATCACAAATCTTTAGTCTAGTTGCGTAGATACAGTACCGTCTCGTCTTCTCATCGTCAAAGCTCCATCTCTGCACCACAGTTTAACTTTTCCATTCTCTAAAGGAGCATATAAGAGCCATTGTGCTGTATGTGATTTCCTCTAACATGGCACACTCAGTGATGTCATGCAAATTCCTCTGGCGGTGTATCATTTACTCGTGTCAGCTCGTATAATTCGGAGGAGGTAAAACCCTCCTGATATCACAAGTGACAACCTGTTGATGTGTTTTTTGCTTCGCAGCGAGGGAGTTGCTAGGCGCTTTTTTAGTCAGCAATTAATTTCAGCTCGGGCCAAGGGTGGGTGTGACGGTCCAAATGGCTCGGAGGGTTTGACAGCCAGCCAAGAGAGTGTGAGAGAAAAACACACAGAGAGAAAGAGAGAGGGAACACGAGCAAGAGAGATTTCTTCAGCTGACTTTATTTTTATGACCGGCAAACCACAGTAAACAAACAAAAGAGCACATAAATTGTTCATGGACTACCCTCCAAAACCTTAGAGGCAGTTCTGTAGCAACAAATATTCAGTGAGTGTTTTTTTGTTTAATCTTTTCTATTAAAGATTTGTAGATTACGCGATGAGAGCATTCACAAACTCTGCCTTTGTACACTTTTGTTTTAGCTTTATCTGTAACTATATGTGAGAAACAAATAACACACAACCCTGACTACATATCTTGCTCGTGTCTTGACTATATCCAGACACCCTGCGTTGGTCATTACACAACCTGCTGCATCACTGTGAAATGTGTCATTGCGAATGATGACTAAAATGTCAACTGTGCGGCCCCAGAATGAATGTGTCTGCAGCAGCGTCGCCTTTTTACTGTTAAAATATACAAACTTGAAAATGTAATGTTTGTTTGGACAGGAACAAGACAAACTGTGCTATTTTCTCATTTCTCTTCCTGCTTAGCTGGGGAGAAGGTGTTTTGACACTCTGAGAGAGAAGTATATTCACACCAGGCTCTTATGAACACAAGCACAACAACGACCCGCCCTGGAGATTGAAATAAATATGTCACATACACAAGTGGGAACTCAGCTGAGGATGTGTTAGAGCCTCCAGAGTATGGATCCCCTGCTCCAAAATGAAAAAGGCTGAACAGGTCATTAAAGGTAAAACTCCCTTTAAATATAACCAGCTCAGCAGTCAAAGTTAGCAGCTTGCTGATGAACACAGCAGAGTGGGTGAAGAACAAAAACAGAGCTAAAAGTAGAGTGAATAATCAACTTACATGAAAATTATAGTATAAAAGTATTTAGTGTTAATTTGAGGCAATTAATGATAATCAATTGGGCATTTGTGGTGTTTGTGTGTAGATTTATTGCAGATGTTTTGTCCTTGCCATGAGCCTACATGCGACTAACAGGATCTCCAGGGTTATAATATGTGAACTGAAAGTTTAATCGCTGCATATTCTTTATTATTGCTCTCTCAACCGCGCATCCCTTCACATGCAAAATTCAATGTATGTCGTCTACAGGTTCTGTTGTTTTCATGCCTCCCATTTCTTCATCTACGAAGAAAGCCATAGCAGCGCGAGAGTTGTGTTAAGAGCAGTGGCGGTTCTAGACCAGTTTTAATAGGGGGGCCAGGTTGGGGCCGGCTTTTTTGTAAGGGGGCACATACAACCCGGAAAAAAGGATAAATCCCTCATTCAGACAAAACAGTGTTTACAATTTCAGCAATTTTGATTGGGTAGTAAACTGCCGAGACACTTTATTCCTGCCTTTCCCTTCAGTACAAAATCATTGCAAGAAATCTGTCATAGTATTAGTAATGCAGACTCCCTGTCGGGGGGGCCACAGGGGGGTCCAGACTCAGAGTTACAGGGGCACTGGCCCCTGTTGGCCCCCCCCTAGAACCGCCCCTGGTTAAGAGAGACTGGCTGTCACGTTGTCAATTCCTCATTTACGTAAAGTTGAATTCTGGCTACGTCATGCAAATCAGAAGCGTCAAACACGATGCGTCGCCTCTGGAAACTACAGAACAACTATGGTTACGAAAGACTATTGGGTTAAAATGATGACTTGCTTATTTAGTTCTTACCTAAAATCGCCTGTGCTGTTTTTGTAGTATAAGAGAAAGTTTCTAATTGAGCCGCCATGTTAATCCAGTTTGAAATAGTGGAGCAGCAGCACCAATAGGATGCAGCCAGTGTCCAGCAACCACGCAACCGCTCACTTGCTGCACCCGATTGGACTGCATTGTCCTACGTAGACAATGAATGGGAGGCGTGATGACAACGGATCCTGTGGACACGTACCTTGAGTGTTCGCTTGGTTGCTGGAGGGTGTGAACTGTTTCGGTCAGGTGCACAAAGCTGAAGTTAAGTCATAGTTTGAAGCTTAAGCCCAGTGGCCAAGCTGCCATATTTGTCAATTTGGGAGTGAAGACATCTTGCTTTCACAACGTTCTTGCACTGTATATGAAGGGAGTGCTTCAGTCAGTATACACGGGAGAAATGATGAGAGTCAACAAACTTTTTTAATTACACATTGTGTGCGAGCATTGAACTGTGATGGACATGAAATAATCCAAACGATTTTCTAACCAAGTGGTTACTTTGAAGTCGGAGCTGTGTTGAAATGAGAAAATACCAAACTCAACTGTCAAAAACATTGATTTAATAGAAATCTTGTGTAATTCAAAGCAGCTCAAACAACACTGATTTCACATTTATGTAAGATGCTAATTTAAAAACAGAAACACATTTTGGTGTTCTCGCCAGACAATGTTTCTCTTTGTGCTCAGGTCTAAAGGTTTAAGACTCTGAACATGTTTGTTGTGGTCATTCACTCTGTGCACCATGGGCCACTAATGGAGGCCAACAACATCTGGACTCACTAAAGCGTTATTAGCAGCTTGCTTATAATTGGCTCTGACCCCTTATTCTGCGAGGTCATTGGTCAGAAAAGGTTGGGTAGTTTAGGAACAGGAAAATTAACTTCCTGTTATTCAATGATAATGAGCGCATTAGGTGCAAAGTTAACTAAGGGTCATTAGAGAGAACGTCACACAAACAGCTGCTCAGTTTCTTATATTTATTTTAGAAACGTTTTTCTTTCGAATTTGCTGGAATGGCAAATAGCCTCGAGAACAATGTTGATGTAACAAAACAAAACTTTGTGAATTTTAATGTCTGAGGTCAATTTAGTAATGGCTGATTTGTTAAAACACAAACATCAAACAACACGCATATAAACATCCACCAAATTACAACTGAATATCAACCTCTATCGCACTTTAACGCCGTTGTAGGTAAGGCACCTTCTCAGGAATCCTTTCATCATTATTAGATGCCAGCTTTTTTGTTCTTAGGTCCAAAAAACATAAACTTTCACTGTAATCTTTGAAGCTTTATGCGGCCTGCAGCGATTTGGAAAAATGTCTGACTGAGGCGACTGCTCACCGCTGGTCCCTTACAGAGACAGAAAGGGCCCGAGGCTCGCCGCTCTGCTTCTAACTAACTCCATATGGTGTGGGTCTGGACATCCAACTGACTTCTAAGACTGTTGCAGACTGGTGCAACGTAAACTTTGCATCTCATCTGAGCGGGGGCCACGGCAAACCCCTTTCCCTCTAAGGAGAAGCATCTGTCCCCCATCGCTCTCAATATCCACCTCGCCCATCGCCAAAGGCTCTGACAGTGACGTGGCTTACATTTGAAATCTTAAAGAGGCAGGTTTTTCCGTTTATTTAAAGTTTGCACAGATCAAATCATCCTATAGAATCGGCAAGGTTGTACGTTTTCATAAGTAATACTTCAGCGTTTGAACAAGCAGCGCAGAAAGGCTCCCTTTTTCCCCAAGACATTTGGATCCCGCTTTCTGTGAGAAATTTTCTTTGAGAAGTCTTTACTGAACAAGATGGTGAAAGGGACTGCTGGCACTGAGAGTGGATTGGTGAATGAGCAGAGTAAGAAAGAGTACAACAGGTAACAAGGACCTACTGCTGAGAGACAGATGGCTGAGCTGCACAATGAGAGGCCCTGATGGGAAGCTCTGTGTGTGCACGTTAATGTGTTCATGTTAAGACTTTCCTTTATTTCTCTCCATATAGGTTTGTCCAATGAGCAATCCAAGAATGTCTCACAAATGACTGTTTCAGAGGGCAGATATTGACATTTCTTTAGGGGTTACACACACCCTGCTCCCTAATGAGCGATGTGAACGCGTCTGCTTGCGTAACGAATACCCAAACACATGGCAGCAGTATCAAACATCATCATAACAAATTACAGACCCTTTGAAGTGTTCATGTAATGTATTACTAGAAACAAAAAATGTATAGTCATGTTGACCTGACACCTAATACAGATATTTTAGGTTTGCTGAAAACTGCTCTACTATCAAATGCAAGCACTCCATTGGAAACATCAGGTCATCTAAGTTATCCGTGGGAAGAGCACGGCACCAGAGAAGTCAGAAATGCAAAGTACATTACAAACAGCTGCATTTAAACAGTCACAGAGCAACTTTAACTTTTACAGTGTGGAATAAACTGCCCATGAATCCTGAGTCCTTGATGTCATTCTATCATTCTTGAAATTGTGCAGCTGATCACAGATGCCATCAGCGAGATGAAGCAAATGGCAGCAGGCAACGAAATAACAACAGACAGACATGTGAAGGTTTTTTTTTCATTCTCGTCTGTAGGGTGATTATTGCAGCAGAACATGAGTACCAGTCAAGCATGCAAGCAGAGCATGGATGAATCACTGCAGATCTCAGATTGCAGGGCTCCAGCCGCTGTAATTGATAGTCAAACCACCATCCCCCCTCTTTGGGAGAAAATCTACAGCAAAGAGTCAAACCACATCCAGTTTGGACCTCTGCCAGCGAATTATTCATTCCTTCAGCTATCTGGGCCAACACAGAATCATATGGATTACACACACCCACACACACACGCACACACACACACACACACACACACACACACACACACACACACACACACACACACACGACTGGTGCCCTATCAGGGGCAGGCTGAGCTATTTTCTGGAAGTGAACTTGTTGGCTGCAGTGGCTCTCCACACTAAATAGCGAGGCTAACCAGTGTTTGCTTTGTGGAAATCCCTTTGGCGTTTGCAGAGTGAGATGGGACGGATGGCTCACACAAGTCTGTTGCCCTCCTCTCTGCAGTCACGTGTTGCATGTCATGTGTTGGAGGCTGTGTTTGGAGTAAAATAGGTCTGCTGCTAGGGAAAATATATATACTGCACTACAGAACTAAGAAAATCCGTCGCCTGTTTATGGAATAAAAAGCTGAACAATGTTAAGAACAATAACATCACGTGGTGGCCTTGTTTTCTTTTCTTGGAGTGCCAGAGAAACAGATTGAATCCAAGCTTGAGCAGCCAGTTTGAGGTAGAAAGGAAGATTTTAATAAACACAGAACAATGGCGCTGCAGCAGTGGGTGTACCTCAAGGGGCAGTGCACGGGGAGACTGCAGTGTAGCTCAATTAAGTTAAATCTTATTTTATTCATAGAATAAGCAGGGTTGAGTTGGATCATAGCCTTATACCACATATTTATTATATATTATTGTCAGTGTGCGATAGTGTAAATATTTATATTGTTTATATTGTTTCTACTGCTTTTTTACACATATTTTAGATAATTTTGACTTATTCATACTACTGCTCTAATTAATGCTGTTCTTTTGCAAGCCCCTTTGCTGCCGTAATATTGCAAATTTCTCCATTGTGGGAATAATAAAGGCTTATCTTATCTTATTTGTAATTAGGAAACATATGTAATGTATGTAAAAATATCCTCAAAGAAGAAGAACAATGCTGTTTGTGGTTTAAATTATGATGTCTAAATATACTGTCAAAATAAGCAGTGAGCTATATTCACTGACATGAACTGTAGAATTGGGATAGCTTAATGTAGCCTAAGCCTGTGGATAAACAGTGAAATCGATAGACCCACACTGTAGAAATAGTTGAAAATGGCTTAGGGGCTAAAGATATGTCTAATAGTTAGCTAAAAATATTCGATAACAGTTGAAATAGTTTACTAAGAGTATGGCTAAACAGTTAAATAAAAAGGCTAGTTAGCAAAAACAAAAAATGGATAAAGAGTTGAAAGCCTAATTAGCTTAGCTAATAATTTATTAGCTTAAGAAATTAGATAAAGAGTTGGAATAGTTGGCTAAAATTAATGAATTAACAGTTGTAATAGTTAGCTAAAGTGTAGCTAAACAGTTGAAGGCTAGTTAGCATAAAAAGTGAATGGTTGGAGTGACAAGCCTGTGCCAGATCAAACTTGGCAAAACCAGCCAATCACTGACAATTGTATAAACGTAATTATTATTAGGACAAAAAATCCACTTTACCATTTACTTTAAAATCACTTGAAATTAACACACGCTCAGAACATGACGACTGGTGCTGATGAGAGTTTGCTTGAGCTCATCTGACGTTGGAAACG
This sequence comes from Sparus aurata, assembly GCF_900880675.1. Classification (NCBI taxonomy): domain Eukaryota; kingdom Metazoa; phylum Chordata; class Actinopteri; order Spariformes; family Sparidae; genus Sparus; species Sparus aurata. The sequence goes on from NC_044191.1 coordinate 23,967,940, forward strand.
ACAAGGTCTAGATGTTGTTTTTTTTCCCTTTGCCCCATGATCCAGGGAGGATGGGGCCTCGACCCGGCAACCTGCAGGCCCAAAGTGAAAGCTCAGCCAGAGTTGGGGCCCATGCCTCATGTCATCTGGTTTCTATTCTCTCTGCCCTGTCCAATGAAATCTGACCTGCTTTAGAGGAGAACTGAATTATGGGCCCATCAATAAATACCATATTTCCCCCTTTGAAGTTGCATACGTGATGGAAAGTGGTAAGATGTCATGTGTTAAAGTTATTACCCAATTCCTTCGCACTAATCTACTGTGCTTGATGTTCCTGACTTTTGAAGACTGTTGTGGCTTTATCTATTCTGACAGCAGCCAGACTGACCGCTTTTTTCACTTTGCCCAAACGTCAGAACTATTTTCAATCTCCCCTCGACTTTATATGACCCCCGCAAAGGTATCCTCGCAGGCAGGGGGGAGAGGTGGGAACGATTGGCTTTGAATGTTTCGTGACAATGGTGGATAATTCTACCAGCTGGTGAATAGTCTGCTCTTGAGTCATTTGGAGGTGCCTATAAAGCCTGTGTGTAATCTTCCTGCCTCCCACTCTTTAATTGTGCCTCTCACGGAACAAGTTGCTTTTGTTAAAAGAGGAGAGATAGCCTAAGGTCCTCCTGGTTCAACCAGCAGAAAAAGCGAGACGTGAGGAGAATATGTGCGGCTATAAAATGCACCGCTGTGTGTTAATTCGAAGGTTATTTTGTGTGTGTGTGTGTAAGTGTGTGTGTTTGACTGGAGTGTGTGTGTTTGACTAGAGAGATGGAAAGATGGGAAAGGACAAAATGGATGCAACAGATGTCTGACACCAGATTATAATCCATGATTTTGTAATCATGCTGTAAACACCTGAAGGCTGGATTAGCTTGAACTGTTTTAATTCAATACTTTTTTGCCTATGCCAAGTTTAGCCAACAGCAACAATCACACTGCTTCATGTGAGCGGTGTTGGGGAGCAACTTGGTTACACAGAGCGTTGTTACATTAAATTCTAAAATTAACGTAGTTGTCATCAGTTAGATGTTGATGAAGGTTCTCTACGATACAGCACCTAGAATAAGATAAGAATAAGAATAAGAGTTCAGTTAAAATTACTAGTTAAACTGTTGGTGAAAGGGGTAAAATCCAAGAAAAAGCTAAAATGTAGAATATAACATTTGTTTTGTTGCTTTGCATCTTTATGTTGTGCAGTAAGAAATTCTGTTTGACATCCTGAATTCGCAGACAGCACAGGTCAGCAAACACATTGGCACAAATTTGGGTGCAACACCACCAAGGGTAGCTGCCTCTGCGTCTCAGCAACCTGTATTCAGTGCATTTGTTCTCTTGTTTGAATCTACACTCCCACTTGTCTGCCAGCCTACTTTATGTAACCTATTACATTTCAGAAGTAAATTAAAGTTTCAGAGCACCATTTAAACATGACACATAAACAAAGATAATTTATTATCACTTCATTAAAAGCTGAAATACAGGTGTTTAGTGGATGTTACTACAAAATAACTGCCATATCTGTAAAAATATATATATATATGTATATAAGGAGAAGAAATTGGATTCACAGTGACTTTTTCAGCATTACAAAGGCCCAATAAGAGCCGTAATGAGTGCCTGCGTAGGAGGGTGACCCTGCTGTTACCTGCACATGCTCAGTGTCGATGAAGATCTCAGGTTAAGAAGCTGCCCTCTCTGACAGGAGATCTGAGGTTACCTCTGCTGCAACAGCTGCCTGGGATAATGAGTAGCAGCACTCGTGCTGTCCTGAGAAATACCACGACTGTTAAGAAGCCTCACGTGAGCTGAGAGAGACGGGAGGGAAGGATGATTGCTCTGGCATCTCGGTACAAAATGAGGTGAATTAAACATCTGCAGTTGCAGCTATAAAGAAAAGGGCAGACTGCCTTTAGTCTCATCTTCTGTTTGTTTTTGTTACTATAAGAGGTCGTTCATGCTCGATGTTCATATAAGGAATGACACACTTCTTCCAGATTTGCCTTTATACTGCGCAAAGCATCTGTTGACACAGTCATTGTGTCATTTCAGCGGTGCATGGGAGGAGGTGTGAGGATGTTGTCGGTGATATTCATTACAAGCCGGCACATCAGCCCATCAAAGCTCTCCTTTGTGGAGGGGATCAAGCCAGAGGCAGGTTAAGGCTTTCCACAGAGACGCCTGTGGTTTGCTCTTCCTCTCGGTTTCCTCTTTTCATCTGCTGCCGTGTTCTTGAACATCTCATCAGGAGGGCTGCACAAACTTCTGCTGAACTCAACCTTTTCTTCCTCCAACTCTTTAATGTTGACTTAAATTTGGTTATTTCTCTGACCAATACCAATCCCTGGTCACAGCTTCTTAAAAGATAATTAGTGAGTGATTGACTCAAAGCTAAACTTTTCGACCCTAGCACTGAGGATTTTGAGAAAAATAATCAAAGTGCATTTGCATCTTTGAATAATAAGTTTTACTCATCATTACTGAGCTGAACTCCTTACTGGTCAAGTTAAAGGAACTGGGCCCATGATTTGATTTACAAGATATGTAAAATTCCAGATAAGGTAGTAACATAAAATAAGAATGGTTTTGCAGAATGCATTGAAACAATTAGTAGTTAATCAACAAGATACACATTCAATAATTGATACTAGGAAAAAACAAACAACTGCTACCTTTCAGATAGATATACAGAATAGAGGGCAGTAACAAGGGAAAATACAGTAAACTAAGGTTCACAGTAAACTAGCATATAACTCATAAATGTTAAAAATCAGGTCTATTCCATCCTCAGACATGCAGAAATGTGCCGTACAAACACAGACCAGCATTTAGATCCACATGAAAGAAATGAGGAGGAAATGGAGAGAGAGATCCAGAGACAGATAGACATCAGTCAGATGCAGAAGGTCTTTTTCTCTGAGTGGTTAAGAGCCTGCAGCGTCTTTCCTGTCCAAAGCAGGTTGTGACCCTGCAGCTGCTGCAGAATGATCCGCCTGTTGGGACAAACTGCTGAGCAATCAGGAGATGACAAGAAGCTGCCTCCAGACCTTTGACAGGCTCAGATCAATCAGCCTAGAGGCCCATCAACACGGAGATCATCCCACCTTGACCAGCCAAGGTCACAGTTTGAATGAGAGTTTTCCTCACTAAATCGAATGCCTTGTCTATCTGAAAGGAATCCTAACTGGGCTGTTTGACTATTGACCTTTCATCCATTTTTTGTAAAATGATGTGGTCCAGCAGGCTGTTCTGTCCACGCTGGATTACTTTGACCTCCTTGGTCTTGATTTTCACAGCGAGAATTCACAGTTACATTTTTTAATTCGCTGCACATTTAAGCAAAACCCGGACTGGAACAATATCAGACTAAGAGAGGTTTATCAAGTTAGCCAGCTGGTGTGGTAGCCACAGCTAGCTAAAGCTAAGGCTTATCATTTTCCATACTTACTGTCCACTTCAACAGTCATTCTCGCTAACAATTAGTTATTCAACATAAATCAACAGAATGAAGCTGTAGCCAAATCCATTCAAGGTAGATGCAAAACAAAATAAACACATGCTAATGCTAACTAGCTGAGCAGAATATCAGTCAGCAGCCTTTAGCTTATGACTTTAGGGAAATTCACACAATTTAATATGGTCAAGCTAACTTTAGGTTACATATTTAAAAGTAATAAACACTGGATAATGTATCAGCATAGTGCATAGACCAGCAGCAAGACCAGCATATGTTGTGTTGTGTGCTGGTCTATCCTGTTTTTTTCCAGCAGGGCAGACACCTAGCAAGCTAGAGATACTTTACATTCTGTCCTACTGTAAATGATCAAAAATAAAGTTTAGTTTCTTCAATAAACTAGTTGAAATGGAGTGGAAAAGCTGAAAGAACACATTTTCCGTATGTGATTTCCCTTGGATCCACAGAGGATTATCCCAAGGAGTTCAGTTGGCATTTTGTTTTTCAGGGCAGCCCATGTTAAAGGCATCAGGACACAGATGATGATCGATTTTCTATCATCCGGACCCAGTGTGCTTAAACTTAACGTTGTTCTTTTCATGTGGAAAAAGCAGGAAACACTGAATGACTATACTTTAAGATCTGACCGAGGTTCTCCACCAAACCCTCTTGGATTCAATCCCTAAATGTCGCAGCGGGAGACGGCTGAAAAGTGAAGAGAATTAGCTGGAGTTTTGTTTTGGACCCATCGCGGGAACGTGACTCCCTCCCTCCATTCCTAGCAGCTCAATTAGCGGCCCCCTTTCGCTCCTCGAGGGCCTGAGCACCAAGCAGCAGGCTTCAACTTGTGCAGGGGTCTTAAAAACTCTGGTCGGACCAGAAAAAGAGGGCGTTTCTGTCAGACATGAAGTTTCAAACTCTCCACCCCTGTGTCAGTCACTCGCTGTGCTCAGGTTTGTGTAGTCTTGATCCTAAAATTGGTGCATGAGTTTATTTTGACAAGTTATTTCAAGCCAAACATACGGTTGTAGCTATTTAACACACACTATACAGAAATATTTAATCACCTTGAAAAGTAAGATTGATTAGATCCACAAACTTTCCGCACTAGCAGGCAGAGAGAACAGAAAAAGACAGAATAAACCAAAGAAAGAACAGAAAAAGAGAAAGTATTCAAAGGTATTCATTCAACATGTACCTCCCCCTTTCGTCTCTCCGTCCATCCATCTCTATCTTCCTCCCTGTCCGCCCCGACACTTTTCTTTCTGTACTTTTTCAGGGAAAGTATCAAATGCCGTGGACAGATTTGTCTTTCCTAAAAGACTGCTGACACCTGTCTAGTGCTCATTTAAAACTTTTACTGGCCCATTTCTGCAGGGCAAACACATGCAGAGAGGCAGGGGCGTCCAGAAAGTGCCTTCTACTTAACCTTGTGATGAAAACCTGGGGAACTAACTCAGCCTGCCCTTAGTCCGTGCGCAGTTTGTATGACTGCCACTGCTTAGACTTTGATGCAGTTTCCATCATCCTGGCAGGTTTAGCTTTTCCCGGATTGGATGTTCTTTGAACTTAAATGTGAGGTTTTAATAAATATCACACATTTTTCAAACAGAGCTACAACTTTTTCTTTCCTTGGATTTTACCAAAACAAGAGGTAATGACACATTTCACATTTCAAAACGTATCATTATTAGTCCTGAGGGAGATGACGCACTGCATAATGTGCCAATCCACGTTCCACACAGTCTCTCAGACTCCTTGGGCACAAATCTTGGCTTAATGATGTGTTATTCTGGTGTTTAGAGGGAAATTGTTTGGCCTGAGAGGAACTACAATTGCTGTTATAATAGGGCCAAAGACAGAACTCGTCGTTTGCCAGAAAACTCACCTGTACTGTTATTTATTTTTCTTCACATATATGGCTAACAAATACAGAAAAATAGTGAACAAATACACAGTCATGCATGAAGGCAGCAACATACAGACACACGAGCATCAGGCATTGAAAGAGGAGAAAAAACAGGAACAAATCTGGAAAATCTAACCAATAAATACCACAACATGACTTGACAAGTGGGCCATGAGGGCAGGAGGCTGTTTTGCCAAAGGATATCGGAAAACATGCATTCCTAGGTGTGTCAATTAAATTTCGTCTTCTTATTATTATTTAGACTCGATGCACACACGTTCACACTACATAAAACCTGATTTGCATTTTCGTTGCACCTATAAAACGTTCGCTGGAAACATGACATCAGTCGTTGTGATTTCTCACGAAAAAACATGTTGTCATGCAAGTAAGCTGCCGTGCTGCAGAGCAGATGCATGACTTCATGTTCATGTTCACTTCATGCAAAACTCCTTTACTATAAATGAAGTATTTTACATGAAGTTGTGGACCCCTGTTGTGTCTTAATACCCCACTCAATCCTTTTTTTGGGGGGTAAACTAATCAAAGTTCCCAACTCACCGGGGTTCAGGGGGGAAGAGGCGGGGGTCCCTTGTGTTAGAAAGCTTACTGCAATTAAAATTTATTTAAGGCTTACAAGGAATCCTTTCACTCTTGAATAAATCAGAGTGAATTCCTCTGACTCTGACGAGGTTTTCCCTCCCTATAATTATCCTCTGCTCAACAAGCGCTCTGAGAGCAGCTCTCCTTTAACCCCCCTGCAATACCTCAGAGCTTTACACTTGTAATTAAATCATAAAATAACAACAACTGCAAATTCAGAGTGTTCAAAACGAGCACTATAAGACTGTGATTTGAGGAAACGGGTGCATGCCAGATGACTTCATAGATGTCACGTTTAAAACCTGCGTCGTATATCATGTTTTTATTGCCGGGGCATTTGGGCCCTCAAACTCTGAGCCCCGACACCGAGGCACAGAGCAGCACCGGCATCCTGAGGAGTGTCGCTGTGTAATGTGACACACTTCAAGAGATTACAAGTTTCAACAGGTTACCAGGTATACACTCGTTCTCCCAGTGAAGCTACAAGACCGCAGCTTGTCCCACTGACTCGGGCTTAAGTTCGTAATTTTTTATGTTATTTTAGCGCTACAGAGAGGTGTTGTACTCTGGTACAGTCGGGCCTTTTGCTGGTCATTGTGGCCACTGCACTGTACTTTTACTTGCACAGCAGCAGCAGCAAAAAAAAAAAAAAAGAATCTTTAGATCTGAAATCCTGCATCACTCTGTGATTTTTTTTTTATCAAGCTCCAAATACAGTTTCATTATTCAGTGTTTTTTTTTTCTCTCCAGTTCGTGTTCAGTATTTCCTCACCTTACCAAAAGTCATTCTGTGGCCTGATCTGACACTGTCTCTCCTTGTCCTTGCAGTATGTTTTTACGATTTCCCTCTGATTACTTTGCCCTTCTGACCGAGCGTTGAATTAAATGCCTAATTTAACATGGGCCTTTGGTTGGCCAACCCTTTGTTGGGAAGTCCTTTCTAATCATCCAGCGGGGGCTGTGGTGCTGTTGACGGCCGGGGACCACTCAGTCCACTCTTATTATGCCTCGGTGACAGCGTGTCCTTGGGCAAGGCAGCAGAACTGTCAGGTCTCTCTGTCACACTTCTCCGCAGGCAGGACGTGGCCAGCCCTCGGCACAGCCAGGGGTCCTAAAGACTCAGTGCAATGCAGCTAATCTCCAAGGATGCCTACCTTGGTTGTTTAGCAACCGACTCTGCCTGACAGCGTTTGTTCGTTTGTGTTTGGCTGCTGTGTGATGGAGTGGTGGATGCGGGGGTTACAGCAAAACTAACCAAACAACACGATGGGCACTTTTGTTGGCTCACTAAAGAGGAGGAGCCATCAGGAGAGCCCACTATGTGTTCTTTCATGCCTCCATGTAATGGGAAGAGCAAGCACACACACACACACACACACACACACACACACAATGTACAATGTAGAGTACTGTACATGTGTCACAAAAAACTTACTTGTACTTGTGAGCATCCCTGTCCATCGTTTCTATTCCAATATTACAGTTAATTCTTTTATATTTGTTTGGGAGCTTTAACCATTTTTGTTTTCAATTATTTATCAATAATTAATAAAAAGTCAGAAAAAAGTTTTTAAAACATTTAAAAAAAAAGGTTTTAAATTGCCATGTCAATGCAGGCGGGATGCTTAGCTGATCGTCATAACGACGACACATACAACTACTGTGACATCATCTTCAATGCAACATAGACACATGAGCACAGGAACAATTGGAGGATACTGAAGAAGAGACACATTTTTGTATTTTAGAAGAGTCTAACGGCAGCAGGAGCTTTGCCATTCTCGACTCGGCCTGACTCGGCGCGGCAGGGATTTTACATTTCCACCATAACTGGGCTAGCTGCTTGAAGATGTTTCTTGCTATAAAAATGAGGCATAAACAGTTTATTTCTGGCACTTTGCTCAAAACAATCGATCCATTATTAAAATAGATGCAGCATCAGTTGTTTCAGCCAATGCCCCCAAATGACAGCTGTTTATGTTCAAGTGACTTCCCCGTCTAGTAGTCACATTTATGAAAGGAGCAAAGGAGGAAGTCAGGTGATCGAACAGCAAAGTCTGCTTAAGGAAGAGGTCAAGATGGATCAATGGATCAACAACACATCAGGAGGGTGCTATTTGTTTACCATCTTCAAATAACAGTCAATGCTGTTCTTTATAGAGAATGACCTTGGTTGTTTCATACTGCATCTTGTCATTTTAGGAATATAACTGTGGAGACAAAGCTCTACACAGTTCTGAGTGTCTACTACTGCATAACAAAACAAAGAAAGGCAGTAAAATTAAATGTATATAATTATTTTTCCTCCATTTCAATAACAACAGAACAAATTACTGTATGTTTACTGAGCGCAGGATACAAACCATCCTTCTACGTCAGATTTTTGATTCCAGTAAGTTCAGGTTTCAAGACTCCAAAAAACCACAGACTGCTGGCAATGACTGACTGAACCGGCTTCCCTTTTCTTTCATCTCTCCTCTAATCTTCTGTTTGCACAGCTCTCAGTCTTGTCAGTGTAGTTTGTTTAGGTTTTATGCCCGTCAATACAGCTGTATTCCCCCGTCTCAAGGTATCATACGCATCTGAAAAGATCGTCGTTGATAGATTTGTAGACAGAACATTTCCTCGGCCACAATCCCAGGCTTTGTCTGGAAAATGATTAAGGCTAATGGAGTGTTTTTAACCTAAATGGCAGCAAAGAAAACAACTTAGCGCCACTGAAAGTCGGCCACTTTGCCTTCTTTTCAGTACTAAATGATCCAGGAGGATGTAATGATCGACAAAGGCAGCAAGACAGAAATGTTTTTCATGACAATTCTCCTCCACCTTATCTTGCAATAGTCTGTCCTCATGAATGCAATAGTCATACATTTTGGTGAAAAACGCTCTCTAGTTTTCTTACTGAGAGCGAGATGAGAAGAACAATACCACTCAGATCTGAATATGTAGCTGGAGTTGGCAGCCGATCAGCATAATGACTGAAAAATGGGAGAAAAAGGTTGGGATCTCTATCAAGATTACTATGTTTTTCCTCTCGGCAGACATTGTTATCAGAACTTTTTAAATGTTGAAAACGTACCTATCAGCAATGGCAAAGCTCACTAAATAACTTGTTTTACCTTGTGTGTTAAATTCGTACAACAAATGTACACATGTAAGCCTTTTATTTAACGTACAGACACATGAGTGGTATGAATCTTCTCATCTCGCTCTCAAGAAACTATTTCAAAAATGTGTTCTCTTAATATACTGTTCCCTCTGAAAACATTTCAACCGATCGGAAACATATATATAAAAAAATACATACATTTACAATACAATGTACATTTATTTTGGCCTGTTGGAATAAAATAACACTAATGATGTGTGGTAAAGGCAGCTTGTTTGAATAATAGCAAGGAAGAAAGCACCAATTTAAAGGCACAGACAAGTGTAATAGATGCTCTTAACAGGCACACGAAGGAATGAATGTTAAGGTGCTCACTTCTCTTCTCCACTGACCAGCTCTGCAGCTGAGCATGGAGAAAGAAAGTGTTGTTTTACTTTGACCTCAGCAGGCAGTGACTCACGCAGGAAGGTGTTGCCAACAGACAGAGTTTGACAGTTTAATATTTATGCTGTCAATTCCAAAAACTAACCTTGGTAATTAGGGGAGGCGATTCCGGACAGATGTGGAAGGAGGGACAAAAGGGCCTTTTGTTTGGCACTTGCAAGTGCAGCCACCTCTCCCATGACAACATTAAAAAACAGGCCCTAAGCCATTGGCAGCAGCAATAGCTTCACTGCTCAGCGTGCTGGATGAAGTCACATTTCTGATGTCATTCCTGGGTGGGGACGTCACGTCAAGCAGCATTAGAGGGAGACGTCCCGTCGATTGCAGGGCAATTAGCAGCGTTTTATTCATTGAACTGATTACTCCAACCAAAGTCATTTATTAAAACATAGCAACTCTATGTTTTGCCAACAGTGGAAATGAAAATACAAGCGGGAGTTGTGCAGACAGAGAGAAAGAGTCATGATTCTGGTACGATTCTGTCAACAATATGTAAGCAAAAAACAATTAAAAAGACTCATCACAAAATGTCATTATTACAATAACAGAATTGAATGAACTTTTCCGGCTGTAGTGGATTCTTTCTTTTTTTTTTGCTTGAATGGCAGGTTTTGGCTCATCTTATTAGATTTAATAAATATACTTAAACGAAAACACAAGCTTTAGTTTGGTTGTAGAGTGCATCCTTCCACCAGAGCCCAACAGTCGCCTTCAGTTTATTCAAGCCTGATACAAAATCAAATAAAAGATTTTTAAAACTGCTACATCTAGATTTTTACTCTCTCATAAACACCAGCTGGCAAAATGAGCCTGATCTTTCTTTTTCGTCAAGACCCTTACGTCATTCCCTGAGAAATTAACCAAAAATGTGGAAAAACCTTGCAATGTTAGAGAAAGAAAGATCCCTGGATCTGTTCCTTTGTCTGGATTCCCACCAAAAGCTAATGTGTTCTATTTTGTGCTGAGACCCATTCTCCATCCAAGTTTAGTGGAAATGTGTTGAGCTGTTTTTGTGTGATCATACTGGCAAACCAACCAACATACCAATAAACCAACCAACCAACCAACCAACATACCAATAAACCAACCAACCAAACGACCAACCAACCAACTGAGACTGGCACAAACACGACCTCCATGGTTGAGGTAATTGCAGTTTTAATTTTAAAACTTCATCCTGACAAAGTATCTGGATATTTTCAGTAACAGAGTAATTTCTATAGTCCCTGAAAGAAAACTAAAGAAATTACTGGAAAAACTCTTTTTGATTGATTGTTTTTCCCTCGATAATTCCATAAGAAACTGAAAAGGTGCATAATGCATCTACATCAAACCTAAGCCAATAAGTGAAGAAAATTTAAATGGCTTCAGGCTTAAAAAGTACAAGTCAACTCTGTCTCAATACATGCATCAGCATATTGCACACTAAATAATACATAGATGCATACCGGTACACTAAATCCACTTTGGACCATTTAAGCTGTGGTCAGCCTAATACGCCCGGCTCGGCCTCTCCACCGTGAGAGCTGTCTGACCACTGAGTGTAACTCTGTTTTCCCTCCTAACAGATCACACACCACAAACCGCTGCTTGTCCACAGTAACACATCAGGTTATTCATATATCTAACATCAATCACACTCAGCCTATGATGAGGGATGGAGGAAACGACAAATAAAGGCTAGGCTCGCACATAAATACTGATATTGCTCCATATTCTACTCCTTGAACTTACTCCTTAAAAAAAGGTGCATTAGTTAACATCTGCATGTTGCGGTGATGAACTGAAGTTTAAGACCATAATAAAAACTTGAAGATCACAACTGAAGCTATTCATGTATGTCTATAATCAAACAAATAACTGATGCTTAGACACTCAGAAACACGACAGCTCATTACTCATAAAATCTGCCCAAACAGCAAATTCCCCATTTAAAAAAAAAAAAAAGAGAGAGAGAACTTCACACTAATTATTCAAGCAAAGCACATTTACAGCAGCTGGTACTTTGACAAATGAATCAACTTTATTGCTGACATTAACGTAAACCACAGACCGGGCTTATCCTCTTGCAACATTACAGACATCGACATCATTTATTTTATTTTCCCCACGTCAGCCCACCTGGGCAGAGAGTGAGAGTGGAGTACAGGTAGTTGCCATAAACACTCAGGCTTTATCGTCTAGGGGCAAACACAGCCAGGAGTCATTTTGTTGCACACTCTAGTTTAATGAGAGATGACCTCAAGCCATTTATAGGCTGTAAAGGACACCTTGTAGCAGCTTAAGTGCATCAGAGCCAGAGGTTTTCAGGCAGAGGTTGAAGTGTACGGTCACTCAAGACCGAAGTCAACGGGCAGCAGGGGGATGATTTTTGGACGAAGACTGAAAATGTTGCTTGCAGCAAAGTGAATTCCAAGTGTGATTGGTTTGTCCTTAATGTGTTGCATTTTTATTTTGCTGCGCGCTTTGGCAGGATTCAGCTTTTCTCACATTTAAATGAACTGAGGGAAAAAACCCTTAATGAATTGAAAAGCTGTGGGCCAAGAGTGGTGTGAGGCCGGCATTGTTTTTCTTTTTTCATTAGTTCATTGTTGAATATGGTCTATGCAGGGGATTTGTTAATAACAATGAGAAGAATTAAACCCTTCTAAATAGAAAAGTCAGATAAACCATGTATGCGTAGGGCTGCAACTTTATTATCAATTAATCTGCCAATTATTTTCCCAATTTTCTCAAGCACAGAGCCTGAGATAAGGTCTTTAAATGTTTTTCCTTTGTCCGATCAACAAGTCAAAACCTAAATGATATATCAGAGGAGAATGATCGGAGGAGCAGGAACAAATAAGTATTATTATTTTTAGAATTTCTGCCTGAAAAGTGATTTAAATCATTATATAATGAATCAGTAAATAAACTAATTGGTGTAGACACCAACATTCCCCTGCTGCTCTGAGCCTTCAGTCAGGACCATCACCTGTATGGCTAACTGAATTTATGGCAGCTACAGTTAGAAGCAGTTAGCAGTCACTTTGCTGATAAAGCTGCAAATGATATTGAAATAATGGATCAAATAACTACATGCATGTGAAAGGTGTCAGAGACATACAGAATTTTTGGGCTCTGTTGTTTTCTTAAGCTCTTTGGAACATATTAGCATCTTTCAGTGAGTTGTTTTTGTTTTTCCGACCTGCAGCTTTTCAGTTTTTGGTTCACTCCCACTGCTTTTATCAGCATTGTTTATTGGCAGCAGCTGTTATCAATAGCTGGTGAACATAGTGGAGCATTTTGCCACTAAGGAGACACCTTCCCTCAGGAGCTGGTGGAGACCAAAAATGGAGCTAAAAGAGAAGAATGAATATTTGGACTAAATTTGACAAAAAATTACAGGTTACAGTTATTGTTACACTGTATCTGCTTGATGAAAAATTAATTAACTATTGCAAGCAAGCTCAACATTAACTTAAAAGAAGATATGTTAATGTTGTTTCCAAAGAATTGCTACTTCAGGTCTAAAAACAGTCATAATGAGATTAACATATGCTTTATTCTAAGCATTAGATAGATATGGAACTCTTGAGAAACTTACAGCACACTTATCATATGAGATAGTCGAGAGACACAACGGAAGCTCAGACATGCTAAACACATGAAGAAAACGGGGGGTGGGGAGGGTTCTTCATTCAATCTCCACATGCATGGTCAAACTTGATGGCACAGGGGCCCTTCACCCAAAGTGGAGTTTTGTTGTGCTGAACCCGGGGATCCAGGCCTTGTTATTGAGCAATATGCTCTGCTTTGTGTGCCGAGGGTCCGCCCCCTCATGCTCTGCTTGTGTTTTATCTCCCCTTTTACAAAAGAAGAGGCCCCTGTGAACAGCCACCTTCACACCTCTCTTCTAGCAGCTCTGTCGTATGAGCTCAAGTACCTCTCCATTCATATGTGGAAATATACCACACACACACACAATCACGTTGGAAAAAAAATCTACTTAATTGTGAGTGTGCAGCCCTTTCTCCTCACTGTGAAGAGGAAAAATAAAAAACGTATGTTACAGCGTACGGAGATCTTCATGTGAAAGAGGATAAAGCACAGGCTCCTGTTCAGTTATTGGCCTTGAAATGTTTATAGGTTTTTCCTAAAGGCCAATTGAGGAGTGAAACGTTCGACAATACGCCGAAAAAACTCCAGCAGCTTGGAACCTTTATGAAAGTGCCAAATATGAATCACTGCGCTACGGATGCCAGACGGGCCTTTCCTGTGTTGCTTAGAGAGCCCCTTGGACTGGAACAGGCCTGGCGGCCAGAGGGGGGTTAAGTGTTTCGGATGGCTGTACAGTGCTGCACGGTAGATATGACTTGATGCTCCCATTCCTGCCCCGCAGCATGGGTGGTCCACACTTGATTTTATACTGCCACCTATTAGCACCATGAGCTAGTGATTTACGCAGCTGTCAACTTCAACTTCATCAGCTCCGTCAGCCACTGGTGAATTGTGGGTATGCTGGCAAAGCCTTTCCTCTCCGCACCTCCTACTTTGGGGCTAAAGTAAACCACCCCTGAGAGCAGAAAGAAGGCAAAAAAAAAAATGCTGTTAAACAGAAAAAATACAATCTAGATAAATAACAACCATACACACCACTGAGGCCTCCTCTGTGGAGAACTTCCAGTCTAAACATCTGGCTGGCTGCGTATAAGGAAGAGACTGTGTTTGAGTTAAAGCAAGGTGAGAAAGGAGGAATTCATGGTTGAAACAGCCAACTAACAGTTGAACTGCTTGGGGATCAGTCAGAGGCTGCAAAGAATTAGTGAGGGCGAGAGTTACTGGGGAAAATGTTGTATTCATGAGCATACATTTTTATTAAACTACATAAGTATCTCACTTAATGATACTGTGCTTTAAGACAGAATGTGTTAGGGGGGAAAATCTGAGGAAAATTAGTTGACTGAGCAAGCGGCGAGTTGTTTTGCATCAGGCTGTACAGTGCAGAGAAATGGAAACTGTGGGTAACAGCTCTTATTCGCTGGTTAATGAAGAAAAAGGTGTTGTTCCCTATGGGCAGAGCAGATCAAGTAATGGGCTTTTTGCATGGCTGTAATGAGGCTGCTAGATTCATGCTGAACTGCTGCTGCGGGCCAATTTCAACAGAGACAGGCATGAAAGGAAGGTGGACTGTGCAGATGGGTGATTTACAGTATGTAATTCTTTACCATAAGGAGCGTATTAGCAACAAAAAAAAGCACCACGGCCGCTACTGTGATGCTGAGGGCGCCACATTGAAGATTAAAATGCTGATTTGTGGAAAAGACATTGGGGCTTTAAAGTGTCAGGGGCTAATTGCTTTTACTGCAGTTGCAACCCAAGAATGTTAAACTTTATTAAACACCTGTTAAAATAATACTCGTCACAGGGAGTTTGTGGGAAATGTCCTGTTGGGTACATCTGAAAGGAAATTCATCATAGTGATCTAGATCAGGGATTCCTACTTCGGCAGCTGCAAGAGGGTACATGGAAAGACTGAGGAGTAGCTGAATGGACTTCTGAGTTGATTTTTAAACATTTAGAGTATTTAGGAGTAAAATCAAATCAATATAGGATAAGAAATAGGTTTGAGATTTCTATTTCTATGTCACGATAACCAGTAGGCTGACTGCAATGCCTACATTTTTATAAAAGTCTGTAGTATATAGACTTAGTAGTATATATGTAGTATATAGTCTTCATTTCCCTACACATTGATTCATTGAGGTCTACAACCGAATGTCCAGCTCCAATACATCCTCTGTCTCGAATAACTAAGTAGGTCGATTGTCAGGGTCTCCCAAAACGGCATATAACATAGTTATCAAAACAACATGGCCGTCGCCGCCAAACAATGACACACATAGTGGTTGGGTTTGGTTAGATGAGTGATTTTTATCAGAACATGGTGGTTAAGGTTGAAATCACTGTTACTTTTGTAATTTCTGTTACAAACCTACATACATTACATAAATTACATTATGTACGTGAAGTAAGTTGAAAGAACTCACCCTTGACTTTGTGTTGCACACTGGAAAAGAACAGCAGCCTCCTGAATGAAATTATTTTACCTGTTTAGCTCGATCTCCTCCCTTTATGGACTTTTGACCCTCCTACTTCCTCCTTTGCAGCCGTAATAATTACTACAGCCACTAGAGGTTGTGTTTTCCATTGGAATTGCAATAAAAAATGGTCAGCAGGCGAGCAGATGCTAATACTAATCTAAAACATCTAAAATAATAATCCAAAAGTGAGGGAAGAACAATAGTTTGCGTTGGCTAAGAGTAACAGATAAAGAGGTTAAACAGTTTTCGTAAACAGTTAAACAAAAATAGGTAGCTCAGTGGATATGGTTGAAAAGTCTAGCTTCCACTCAGAGTAGTACATTGACCGTACTGTATGAAAAGAGCCACTTCAATGATGATGGGTGGTGTCAAAGACGGGGTTACCGAGGCCATCTGACAGTGATGTCAGGATACGTCAGACATTAAAGGTTGGGACTGAGAGCCACAGATGATTTATTGTTCCTGGATGATGTTATTAATTCAGACCAGATACACTGTCTAAAACAGAAATCTGTCAACTGAACTGCCGACACAAATCTTTATTCCCTGTAGTTTGATGTTTGATCCTCACTCTCAGCTATACTATTGTACCGCTGCCCGGGTCGTGTTGACACGCTGCTGTCTCGTGTGCATATGCTTCCGACCTACATCACAGACACTCATATCGAGTTGTTGGTGTTGGCTACATGCAGGGTGTGACGGGTGCTGAAGGTCTCTCTTCTGTGTAAAGCGGCGTGCTTTAATTTATGGCAGTTCAGAAGCAAAGGTCATACTTTGGTGATGAGAAAAAGAGGTCACATGCTCAGCTATCCAGATGCCAGAGAGTGTGATCAAACAGTTCCCAATTAGAACCGTATAATTTGGTAACATTACGATATTAAAGATGGCAGCTTGGGTTTCCCAAGCAAAACTAACTTCACAAGCGGCTGACCATAATTTGGGGTTCTGTTGCACTTATACAGAGGGGTTATGGTGCAGGAGGAGGTTGTGTGCATGTGTGTGTGTGTGTGTGTGTTTGTGTGTGGTATGGGTGGTAGGAGTTGCATCGGAGACAGAGAAATATTCTTGAGAAGAAAAATGGTTGGTAAGCATTCAAATATGCAATTCTTCGGTCCAGAAGCAACATGACTCGAGGATGAAAGGGTGGAGAGTAGGTAGGAACATGAGTGTGTCACAGGGGAGGCTTTCTGGCTTTTGGCTGTCACTACCAGGAAAAAGTAGGGGAAAAACCTTTTTACATTCATCATAGAGACTGAATTTACAACAGCGGTGCCTGCTGTCAGTTGTCATGGTTATAAAGGAAAATAAACAAAAAAACAAGGACAACAAAGAAGAAGATGAAAAAACAGAGGTGGGGTGAAATTTGGATGTGCTTTAAAGGAGGAGTTCTTGGGATATACAGTTAATTTGCTGTCTTGCAGAAAGTTAGACACAAAGCTGGTTAGCTTAGCCCACTATCTCACTTATACATTGTTGTATCTCTATATTTCTGTTTAACATTTTTTTAAGGAGTAAATTGTTGTTTTTACACTTCCGTTTTGTATGCATTACACAGGATAACATGCATTTTTTAATCACTTTAATAATA
Source organism: Sparus aurata (assembly GCF_900880675.1). Classification (NCBI taxonomy): domain Eukaryota; kingdom Metazoa; phylum Chordata; class Actinopteri; order Spariformes; family Sparidae; genus Sparus; species Sparus aurata. The sequence continues at coordinate 23,985,160 of NC_044191.1, forward strand.
AGCGCAGGCCAGCTATGCTCCCCTATTTCCTGTCTTTATGCTAAGCTAGGCTAACAGGCTGCTGGACCAGCTGTGTGTTTACTGCACAGACTTCAGGGTGCAATCGTTCCTGTACTGTAGAAAAACGGCGGTGCAACATGACAAACTATTTAAAGGAAGATCTGCTCTCTCTGCAGATCAAAACGTCATTCTAAGGTAACAAAAATGCAACAATTTTTATTATCATATACCATTTCTGCCAATAGATCAATCTAAATCCAACACATTGTACCTATGTACCTACAAACTCTCTCTTCAAAAAGATTGTTTGTTTTTTTTTACTCTTAAATCTTTGTACTAATTAACCAAACAAGATATAGTGAATTCTTAGTAATAGTGGAAATTTTATCTCCACACATGGCCCAGCTTTATATTTACTACAGACATTAGAGTGGTATCATTCTCGTCGTGTAACACTCGGCAAGAAAGCACAAAAACGTATTTGCAAAAATGTATTTTAACAGATTTAGCTTTCAAAAGCCTTATTTATAGTTTACTGGAGGAGTTAAAATGAAAATACAAATTACTTAAGAAAACAAATGACAGAACTGATGGAAGGTTGGTATGGAAACCAGAAAAACTCTCCAGAACTTTGGATTTGCCTGAATTTTCCCTCATAAAAAAAGAACGTTTTCTTCCCATTACTCTTCCCAGCGTCATCTTAAGTGAAGAGCTGCAGCAGTGGGACCTTTTTGAACATGTGAATCGATACCTTAAAATGCATGTGTGGTGAGAGAGAGAAAAGTTTGCTCAGTTCACTGAAGCGTTGCGACCCTTCATGGCCAGGTTGTCAGTGAAGCACACAGGAAGGATCCAACGGGGCAGGAGGGAGCGAGGATTCACAGGGAGGCTGAGAGTCCGCAGCCGAAGCTGAATCCCCAGAGATTTCTGGCTGTCTCGCTCTGTCTGTTGACACTCTCTTACTCCATTGACTTTTTCATTAACCCCTTATCAAAATGTTTTTCTCTCCCACACTCCACTGACATTAGCCCCACTCCTTTTTTCCCCCCCCTATACATGATCCTGGTTCAGCTGTTCCACCTTGTGGTCACATCTGATAAGAGGGTGTCCTTAACACCAACACAGAGATACATTAGTCTCTTGACACCTCATTCTCTGTAAATGGACTTTAAAAAAGTAAACATCTCAATCTTAAAACTTCAAAACCAAACCAAAAGATACAGCCAATTAAAAAAAAAACAAATAACTTGAAATAAGTCTGTTAAACTATGTAGTAGGTCTCTGTAAGGATAAAATACAGATTGACACATGAAACCAAACTTGAGAACATATTTTATTTGGTGCTGAAAAGTTCAAATTGGGCCAAAATAACTGATGGCTTCTCACTTATTTTAATTACTTGCAACTTGTCGAGCAGCCAAAAGCAATGTTTTCATTGGCCTGTATTCAGAGTCTGGCACTCGCTTCTGCAACGGTGCCAACATGTTTTCCCTCTAACTTTAACCTTAGTGCTTACGTTCCTACTTAAATAAATGGGAGAAGTTGTGTGATTTAAATTGGTCACTTCTGAATAAAACAGGGAGTGATTACAAATAGCTCCCACGGAAAATATCAGGGCAGGAAACGGTCCAAAATTCTTAAATACTTAACTTTAGTGAGAAGATGGACTTAAAAAACAAACAAACACATAAGCCACAATAAAAGCATCGTAGTTTCTTTTAAGTTTGTGCTTTTTTTCTTTCCCCTACAAAATAAAAGTCCATTGGCATTGATCTGTGCTTGGGTCATTCTGCCCCCCCAGATGAAGCTCACTGCTCTATTTGTCTGCTCTGACTGCAAAGCTCGAGTACACAGATATAGCACCCACTAGTGGTTTGAATAATGACCTGAGAATGAAAGTGGAAGAGGGGTGCAAGTATCATCAAACCCTGCAACTGTAGGACAATCTGAAGCACATTTCCAGGTGCTAGAGCAGAAATAATGAGAGCAGATGGAGAGAAAGGCTGTCAAAGTGCATGGCATGAGCACTAATAGGAACATGCGCTTATTTCTATCATCTCATCTGCATGTTCAGTCCAGCTATTCATGTGCAATTTGTTCAGTCTTCCTCTTAAGAAGTAAGGTATAAATGGAGCCATTGCCATTTTAAATATGCTGAAGTATAAAGCAGTAGAGGGAGAGTATCAGAATGACAGATGTTACTCATGCTTTAGTGTAATGGAGCAGACAGCAAAAGCAAATGGTCTCCGAGTTCAGTAAGCATGTAATGAAAAGCGTCAGGTGTTTACCCTCATGCACATCACGTATTCCCGACCGAGGTGATGATGATGCACCAGTGGATGAAGGTGATAAAGATCCATTTTTCACTGTAGCGAAACACCTTTCTGACACTTATCTCCCCAAATCCCATCCAAGCCTCTATCACTCTCGTGAGGAAAATGAAATGTTTCCAGTCTCAGCTATCAAATAAGTTCAACTTTGGCCTGAATATGAAGTAGTGAAGTTAGTCGTGACTTGGAAAAACATATTACGATATTTCACAAATAACAAAGACTGTTACTATGATCATATATAAGAAAGTAATTTCCTGTTCTCGTCGCTTGTTAAAGTCTCAATGTCAGTACTCACTGACGTTGTCAGCTGCAAGATTACTTCATGGCTGTAATTATTTTACACCGTTTTCTTTTCCACATTCTGACAGAGTTGACTGATGGTGTTTTGCAGCGGCACAATTGAGAAGATGATTCTGAAGGAGGAAAAGATTGCTGCTGAAATGCCATCACGGGAAAAATAAAAAGGTAAATCTCATAAAAAGTAACACGCACAGATAAAGAATAGATTCTTTAATTATCAAAATTGTAACTTGTGTACAATTCCCTGAAGAAAAAAAATGACGGATACAAACTGTTAAGACAGCGTTACAAACCATTTCCCCTCCCTGTTTTAATCAGTTCATGTATATGGAAATGATTTTTAATGTAAATTTATGCTAAAACTAATCAATTATACGTAAAGTTGTTCAAAGACCTGATTATTTGAGAGTCTTACTAGCTGCGTCTCTACATAAGGACGACAATGTTTCATTTCACGAGTATAGCAACCATGAACCAAAAACACAGTGATACAGTGAAGAGGCAATGGAAGACACCAGAAGAAAAATTAACTGTTGAATGAAGGGGACAAAAAGACCAGGCACCAGTAGTTTTATCTCTCATCTTAAACTGATTTCAACCACATGGCCTTTTTAAAGTTACCAGACTCGAAGAAGTTGATATCAGCAGGCTTGACAAAGTTCAGAAGTCCTCTTCTGCGTTTCGGCTCTTGGTGCTCTTGAGCTGTTTCAGGCGCTCGATGCACTCCTCCACAGTACGCTCACCATGGACTTTGTTATCCCGAGTGCGAACATTCACGGTGTTGCTCGTCTTCTCCTTCTCTCCCACCACTTTTCCCGAGCAGAGAAAACAAGCAAAGAGGACAAAAAAAATCAATATCTAGTTGGACGGGGAGAAAGAGATACTAAAGATACAGAGAGAAAACGACAGACAAGAGGAGTGAAAAGAGTGTGTCGACACTGACCCAGGATGAAGTTGTACTGTGCCAACTGTGCGTTTCTGATCTTTTTGTTCAGAGTGCAGCCTGGGTCGAGATCCACGTCGGTCATGAAGCCGCTGATGTGGAATTCCTTCTGGACCTGCAGCATTAACCAGAGAAACAGCCAACAGTTTAAAAAAAGTTGACTCCATGCCAGCATGTTTTAAAAGTTTGTTTTAGTCGACTTCGACTCATCCTGTTATTCATTAGCACATAGTTGTTGGCTGTAAAGAAGATTAAATTCCTGCAACAAATATTATCACTGTGGTCCTGCTGTCTTTTCCATCAGGCCTGTACAGCTGTTTATTCTACAAATGGGCTTTTTGTGCAACGTTGTGTTCAACACAAAATATGATTAAATTCATGTTCCACACGTTTTAGAGGTAAACTTACATTTATTACCACTTGGGTTTAAATTTTGTGGCACTGGCCGTCAGATTGACAACTACCGATTCACTACTGAAAATATAGTTATCATAACTGTCTGTCCTGAAAATCACAGTTTAATGACAAACCTCCTAATTAAACATTGACTTATCTTTCTTGCTGTACTTGTGTCCACAGTTATAGTTTCTCTAAATAAAATGGCTCACTGAGAGTTTGAACACAACCTGTATGATTGTCCGACTCCTCATGTTTTCAGTGCAGTTGGAGCCACTACTGGATACAATGTTTTGCTGAGCTGTGCAATTTCATTTTGAAGTATTTTTAAATAAAACACAAACTACAGAAGAGGTCGCAGTGCTTATGTGGTTTCAATGAGCCATCTAGTTCGACACTGTGTCAACATCAAAATACTAAAACAACATAAGACCCTGTGTGTGCAGCAGTGATAAAACACAGGCAGCTTGGTGTTGTTAAGTGCCAAACAACCACTGCGTATTGTTTGAGCCGTTTCTGATTTGAGAATATGGACTGCAATAGGTGTAGTCAGTGGTCACCTTCTGAGCGTACTCCTCACAGGTCGGTCCCACAGGCACAACCATCACTTGACGAGGTGAGAGCCACAGAGGCCTGAAACACAATTTGCATTTCACGGGTTAGCAGAAAACCAGGCCAGGTACATTCTGCTAGCTACCTGTGCAAATATTTGTTTTCTGTACAGTCATCTGAAGATCTTTAACAGTGCTCAGGAAGAGATGCCATAAAACAAAAGCATCCATGTCTGGAATCAACTTATATTTGACAAATAAAATAAATGATTTACAAACCATTTGCCTCCGTAGTTTTCAGTCAGAATAGCGATCATCCTCTCTACTGATCCCAGGATAGCTCTGTGGATGATCACTGGTCTCTTCTTGTCGTCACCATCGTGGCTACGAATTAATTTCAATGGAGAGGAAATTAGGAAACGTGCAGAGAAATGTATGCTCCTCATTCAGTTTCACTGTTTCACCCATGTTTTTATAGAAACTTCCTCTGTCATTTAATCTTGAGGAGAATCAAAAAGCAGCAGGAGAGTTACCTGACAAAGGTGAGATTAAAGCGGATCGGGAGCTGGAAATCGAGCTGAATGGTGGCACACTGATGATACCGGCCGATGGCGTCCTTGATCTGAATGTCAATCTGCATAGAAGGGGGAACAAATGATGAGCAGTGACACCTCCTGCTGTTCCACAGTTAGAGTGTATCATTACCCCAACGCATGACTCACCTTTGGTCCATAAAAAGCTCCGTCACCGGGATTGAGAACCCATTTCTCCCCAAAGTCATTCAAGCTGTTCTCCAGTTGCTGTAAAAACAAACACTTACTGCTTTGTTACAGTTTCAACGGCTGACCACCACACACGTAAACAGTGGTGTTAAGCAAAGCCCTTACATTCAGACCTGACATTTCCTTCATCTGGAACAAATCACTGAACTGAAAAATGTTAACGTCTCAATAATATTTTACGGTTGCTTGTGTGAGTTAATGAGGTGAGGGGAACATGCAGCGAGTTCTGTTCCAGTCAACTATGCCAAGTTTACGAGTCAGTGTTTTGTGTATATAATTTTCCACCTTTGTGCATGCGAACATTAATCATAAAAAGTCAGTGCTGAATTTATGAAATGTTTTCCCAGAGAAAACTGTCCTGATAGGTCAACCAAAAAGCATTACAACAAGCAATTACAACTACCTGCTTTTTTTCCCCACAACTCTTCATATTATTCCGGTCATACTCATTATGCCTACTTTGTGAACTGAGAGGTACACATTCTGTCATACGGAAGCAACACAAATAATCTCTGTTCTGTAGACTTGTACGTTCTCTGTAGTTTGCTGATGGACGGAATAGACCAAAGTGTTGAATATTTAAATAGATACTGAGGCCGCTGGATTGACTGTTAATAAAATAACGCACTAAAAATATCTTCCTCTGTCATTAGTAATGCTCTGCTTCCAGCAGGCAAAAGATATGCTTGAAAATGAAGTTAAAATGAAGCATTGAGGACAGAACAATGACTTCACTGTATCTGTGAATCAGGGGCTGGACTTAAAAGGCAGTATGAATATGTTTAAAAATGACGGACAAATGGAGCCAATTATCGGGATTAAGTACCAGTATCTGCCACGATCCAGCTCAAATTTTATGAAATTAATTGAGCTGTCATTAAACGAGTATGGATGAAGATCCACTGCATAGGATTTGTTTCAACCTAATGACCAGGTATCATATTTCCAGTGGGTTGTTGGCCTGCCATGGTAACCTCTGTCAAGGTAAACATAGACTGCATTGCTTGCCCACCACCCTCAAGTTTATGATTAAATTCTTAATTATTCAGCCTGGATTGCATATTTTTGACACAGTTTTTACATCCACATTTTAGGGATCAATCAGAAAATGTGTGCATATCAGCCGATACATCAATATAGGATTTCTTAACTCCATTAAATTGGTATCAGTATTGGTCAGGCTCTACTTTTTACACCAAGCGGCTTGCAGTAGATGAAGATGCCACGCTTACACAGACCCTGAAGCACCGTAAGTGAAATGACACAACCAATATGTTAAAAATATCTCAATCAGTGCAAGGAGAGATAACACATCGTTGAAGGCACCGAGGCAACACAAATATTATCTTATTCTGCAAGACTGGAGTTTCCAGCAGTGTAGAAAACACTGAACGGGAGAAAACAAAACAAATCAAACATGGTTCAGTGTGCACTGCTGATGTAATATTAATTGGTGAAATAAAAGATCAGATAAAGAGAAAAACAAATGACAAATGGAGAATAATCTCACCCTGCTATAAAATTCAACACCTGCTGCGTCTCTGTCAACAGTTACCTTTTCATCCATACAGAGACTGCCAGACTAATAAACAATATGCAGGCACTTCATATACTTGTGCTCCTCATAAAACAATACAATATACTTGTTTCACTTTTATCCAAGGACTGTCATTTAGCGTTGATTTTACAGATTCAGCTGTTGGACTTAAAGTTGTCAGAAGAGAGACCTTCATTGTGTTTCATCTACTACTAAAAGCACCACGCAATAAAGACCAATTATCACTCAGTTTAAGTCGCTCACTCTTGAGTCATTACCTGCTCTCTCCAGAGCAACTTAGAGCTGAACCCAAGATGTAAAATATAGAGCTGGTCTACAGAGAGTGAATTTGATTCGACAGCAAAGCCAGAGAGCGATAGCACTGATGTAGAATCTCTGGGGATGAACAACACATTCTCTGCTTCTGAACTGATAGCAGTTGCGCTGAATAAAACTCATTCATTAAAATATAAATGTTCTCTGGGTCTACAAATCACACTCTTCCATTTGCTGTGAAGTGGCTCCAGAATCACAGATCAGCATCTAAATTCTCAAGTGAGACCTTGTGAATGCCACTCACATTTTCAACCATACGCAACAAACAAAGAGGAAGGCTGATTACCTTTTCAGCTTGCTCCCAGATGTCCGGGTCCCCCAGGAACTTCTCTGGTCGTGTGGACAGGTTGAGTTTGAAACTGAAGCCAAACACATCATACACAGTCCGCAGGAAGTCCAGGCAGCCCTTGATCTCCTCCTCAATCTGGGGTCAAAAAACAAGATGTGACAGAATTTGCATCATCCATCTGGACATGGCTGCAAGTTTAATTTTGGTTGTAACCGTGAAGGTTTTCATCTCTAGTTCGCAAGGGACCCACCATTAAGAAGTAAGAAAATGAGGATAAACTGCTCAGCTCACTGAAGGTAATAGATCATATTAAAGTGTTTCCACTTACTATAGTTATCATTTATTATTGCGACTGAGCCCCGTATACCGAATTTATACTGGCAAGTAAGATATAAGAACATGTCCTCTGTAGTCTGCTTCAAGTTTGTTTGTATCCGCCAAGTCAAAAAAGTCGACAGCAGTAGAAACCGCACTTTCCAGCTGCAGCAGCCAAAGTGGGAAATTGGAAGAGAAATAATTTGTGTACAAAGTGAAATCAAATAATTAACCAGCCAACCTGCTGCCATTACTGATGAGGAGAAAACAAAATCAGTAGGATCCTGGCTGCAGGTTGCTGTGTTACTACATTTGAACAAACTAATTAAGAAATCGTTTTGGTCTCCCTAAATCCTGTTTGCGTGCATCAATATTGGCAGTCCTCCTGTTTGGTGAAAGGACTTGATATGCAAGTTGCTACACCAGGCTGCAGCAGCCTGTGGAGTCCTCTCACTTCACCTGAAAGTGTCACCAACTGTTCACTGACAACTTAACCTAAATGTATTCACTAAACTGTGCCAGAAAGACAATGATGTACTGAGAGCTTTCAAAACTGGGCTTCTTTCAAACAGGAAGAATAGGAAAAGGAAACATTTATCAAAGGTACTGCCAGAAAACTGTGACAGGGGTGCGAAGTAAATCCTTTTCTTAAAGAGTACTGCACTGCACTGATTTAGCATTGCACTCCTATAACATTGTCAGTCTCATGATAGATGCTTTTTCTTCTTTAGTATTCAGCAGAACCACAGATATCATCTTTCTATTATCAAATGCTTTCTTCTTCTTTGACAAAACCTGACACCTGACACAATCACCTACTATGATGCAACTACCAACAGCTCAGTTGAAAATTTGGGTGTGTTTATGCTTAGGGTTACGGCAGTTCTGGGTCAATACCAATTTATTAGGCATTTGTTTTGTTTTCGTTCTTATTTATTCCCCTTCTATGCAAAAAACCAACTGAACTGTTTTAAAGACATTCAGCTCTTCATTACACGATGACAGAGCACAAATTCAATCAAAGAAAATCGTGAAACACCCTTTAATATAACCTCTCATGAAAACCTTTTTCTTTTCTCCAAAACTGCCCAAAGACTCTTCTTGGCCTGCAATACAACTACTTCCTCAATGAGAAGAAATTTTCTGTACTTACACAGCCTTGAAATCTGATAGCAGGGATGTTACGAGCCAAGAGCTGATGAATATGCCAGTGCAGAATTGATGTAACACAACGGATAACCATCAGCCACTACTATCCGGTGGATGTCATCTTATTTGCAGTCAACGAGATGAATATCAGCCGAAATGGACATAAGGTCGTTACATCGACTCATCCCTAGTTATGGCTCTGCAGCCACAAAAAGGCTTTATATAACTCTTTCACATATACAGTATTACTCCCCAAGATTTGTAAACAGCTTCTGATGTCTAAAATTGGTGGAGCTGCCCTTTAAGTAAAATGAACTGGTCCCATAGGGCATCTTTATCCATTGGACTAAAATGTTTATGTTGTGCGACTTTGGCTGAGTAATGTTGGTGCATCATTGGGGGCAGCACCTGATCCATGGTGCAGAAGATATGAGCATCATCCTGCTGGAAGCGGCGGACGCGGGTAAGGCCAGTCAGGGCTCCTGACAGCTCGTTCCTGTGTAGGACGCCAAAGTCTGCCATGCGAAGGGGTAACTCTCTCCAGGAGCGTGGCCGGTGATCAAACATCAGACTGGAGCCAAACAGAGACAGTGTGAAAAATGCACAAATTACATCTGCCAACTTCAACCTCACAATGGCTCTACAGCTTCAATACTACCATGAAAGACAATCAATATTTGATTTAAGTGACATCAGACACTTTGACAAAAATGTGTTTGCAAGCTCAATTTCCATTTCAGCACAATCTCCAGAGGGGCTGCCCATGTGGATAGCACAAAGATTGGAAGAGTTAAAGGAGATAAAAGATTTGAATACAAAGAGCTGCATTCTGGCTCTTTACACTGCAATGCAGCATCCAGCAGAGAAACGAAATGGGTCATTCAACGACTGAAAACATGGCAACAGCATCAGTGCATTACAAGTTAAGCTGAACTGGATGACAAACTGCTCTAGCACTGAAATATGAAGCTTTTTCACCAAGACTGAGTCAAATGCGGATAACAAAACTCCTGTGTATATAAAGCTCTTCATGTGTGGTAACACGTTGCTTGTCACATCGGTTTTCCCCGTCGCCAATTTCCTGTGATAGAACCTTTTTTTTGTTTAATATTGAGCTAAAGATTGTACCAGAGCTAGACAAAGCACTCATTTATAGCTACAAACGGGTCATGATTAAAAATATATTTAAATAAATAAATGTTTCTCTGATTGGAGACAGAATCCAACTCAAACCATCTATTTCACACTACAGCTAGACTTGATACACAGTGTGTGACAGGAGTGGGTGCGTTTGTCGTTACGCTTAATTTTCCTTTCTTTTATCGTTCCTGACCGACGTTAAAAAAATTGGCCTCACCAGTGTCCGGGGCAGTTCATGGGCTTGAGGGCGAAGGTCTCCTTCTCTGCCTCGAAGGAGAACATGTTCTCGCTGTAGTGCTGCCAGTGTCCGGAGGTCTGCCACAGCTTGCTGTTGTAGATGTTGGGCGTCACCACCTCCTGGAAACCCCTCTTCCTGTACTCACCCTGCCAACAACAGAAAGGTCAAATTAAAATCTTATGCGTTCTGAACTACTGGCACCTAAAGCATCTCAGCCTCAATGCGCTGTACACACCACAACTACAAACAACTGTTTAAAACCGTTTCTGTCAACACCTGGGGATTCACTGACAAATAGTGCACATTCTCTAAAACTCTGCAAGCAAAGGCTGAGATTTTGAAAAAGTAAACAACTCTAAGAATGTTTATGCTGCTTCATATTCACATCCCAGCTTGTTTACACATTATGAAGGGGATAAACTAGGGTAAACTGAAAGGAAAGGGTTGTCTTTTTTAATGTGCTTTAATGTACCTTGGGTTGGTCTGTTTTGCTGATGCCTGTGTTGGAATTCAAAACAGAAAGCTTATGGCGAAAATAAAATAAAATTGGGTAATTTATTTTAAATCCCAACAGTCCTACACCTAACAAACATTTAGATGCTCTCTGTTTTTTGCTGCTTGTACAGGCAGCGCTGTTTTATAAACACATCTCATTACTCAAAATCTCCTCAGTCAGAAATCTATTTTACCGCATTAAAGTGAAATTGCTTCCAATGTGACCTGAATTGTGACTGCGCTGACTGAGACTCACGCAAGTGAATGTTTTAAATCAGATTGATTTTGTGGCTCTTCACAACAGAGCAGGTGCAACAGGGATTTTTTTGTTCAATGCTGTCAATCATGTCTACTTTATTAGTTTCAATGTGTTCCAAATAATTGGCCACTGAGAGCAAGCCAATCTCAGATTCAAAGGCAGATTTCACACTGAGCAGAGTTTAGCATTACCTGGCCAAAAATGAGAAATGTTACATTGATTAAGCATAAATTAGATGTGTGAACAATCATTTACAATATTATTGTTGTGGGAACAGAGGCTGGGGATATGAATTTACATTTCATTGAATGTGCATGTATCTTTTCTTAGAATCCATTTGTGTTTCATTTAATTTTTCCTATTTCATATATGTAGACATAATTCTTCAGTTTCAGGATCATGACATAAAGCTGTATCAACATAACCAAACTTTTCATTCTTCTCTTTGTAAATAATAAAACAATAAACAGGATTCCTATACATTTTCCTCTTCTTTACCAGGTCTGTATTTCATGACTTCTCAGTCGATTTTAAAGACCATATTTGACATCCGAGTACAAATGGCTAGATGTTTTAAAGTACGACTGTTAACATTTGCATGGCACTGTCAAGTCAGCCCTTGAAAGACGTGCATTTAGCCTTTGCCTCCGATTATAAAAAGCTGAACGAAGTTCCATTGCAATTCAAAGATATTGCCACATTTTGTTTCAGACTAGTTTTGAATGTGGTACAGTTATCAGACTCAGAGCTGTTCAGCAGGCTGTGACGTACTGAATCACACTTCAACGCACATCATACTTGCTCTAAAAACACTGCTTGTATGATAAATGTCTTCTTTTGACTTTTTAATTTGATAATTTCTTATAGATTGTCTTTTTCCCATCATTATCCAGACATGGAAATTGCTCAAATCAAATCCATTACCTTTCCATACTGCACAGGAAACCTTGCTTAAAGTGATTTTAATTTGCAGTAATATATCTCATGAATATATAAAGCTGATTTTATTGCACAGGCTAACTAAAGGTCCAAATCTGTTCATTCCTTCTCCCCAGGTCTCTTTGCAAATTGAAACTTTTTGACTGGCACTCTGTCTTTTCATATGCCTTAAACTTTAGAGTAAGATCACTGCAATTATCCACTGTGTGTCTGACAGCTTTGACTTACTCTAATGAACTCAATCAGAGTGTTGTAGATGAAGGCTCCCTTCGGCAGGAAGAAGCAGCTCCCTGGACTCAGGTCATGGAAGAAGAACAGGTCCTGCTCCTACATAAAAAAAAAACAGGTGTCTAAGTGTAATTGAAAATTAAAAAAGGGCCACCACTCAGACAAACCCTAGTTACATTAACTATGAAACCAGTTCATCCTGACTCCGTCTCCAGCTCAACCTGACTTTCTGCACGTTTTATAATGAATGAATAGCAATAACACACACCCTAAGCTGACAAATGAAGTTGCACATATTTTATGGTCATAAGACTAGCTATACAGTTAAGCAAGAGTGTTCAAAAGATTGTGAAGCACATCTAATTAATGTACCATTAGGTTAATTCCATCAACAGCCATACCATTCCCAGTATTTCTTCCTAGATTTTTGTGTAAATTCTCTTGTTGTGGGCTCCTTGTTAAGAGAAAACTAACTACTCTGCTGGAAATGCTCAAGACGTGCTGTCCTGGCACACATGCCTGACTTTTATTTTTGGATTTCCCATCTGCGTTTATTACTATTCAGCCACATGTCTTAGCTAGGAAGTTGCTCATTTATTTGATTCTTGATGTACATTTTGTCGGGTGGGTTGTAGATTTTTTATTTTATTTTTTTTTTAACATGTAGACCTCTGAGGTTGAGAGTAATTGGCTTTCTGTCAGAACGGCGCTCCTCAGGGCTGTGTCCTGTCTCCTCTGCTGTACATTCTTTACACCAACGACTGCAGAAGTCAGCATGTGGAAAGACACAGAAGTGAAATTTTTGATGATACAGTCGTCATCAGTTTGCTCCATAAAGAGGAATCTGAGCATGGGTCAGTGGTAGATGAGTTTGTCACACGGTGTGACGAAGCCTCATTGATTTTAGAAAGAAATCATTCCATCCACCATCTTAGATCTTCATCAAAGGAATTGGCACTGAATTTGTGTAACATTATAAATATCTCTGAACAGTAATTGGTAACAATTTTAAATTTGATGGGAATTCGGAGGTGGTCCTATAAGAAGGGACAGCAACGTTTGTAATTCCTGAGGAAGTTAAATGTTTATGTAGATAAGAAAATCATGTCTTTGTTTTATGAGCAATTTATTGAATCTGTTCTTACTTCTATAATTGCTTTGTATGGGCACCTGAACATCAGGGACAAAAAAACACCTGACCCATATTGTGAAGGTGGCTTGTAAGGTGATAGGTGTCCCGCAGACCCCCCAGACGCCTATCTTTGACCAGCACGTTCGTATTAGACTGCACAAACCACACCCTTTACTTTGAGTTTGAAACTCATATATAAACAACATACTATTTAAGAGATTGTTTTGTTTTCTTATTGTGTGTATATTGAATATTCAGGAAACAATTTTGTACAAGTTTGTTTTTGAACTTGTTTTTTATCTTGTTCCCCTGACTGCAAATCAAGTTTCCCATCTGGGAGAATAAAAAGACTGAACTGATACTTTCCCACTGTTCAGAAATGGCTTTGAATGTCTTGTTTCTTGAATAGGTGTAACTTGGTAAAATCAGACACACATCAAACCCAATCGTGATTCTAACAGAAATTCTACCTGTATTTCATATCTGTTTTTGGTTGGATCCTTGCTGCAACTCTGAAATCAAATCACAGCTAAAACTAGACAGATAAATACAAACATCCCATAAATAACCTTCTTTTGTAGGAATAAAACCTGTCAGAGACGATTCTAAAATTGCTATGGTCATAAACCATTTTGCTGACCACAGCTTTTCACATTTCTGCTCATACCCGGCCTAGTTTGCGGTGATCTCTGTTCTTGGCTTCCTCCTGAAACTTCTCCCATTCTTTGAGCATTTTGGGGTCAGGGAAGGAGATTCCATAGATCCTCTGGAGGGTTTCCATGTCCGCCTTTCCCTCCCAGTATGTAGACGAATTCTAGCACACCACAAGAGGAATATCGTTCATCATTCTTTTGGGTCCATTAAATCTCTTGAGAATAAAACACAAGGTAACTGCTCTAGAAATGGGGACAAATGTGTTTATTGCCAGACATTCAGGGCACATACAACAGTACTTAAAATCCTACTTGTTTAGCCAACAATAAATCCACATATTCACTAACAACCGGTTTGCTGTACATGATACCAGGCTGAAAAACTCACCTTGTGGACCTTAAGTGCCTTGATTTTCCCTGTGTGTCTCACATGGGGCCCCCGACACAGGTCAATTAAGGGACCACACCTGAAATGCAGAGTGTTTATGAGTGCTGAGTATAGGATAACCAGTTGTACTTAGGATAAGTTAAGAAGATCATTTGTCATCAAGCCTTTATGCGACACCCAATGGTTTCTGTCATAGACAATATGATATACAATTTATTCTTGTATTGGAATAATACACAAAAATACACAGTACATAAAAAAATTCAGACTATGACAAGGATTAAAACTTTAAAGATGATATCCTGTAGATGCATGGGGCCTGGACTCACCTGTAAACTGTGGTAGTGGGAGTGGTGACCTTCTCATTCAGAATGCGGCACTTAAACTTGTTGTACTGTCGAGGAGAAGAGGCGCGTTTAGAGTTCTGTTACTTATTATATGTCCCCAGTTGCTTTCATTTTGGATATGTTAATGATTTCAGATACCTTGAACATTTCCAACAGAGTTTCCTTCTTAATCTCCAGCCTCTCAAATGGCTGCTTCTCCTTGATAATTTTCTTGCACAAGTTCTCCAGACCTGGGAAGTCATTGCTCGATACGCCCCTGTCCAAAACGTTAAATGATAAAGACAACAACATTACATCCAATGTCAATGGATGCCTTACACAGTCCTAAATTAATATGCAAATTGCCTTCAATGCTAAATGTAGTCTGCTAGTGTTTCCAGAGGGCATTTTGGATGCGAGTAGACATTTAACCACATTGCCAGGCTTATTGTTAACCAATATAAGCCTTTGACTTCCATAAACTGATAACCTCTGCCAAGCATGGGCAAATAGTTGAAAGTCCTTGGCTTTAGGGCTTGAGCAATGTCAAAATATCTTCTCCAAGAACACCATTAGCATAAAACGACTTCATCAAGGATGTTGTAGAATTAATTAGACAGCACCCCTCACGGTCTCCTGCTGCCTGCAGCAGAGAGAAATGCATCCGTTTTAGGGAAAGGTCAAATTAAGAAGTTGTTTATGAGGAGCGTTCAAATTTCTGAAGATGTCTCTAAACACTTTGAAACCTTCAATGAAGTAATCTGTAGTGCAACGTTTTGAATAGATTTGCTTTTAGGCTTCCAAATATGTGGGCAGATATAGAAAGATGTCATTTCTAATTCACACCGGAGAAACATCCTGCTTGACAGCATTAGTGTCATCACAATCCACCTATTTTGTGTTTGCCAACGGTCTCTGCCAGACTGAACAAGACTGACAGCTGCTAAGCCTTGAAGTACACACCAAAATATCACTGAGTGCTTACTAACACAGCTAATTATACAGACAAAGCTGAACCCGAAGCCAGTGTGACTCACTCATTGTTCTCCAGGAACATGTCGTAGTAGAAGCCGTTCTCAATGGGGGGACCGTAGCAGAGGCAGCCTCCATACACCCGCTCCATGGCTTCGCCCAAGATATGCGCACTGGAGTGCCAGTAAACCTAAATATCACCAAAAATAATGATGAGCAAAATGTCAGTACAGTTTAATGTTTAGCTGACATTTGAGAAATACTAGGGAATTGCAACTGGCTTAGGTGTTGTTTTGAAACCTTATAATAGTAGGGAAAACCCTGCAATCTATCCTTTGTGTTTTTTAAGATATTAAAGTATTAGTAGATTTTTTACCCTTGTGTCCATATGAATGTTAAAATAATTCACTGTGCTGCAGACTTTGTTGAGGCCTTTGAAAAGAAAAATCAGACCACTTAAACTGTGAATAATCACCTCTTCTGAATGCTGACAATACAAAAAAAAAAACCCTGCAAAATATGCAGATAAAACCTGGTGACAAATGGTACCATAAAAAGACAATTGACTAAGACTTTTGAATCTCCCCGGTACTTAAAAATGTCACCTGAAAAATGGCTCTTCTTCAGGTAAAATATTCAGCACCTTGTATAGATAATGAAGCTGAAATTGGGCTTTTATTTTAGGAACAAGTCTCGTTATTCTCTCAGGGACCAGCTGCTGCCACTTTTATGACAGAACATGATTGCAGCTGCGTTTTACATTCTCTCATCTCCTCTTAATGTCTCTGTGACTCGGACACATGGTGAATCACATAGCTTTGAGTTTTTTTATTGATTGTTAACCTCTCATTTATCACTTTAACCTTGCATGCTCAGGTTAGCCTGCCACAACTATTGATTAATAAGATTGCAAGAACTGCAAGATGGTGTGTATTGTAAGTAAACTCCAGATTTGTTTGTCAGTGATATTGGTACAATTTTCAGAGCTTCTCAAAGTTTACTTAGGGTAGTGTTTAGCGTTTAGTTTTTGGTAATCAAAAAGCAGCATCAAGGAGGTGTTTAAAGCAACTTTTGCTATCCTATTACATATCTAGGGCAAAAAAAAAAATTTAAATACAGACATTGTGCAAGACCAAGGATGGGGTGGACTTACAGCTTGAGCTTCCTCATCATCAAACTTGAGCAACTGAAGGCTGCAGTCATCCTCCAAAGGTCTGTCCAGGTCCCACACACCGTTGTTCACTTTGGCAATCACTGTGTTGTCAGCGAGGCCTTGACTGGAGGTGAAAAAAAACAAACATTTTTTTTATTCATTTAAATGCAACTTTCACTACAGTACAACCACTTTGAAGTTCCCCTCATGTTTCTGAAACTACAACACAAAGCTGTCTAATTGCAATGGTGATTTAAAAACAAGCTTATGGGCCACAAAGGATAAAAAATACCAGCCGTATACACCCTGTTCTCATTGCACCATGAAGGGAATCACAGAGGTGTGGGTGTGGTTGGTTCTTTTAAGTCTGATGAAGCCAAACTGTCTTCCAGAGCTGCTGCCACTTCCTAAAGTATTTCACTGTTTACCCCTCTGTTCATCTGACCTGGTTATTAACACTTAACCTCTTTACCAGACTTTTCACATCTTTTACATGTTGGACCATGATCACCGTCAAGACTATCCCAAGGAAATGTTTCCTCTACTTATTTAACACTAATGAGTTATTTATGCAACAGTATCTGTCTGTCTTTCAGTGTACAGTCTTAGGTTGGCGGGTGTCATTTCCAATTACTGTTTTCATAATGTGGGTGTTGTGAAGCTTTTTGAGACTGTAACAATGATTACAGGCTGTACAAATACACTCGACAGCTCATCTTTGGAAATTACATTCCTCATGAACCCTTGAGGTTTTCCTTCTTTTTATGCGCTACAATACATGAAAACAAGGTGTCACATTTATTGTAATTAACAATTACATCAATCTTGTCATCACACTGACCTGATTCCACAGGCCACCTGGTACGGTGTGGTCTTCCAGGACTCAGCCTCCACCACCTTCCCATCGGGCAGGGTCACCTTGATGGGCCGGCTATCCTTTGCAGCCCTCTCTGCCATCAGGGCTTCATGCTCAGCTTTCAGCTTTGCATACAAAGTAAGACGCTCATCGATGTACTGAGGTGGTGGAGATAGCTGAACAGCAACAACAAAAAGATGATTAAATGGGAGATTTTTTGGTGATACAGTTTCTTTTAATACTTGCCATCAGGTTCTGCAATCTCCACAAAGATTTTATATCACTCTTAAAGTAAAAACTTCCATCAGCTGAGTTCTAGGAGATCACACCTCAAACAATCAGAGTGAACAAATTACATCAGTTAGAGATGAAATGTTTGCTTCTACTTTGTGTAATTCTCAAATAAACATCAGTGCAAACTCTAAGAGCACAATGACATCTACTCTACTGAAGATATGAAACCAAAATCTAATATGTAAATCGAACTGTCTCAATGACGCATCATTGTTTCTGTATCAGTGTATCCATTGCACATTAACACCCATGCAATGTTTTACCAACTTCATTACTTGACTAAACTAGAACATGTACATTCAACAAACAATAAGCGGATGGCCGGCTGCTTTCAGATATTTGAGTATACAGTTATAGATCAACACAAATACTAGATATACACCAAGCTCTTCATTGTGATGACTCATAACATCTACGTAACTTTCTGCAACTTAATTCAATTGCTCACCTCAGCTTTGCCTCCAGAGTCCCCAGCAGCACTTTTAGCCTTCTTCTTTCCTCCATCTTTTTCAGTTCCTCCCTGTCCAAAAATTAGACCATTGGGGTTAATTAACTTAATTAAGTATATGCAAGACAGGTTTATGATGATTGCTTCAGACACAATTTCACATTCTATTGACATACAGATGGGGAAAGGTACACCCCTACACAATGTTTGACATAAAAACATTCAGCTAACATAAACACAATAACACAGAATAAAAGGTGATAATTTTAAGAGGCCTTACTTAGGACTAGTAACACAACCAAATAACACCTAAAAGCAGTTCAGATGTGACTCAAGACCTTGTACAAAAGGTGCCTGGATAAATTCAGCATACAAGTGCTGAATAGAATGAATAGTGGTTCACATGCTCCAAGCTTAATGCAAGCTGGTTATTAATAGACACAGTGAGTACAAGTTTCAAGAATGAAAGTTATATTTACAAATGTGATTGGTCCATGAGGTGCTAGCCGATTTGAAAAGAGAACACAACTGTTCTGACATAATGGTCCAACATGCGCGTAAGGCCACCGATTAAGAAGAGGAATATAAATCGTCAGAATTTTAAATTGAGTTTGGCGACAAGCTCTCTCCCAGTTCATAGTATGGGTAAACTTGTACCTTTAGCCAAACCACTGTAGCCGACTGAGATCGCTAAATTGCAATGGTTCACAATTAACCACAGAAAGAGATTAAAATGAAGTAGTAATCACAGTTAATACGGTTGTTATTTTGAGTCAGTATAACCATTCAACGTTAAATCTAGCTAGCCGTCACGTTAGCATCGCATTGCTGCCGACTGAATGACAGCATGAATCTGACCACAGGCTAGGCTAGCTGCTAGCTGGCTAATATAACTGAAATATAGCCGTCCACGAGACTCAAGAATTACCTTTTTCCCCGGGTCCACTTGCAATTCGCTCATCTTCTCCACGACAGTCTGGTCAGCCATAACAAATGGAAAGCTACCTCACTTTTTAGAGATAACTTTCACAAGTCTGGTCAATGTGTCTTCCAGAAGCAGCAAGGGAGCCGGTTGAGGGCTGATGACGTACCCGGAAATTGCAATTCTGATGCAACATTGTCGAAGTAGGCGGTGCTTTATGACAAATAACATCAGCTATTCTCAATACAACACCCATATGCCTTACAATGTTTGATGAATGCAATTTGGATTTTTCATTTCTTATTTATTCAGCTTGCTGCCCATTTGTATGTTCTATACTTTTAATTTCCTATCATTTTGTGTAATTTATAGAGAGCCCCCTCTGGTTTCCCTCTTGGGACCTTATTTTGGAAAAACTTTGTATTGTAGTGAATGGAGAGAGACAAATAAATATTTGATCCCATTTGAGTTACCATGAATCATATATGTTAATTTAATAGAGTAAAGAAAGTTTGCAAATAAAGAAAAATATCATCTAGTTTGTTAAACCACTCAGTAAACCACATCGTCCTGCTCAATATGTCGCCAAAACCAACATGGCTGCTCCCTTGACACAGAAAAAGTGCTACAAAATTTGAAATTCAAATTAAATCTGGTCATATTGAAAGTTGTAGTTATGTGAAAGGGTAGCACTAATATACAGGACCAGCTCTACAATGTTTATGTTAGGGGTTTTGCTGAGCGCTCAACGAGACTACTGCTGGCTGTGTATTCTTTATTATAATGTATTTACACAGCCTTATACTTTATCAGTTTTATGAGAAACTTTGACTTTCGCGACCTGGAAAATTATCTTTTAAATTGACAAACATCATATGTGTAATTCATGGCACAAACATTGACATCACCATGTCTGACATTTGCATAATTTATGACTTACAGCTAGGT
This sequence comes from Sparus aurata, assembly GCF_900880675.1. NCBI lineage: Eukaryota > Metazoa > Chordata > Actinopteri > Spariformes > Sparidae > Sparus > Sparus aurata. The sequence continues at coordinate 24,005,482 of NC_044191.1, forward strand.
TGGCCTGAAACAATTAATTTAGCACAGATAGCACAATTGGCTCAGACATGTGCAAGCTGACCAATCAGAGCAGACTGGGTATTCAGGAGGGGGGGTCTTAAAGAGACAGGAGCTAAAACAGAGCATCTCAGACAGAAGGGGGATACAGAGCTGCAGCACTGGACAGTACAAGAAAACTGATGTGTTTTTTTAACACTAATGTATGTAAACCTATTCTAGTAGTAACCAAAAACAAAACTCTGAACTTGAAATCGTGTTCCAAGGCATGCTCCACTCTGTCATGTGCCTGCTAGTTTTCATTACAAACAGTTAACACAATCTTCAGCTGGGGATTTAGCTTAAATTAATGAAATCCCTGGCTGTTATGTTTGGCTTTGGCGAAACCTGCATACACACATTACTCTGAAGTTTGGATAGAAATAATATAAACAGCAATTTCTTCTTTTGCTTCATATTTCTGAAGGTGCTCAAAAATAAAAGTCAGCTCATGTTTCTGAGTGAAATCGCTGGAGCATTGGAAATAAAATTATTGCTGATGTGGTCGACCAGCAGGGCCGTGAGAAAGATATAGGCATTGTTAGATCAGCGTTTATCAAGAGTGATCCTCTCCTCTATTTAGTCTGAAGCACGATTTCTGCTAAGCGTGAACCGCCCAACTGCCCTTGAGGCTCACAGCTACAGCAAAGACAGCACATTTTAGAGTTATATTCTGACAGAACTACATTTGAACATAAGATCATTTATGAAGTGGAAAGATAAGAAAGTCTCCAATCCAGAAGCAAACTGAGGTCTTGATGCCCACTGTGCTGCAGCCCCTTCACTATTTTGCAGAGATCTGTTTTTTATAAAGTTTTTTGTTTGATTATATTTATTTAACTGAATCTCAATAAACAAATTCTATTGGTGGTTCTACTTTTTGATCAGGGTGGAAAAGGTGGTCAATAATATCATCAGTTTAAAGTCACCAATACCTTAACTTTTCTCTTTATATAGACCAGATACTGCAGGTAAGACTGAAGTTTCTTAGGTATGGAAAAAGTGACTTGACACAAACTCTGGCTTGACTTTACTCGCCTGTGAAGAAATGACTTGGGACTTGTGTGTGACTTGGACTTGTTGACTTGAGTCACATGTCTGCCATCTTATCTGTAAATCGTGACCAAGCAAATATTATATATTTTTTCTATTTACTACCTAAAAGGGCCTTGCTGTAACATTATCTGTAGGTACTCTTTTTTTTATAGATGCTTTGGGATTTATGTTTATTTTCTGCTATCAGTTTGCTGCTAACCAAATGTAGGCATTACTGTTTGAGCCTATGTTGCTTCACTATTCTAGCTAATAGTTAAATTACTGTACCTTCTCTATTCTTGAGGGAGTCACTTGTGTGATTACTATAATCACTGGGTAGCTTGCTATGGGGACTTAGGCCTTGTCCACACGCACCAAAAAGATCTTTTTTTCCTCCGTCTTTCTTCAAAACGTCTTTCTTCAAAACGACGAGGGGTGGGGCGATGGCGTCATCGTTTTGGAAAGTATGCTGATTCGCTGTCCACACGATACAAGATACGAGGACGTTTTCGGATTTTTCCACCCTGAGACGCGTTTTCCAAAAAGTGCGTTTTCAGGCGCTGCGTTTTCAGGATCCGTGTGTAAGGTTGGCCAAAACATTGCAATACATGTGTGCGTTTTTGCAAAAGAGCGTTTTTGTGTGGACGGCCTCTTAATCTTTTACTGGAGATCATTTATCATTTTTCCTAGCATCATGGACAATTAATTTGACAGTCTATACTTATATGAATCAAATTTTGCTTAATAGATTACTAAAGGCTATTTATTTGAAAGTTTTAGATCTAACTGTTGTATGTCGTTGTCATTACTATCTTTGAATTTATTGTTCAATACTGTTTTCACAATATTTTTCAGATAACTACAAAGGTCAACTGCCTCACCCTTTAACAGAAGGGTGTTTAGCTCACTACATAGCTGTACACCGACCTGAAAGGTGAGACTAGAAACACCCACATTCTGACATTTCTTCTCTTGCTCGAGAAAAACTGATACCAAAGTACGATTTCGGACAGATAAAGGCTGTGCAGCTAGTACTGAAAATCTCTTTTGTAGTTCCTGGTTTTGTTGATTTTAATTGGAAATTAAAATGCTTTTCGAGCCCTGTAACACTGAGCTGTTAGACATTTCTCTAAATGCTGTTGCTCAGTGGTCCACAGAATGGAGAGCTGTGGTTTTTGTGGTTAATCAATTCAATTTGTTTTCTACTTGCTGAAATAATATTTCTGTATCTAGTTTTGACTTTTAAGGAGGGGAAAAGATAGGGTTCGGAAAATTATCATAAAAAATTGAAAGGCAAGAAAAAAAGAGATCACAGAAATTTTGTGGAGAATTTAATACATAAAATCTCATGAAGATTTTTTTGTTTTCTAAGCAAGTCTGACAAAAATCGCAGCTCCTTTTGTGGATTTGAATTGCTTTATATACAATTTTAAAACTATAAACATGTAATTACAGAAGCCTTGAATTTGATGTTGTTGCCTCTGTGTCCAACACACTCATTACTCAGAGTACCAGTATGTTTTTTAATCTTTAATCAGATGAACTAGCTGATTTACACACATAACTAACCCTCACAATGCATGCATAATCAACCTCACAAAGAACAGATTAGTCTTGTTGCTGATTAGAATCATATCACTGATTGCTCCGCTTACCGGGAGAGTATCTGAGGTTATGTTTGTCCTATATTTTGTTTCCTGCTTTGCATGGAGCCGCCAGACTTCAGACAACATGTGCATTTCAATTACAGTCAAACAGTGGTTTTCAACTTCTGACACTCTCGGAGGGAATAAAGACAAAGTCTAAGCATGCCGTGGGATCCGGCTGTTCTTGGCTTGTTGAGAGAAGAGGGAAATCTTGAATAATTAACCTTCACTTGAAAAAGTCAGCCACCACGTTCTCCTTCTTGGCTCTATATTTGACCATGATAAGCACTGTTTCTGTTCCAACTCGGTGTGTGGTTGATGTATAAGGTTATAAGGTTAAACCAAGTAGAATAATATGCAGTAGAAGAAGCAATGCACTATGTTTAAAAATGTATTTTTAATTCTTAATTATGGGCCTACATTTCAACATGATAACCAATAATCGTCACATTTTTTAATGTAATTTGAATAGTAACTCGACATATTTTACACATTAGTCTTTGCAGGTCTTGTGGAGGTCTACTGCATTTTTTGAGAAAAGTAGTATAGAGCATTTTGTGGCTGCAGAGGAAGCTGCATGTAATCTGATGTAATATGTATAATATATATTTATATATATATAAATAATTTTATGCAAAAAGTGGAACACTTTTCAAAACCTGGTGCCTACATTACCCACAATGCAACTTATCCACTGAGTAAGACCAGAGGCAATTACGCGAAGCTTCCTCTGGAGCCACAAAATGCTATATTCTCATCGAATACTAACGATTTGGGATTGAAGGTCAGGTCAGACACCATCCCAAAGTGTCAATATTAGATGAGTTGGGAATGAGACTGAAAGATTTCTCTTACAAAATTGTACCTCACCTCCAAGCGTGAATGAAAACCTATTTTGTGCTGGAAAAATACAAAAAACTTTCTCCAGTGTTTGGTTTGTCTGTTCTAGGCTTCAGTAGAAATGTGGCGGTGCAACATGGCAGACTCCATGAAAGAGAGCCTGCTCCCTCTTTATATAAAAAGTCTTATTTTAAAGTAATGAAAACACATGTCTTAGTTTTCCTACATCCCACTAAATCCTACACAATGGACCTTTAACAACCTAAAAGTAGTAGGATTGGTTCAGTTTTTAAGGGTGTAAACCAAGAAGTTTGCCACAAGGTACATATTTAATAATTCATAACGGGATCTAGTAATTGCTGAAATTCCATAAATAAAGCAGCGCATAAAAGGTGTGAGAAAAAAAAAGTGAAAAGGGGATGCTTATTATTTATAGCAGGAAAGTGAAAAATGAATGTGGCAGATGCAAAGACCCAACAAAAGTGGATTTATCCAGAGACCCCCTGGTGTTGTGAGCATAAGATTAATGTGCCATGTCTGCATTCATTCTCTAATTATGTGGAGATATTTTGAATATTTTATATCATTCCAGCCATTAGGTGTCAGTAGAGAAACCTTGGAAAAAGACCAAACCGAAGCCAGAATCCAGTAGCAGCTCATACTCTGTTTTCAGCCTGCAGTTTGCACTCACAGTTCAGCAGCTGACACTGTCACCTCCCTCACTGAAGTTTTGATATAGCCAGCCTTTGTCTACAGGCATCTCCGGAGAGAGCCGCGCAGAGCTCCTGCCTCTTTCACTCTGCTCCACACTCAGAGGAAATTGCAAGGGCGACTAGATGATGGAATTGTTCCAAATGCATCATAAATATTTTATCCCTCAATGGTAAATTCATCTTCTTCTTTTTTTCAATACAGAGGGGTTGGGATCATCAGTCAGCGCTATTGTCTGTCTCCCATGAAACATTTCTTAAAAAAAAATATTGGGGAATACCTCCTGAGAGAGTTTATAAATGTACTGGCTTCGGGTGGCCCAATTAAAACCTCGCCAAAGCCCCCCAAAGCCATCGTCCTCAGAACAAAGCCTCGAAACTGTGATGCAATGGAGATGTAAAACCTGCAGTTGTGAAGAACGTGGAGCAGGAAGTTCAGGAAGTTCACACCTTACAGCACCTCTCCAGAGCGCCTAATGAGGGTGATCAAAACATCACGACCAATCCTGAATTAATAATACCGCCCTGTAAGGATTCTTCCAGCCTGGTGTGACTAAGCCCGCTGGTTTTCCTGCTCCAAGGACAAGCTTTAGAATGAAAAATCACTGCCCTCCATACTGGAAAAGGATGACACTGGGTCAGAGACAAGGGCAGGGAGAATCACCGCTCACCCTGACCAGGCAGACAACCATCTGCTGCAAAATCCTTTAAGAGATGGTCCGATCATCCCCAGGCTCTTCCTTAGAGCTGTCACACGACTCCCATCAGCAGTCCTAACACTCTCTCTCTCTCTCCCTCTCTCTCTCTCTCTCTCTCTCTCTCACACACACACACACATACACACATACTCCTCTGTTCGGCTGGGTGTGAAACCTGCTACTATTACTATTTATTGCCACTCATTTTGTCATGTTTGTGTTATCATAATGTCACTCTAAACCTTTCTTATTATTACTAAAGTTTTTCTTAATAGTATGTATTTCCCTTGTCTCATTCAACTTTGTACCAATTGACTCTCCCTGAAATGTCCTTGTAGGGACCTTAGGGACAGCGAGACATCGCTACAGCTGAGTAAAGTCCTCTTTTTTGCTTCAAATGAACGTGTTTCTTATCTGGTAGTCATGGCATCTAGCAAGGCACAGACAATGACTTTCATACCACTTTTACAAACACTCTGAGCATTATTTGCTGTGTATATTACTGTTTATTATGTAAACCGCACCCCTACATTTACTTTATAGCTCATAATTAATGGACCATAATAATACAGACTAACAAAGACAACTCTAGTTATTATTACGTAATTATATGATATTCTGGTGTACACTATTCATGTTACTGTTACAGTGCTGCACTATTATTTCAAGATCTTATTTTGCTTCATGTCTTATTCTTGTTTTATACCTATTGAAAGGTGCAGCCAGTCAGTGTTTGACGACTTGGGAATAAGTATCGATTGCTGCACTTTTAATTATTTAATCTCTTTAAGATGGTCTTTTTATCTATACTTAGTATGTCCTTGTGCCGCTCAGATTTACCCTTTTGGTGATCAATAAACGATTATCTTGTCTTATCTTGGCTTATCCCATCTCATCTTATCTATGTGTTGAGATACATATGTGGAAAGTAAGGCTGGAGCGCAGAGAAAATTAGTTTTGCCTCAAAGACCAAACCAAACCAGTCTCGTGCTGCGGTTCTCCCCCAACGTCAAAACATGCACATTATGTTGATTCGGCAGTCAGTGACCTTGACCAAGGCACTGGCTAAGATCTGGAGTTGGTCTCCAGGCGTGTGCACTTCTCCCTCGGGGTGGGTTAAATGCACGGTACCAGTTTCACCACATTGTAAACTGTATGATATATTACATAAATAAAGATTCTCCCTCTAACATAATTCGCAGGTACCCATGTGTTCAGTTTGTCCATCCATGACCAAATAATCCATATGAAAAGTGACCTCATCATTCAGCCCAGTATCACATCATAGCGGCCATCATTTTATGCTAACACAGTTTAAAGTCTGTTCGTGTTCTGTTGTTAGCATTTCATTCTCAAGCTCTAGTGTCCTAAAAAACACAATATCAGAAGATGTAAAGGATTAAAAGGACATCCGGTAGGGTATTATGTGAATTTAATGAAAATGGTGCTCAGCAGCCAACTGTTTACATGCATTACTTTGATTCATTAATGATATTAATTCATTACTTATATTTCATTAGCTAGTGACTTTTCTACGTTGCTATATAAATATCCAAACAATGGTGCATAGTTTTCAACAAACACATATTGTGATGTCTCTGTCCTTATAAATACTCCTTAACTCAGAGCTCTTCATACTGTATGAATACAAATAACGTACTGGGAAATGGCTCTTCTGATCTACATCAACCCGTTGATACCCGCTCCTCTCCACAACACACACACAGGCACACATGCAGAGCACACACGCATGCAGGTCTGTTTCTGGGTCGCTTGCCTTCCTCTGCAGAGCTTCCTGCAGAGTTTCTGGTTCAGACAGAGGTGCTCCCTTTGAGTCCAAATTCAAATGCTGGTGTACATGAAAAAGCCCTGACAGCAGTCAAATGAAGTACAATAAACAGTGAAAATAAACTTTTTTCAAAGTAGAAGCAAAAAAATATGATCTCGAAAGTATTTTAGCACCAGGCTCGACTTGTTTTTTATTAAAAGTGAATCGTTAACATAAAATGTTTCCCTGCTTAACAGTGAAGAGGCACAAAGTCACAAAATATGTGGTTTTATTAGAGCAGAGCTTACCCATTCACTTTGTGTAGATGCACCAAATATATGCTAAATCAGGTGTGCCAGTCTGCATGTGATAAACCACGTATAAATAAATCATACAGAACTTCATCAGAATTGTCGGCACATTTCTGTGTGCGATATTTCTTCAAAGCATGAGCATGGGTCATATCCCAGGCAGATGGTTGGGGGTCCAGATTATGCAGCTTGGACTGCCATCTCTGCATAGCCACATAATGTCACACACACCAAGAGAAGGCTTTAGTGAGGCTGCCTTTTCCAAAGCCTTTGTGCTGCCAGGGGAGAAAGTAGAAAGCAGAGGCAGAATCTGAAAAAAAAAAAAAAAATGAAGGTACTCAGCTTTTTATCCCTCCCCTTGCATCCTACAGAGAAAATGAGAATCAGTTGATGTGGAAGACAATAAAATGTACATCACATCGCACCCAGAGGAACATTTATTGGCTTCTTCCCACTGCCAGGGGTGATGGCAGATCAACTGGTAGTGGTTAGTTTGAAAGAGAGAGACAGAGAAGGAGGGAGATAGAAGGATTAGGGCTCGATTCTGGTCCCTTATCATTCCGTTCAGTCTGCTGGCTCAGCAGCAGTAAGCAAATTGAAACTAACAGGATCTGCTGTAGCTACTACCTCCTCACAGTAATATGCGAGCCAAGTCGGGCCTCACTGTCATTAGAGGATTACGCTTTATGTCCTCCGCATCTGCCAAAAGAATCCTGATGTACTTAAAGGAATAACCCCACTCCATCCCACCCAGCGAAAACAGAAATCACATTAAACATTTGTTAATATGAGGATGTCTCCCCTGGAAGAAGCCAAGACTCTCGATTATGATATTCCTCAGGAGTTTCCTACAAGGACAATGTTTTTTGTTTTCAACTTTACACAATACCCAGAAAATGCTCCCTTGGTAGGATGAACAGATGAGAATGTGAGTTTACCAATGTTTTAATGACTTCAACCAATCAAAACTGGTTTTGATAATACTTTATCATTTAATTCGACATTCATTGACTGAGGGCATCACTGCAGGTCAGTGTAATTCACCCTTCCGTACATACAGCCATCATTTGCCCTTGGCTGTTTTGTGTGTCGTGCCTTTTTAATTTACTGCAAGAGTTAACAGAATCCAGGACACTTACTTACTTCACCTACTTCACCTTGACTGTATAATTCAGACCAAAATAGATCCCAAAACGTACTACAATACACCATAATGAAAGGAAGTTAAACTCATTTCGAATTCCAAACATACATTACACAGGGTTTATTCACTTCAATAGCAGGATAAGCCCCCTGAGATGAAACAGCTCATTAGAGGCATAAAAACACGTTGAAAAACTTAATCGACCTAGGCTTCAGCATGACTTTCTCTGAGTCATACCCACATCTTTAGTGAGTACTCTATAAGGAAGCCTCTGTGATCCACACAGGTAAGCTGGATTAATCTCAAAAATTCTCATTTCATTTTACAAATTGAAAAGCGTTCAACAAGATTTAAAAAGCTCATGCATTTTTACAGGGAGCATGAAACTGAATATTTGATTTTTCTAGCTTAAAAAAGCAGCAAAAGAAAGCAAAAGCGTTATTCAAGCCATCACTACATGGATGGCATATATGACTTTGAATAGTCCTGTCTATACAGACATCACTGTGAAAAATGACCCACATTGTGTGTCCTTCTATAAAGATCAGATGTTTAAAATGGTTTTATAATTGATCATTTTAAAAGATCAATGGCCAAAATCACAAACTGAGAATTTGAAAGATGTTACTTGGACTGATGGACGTACAGAGCATTAGCAGCTAAATCTGCAGCTCCCCTTCATGGGGCTTTAGTGAGTCTCAGCTCATTGTTTAGCAGTCCAGTCCACAATCTCACTGTTCTGACTCACTCTCACCTCTCTCATAGTGTCGTTTTTGACTGCAGCAGGAAGCTGTTTTTAAGATCTAAAAAACTAAATATTGTACACTACCTGCTCACGATACAGCACTTAGAAGCTAAAGTGTCACATATCTCCACCAATAGTTTGTTGAAACCAACAGAGCTAAAGAGAGATGCTGTACTTTTAAACAGCAGGTGGTCGGAAACATCACTCCAACTAAATGTTTATTTATGTAACAGGCAGGATGTGTAAATAATAGGTTTAACTAAGTAGTAGTTGAAAGAATATCTGATATGAAATAGGGATAATGTCCTTTTCACAAGCATTACTATCCATTGAGTAAACTGGGTCAATGCCCATAGGTCTACTTGTCATCAGGACTGAAGTTTAACAAAACAACAGAGTTGTCTTGATAGAAAAGAACAGAATAGAACGCCTTTATTGTCATTGCACAGTGTACAACAGTGAACGAAAATTCAGTGCAACTCCTCAGTGCTCATACGAATAAAAACACCAGTGCACGTCAAATAACAGACAATTTGCAAAGTATATAACTCAGTCAGTAGGTCAAAGTACGATGTATGAAATCAAGTGTAAGAACAGTAATAAATACGTACTCACTCGTCTTGACTAAGAATACAAACTCAGCAGCATATTATTGTAGTTACCCAAATATTGATGTGATGATTGATGTCTGGGAGTGCAGTCATGATGTAGCTGTTCTTATTCCCACCAACTTCTGGTTCATCGACCACGTCCACTCCGAGTACAGCTGTGAATACAGATAATTTGGGTTGGTTGAACAGATACAGATATAGATAATGGTACTCGCTCATCCCTTGTCAATAAGCATTCACCATTGTGGACAAAAAAACCCCAACTAAATCTCAGCAGAACAAATTTTCTCTGTGACTTGTTTACCTCTGATCAACCCAGTGCTGGTGATTTAGTTTTTTTTTCAGTGATGTTGGTGATGTGAGCAAAGAGGCTTTTCAAATCAGCATCCCCCTAATGTCCACAATCAATCAGTGCATTTATCTGAGAGCATAACATTTACATTTATCGTGTGCCAAACAGGTTAATTGCAGCACCTGACCTGCTTGTATGACGGAAAGGGTAATTTTATCTCCCCAGTCAGATGTCACATGCATTTTCAAAGATGACAATGACTTGTCCCCGTGCCCTGACGAATTCATAACATGCCCCATTTTCCCACGTCATTTACAATCCAAAAATAAATCTACATACAGACAGTCCCTTAAATCCTCTGCTTTTTCCAGTGGCCTCGGTTTGATTTGAGGTATCGGTTTAAAGCAATAAAGATTCCATTTGCATTTTAAGGCATGTAGTACAGTTAGTGTTTCTGCACTAAATTCAGCCAGTGATTTTATTTTTGCAGCAGATTGGGGTTGAAAGTTCAATTTTTAATCCTATTAGATCTCAAGGCACCATGTGACAACACAGAATTTAAATGGACTGCCTCAAATGTGTGGGTTGACATCAAAAGCAAAACATGAAACTGCCTCAGCAGCTCAACACTCACTGTGGGAACCTCCTTGGTTCAGCACACATTACCTTGTGGAGTTCCTCAAAGTTCAATCTTATGCCCTAGTCCTGTTTGAAAATTGTTTACATATGACACACAATGAAGCCTGCCTTAGCATGGCCTTTAAATCTGGCTTTTTTGTTGAAAGTGTGTCACAAAGATATTAAATATTTAAATTTTAACACATAAAACACAGGTTCTAGGAGTCCTGAAAAAAATCACACCACTGGATGTCAAAAGGCATCTAATTTATCACTTGAATAAACCCACTGCTGATTATGCTAACTTTTTAAAACCAACGCCACACGATTTTAACTCTCTAGTTTAGCATCAAGTCACACATCTCTCACATTACCACCGTGCTTTGAATGCAGCACCTCGGACCAACTAAATGGTGAAAGAAGAGTAAATCACAGCATTCCTATTCAGGCATCTCCTCACGGATTATCCGTTTGGAATTGATTTTTAAATTTGACTAATTACCTTTAAAGCATGCAGTTAAATCCAGTCCTGGGGCACAAAGTAAACATTTTAAATCTGCAAGCCTCTCTTTGTCCTCAGCAACTGCCCCACAAGCTGAGTTAAGAATCAAGATGAGAGTGGGGTTTTTTTTTGGCTTCGGAAAATTATCAGATGCATTATTTTCTTTCAGACTTTTGAGTTTTTTTGTTTTAACAAACACAAGAACCTGTTGAGTTACAAACTGGCTAAGGGCTTCAATATCCCTGCAACACAATACATAGAGGCCTTTGACATAACATCAAGACTTGTATTTTTTCAAATTCTGTTGATAATTTTAGTTCATATTTGAATGTTTTAAACTAATACTAAAGATTCTTACATATTGCAGGGTTAGGGTTAGGGTTAGTATTTTCATTTTCTGTTTCTTCACATTTCAACTCGAACCTTGACATTAAGAAGCAAATATAGTACATTTATCTCCACTACATTCAATTGATATCTCACTTGGTAGATATCAGAATATTACAATATGTGAATAAACTAGCTAATTATGATGTGTTACTGTTGTTTAAGATACAACTTTATAGCAGCAAAAGTCACATTTCAATCAAATTTACTTCCACTCTTACAGTGATGGACACATTCTTGCAACAATATATATAATCCACTTCAAGTGTATTTTGATGCTTGCTCGTTTGTAATTTTAAGGTTTAATGCAGGACATATACTGGTAACATGATATTGTCTCACAATGTCCCCCTACTTCTATAATATTATTAATAGCGTTATCAGTAGTAGTAGTGGCAGGTGCAGTCTTACTCCATTGTATGCCTAAAGGATTTTATGAACTATTAGAATAGCACTGTATATTCAATGATGAATTCTATTCTCATTATCTGAAAAGGCAGATTTTCTGAAAAAGATGGTGGGCGATAATCTTTTTTTCCAGTCACAATCATCCCCGCACACAAAGGAGCGGTGTGAGGACTGTGAAACATATGCACAATTCACCGGCACCTGCTGTAGAATTCGAGTAATGGAGAGGGAACACGAAGCAAAAACCAGTGAACCAGATAGCACATGAATAAAGCAGAAGGGAGACGGATGGAGCAGGGGCTCGAGTCCTCCCTCCCCTCTCATTTCCTTTGGAGCCGGTTGGGAGGCATCCTTGGCTTTAATCAGGCTCACCTAAGCATACCTCAGCGCTGCCATGGCACAATGATGGATGGCCTGGAGAAATACCTGTAATGGCAAGCTCTGTGCTATGCTTTGTGTTTGGCAAAGCAGGTGCTTTCTCTCAAAAAGAAATGGTAGTGAACCAAGAAACTGAGAGAGACAACTAAGGCATATACTTTCCAACATTTCCCCCCTTTTAATTATTTCTCTTCCCCGCACCGTCTTATTTGTATCTGGGGGAGATAACTTTGAGGCTCGAACTTGATGCTTGGAAGTACGGACACAGCTGAGAAGTGCAGGTTCTCAGGGCATGTCTGACATTTTCTGTGATATACCACACGGCAGTAACGTGTATATCATTCCTTTTTGCCTCTGGACTGACATCATGTAGGGCTGATAGAAAGATGTCTTTTTGCCTGGTCCTGAACAATACATTTTGTTCTCTGAGAAGTGCCAAAGGCTCAGTTTAATCTAGTCACACATTCTTTTTCATGCTATTGCCTTCCAGGTCTGAGGCTACCGCTGCACACAGAGCTGCACTTGTAATTGTAATAAATAATGTATGATTAATATGGCTGATTAAACAGTCTGGGAATCCTCTCCCTGTGGGCAACACTACTTCTAGCAGAATAACAAAGATTACCTCAGAGCTTTCCGCTCTTGTCACACCATTGTCTGATAAGAAGTTAGACAGCCGCTCCAGATCAAAGAACACCTTTATGCTACGTAGTTTTGCAAGTCAAGTTTCAGTCACTTTAAAAGTCTTGGTGTGGAGTTTGGTGACTCTGAACAGGAGGTTTTCAGGTCGACTGTGTGTGGCAGGTATTGCACATTGCAAATTACAGCACACCCAAGCGCCTGGTTTGTGCATGGTCAGTGGCCCAATGCTTCCATGTTTTACGCAGCAGTATGCTGCTTTTCCCCAACTGTACATCATGAGTCTGACGATGTTGCTGGTGAGTGATACTGACTTGACGGGATGCTATTTTAATTTGTACAATCCTTTTTTATAAGATTTGAAAAACTGCCGTTGGTTTTTGGGCTAAAACTGCTTGCAACAAAAAAGTAGTGTGCCCCATATCTGCTGCCTCTTATCCACTTTAGCAGTACTTATCACCATTTCTAGTTCAGAAACGCTACTAGAAATCCTTTTTATTCTCTCAATGTTATACCATCACCTGTTGAAAATTGCATTTAGTTTCCTGCGTACCACAGCTCCATGCCTCCTATCTGCCCTTGAGTCTCACCTTCTCATGTACCCTCTACTTCAGTCTTCTCCTGGAGCCGGTTACACATCATCATTACTTGCGGAGATAGAAAATTCTGGCCTCCATTTCTCATTTAGAGTTTTTCTTTTTTTTTTTCTCTATAGGACTTGTGGAGTGCACTGGGCTTAAGACCATGACATTCTCCCTTCAATATCACACACAAAGTATAACAAATTACATTTCCTGCCTGTTCTATGTGACGAAGACAACGCTAAAACTTTTCTGGCTATAAATTCTCTTTAACTGTCAAGTTTCAGCGGACTCGAGACAAGGTCGGAATCTTTGTCCACGAATAAGCCCCTGATGTATGAAGACAAAATGCTATTATAAACTCAACTGCTTTAGAGGAACAAGCTCTGTCCCTGCACTTTTGCTAATATACCTGATGGGACCACTACCACAAGCGGTCAAGCGAGAGTGAGACTGGCGCGTTTCTAATTTAACTGCCAATGTCTTTGACAGACACTGACCTTTCAGTGGACAGAGGTCCTTAAACACTATTACAGGGTTTTGGAGGAAATAGAAGTCATTTAGTCTAATGTCTGGCTCAGGCACTCACAGAATCCAATAAAGCGGAAGGTTACAGGCTGTCCATTGAAGTCTACAACAGAGCACTTGCTAAGTGCTGTTATCTTGTTGGGACCCCTGAAAGCTCAAACTGATCCGACAGCCCAACACAAGAGAGCAGCAGCTCGATTTACTGCCTTGAAGTCAAGTTCAGAAAGAAGCTAATTTGTTACAGAGCTGTTATTGTTTTTATCGTCAAAGTAATCAGGTTTTAAAGCTAAAACCAAGTGCTAAGTGAGGACGGTTTATGCTATGAACCCAAACAAATCATGTTCAATCTATGCTCAGTTTTTGAGAAACTAGCTTAAAGATTTAATATGTTGGAATTCTGTATTAAAATGTCTGGAAACTCCACGGTCTGTATCCCAAATGTTTACAACAATGATCAAACCCAGAGAAATCCACTAGTTTACTTAAGGTAACATTGTGTTTCATTAAGTCACCATCACTACTCTTGGGATTGGGGGGTCAATGAATAAGACTAAATTTAAGGTGAATAAAACGTCTGTGAACATTTGATTTCCATCAGCAGGGGTGGTTGTTCAATGTTGTTTGTCCACCACCAGCAAAACAAGTTTGACTGCCGGATCAACCAGCCAGATTACTTTACTGCATTAGTCGTGAGCTAATGTTAGCTAGCAACAGCCAAACTAGTAGGCAAACAGCTCTCTCTCTCTCGCTGCTACCTATTCATCTGTGAGGATAACACACATTCTTTACCACTACTTTCATATATAGCATGATTCAACTTAAACAGAGATCAACAGACAGTACAAAAAACAGACTGAAATGCTTTGACTGCTTTGTATGGGTTGTATTAGCTGCTGCTTACCATATTGAGTGCTGAATGTTTGCACCGCGCTTCTGACTTTCCTCGGTTTAATATTTTTGAGAAGGTGAAAAGCACAGGAACATCAGGGCGGCAAATGAATTATTTGTAGCGCTGCTCAGCTGGGATCACTCTCATCCATGGACAAGTTGAGGTTTGCAGTAAAGATTTCCTCCTCAGTAAGCCATGGAGGGTAGTGACCACAGAAATACCACCAGTTTTATGAGGCACATTGTCCTCTGCTGCCTTTCTGCCTCCGCCTTTCATCTTTGTCCTTCCTTTTCCATACGATTAGACACGTCTGTGTACTATAGTCTAAATGAAGGACGTTGGCCAATCAAAGTTAAATAACTTACAAATCGGCCTCATCATAGTCCACCAGATACCCAGCTATAGCATCTTCCTGAGAGCATAAATCTTTTGGTTGCTGCTACTTCTCTAGCATTAATGCATGCAAAATCAACAACTACTTAAAACCTGACACATATACCAAATAAAAACAGTGTTTGCATTTCAACAACTGTTTGGTCAAACAACAAATCATCCACGTGTTTGTATATGCAAACGAGAGTATCATTTTTCATGTCAGGCTACAATCCGCTCAGCAATAAAAAAAAAAAGATTTATACATGTAAATTGCTAATTGTTACATAAAGCCCCTTTAACCATAATGTATGCATAACTAATCGGATATAAGATTTTATATAGATGTTTTGCTGCTGACTGTAGTCTGTAGCTTACTCTCCCAACAGGTCAGGATCTGCATCAAAATCCATCATATCCATTTGTATAGACTCTTAATACTCTGATAGATGCTTTCAGACCATTGGTACCTTCTCTGAATGCCCATTATCTCAGCTGCACTTTGTAAAACTGCAGGTTTCTAACCCTATTTGTCACTATTAAGCTGCTGACAAAAAGGCTACCCACTATGAAAACACATTTTAATCGGCCAGATCTGGATTTTTATTTCGATTTGCATCAGATTGCATCACTCATAGATGCCAGCCACCTACATACGCCTGATTGTTAAATATTGAGAAAATGTTTTTGGATCCGTCCCTTCTTCCAGATCTGCAACAAAAGTTAATGGGGTCTATTCAGGACCGATCCACCATCCAAGTTTCGTGGAACTCAATTCAGTAGTTTTTGTTTAATCCTGCTGACA
Organism: Sparus aurata; assembly: GCF_900880675.1. Classification (NCBI taxonomy): domain Eukaryota; kingdom Metazoa; phylum Chordata; class Actinopteri; order Spariformes; family Sparidae; genus Sparus; species Sparus aurata. The sequence continues at coordinate 24,021,425 of NC_044191.1, forward strand.
ATCTAACCAGCCAACCTACAACATGGACATGGGTGAAAACATAACCTTCCTAATAGGCTTACTTACATATGCATATGCTGGTATGACTCATCATCTTCGTATCTAATGTGTGCTATTGAAATCTATGATTGGATATTCCTTCACAGCAAATTGATGCTGCAGTAGAATCGTTTGCCACAGACTAGTTGACCAGGAGTTGGCTGGACTCCAAACAAAACACATTGAAGTAGAATATGTGTATGCTGTCTACCAATAAAAGAGAGTGTAGGAGGCATTGTGGGATTCATCTCAATTTTAAGACAGAGGGAGTGTGTGAATAAATAGATGCAAAAATCGTGCAGACATGTTGGCATTTCGTAACAATACAAAATGACAAGTGAACCAGACAGTGAAAATGAAGAATGGCTGTGACGGTATTTCGCTTATAGCAGCGGCATGTGGTAAACCTTTCCATACATTAAATTATTCATTGTCTGGTTTGTTTGCAGGGACCTGAAAGCACCTCTGCACATGCTCTGGGCAGGACTCCAGTTGATAACAGGGATGACACATATTGACAGTCACTTGCACTATGGACAAAATATGTTTCCAACCCTAATAACCTGCAAGTGTTTGGACAGCATCCAAGATAGCCACACAAATGTGGTGAAAATGTGCAAATGCAATGACAATTGGGCCAACCTGTCACCTTTTTCCATTTGCAGCCCCTCAGAATTTCAAGATGTGTCTGTGATTTTTTTCAACAACAAATCCAGCAGTCAAAATAATATATATTTATATATATATATATATAAAAAACAGCACCAACAACAGTAAGCTGTCTCCAAAGAAGGTCAGCAAACAAGGTTAATGGCCTGGCTTGCTTTATCACTTTGGAGGATGATTACTTTTCTTGGTAATTTGCTGTTTATATGAATAGAAAAGCCTATAAATAGTGCAGCCTTGCAGAGTGACAATGTGATTATGGCTTTGGCAACTCAAGATAAGCAAATCGTGTTGCTCTAAGTAAAAGCTTTCCTGGGATTCACTTTCCTTGACCTAGACATTCCCGTCACTCCCACTCATCCACACACTTATTTCCCCCTTAGGATGGTTTAAAGAGACATTTACTTCTGGAGACAGCAGGTTCTCCACTGTCCACAAGTACCCCGACTCTTAAGGGTTTTTTTTCTTAAACTACCTACTTTTATCCCCTCGGAGTACAAGACTAGCACCAGGGAAGTAAAAATCAGAAATGGAATGAAACAGCTGAGGCTGTTAGGTGAGGAGTGTGTTTAATATCACTTTCACACCGGACAAAACCCCCTCTAACACCCGCTAACATCCGGCTTTTGTCTTCAGCAGGGAAAGGTAAAATCGCTTTCATTTCTGGGTCAAACAACTGCAGTTGTCCACGGGTATTTATTTATTACGACTCCGGCTCCAAACCGCTTTTATGGGAACACCATCACACCTGGCTGAAGACGCTAAATTTTGGCAATTTTTTGGCGCAATGCTATGTCACGCAGTGGCAGACTCAGGATGTTTGAGGGGCGGCAGCAAAACAAAAATGAAAAGGGCACCAAATTCATGCAGGGGAGCACCAGTGCACAGAAAGTCTTGATATATTTACAGAGGGCACTTCACCATCTGAATGGAAAGGGCACCCTAGAGGGTACTTTATAACTTTTTGTCCACTGGAAGGGCACCCAGGCCCTTTTTCACATTTTCTCCACTGAAAGGGCACCCAAGAGGGCACTTAATCATGTTTTATCTATCAGGGGCTTCCAAGACGGCACTTTTGCTGCATTTTCAGAATATGGGGGGACCGCGGTGGGTAACTGCTGTAAAATTGTCATTCACCTCCAAGCTGCTCTTTACTGTGACATATTTACATGTGCTTTTGTAGCACACCAAGCTAAAAATAAAGACAAAAAAAAAAGATTGTAGTTTTGAGTTGTCAATATCTACAGCTAATGGATGCATTGTAATGAAATCTGGCAGACACATTCATATCCACCCTCAGGAGAAACTCATCTGACTTCATCAGAAGTGGCAAAAATGTATATTCAAATATATAAAATCAATTTGTCCCTTTTTTTCCCCCAAGCAAATGGGATGTCTGCATACCTGATGACATTCCCTTCAGTCGTATCTGCACTCCATGCTTAGTCCTACCAAATGTTAGCATCCTAACGTGCTAAACTAAGATGCGATGCGTAGCCTCACAGAGCTGCTAGCATGACTGAAGGTTCCAGTCTTGTTAAATAAGTCCGCTGTTATTTAACTTATGGCAGCTAATATGACACAAAAAGCAGATCTTGTTTTATGGACTCTCGGATAATCCACCATACAGGATTTAAATTAATGTAATCATGCAGTTATGATAACTGCTTTCCTCCGGTCTGCCTTTTAACTCGTCATGCGTGAAGTTGCAATGTATGTGAAAAACACCCATTATAGTTGCTTCTGAGCAACAGTTTAAAAGGCTGCTTCCTGTGAATAAGATGATTGGCTTTATACCGACTTGTTTATGACAGGCTGCGGAGCCACAATAGTTTGATTTGACTCAATCACCCTTATGTAATGCAGTCCCCAGTGAAGCATGCAATGTTTCTCCTTTCATAACAGCAATACACGCCCGCTTCTAAAGTGAAAATCCTCTGTGACTCGGGGATAAATTCGGGGTTCGATGTGGTTATCTAACAAATGCGAGATAAAAAAAAAAAATGCTGCATATATCACACATTGGAACTGCTACTTTGAGATTGGTCACATCAGTGTAGTGCCTCTTGCCATAGGCTTTGACAACACTGATCATATTTCCTAATTGTAGATATCGAGTTCTGTGAAGGGGTTTGTCTTTTTGTGGGTTTGTCCATTATCTGTAGCTGCTTTTTCTGTGCAGGGTTGCATGGGCAGCGGAGTCTATCTGAGCTCAGTACTGACAAGAGACATGAAAGAGGCTGACCACGGCACAGGCTTTACAATCAACCCGGCACCTCAGGCGAGAAACACATAAAAAGAAATCTGCTCAAACAGCAATGTGGATCCATTCATTCAGCAAAAATGATGCCTAATTGGCTGAATGATGATATTTGCACCCTTTTGTCGCTGAATGTTTCTTCGCCACTATATTTTCAGAAAAAACTACTTCAAGTTAGAGGTCATTGACAACATTTTTATGTAGACAAATACAATTTCTTTTTCAGATAATACATCTACAGAGCTTGTAGAAAGGTGCAGAATACAAGACAACAGAAGGTTGTTCGTAAAATAGTTGCAGGGTTTTTTTTCGCCACTTTCTAAATCGGTTCTAAAGACGTGAGATGAAAAAAAAAATCAAATACTTGAACTGTCTACAAAGTTCAACAGCTAGTTGTGTTTAAGTGAAGTGGTGCCACGAATTCAAAACCTTGACAGTGAGACAGAAAAAAAGGGAAAACACTGCTTTTAGTTGTCGACTGTTGGTAGGAAATACATTTCTGTGTGAATAGCTCTTGCAGCGAGAGCATCTACCTGATGAGAGCAGAGCGATCCGTCTGTCGCCCTGTTGGTTTTGCATCTGCGACTATCTGCCTATCACGGCACCTAAATGACACCCACAGATGGCAACTGCATTCCAGAGCTGTTTAATGCGTTGTTTTTATGAGCTTGTCTATAGGCCTCCCACCTCATCAGAGCAGTTTTCTCATGACAATATGAAAGTCTGCCAACTACACCATACACGCTTTTTCCTTTGCTGAGCCTATTCGGTTGTACAGTGAAGACGTTTGAGGTCCTTGGATGTTTGAACTCGTAGTAACGCGAAAAAACGAGTCTCTTTACATTCATTCGTCGATATTAGTAGGAGCGTGCCTTCTGACGTTTGCCTTTAAGCAAGGAATTATTGACTTCATCTTAGTGGCATTTAAATCAACTTTATTTTCACTCCACCACTCCACAAACTCCTGTCTGTGGAAAAAAAGGACTCGTCATTATTCTGAAGTCCCTCCATCAGTTTTTTTCTGCCTGCAAATTTAATGATGTGGTCCCTATCATATTTTGCAATGCAGCCATGAGTGAAATGTGAATATAGAAGTGAAGTAAGGATAGACCTCTTGGGTGCACCTGCGTTCGTTACCACTGCAGATGAAGGGAAATTATCTGTTCTCCCTGCCTGTTCTCTCCCAGACGAAAAAAGACTGAAACTCAGCCTCACAAAGTGTCCGCTGTCTATATATTTTGTACGTACATGCCGGATAAAGATAGTGGTTAATTAGAACGATGTTGTATATGTGTGACCTTTCATATAGGGGGGAGAAATGCTCGGGAGGGCTTAGGTTTTGGCATTTAGAGAGGTGAAAGTGAAATGTAACCTGCCTAGCATGTATACACCCCGCAATGAAAAATAAAAAGTGTCAACAGATCTTGTTGAAGTCCAGTCTCTCAACCTCAGAGTAAACTATATTTACCAACCTAACATCTCTTTTCATTGCTTTCACAGTTGTTGAACATGCCACAGAACTGTCTAAATAATTGGATTAGGTTTGACTTGTATCAGCTTGAAAAACAAGACAGGGATAAGATTAGTCTTCGTGTTTAATAATGCTGATAGAATTCCTCGTGCTTTTAAATCATTTCCACCGCGTGACTCCGGCACCTTGTCTGTCTGTCTCTCTTACTGTCAGGCACAGTGCACAGCCTGGCTGCTTTGTCATCAGAAAGTAAACTTTTAATGTCTCCCTGTTGTACATATTAATTCAAACTGTCTCTTTAGCAGGTGTTCAAATCCTTGCTCGCTGTAGGAAATGTGCACGCTGCGATCATCCTATATAATATTCAGTGGTTGGAAAGAAGTTATGATGTAAACAACCATGGTACATTTGGGAATAGCTATGTTTCTGAAGGACAACAACAATGTTGGCACATTTCTGAACAGGATGGCGAGTTGATGATAACAACGTGCAAGTTCAAAATTATAATCTCAAAGATTTTGATTATAAAGAATGGTTGTTAAGTCAGCCAGGAAGGGTTAGGCAGAGGATTCGCTCTTCAATTCAGAGAGAGAGACTTACTGTGTCTTCTGGCTTCTGCTAGTGTTGGGAGTAAAAGGCTTCTATGGTCGAATACAGAGAAAGGATCGATAAGTACAGAAGATGAGACTTCAAAAAACAAAATAAAACAAAAACCAGACAAAAAAAAAAGGTCTGATTGGATCTCTAGGCTGTAACCTAGCAAAACCGCACCTGCAATTAATTCTTATCATCACTGTTGCCGCCAGAGAGAAAGAAACGTCGTTCCCAACCTATGAGTCAGAACCCCAACCTTGAGGGCTTTCACAATAAATCTTGCGCGCTGGTTTATTGTAACCATGACCACAACCGTTCTCTGTCCATAACCAAGCAGTTATTATTGTAACCTTGGCGACAAAGGTCCACTAACCTTTATAGACTTGCAATTTCAAACTAAACCTCGATCTTTGCCTGATGTGTTTGTGCCAAGAGCACTTCAGGAGGTACACTCTCTGGAGGCACCTTCTCATTTAATTTGGTTGAATACTGGATATTTTGACATTTTTCAGCGTCTTCAGCTCTAAAATGTATTCCAATGAGGCACTGTAAGAGCTGCTCATAAGTCACAGGCATATGCACATCGGTGTGAAGATGTCATGCCCGTCTCTTTTACATGCTACTTTTTCAAAAGCTCAAAATTGTTGGAAACCTGTGGCTTACAGTAAGTGTACTCCAAAGAGAGGAGCTCAGAGTGTTCGCAGGAGCGTGATGATGGGTTTGATGTCTTGAAGCACAGTGTCTGACAAAACCTGTGAAAAATCTCACACGACTTCTCTCACCTGCAGCTTACAGTGTCATGTGACGGGTTGCATCATCTCGATAATGAGCGTGGTTTGTCTTCATTTTTATCTGTGCCACCCACTTAACTTCCTTTTTTTTTTTTTGCTTCTGGCTGCCTTCCAACATCATTTACACTTGCTCATCCTAACCAGATGTCACACCCTCAGCACACGCCTCTGCCACACAACACACCCTGAACATCACTGAGAGCCCTTTACAGGTGAACAAGGAGATCAAGACCTGCACGGGTTGATTATGCAGAATGAACCAAGTCTTTATATAGCTATTTTAATGCCAAAAAGAGCTCCAGGGTGCCGCTGAAGCAAATGTCGCTGCTGGCTTGGCGCTGGCACATTTACCACCATTCTCAGCTTGCGACTGTGTTTGTATGAGCTCCCCGATTTCCGGATGGCAGCACATTCCTGGCTGTCAAAAAACTTAGAGGGAAATTTGCTTCACAAAGCACCGTACATTCCCAGTGTACCGACTACATACCATCTTTTACATAGAGGAACCTACAGAAACAAGCTGTTTCTGAGCTGACCAGACTCGACCCAGTGATTGACCCAACTTGCCGAGCTCCCTGTCCCTCACCTCCCAAAGCAATATTCTGAGCCTCTAATTGGGAGGACTGTGGGCTTATAGCAAAGTATGAGCCAATCAGGATGTCTGCCTCTCCACAGGAGTGGAACTGCATGCTGCCTGTGGAGCTTGTTAAGGCATAGTTACTTGTAGCATCATGGGAGCAGCAGCACACAAACACACACAGACACACAGTGCAGTCACTTACATCCCCACCTGTCTGCGCACCATTAGGGGCGCGGAGCAGAAGGTTTTATGTGGCACATTTGAGGAAAGTACATAACATCATAGTGAAACATTCTACAGTAATCACATTACTGTCCCATCCTTCCAAATGAATGGCATTCGGCCAAGTCAAAGCAACATAAAACCCCAGTTCCAACAGAATGCAGTCATTTGCAAACAAACTGTGTTTAGTGATGACAGCCCGTGCAGTAATATTCTTTATACAATCATGTGAATCCGGTCCCATCATTGAACAAACGAGCCTTGCAAAGATTGCTCCTTTCACACCCATTCATGATATCACCTGTCGCCATTCAGGTGTTTTCCAAGCAGTCAAAAACTTTCCCCGTCTTTTGTCGCCTCTTCCTAATTTAACACATCAAATATATTGACTTTGTTTTTAGTTGCCTATATGTGAAAAAGTATTAGAAAATTATCACCACCGATTGGCACAATTGCGGCATCAGATGCTAGTTCAAATTGGAATGATGTTATTTCACCATCAGTACACGTTAGTAATACACATGATTAAATATGGTTCACTATAAAGTAGATACACAAGCAAGACGCTGCAGCAATGCTAATGACTCTATATCGTGCTCAACAATGTTTTGAGCTGAACGCTAATTTCAGTGAGCTAACACGCTCATTATGATGATTCTAGCATGTTGGTATTTAGCAGGTACAATACTTACCATGTTCACCATCTTAGTTTAGTGTCCTGTGTCGGCATGCAAGCATTTGCAATGAGTACATGACACAAAGAACAGCTGAAGTTGATGTCAGTGTTATTAATTATGCAGCTATTTGATCATCAACCAAAGTACTGGACTGTTTTATTTTGCAGGTCATTTCCTCATGTTGTCATGTTTTATCTTCCACTTCCTGTTTTTGTCTTCTTTTCCAGCCCTTTTTCCTGCTCGTCTGGGTTCCATTAGTTAATTAGTCTGTGTTTTCCATTAGTTTGTCTGTCTCCCAGTCTTCGCGTGTCCTTTGTGTTCCTGCTTTGTTTCCTATGGCTCTCTGGTTTGTATTACTCTGTAGTTTTTCTTGTATTTTCCTTTTCCTGCCTCTTTGTTGTCTGTGTGTTGTCACTTGCATTTGGATTTTGGATTCTGGGCTTTGTTATTGAATCTTGTTTTTTTTTTTTTTTTAACCATGTGTAACAACCAGCACCACCAGTTATGATACTGAGCACAAATATGTAACAACCAATGAGCATTAGATGTCTTGTTTTGTTTAGTAAGAGGAGACTGAATAAGTTCACTATGGGCCAGAATATCTGAAGCTACAGGTCGCTCGGGAGGAATGGATTACAAACAGCAATGGTGAAACAAGACACACATGGACTCAGCAGTTATGTTTGAAGATAAGTACCAAATATTTATTATCTCCTTTCTCTCTTTCTTTCAAGTGTGTACTTTAAGTGCAACAAGAACATTGAAAAAATGACTTCAGATTCCCAAAACAAAACAATAATCACTTTTGTGACTTGCACTTGTTTTCTTTCTTCCAGATCTAACCAGGAATCCACCTGTTGAGTAAGTATATCTATTTGCTCCCTGGTATTTGAATGTTTGTTTGTGTATTATGGTGTTATTTAGGCACCACTCATTAATTTAGCACTATTTTGTGTTACGACTATTTTGTAGCCTATTTTAGAGTGCCACTAGAAAACCAACAGGTGATTCTTTTGACCCCTATTTAACACATAACTCAATTCAAACTTTAGTATCAACCGGTTCACTTAATGGAACTCAAACCCAACTTCAAAACACATGGGATGTTCAGAATGCATACAGTATTGCTCTCACTGCACTAACCTGAATTCTGTTGGAGGAAGAATGTAAATATGAAGATTACTCAAAAGCTACAATAACCTTTATGGCCCGAAATAGCCCAGAACAAATCACATAGTAAATTTAGGAACAGACATTACGATTAGATGTGCAATGCACTCAACTCGACTTAATCTCAACAATCGCCAAATCAATGCAGAGAGAGAATACCTAACAATCAGGTGCAAACATTTAAAAGAAAAACAATAATGATAACATGTGACGGATCACTTGTGTTTCAGTAAGTTCATCTTAGATTGTAGGATCCAATGGCTTGTAGAATCCAATGACTGTAGCATGGGGCAATTGAACACGATTGTCCTACCAATGCGTTGAGAATCCTTACGGCTGGACGTGGGGCAATTGAACACGATTGTCCTACCACTGTTAGTCTGACGTTTCAAACATATCTCATCCTCTTTAGATCCAGTTCTTGGGTTAGCTCGCCACTCCAGGACCAACTGTACTCCTCTCCAACAGAAGCAGCCGGCTGAAGAATCCAGGGATCTCGTCTCACACAAATGATCAACACAGGAAAACAAAAGACCTGGCCTTGTACCCACAAAGCCAGGGGAAAATAAATCAATAAGTGATTCAAATGCATTTTTTTTCTTGATCTGAATCATTATGGCATTGCCATTTTACATTAAATGATATAATGCCTTGTATCTCTTAACTGAAATACCCTTGTTGCATTTAATCAAATACAATTTGGCATTCTTCTTCTTCTCCAAAAAAACAAAACAAAACAACAACAACCATGTAATCTCTATGGTCATTCTACACAACACACTGCATAGGCTTAGCTTTGTATAATTTTAGCCTGAAATAGCAACAGGCACCTCCAATCCCAGTACAGGCCAAGGGACATGCTAACACCAACTCAGTCAAGGATTAGTTATCTATATACACATTCTTTGGCATCACAATTGGGCACTAGGAAGTTAAGCTGCTAATCGACATTACTGTTGCAGCCAACAACGCTAGCATGATTAATGCTAATGACGCTAATATAGCTAGCGCGGTAGTCGCGACGCTAATGCTAATGCTGCTAAGCTAGCGGGAGAGCCGCGACGCTAATTTATCGCTTCTTTCTTTACAAACACAAACCGAAGTCACACACCAGCATCTTAGACAACTCACCAAGAATTTTCCTTTGGCTAATGGCAGCAGAATTGTAACCACCACAGGTCTTTTGGATGAGAGCAATGATTCAGTTATCTGGCTTTTACTAGTAAGTAGCTGATGCCTTAACTGTCCAAACACACGTCCCGTTTCTTTAGCTGCTCCGGTAGGAGGAAAAAGATTTCTTAGATGCACTGGCAAGTTCAAGTGTTTGACAGACGTGGATAACGTCCATAAAGTCAAAGTCAAATCTCAAACTATATTATCACATGACCAATATATATATTGTTGTTTTATAATTTCTGTTCATAGTGTTATCAATAGCCACAGGTTATATTGTTTATCCATCAGTAAACCCCACCTTCTCATATTGGTCATTTATTTGACTTTAATTGGGTTTTAGTAACCAGGGGTTACACATGCCTGCATCTGCCTCACATTTGGGTCCTTTTTGTTATCAACCGTAACAACATCCAATAGTTGTTGAGGTGTTTCAGTCCCAAAGTGGTGATCCAATCTAGCACAGCGTGGCTGTAAAAGTCATCACAAACCATACAAAAATGAAATTAAAACACCTCAATGGAAAATTAAACAAAAAAAATTGGGGTGTACAAGCATTTTGAAATCTTGTAGTGCGAGTGAAGCCTGAGTGGCTATGAGCTTAAAATATGAGTCCAACATGAGTGACAGACACCCCGTGGAAAGATCACAGCACAGGTCACATCAGACCTCACTGTCCAAAAGAAGGCAGTGAATGATGAGAGCCAGAAAAAAACACATCTGTCACATCAAGTTTAGTCTTTAGGGGTGTCTGTTTTATGGCTCCAAACACATTCCAAAAGAATTAATACATGGATGTCTGGATAAACAATCATTTCACAGGATTTGAATATAGTGTGAGGCACACGGAACATTCAGTGCTTCAAAATATTAATAAAACTCTATTAATATATGCCGTGATCACTGTTTCCTACAAAGTCTGAAGAGGGTCATTAACGCAAACTTCACAAACTGTGTGAGACACACACCGATCACTAATGAACTACAACCTCAGCAGGTGCGAAGTTTGTTAACAAAGTTTGCAAAAAAAGTAATTCAGTTTTTTTAATCACATAATTTAAATTGATTTTCATAATTTCATAACGCTCAGCAGCTGGCACAACTCTACATGTGGTGTGCTGATAGGTCTGACTATTTAGCATAATGCATAAGCCCCTGGAGGCAACAGGGAGGCCAGATGTGTCTCATGATATGAAATCACTGCCAAAGACCACGGGAAAATGCTTTCAGCTCTCCTGCAATTACAAAGAAGGGGGGACTTTTTTTGGAAAGCTACAGTGTAACAGGAACAGGCTTTTGAAAATGGAAATGAAAGCAGTGGGGTAAACTACGTAAACTTCTCTACGCCACCACGTTTCGACCACATCTCCTCATCTTTGTACACATCCAAAAATTAAGAAAAACTCAAATTTACCTGTTATTGCCATGGCTGTATTTTATTTTAGATTTAATGTTTTTTTTGTTTTTTTCCAAAACCAAGAGAAAATGTGTTATTGTGAGATTTAAAATGAAAATTAAAAAAAAAAAAGTCACTTGTTTGATAGTCAAGCTGAAATCCTCCAGAGAATTGAAGATTTTGGAAAGATTTGGGGATTAGGAGAATCTTTTAACCAAAGCGCGAATTACACAGATGCTGGCTGAACAAAAAATTCCAAACAAAAAGACTTTGGACACATTTACTGGCGTGCTGCCTGTGTTGGCTCTAAAGTGCAACTCTGAGGTTACAGTACAGTAACAAAGCATTTAATTTACATACTGTATATACTCTACTACATAACAGCACAGTCACAGTGAAGAGTTACAATTTTGGTTTGAATGCCATCCAAAATAAACAGATGAAGGAAATATCTGGTTCGTTAGCTGATTAAACTCTACCACTTTCACCAACTAGTTGTTGGAGTTTACTGCCTGATGCAGCTGTGAACGACAGAGTTCACATCGCGGCGCTCTACATTGAGATGTAAAAAATGAGTTTCTGTTGTTTAAACCTCATTCTGGGGCAAAGTCACCAAACTGTGTTTTTCAAAAGTGTAGTTTTTTACTGGATTTGACCAGTGGTTCTATACAAACAGTGTTTATGTTCTAATGACCATTCAAAGTGAAGGGAAGTTCTCTCCCACTTAATTTACATAGAGCCCGGTCTTGGTTAGAATGAATTAACTGCCAGGAGAAGTTGCTAAGATGGCAAGACTTGAGAGTAGTGAGACTGAACCAAAATGGTAAATCTGTTAGTTAAACAGTTTAGCAATGAGCTGAAACTCACTAATAATCTCCATCAATCCGAGTGGAGCTGCAGAGTCAGGTGATTCTTCATCACCACCACTGTCACATCATCATTTAATACATTATGTTTAGATATGAATAATAGTTATTTGAAGGAAAAGAATAGATTTTTCCAGCACTGCAAGTCATTCAAGTTGGTACTTTTTCGCGACACGTGCGATTTCATGCAAACATAACTCCTGATGCGGTAAAAAAAAATATTTTTACAAAGGCCTTCACTGCATCTTTGTCGTTATTAGTTAGTTGCATGAAACTGTGGCAAACTTTAGAGCACACTTAAAGATTAGGCTTCTCAACACTCGCAGCAGATTGTTGACATTGAGGAGCGATAATTAAAGCCCCCACGCCTCTGATCAGCAGCAGTCATATCAAAGAGTAAACCACAAGGACAAGAGCCCTTAATTTTGCAGTCGCAGCACCGTCGCATCTTTAACAGCGAGCATCATTAGCACTCTACAAAACCCCAGGCTTTTCACTGTATCAAAAGCCAGTCATAATTTTGCCCTGTATGATAGATGTCTGTGTGGGCAACACACTGTCTATACCCACGACAGACCTTATTAAATCTCCAAGCTCCAACATTCAGCCGATCCCTCTCTACACAGCATCTGAAATCTAGCATGACCTTTCGGGTCCCATCAGGCTGCCAGGCTGTCTGCTTGATGTGTTTGGGTCCAGTGTGTGCTGACAGGAATCCAGAGGAGGAGCAGAGCGTAGCCAAGTCAGAGATGTGAAGCTACTTATTCAGATCTGCCCTGCTTTGACATCCCCCCCACTCTCTGTACCTCTCTATTTAGGACTCGTGTGACATTGAATGATCAGTATGTAAAAGATTCAGACTAGTCAGAAACATACCGTTCTCAAAGAACTCATGATCGCTCTTTATACAATGATCTATGAGTTGACAGCAATAATCCTGGAATAACACTTTCATTTTTATCTCAGGGTAGCAGGAACAAAGTGCTCATGGGTCATGGAAGTATGATAATTAGCATTCAGCCTGCACAAATGTCAAAAGACTACATAATTAAACTCCTGCTTTCTTTTCATGTGTGAACGTAACGGATGAGCGCGCAGACTCTCATGTGTGTTGAATTTATCTCATTTTGATTTTGAGTTCTCGAGGCTGATAGCTCACGGGCTAGTTCCAAATCCTGTGTACCAGCCTTATAATGGATTAAGATGGGAAACATCTGCAGAAGTAAGTCTTCAAAGGCATTTGTATTCTATAGTTCTGTGCAAAATCCTCTCCTCACATAGTGTGATTTCCGGAGTAATGTGATGATGTTTCAGATAACTGTATCCTGGTCGTATACGTGGAGTCTGTCTGCTTTCATTTCTAATAAACAAAAACCACAGGCTATTTGAATTATTAATATCAGAACCAAAGATGTAATGTGGTTAACAATTTCAGCTGAATAAAAATGGCAGTGTAATAAAGCCTTTTCCTTCTGTGTCGCGCAGTGGTGTAATTTCAACAGAACAAACTTATTTATATTTTGGTGCCCCCTTATCTTTTTACAAAAATCTGATGTTTGTGTTTTATTCATTTTTATCTGCATATACTCAGCCATGCTGTCAGCTATGTGAGGCTGCTTCTCTTGTGCTGATGTTAGCGTGCCATTATGCTTACAGTGACAATACTAACATGCTGATGTAAATCAGATATGATGTTTACAATGTTTACATGGATTTGAACTCACACCACAATGCCTCCCTAATCCTAACCAAACTGCGACCAGGCAACAAAGATCATGCACACAGACACTGGTGCGCTGCGACAGTCACGTTCACAGTCACGTGAATTCATCCTTTGGGGACCATCAATATTTAAGAGAATTTCATAGCATTTCATCCAACAGTTGTTAAGATATTTCAGTTTAGACTTTAGAATTTAGAAATACGTCACTATTGCAAGTAAATCATTCAATTTCATACAGCAGCAACATGAAGTCCTGCAAGAAAACAGAAAGGATAGGATCTGGCCTTGGAATTTCTCGATATCGAGTTGCTGCACACTGTTCGCCAGTGCGTGATCAGACCTGCATGTAGAGGCTGTACAGCGCTGCCATCTGAGATAACTAGACAGGACAGTGTATGACATCACACACCTCTCAAATCAAAATCAGACTCATTGTGCATCAGCCCCATTGAGGTTTATATCTTCCGCCTGCCGCTAACTGCCGTATGCACTGCTGGGCTTGTTCCCCAACACAGTATTTAACCTGCAGCCCTGACTTCAGCAGCAGAGATAAAACTCGAGAGTCTCCACTTTCCCTTCAGTCTCTGTGCTGTTTGCTGTTAAAGCTGCTCTGCCTCCTCCTCCTAACTGATAAAGCTGCTGCTGCAGCCGCTGTAATAACTTCATTGCTGGGTTTTTTTTCTCTTCTCTTTTCCAAACTTCTAATCTCCCTCATGGACATTCACTAATCTCTCATTTATATTTAAATCACAACTTCATGCAGAATGTCTGGCTCATGAGGCAAATGAGGCTTGTTACTGTTTCAAGCTCAATTTAAGTGAGTGATAGCATGATGAAGTGCAGGGAAAGCCAGAACTTTTGCCCCCTGATGGTTTTGTGGGAACACAGTCGTAATGAAATATGAGAAATAAAACCACTACGTTTGTTTATTTCCTGAAATTAAATCGGCCTGTCCAAGATGTAATTGATTGTTTATTGGCTTAACATAAGCTAACCTAGCGTGGCATCATTATGGACCCGTGCCTGCTCACTGGAGTACATCTGGTCGTATAAAATGGCCCCATATTTCCTGGTTGCCGTGGCGCAGAATAAACACTGGAGCTGTGACTCTCACCGGATGGATGCCAAAACCATTACAGGAGGACCATCACGTTTAATGGTGGGCAGCAGACATTGTAGGTTAAATGCATCCTTTGGCCTTCTTCGAATTCAAAGCGTTGCAGATGAAAAGAGGCTGAAAGATGACTCATTTGTTCTTCATCCGGCCCTCAGCGCCTCCGCTCCTTATAACACATTATGTACCTCTGCGCGTTGACCTTGTATACAAGCGGTGCACCAACTTTTCTGTTACAGGCTGTGGGTTGCTTATGATGTGCAGTTTTGTTGACACCGGGATGGAAATTCAATTTAACACGGAGAGCGCAGACAGTTTGCCCCTGCTACAGTGTTCCCTGCTGCAGCATTCAATAGTTCTCAAGCCATCTGACAGATGCACCTGCAATCTGAGGTGCATCTGTTGTTCCTCTTTGTAACTCTGCTGTCTTTTTGTTGCTTTTAATACTCACATTCTCTAACGACCTGTGCCACTAGTTAGACCACTAATTAGCACGCAAATGAATATGGCTTCTCTGTGTGGCTGCTTTTTTATTCTTTGCTTTTGGCTCATTTGAATAAAAAAGTCACGGCATTTTGGCATTTTGGCATTTTGTCCTCTCGTAATTAAATAAGATCTTGATTATCAGTTAAGCTTCTGTGTCTATTTCTGTCTTTTCATTGCACGCACATCAGTTTTCCACCTTTTTTCTGCAGGGTTAGTATTGAAAAACAGCGTCTACGAACTGCTAACACTGAAAGCTCACACACCTTTAAGCCTTCATGATAATTCATTTGCAGCATATGCAGCTGCTGAACAGGAGCTCGTAAGTTAGTTCAGTGGATGAGTACAAAGCATTCAGAAGAGAAAAAAAAACCTCTCCGTATAGGTTAATCATTTAAACCTGTAACACTTTATGTGTTATTTACTTGCTATAGTTCCATGATAACAGGGTAAAAGGGTGAAGTAATGAGAGTTTGTATCGAAACAATTAAAGTTAATCTTCACTATGACATGATAATAATCTACAAAAAGTGTTCTGGCCATTACTAAACTCGATAGCTCAGGGACAGCAACAATTAGCTCTTAAATCTGGCTTTCTTGTTGGCTTTATTTAATTTACTTTTTAGCCATGTTATCTGCCATGACTGCACTAAAACATTTCTGATTCTCTTATCTTAAATGAATTATGATGAATTATTAAATGTTTTTTTCAATCTAGCTCTAGGGATGGCAACAAATTGTCTTTCGGTCAGTTTGTCCACTGATTTGATCCAGACTGAAATACAGTATGTCAACAAACACTGAATGGATTTCCATGAAATTTTGTGAGGACATGTTTCTGACAGGATGAATCCTTCTGGCTTTGGGAGTCCAACGACTTCTCCTCTTGCGCCAAAAAGCAAAATCGACATACAAGAACAATCGCAAAAATCAGTGGATGGATGCTAACATGCCATCATCATATCTGCCTTGCACGCATTGTTGCTGATGATGCATGATAGCATGGTGACATACATTAGCATTGAGAACAGCCTCCGAGCTGCTAGCATGGCCGTAGAGAAAAGTCAGGTAAAGCAAGGTGGGACAGGATCGAATGAACACCAGTGTGTATGGTAGCAAGAGCTAGATAAAATATAAAGTGGCAAAATTTGTGTTGTGATGTCGTGCTATTCATCATAATTCGGCACAGTGTCTCTGCACTCACGCTGCAGGATTTACCCAAAGGAAAAAAAACAGCCATGCAAATAAGCTGAGCTGAAATTGCTCTCATGCTGTAGGTTATGGTGTGTCAGAGTAATAATCCTGTTAGATATGTTAGCCAAGAATCCATGAATACAAAAAAGGTACTTGGTTTGATTTCATGTGTGGTCGAAGCACCGAGGTATCCACTGTTTGAAATTTCAATATCTAAGACCTTGTCATTTTTGGTCTAATTTGTCTCATTTAGTACAGTTGCAGGCCTTTCATTCTCGCCGAGGGGTGCACTCCACACTCGGAATATCGAGCCACTTATTACGCGAATTTCCATTACTTGTCTTGTTATTGAAGCGGCAGGGAAGTGACTGAGAAATGCCCTAAAATATATACAGTATACAGCTTTTATACAAAGTTTTTTTGTTGAGCAAACCAGTGTTTCACTTCTCATTTCAATTTATTTCTCCTTTCGGTATCAACTGCATCCTTTCAGAGCAGTGTTCCTTAAAGTGTATTAGTCTGTATCTCTTTTGTGCGCTTGTACTTTTTTCTCTTTTAAGACAGAGAGTAAGGAAGGAAAGTTATTGTGAGGTCTTTGAATACCCTCCAGTGACCTCATTCAATCTCATTTTCTGAGCTCAACAGAAACACGGCAAGTAAAGAATTGATGTATAATTAGGTGCAGCAGTGGCAGTCCTCTTAAAGATTAGGAATTAGTTGTTTTTTTCTCTCTTCTGTTTCGCTCTTCACATAAATGCTTTGCTTGCAAGTCTTTAATAGAAAAAAAAGATGTATATTCGACCATTCTGTGTAGGTGTTAGTGTTACTTTTTGTATCACCAGGAATCCTTTCCTCCGGTTTGTACAATTCTCAGTTTAATCAATCTACACTGATAAACATATTTTCTGTTGGTTTCATTTTGTAAAACATGCTTTCTTACAGAGAGCGAGATGAGAAGATAGATACCACCTTCCTATGTTTCTGCTGCAGCCGGGACATGGTTAGTTTAGCTTGCCATTAAACACCAAAAGCTGACTGACTGAAAGTTAACCTGACTCTGTCCATGGAACACCTAGAAACAAATTTAAAGCCTTTAACTCACACATAATATTTTGTTATCCACCATTTACATCTTTAAAAACAGCAATTAAATTGTATTATTTACTCAATTTTACCTCAATTTTCTTATCCAGTGCTCACTAAGGCGGTGTTGATCTAACCTAATGCTCAACACTAAAATTACAGTGTGGCTGTTCAAAGAACTGAAGCGTACGGTTTCTGTGTGAATTAACAAAAGGGTGAGTAAATGGGTGAAAGAAAAAAACTGAGATACATAACACAAAATGTAGCGCGTCTTATGCAAAAGCTTGGCGACATTGAGGAGGATGACAATGTTAGAGATTATGAGCAGCCTGCAGCTATAACAATATGCCAATGAAAATAAGCTTTAGGAAGCGAGCTGCTACGTAGCTCATTTGTGCTGAATTATTTAATCTCATCTACATCTCATCCATCAGGCCACAGTTGCTAGCATCTAGCTAGGGCTGCCTTTTCAACTGTTCATGAAACACGGACTGCTGCTGGCCCTCTGCTGCAATGGTAAGCCTATTCCAACAGTGCTCAAAGTTAACAATGCACTTTGTGACAATTTACAAACGCACCATAAGAACGCAAATTAGTTTAGTCCCACAAACTAGTTCCTTATGGCCTGTGATTATTTTTAGCCATGCTAGCAGCATGGTAGCATGTTGGTTTGTTGGTCTGTCCACTACTTTGCTCCTCACTGAAAGGTCTTGAAAACTGATCAACTGGATAATATTTTGTAAAGACATTTAAGATCTGGCTTTATCTCACTAGTACCACCGTAAATATCTCAATATCTACTGACTGGACTGTGTGTAGGCTGTATTATGAGCACGTACTTTGCTAATACAATTTTGCTCATTGACAACATCTCTACCCTTTTTCTATTAGGTTATTTCTTATTCCACCTTCTTAGTTAAGTTTTTGGACATTGTTACCTTCTCTGTTTGTCTGTTTGTTGGCTGGTTTGTCAGCAGGATTACACAAAAACTACAGAATGGATTTCCACAAAACTTGACTGGAGAATGTAGGAATTTTTTTCTTTAACATTCTTTCTTTCTCTGTGAATAAAGCACATAACTTGATGAAAAAAATCAGGCGTATTTAGATGGCTGGAATCTATGCCATACAAAAGTGGACTTCTTGGGCTTGGCGGAAGTATACACTCTACTGAGTCCCATTCTAGTTGTTAGATGTAATAAGCAACATGTTACCATCATACTGACTGATCATGCTCTTCCATGATCATCACCACATCCAGACAAAGTGTTATTATACCAACTGATCCCAGACCAAATACCTGCAAACCTAATGGCAACCCCATAGACCTCAGATGTACTTTCCTTTTAGTACTAATTATGAAATGTTGGCATGCCAACAGGTTATACTAAGATGGCAAACACCTCCCAAACATTATGATCATCATCAATATCGGCATGTTGATTTAAGCATTAAGCTTGAGAACAGCCTTACGGGGCTGCTCGCAGGGCTAGAGACTCTTAATCCTGTTTATTAGTATTATATTAGCTATGGTACCATATGCACACTCGCAAAAAAATATTAATTCCATCATCTTTTTTGTTTCAAATAATTTGATAAGACGATGATGATAGGGTGACAAATACTAACGAGTTGCTGATGGATCACACCTGATAAAGGCATAAAGCAGGGAGTTATAAAACTCTCTCTTCCCTTGTATAAGAGCGAGGCTGCATATCGACAGCATGCTCTGAAGCTGCCTTCTTACAGCTGCTCTGTAGGAGAATTATTCATCTCTTGCTCTATTCCTGGGAGGATGCTGTTGACAGCGTCTCATCTCACTGTCTGAGTACCACCGGCTTCCATTAGGGCAGGAATTGCAATGTGATGTCTTTGTGCAATGTTCACCAGTTGCGCTAAATTTAAAAGGCTCGGAAAAGCACACGTAACTCTGAGGCAAAGAAAGAAAACATTTATTGTTTATGAATGTGGTGTCACACAGGTCCTGTCAAGAAAAAGAACAGGGAGGTGAGGTCTTGGTTTGAGGTCTCTGAAATAATCCTGCCTCCCCCTCTTCTCTTTCAACAGGCAGCTGGACTTTGGAGTTGTTCCCGTCGAGGGAACAATCAGCACATTCGTGTAAAAGCGATTACATTGCGATTGCAAAAAGACAGTCTAACATTCCACATGACAACTAGGTTTTACATTTGTGATGCCCACTGTAGTTTATATCGTTATAAAAATTTACAGAATAACATTTTTGTGTCTCAGTGCAAAAGATATATTCCAAAAGAATTTCAGAAAAGCCGTGCCCTTGATAAATGTCCTCCCACGTCTACCCCCTGATCTGTGCCCCGACAGTAAAATAATTGGCCTGTTTACAAGACCACCAATAAATAACCAAGAGAAGCAGTTTTACAGTCACCGTCAGATAGCAGCAGTGTTTCAGCTTTGACTTTAAATACATATTCACAAACAACTGTGTGTCACTGTACACCCACAATTCATCAGAACAACTTTAACTATAGATAATAATAATTACAGTTGTATTGATTGTAATTACCATGACATTAACATCCAAAAAAAAAAGGAATCCAGTGTGTCACATCTGCATTAAAGTATTTACATTGCTTGTTCAAGTTCTGTGGCTTAATTTCCCGTGTGTGAATTTTTCCCAAGTAAAAGAAGGCAATGAAGTGTCTCTAAGGTAAAAGGTTGGGGGATGTGGTGGTTTATCAGCTGGTACAGATGCTGTTAATGGAGATAATGGCCGGGTCGACCAGACCCAGCTCCTCGTGCTCGTTAACGCACAGTTGATAGCCGCAGCCCCGCCTACGCTTCAGCGGGGTCACCTTCGAGTCGGGCTTGGCGCGGGGCGGCAGGAGGAAGCCCACGCTCCCTGCGATCAGCATGTGCCAGATGCTGTGGATGTAGAAGTAGTTCTCCTCTGTCTCCACGAAGGCGTAGAGGGCCACGGCAGACGTGGCGATCATGGTGCCCGGGAAGAGGAAGAACACCCAGCGCTTCCAGGTGGGCGGGTAGCAGCGCCGCCGTCGGATGGTGCGCACCGTCTGACAGGTAACAGACACATGAAACAATATTCTCAACTTTGCAATTAATACCTTTTTATAATGCAAACTGTGAACTGTTGATGAATGGTCCATTTGTTTCTTGGAAGCATCTTGGATGCACAATTTTGATAACGGGAAATGAAATGAGATTTAAGCCCAATAAGAATTTTTCTTCAGACTAGCTGAAACTAGCTCCTGTTGATCAACAGTTCCTCTGCGCTCATCTCCACAAAAGCATAATTCTAGCTTTAAATGCTGTCTTGGCTATGCCAATTGAAAATAAAATATGCCAATTCATGCCTGTGCAATTAGTCCCAAATTAAACAGTCCTTTAAAGGAGGAAAAAAAACTAATCAAGAAATAACAGTCAGATATCAAGTTTTTTCTATGAAATTATTAGCAAACCAAGGGACCCATAAAATACACCATTTCACAGTTTACTTCTTTCAGTTTTACTTCCTTAATTTAATGAAGACTTGTCATGTAGAAACAGGATATTGAAGTGGGAGATCACACAGGGAGCAGTCGTTCAAACACGCAGACCAATTGGATTTCAAAGCGGGAGCAGCAGGCTGTTTACTTTGATTCGGACGAACAGAGGGATGGGACTCGTTATAAATCTCCATCGATTTTATCGTCCAAATTTGTATTCACGTCTGCTGCTGCGGCATAAAGTCCATCATGACAATCATAATCAGCTGATAAATGTTTCAAATTGGTCATCAGTGATTGGCCAGTAACCGCTTTGGATATTTTTGTTATTTATGCTCATGTATCTTTTGACAGTAACTGTATATAATGTCTCTATTAGAGAATGTGCTCGCTCTGTAAGTGGCCCACAATTTTCTGAAAGTGTGGCGCGCTGAGACTTGGACTTTTCATTTCATTTCCATCTAAACACCATTTAGAGAGCGCTTCATTATAGTATTCAGACTCTGTTTTCATCGCTTCATAAACACTGATTGCTTGCATTATATTTTCCCCCAAAAAAACATTACCATAAAGAATCTCCACGTTGTCAGGGGAAATGTAAGCTGTTCATGAATGACAAAAATAATTACATGTATTCTTGCAGGAGAATGGCTGTGAGTTGAGTTATTACGCTGCACACATTTTAGGTTAAGGGCTAATAATCGATGTGAAACCAAGTGAAGAAAAACACGAATGTGTTTTTACTGTTCCCGTCCCTTTGGACTTGCACATTTCTTCTTGTTAAGACAAACAATTTCAGACCAGGGTGGTCTTTCTGTGCATTAGTCAGGGGCCTCATTTTGTGTGGAGACTCTGGGATATTTGGCATTGACAGATTTGAACTTCTCCCCTGTCTTCTCACAGCTCATGACACCCCGGCAAAGCAGCAGGCGCTCTGTGCCCTCCACTTGACTGATCTAATTCGGTAGTGTCTGGGAACATTCAGAATGCCAGGATTTGCAGAAACATGACAAGTTGAAATGAAAGAGCTCTTGTAGAAAATGTGCAGCGCTCAAACTCAGAGGTGCGGCGCCGAGGAGAGAATGCTGAAATGTAGACATACGCTATTGAGCAGGTGATAAATTATGGAGTGTCAAGTAATCAAATCAAGAGGCCCCAGCTTTTATGTTAAAAAACTGTGCATTACCATAAGATCTAAGTGACTTTATGTGGAAAAGTTGCTCTGCTGAGTTTACTGTTGTGTCTGGTTAGTATGTGGATCATCACCATCGGAAGATCAGAGATTATGTCTCTGCGTATCAGTCATTTTGACACAGAATCTGTGTTTACTTCCCTTCTGTAATCCTGTAAAAAATATATGTAGGAGTGTACACGCACATCCAAACCCAAAAATGGCAGCTGCTTAAAGAGAAAAACACGTAACAAAAAAACTTCTCACACACTGTGGGGCTCAAATATCCACTTTTATTTAATTATATGCACCAAAATAGTGACGTCTCAAGTTTCACTTAAGTTAAATAAGTGGATATTGGAGACCTGCGCTGTCCATGTTTTGTTTCATGCTTCCCTTCTGAAGGGGAGAGTCCGTAGAGCTAACTATAATTAACTGACGAATGTACCAATGTCTTAGAAGAACCGGCCAAATAGTGCGAGCCAGTGGGTTAATGTAAATCTCAGATTACACTCACATTTGAATGATACAGCAGTGCTGTGCACGGATTCTGAAGGACTGCTGTTAATCCCTTCCATGGTAACATATACTGTCTCTTAGCCTTGGTGCTAAAACTTGAGGGTTTACATAGTGGAATTAGATAGAGCTTCATCTTCCACAGTTTTAGTAGGATCCTACAGCTCACAGAAAGATAACTCTCACAGCTACGACTCCCACACTTTATTCAAAGCAAAGCTTTCTCCAAGGAAGCCACAAACCTTGTTTTCAAACTCTCATGTCAGAGGTTTGGTGTTAACGGCTTTTTTTCCCAAGAACCTTGCCTGAAAGACTATTATTTTTTATCTTCTCAGTTCAGGGAGCACATTATGACTCGGAGAAGAGTCAGTGAAAGTACAAGCTGACTTATAATGGAACTACAAGCCATGACTAATACCCACAGGCTGCAAAACTTTTAAAGCTCCTTCCATGCTAATGTAAAATAGCTTCATTGGTCAGAAAACCCTCAGTTTTTAGCCATGCACATGTTCCAGCCCCACGTTCCAGCACTAAGCTTGAATGATGGATTAAGTCCATTTACACTTAACTAGCATGAGGAACAATAGAGGGGCAGCGCTGACACGTTTCATCTGCATGTTTGAACAAGCTTGTCTATGAATGTCAAACACGCATTATATATTCAAATGAATTGTGTTTTTATCCTGTGAAAAAATAAAAATCCTGTTGACTAGTTGTTCACATATTGAGAAGTAACATTTCTTGAGGGGAAAAAAACAGAAATACTAGATTAAGAAGCAAAAATTATATCATTCATTTCCATTAACTGTGACACTGTGAATAGTAATTTCTAAATTCAGAGGCCATTGTTTTCAAATGTAAACTCATGTGGTGTAAACCCATTTTTCCCTGTACTGTAAAGCAATGGTCTACTGCAATAAATATAACAGTTGCCCTTACCCACGCCATGGCCATGATGCCCAGAGCAAACAGGCTGGGTCCCAGCAGGTTCCACAGACCGTGACGGTCTAGCTGCAGAGCCATGGACAGAGACATTGCCCCCAGCAGATACAGCACCTTTACAAAAAAAACACATGGATCAATACTAGCCCTCCATAAACACTGCTGACACTGTTACATCCACAGTTAATAAAAGAATGTTTGCGTGGTCAGAAAACAGCCTGTCGCTGCTGTAGGAGAGAAAAATACCATAAAAATTGTAATTTTCTCCCCACTCGTGTTGAAAAAAAGCTTTGCAGTTGCACTACAAATCATTTAGAGATGATTGACGGTGACTCAAACACCTGGAGACGAGTTTTCGTGACTGTTTGTGGAGATGTGTTTTAATTATTTCTGCAGCTGTGTCCTGTTATTGTGGATGTGAGAGTTCTACTTTTCCACACAGCACAGCTTGTGGACTCATGGAGGTCTAGAGGAAAGCTGTGCGGAAGCAAAAACAGGTTTTTAAGTTCCCACAAACAGGCAGGAAAAAATCAAAGATGCTGAAACTTAGTTTTGCAGGTGCAGGTCAGTTCAGTAAGGTTCAGACAAATAGTGAGGGAGTATAACATTTATATATTGATGGTTACGACTGGAGCATCTATATTTCTGTTATTGTCAAGCAATCCAATGAAAGCATGAACACCTTCAGTGAACTGATCCTACTGAATCGCATTGTCGGTGTAGTCAAAGTCTGATTATTCCTTAAAGCTTATCCTTTGTGCCTCACTTTTAATAAAATGAAACCCAGACTGTGGCACTGGGTGACATTTTCCTTCATTATCATAGTCATACACAGAAGTTTATTTTGATTTAATCCCAAATGCAGCACCCTGGTTCAGCAAACAGGCACTAGAGCACCAAATGTTCCACACCTGTTTCCCTTTATTGTTTTAAAATCTTACTTACTTCACTTCAACTTTATCTACCAAGAGGTTTTAATTCCTCTTTGTGAAGCACTTCGTAATTTTGTTCAGGAATAAAACTACATTAATATTATTATTAATATCCTGTAGCTAAAAATGGTGCACAACAAATGCACTAATCACTATTTTAAATGACAGTGCTCAGTTGTTTTAGAAGATTAGCCTTTTTTAAAAGTCCAACAATGTATACTTCAGATACCAAAATCCTGTCCCTTGCCTACTGACTCTACATTCATATGGATACATCTGTTTATAGAGATTAAAAGCGTTATTTTTTGCTCTTTTCAAGGGATTTGTTGACAACAGCAAAAATCAAAAATAATGTCAGACCTATCCCGTAACTGACAAAAATTGAGTTCTGCTGAGGTCAAAATTAGTATTTCAAAGTGCTCCCAGAACAAAACACCAACTGAACGTCCCCTCTATGAGCGAAAGCCGCATTAAATCAATGAATACAAAAACACTAACAATAGAGGCCCCGTGCTATAAATAATATCAGTTTAACTTTTTTTTTCTGTCAAGCTCACAATTTGACATAAAGCCACAGGATATAAAAGAGATAAAGTGAGAGAGGGGGAAATAAAATCAATACGCTGTGCTGCACATGCCTTGGGAGAAGTTAAGCCTGTGCAGGATGCCTGAGGTCTGCACTGTACTGACTGGCAGGGAACGTGAGGAGAAAATTGGGGGATTTTTGGAGCAGGGAAGGAATGACCCGTCTGCAGGAGAACAGGACTAATTGGCACAGAGAAAAGAAGAGGAGCAGCGTGGTGCAGCCCGAGGACTCTGTGCAGCAGCAGTCATCAGTCATGCCGCACCGCTGGATCATCCGGTAGCAACCAAACATACATGCATACATGTATTATATGCAGGCGTGAAAGAATTGATTCATGCGTGGAGCCAGGGGTTTCTCCATAATGATTCTTTATCTGTCATTGTGACGGACGAGCTCGTAGGAATCCGTGTTGGACGTCTATTTTTATCTCCGTGCTAATCAATGTACAGTAATATGGATTCACACTGTATTTGTCTGCCTGTGTGGATTACAACATGCCACAATATACTGTCTTACAAGAACATGTTTACAGACAACAAAATAAATGTTTTACCATGAACATTCTTTCGTGCCCCTTGTGAACAGTAAGTGGTGGAGAGCTTCTAAGCACACGAGTGCTTTCAACAAATCTCACGGTCGCTCACTAAATTCAAGACCTTGGCGCTTCAACACGCTGAAATTAATAATGTATTAATGTTGAAACGCTGTGTTTCTGCGTTATTACATGTGCTTTCACAACTCCCCGTTTTCAAGGTTTTCACCAGTCTGCCGATCTACATCTATTATCCGCTTTCTTTACGGTTGCTCCACACAACATAAAATAATGTTTCATGCAACATCAAGTTCAGAGCTGTTCAGAGTTTCTACCTGCACCGCTGATTCTTTGTGCACCTGCTGATTTGTTGAACCCCTTGTCTAACTATTAGACATAATTGCATGCATCTAATCTGCATAAACATTAAGTGTAATTTGAATAACAATGCTGGAGGAGACGAGCTCTCTGAATGATTGAATGACAGAATTTTGAAAATGTTAATTAGCGCCATAGCATAGAGGAAAATTCTGGCTTTTTCTTGCAACTTGCTGTGGCAGTCGTTCCCATCAGTAAGTGTAATACTTCATACTCGCCAAGTTAATTGGGAAAAGCTGTGAAAGAGGTCTAACGGGCCAAGAAACACAATCAGTCAGACTGTCGGTTTTAAATACCTGTTTGAAAGTGAAAACTCAATTTTATTATTGAACAAGATACCTGTTTATACATTCATCACAGGATTACAGCCCATCTTCCCGGTTCAACCGAACGTTTTAGTAGTTAAGATCATCTGACTAAAAATGTTCTGATCACTTGAACACTACTGTATCATGTGATGTTGTGCACAGATGTCAGTGGTTGCTTTGGTGAGAATAGGGTTATCAAAAGTGGTCAGTAAACAAGGGTCAAAACTTCCAAGATCCAAGATGTAATGAAACGTAATAATCCTTCAGAATGATTTATGTGATTCAATGCAATAATCTTCTGCGAGATTCAAGGAGACTTGCTGTTTCTAGTGCATGTGCATGTAAAAAATCTTGAAAGTAAAACATGTTTGCGTGTCACTCTGTCGACACATTAGCGAGGTTTTTTTGACCTCTGAAGGTCCAAAAGTCATACGCACACTATCAGGTCCTTCCGAGTCCTTCACCCTCTGCTGCTGCTGCTGTGGTCACGGACATAAACAAACAAACAAACAAACACACACAAACAAACGAGCAAACACACACACACAAACACACACACACACACTCGTACACTGTCTCACTCTTGTACACACACATACACACACACAGAGCTCCACTTGCCAGTCCTGACATGTGCGATTTGATTAGTGAGTGCGTACTGCAGCGCTCAGCAAAAATGAAAACTCTAGAGGACAGCAGATGTTCGTGTGCTCTCCCTCCCTCCCACTACTCCGCCCCCTCTCCCCCTCCCCCGTCTCTCTGTCTCATTTATCGACACGGACACACACACACACACACACACACACACACACGTGCACACTTTCCTGGAGACTGCTCCATCTTGGTATGCAGCCAGGGAGTGACCCAGGGAGAAGGTGCACCTGTTAGTGTTTACTGTGATCCGCCGCAATATGTCAACAACCGGAGGATTTAGCGCCGCGCGTCAACGATTCTCACACATTGATCTTTTCATTTAGAACTAAAAATTGAGGCATATGCGGCACTCATTTATGGCTCTCCTTCACAGCTCTGCGGCTCCGCTCCCCGGTCCTCGAATCCCTCAGTGCTTCGGAGGGGCTTATCTCAAGTTGCCCACCACTAACACGTGGCTCTCGGCTTAGGTGCCTCCAGGCTGCAACACATGGCAGCAGACATGTGTTATGGTCTGAGGATGTCTGGTTCCAGACGTCTAAATCACTGCCCAAGTCTAAGAGCTCGTCAAGCAAATCAAAGAGGTCTGGAGTTGCTCTTGCGAATTGCTGCTTCATCGTTAGGAGAGACACAAACGAGCCAATCGGCAGGTGGCATATTACAACACTGAATTCCCATCAGCTAATACTAAAAACACTTTACCTTTTCCATGTAAAGTATGCTTTTATCAGTCTGTGCGGTTAATGTTTAACATGCGTCCATATTTTCTTGTGTGTCGCGGGTGCATCGATTCCCTATAGAGAGTTAATAGAGAGCACAAACCAGCATTGTCAGAATTTGAGTGCACTCATTATTAAGCTGTTTCAGATGGTGCGTTTAAGTGGGGTCATGTACGGCAACCTACCAAAAAAAAAAGTTGATTTTAACAACCTACTGACATGCTAACAACTCTGCAAGTGGCTCACGGCTCCTACACTTTATCGTGACTTAATCCACCTGGAATGCCGAGCAGATAATGTAGTGTCCTCGAACTTCCCACATGGAAAATACAAGCTCACAGTTTTATTTAAGTGGAAACAAAATAGCAGTTTGAATATCAGGACAAACGGTGCCTACACTCTCCACTCTCTGACAGTCCTCGACTCTCCTTTAAAGATAAATATAGGTAGAATTACAGGAGGCGCCTACCTGTTTGATTATAGACTTTAGCCGGGCCATAGCAATGACAGTGACCCACACTGACATGAGCGAACCGAGGAAGTCGCAGAACTGTAGGACGTCATACTCCATGATGCAAAAGACCACGATACCCGGCTGGTCACATGCATGGTAGAACTGTCAGAAGAAGGGGGAAAGGTAGTGGTTAGACAGACGAGCAGAAAAACATCCTGCAAAGCTGCATTAGAGAAAAACAAAATGTACTCTGATAATAGATGGGTGCATCGTTGTTTGATGAGCTGAATATGGTCCGTCTGTATTTTCAGTGGTAAGTCTTGGTTGGTCTCTGGTTTGCTGTGAATTTGACCCAAAATTGTCTGTCTATTTTTGCCATCATTATTAAAGCCGATTACTTTTGAAAAGGTTCTGTTTTGGTCTTGTTCATGGTCCGACTTAAGGTGCAGTATGTAAGAAATTGCCACCTGTCGAATTCACACTCCGAACTAATGGGAAGCAGCAAATCACCAGAGTAACCGCTAACTGCTGCTAACTGCTGCTAACTGTAGCTGCCATCACTTGGAAACTCAGTTAACAGCTCGGTTGTATTCACTGTGAGTAGGGAGCACCAGGGGAGTGTTGGTGTTGTTTACTCTTGAGGTACAAACTAGCAAGGAGCGAGCTGGTTAGCGTGCTAACTTCAGTTGATAAGCCTCTTTGACATTACGTAAACAATGTTTCTTCACATTCTGTTGATAATTTGGTTGAATTTTTGAATGTTGTTATTTAAAAGTCTTACATATTGCACCTTTAACGCAGGATTTTAAAACTTTAAAAAAAGTTTTCGTGTCTATTTCACCATTAGAAGGGTATGAAGAGTAGAAACACTCTGTTCCCGGTTCAAAGCAATCCACCAGGAATGTGTGTTTGCATGTGTTTGATTGGCCAACGCAGCGCCCTGCTGACTGATGTTGTGTGGCCCCATGCCTGCGTTGGCTCCCCCGCTGTGCTGATGGACTGCCCACATTCAAATGAATGGGGAGGCTGCATTTTTTATCATGCAGGGCTCCAGTCGGTCTGAACGCAGGCTTACGAACACTTTGAGTCCATATCCTTTCACATCTATCTATCTATCTATCTATCTATCTATCTATCTATCTATCTATCTATCTATCTATCTAATTTTGTATGGTATGTTATGCTGCGACCATACATGTTAACAAATATACATATATGTAACAATATATATAAAGACAGAAGTTTAAAACATGTATGAAATACCCATATTAAAATGTGTATACACATATATCAATTTTTTGTATATTATTTAGATAATATTCTACCACATGTATAGATTGTATTACACATTTCTACAAATATGTTATATGTAAGAATAATTATATATGTGACATTTATGCCGTAAATTACATATGTATTGTATGGGCGTGTTATGTCAGTATATAGGATTGTACCAACAAGTTCGAGTGGTTTAACAGGTGTCATATATGGTTCGTACGTATATGTATATATGGGAATTCCTTATGTGTATATATACTATATTTACGTATAGGTTGCTAGCTTACAGTCTTCTCATCACCTTTGCTACACCTCTTTCCATGTTACCCAGCTGCTCTCTCACGCTGATGTGCATCGACAATAAAGAAGAAAGAACTCATACATTTGTATGCGTGATCAATAGCACAATGATTGGTGAAAAAATTCTGGTCTTAACCTTCAGCTCTTTAACTGGCATTCCTCATAAAAACAGCTGTGCTTATAATAATCTGTATGTCTTTCTCTCACAGCACATAATGCAGCTGTACGGTTGTTTGTGCTGGCGCCAGACCCAAAAATACTTTTTTAGGTCAACTTTCGTTCCAGAGGATAGAAACATGCGCTGCTTTGTGTGTGTAGCAGTCACTCACAGTGGAGAAGAACATGGTGAAGATGTAGACCGAAGCCTCCAGCAGGTAATGGCTTCGGATGGCGATGGCCACCGGAGGGACGAACATCAGGTTACTGAGACAGAGCAGCAGGGTGGAGAGCAGCTGGAAGCTGTAGGAGTATGCCTCCGAATTATCTGTGCACCCCCAGCCCTCCCAGCCTAACACACAAACACACAGAGTCAGAATTACTGTATGTTGATGTAACAAAGAACAGATCCGAGAGATGAGAGAGCCTCTGCATCTGGAGGCTTTACAGGTGAGAATAAACTTGAATTAAAATGGTTTCCATCTTCCTTAAACTTTAAACAACCTTTTGGAAAGTTTCTTCTTACGCTTTGTGTCTGAACGGGTGAGAAGAAACTGCGGATGAATTGGTTTGTTTCAGAAGCACATCCCCTTTAGAATTTACAGAATCTCTTAAAATGGATAAAATATTTATCTCCCGACAAGATGAAAGCTACATCATCCGTATCTTATAAACACATTTTCCCTGTGAAAAATAATCCACAGCAGACACATGTGAAGTTGTTTACCCTGCACAATAGAGCATCTTGGTGTGAACTGTGTCCCTATGTTGAAAACAGCCCTGCTCCGCCACCTAAATTGGATCCTTATCTGGCGCTGGATTGGATAAGACAGTGTGAATTAAATATTCGCGAGCACTGTTGAACAGAGGGTTTGCAGCGTGAGACGGGCCAAGGGCGAGTGCTGAATGCAAGAGCGCCTGCCAGGAAGCAGTCACACATATGAAGTATGACAATGAGTTTAACTGAAGAGAAACCAGCTCCGATAAAAGAAGATCAAAGGCAGGATTTAAAAAAGCCTCAGAGGACATGCTTTGTTTAGTTTCATAAGCTCATCTTTTATTGAAAAGCTGTTCGTAATTAGGAGCCTGTTTTATTGTCTTATCAACACGGCTTATATTAGAAGATTAATACTGGGCCGCTGTATGACTCATTGGACAGCGGCGCGTACAATTTAATCGCTGTATTGCTGGTTCAATTCTTGAGGACGACCTGTGTCATCCGACCTTGCTCTCTCTCTCTCATTTTCTTGTCACTCTGCATGATGTATTTTCAACAAATTAGAAAATTCCTTGCAGCAGCGATGACCCAATTTCCTCTCACAAAGTTTTATCTTATCTTGTAGGGATAGAAAAAAAGAAAGCTTTTGACTGCTGAAAATCACTTCCAATTATTAATTCATGGTCACGCTTGTTTCTAATTAATTATGAGTGATTAATAATTAAAGACATTGTTGAGCATAAAGCATATGTACACAATTGTTTCTCCACTTCTATGAAACAACTTTTGTTTTTGTTTTTGCAGTAAATGGCTGACCACCGTGAATTGATTTAGTGAAGGTAAATGCAATTTGAAAAATAAAGTGGAAATATGAGTGGACCGCCTAACTTAAGTGTTTACTCAAATCAACAAACAAAGAGGACAAGAGAGCTTCTCTTGTTACCTGCTTTGCATTCACATGCGGCATAAAGGTAGTTGTTGGTGCGGAGGAGCTTGCACTGTCCGTACGTCCCGCAGTCGTTGATGCATGGAGTCAGGTATGAGCGCATGTACACCTCGGCCGTGATGTTGGTGCACGGCTCAAATCTGGAAAAGACACCGAAGATTAGATGGACGTAAACACGAGGGAGATCGCTGCAGCACTACTGGTGGTGTGAAGGAAGAAAGATTGGATTTTAAATGTATTTCAAAACCTTTTGCACTTAAAGGGTAACCCCACCTATTTTACATACAGTGTGTTTGCAAGTCTTGAGGAGTTCTACTGCATACGTGTGAAGGTAGCGTAAAGCCTTTTGTGGCTCCAGAGGAAGCTGCAGGTAATTGGATAAACTGCCTTCAGCGATGACACTGAGTTGCATTGTGGGTAATGTAGGCGCCGGGTTTTTGAAAAGCAGTCACTGGTAGATCATTCCATTTAAACAACTGTTATACTTTAAAAGTAATCAAAGTGATCAAAACCAATAGAGCAGAACCAGAGATATCGCCTTGATAGATTAAGCGTTATTCTTGCTTTTCAAAGACCTGACCCCTACATTACCCATAATGCAATTTAGCAACTCATTGTCATCACTGGAGGAAATGTATCAGATTACCAGCAGTTTCACTGGAGCCACAAAAGGCTCTACCCTTTAAGTCATCTGTGTGTGTAGAGGCATGGATATACAGATGCCAATGATGGTCAGTCGATCCACCACTTTGGTGCAGACTGAAAAGTCTCAACACCTCTGTGCAGACGTTCATGTTCCCAAAATGATTGATCCTAATGACTTTCCCTGACATTTCCTCTAGTGTCAAAACACAGTGTCACATTTCTGGTCTTGTTTCAGATGTCTCTGCACCGATCGATATACTTAGGGGTGAATGATTTGCAAGAAAAAAATCTGAAGGCTGTAGGCTGGGGCATCTCTGTCGCACCACATTGCTTCATTTATGAGTTTGTTGTCATGACATATTGGACCCTTATCAAAAAATTGCAGCTCATGTGACGTTGATATTGAACTGTGCACATCTTCGCGGCCCATCTACCATCATCATCACCATCAGGTCAAAGCTACAGTTACAATACTTGGTTTATGACCAGATAAATAAGTAAGGAGGATAAGGAAAACTTATGACATTAACACAAGCATCAGCTTTACTGTACCATTAATAAGCAAACAAATAACTAATGAATAAACATTTCAATCAAAGCTTAATTACAGAGACGTTGGTGTGACTGTAGACTGCCTGTCAGCACTCCAGATCAACAGGTCAGTAATGGAGCTTCAGTTTGTTCGACCTCTGCAATCTTACGAAGCAATTACAAAAGTAATTTTCCACAAATTATATTTTATAACAAGGAAGCAAGCATTCTACAGAGATAGTTTAACCTTCATTAGGTATCTCACTAAGGTTCCCCCACCTGGAATTCTTCACAACACAATTCTTCACAACACACACCACAGTGTGTATAATAACAAACTCAAATTCTCACTTCTCATCTCTCAGGATCTCCTTTTTTTTGTATTTCTAGTGAACCATTTCAACCAAAAGGTCTTTTTTTTGTGGATTCCCTGTGTGAAAGGGGTGTTTTGTTATGCAGAACAAACTGATAACTGCACATGAACATATGTATGCATAACTTATCTCTTACACTACATGGGATAAGAAGCAAAAAAAAAAAAAAAAAAGCCCTGTTTAATTGTGCTTGCAGTATATCTTTTCAAATTGCTAGTTTATACATCCAGTCACAAAGAACGAATCTCCAGGAGGTAACAAATCTGTTTCTTTCTCTTCTCCCAGAACTCACTTTTTAATTGACACAGCTGCTCACTTCTTTATTTCGAAATGATATCAATCAACTTATTTGTAGCCTTAAAGCGCACCTATCCTTCACATCACGTCTTTTTTTCTCCAACAAGACCTGATTGATTAGGCATGTGTAAATGTTCAGAAATCGTTAGAAGACGCTGCTACTGTATGTGACTGTTTCCCACATTTTCATACCTCTGCAGTGCTCTCATGTGAGGATGAGACCATGTCCCACACCATCTGTTATTATTTGTTATTCAAATTCAATTTGAACTCCCAAGTGGCCTGCAAAAAAATCTGCTTAATTTCATTCTGTTCACATTTTCGTGCCATTATGGTTTTCGGCAAAACAGCTCAATCTGCTGAATAGCTAATACTTGAGAACTGGGGAGAAAACACTGTGTTTGACAACTTAATGGAGACATTTCCTCACTTTCTCTTTCACACATTTCTCACAAAGACTTAAAAGAACACACAAACAAAAGTGTAAAAATATCTGTACGTCTTGTAGGTGTGAGGCATTATGTGGAAAAACTAGTCTCTGCCTCTTTCACAATACTTTTCGACAGGTGTGAATAGCAAACGCTGATGAATGACCAAAGAACACTTTCGAATCCATCTTTCACCTTTTAGAAAAGATTCAAAAATGTTTTGCCGTCTGATTCATTGTAGCAAGTGATACAAAGCTGTTAAATCACATCGAACCAGAGAAATAGCGACACCAAAAAGAAAGACAGAAAACAGATGCAGTGTTCAAAGGTACTCTGGCAAAAGAAAGGCGGACTTTCAATTTGCAGGTCTGTCTGGTAAACCTTGTTCACATTCACTCATATGCCAATGTTTAAATGTGGAGAATCTGCTTTTCTAAACCTCAAAATGTAACCCTCTTCCATGTCATATGGTAGGTAAGCAGCAGAAGCACATTCATGAAGCCAATCCCAAATTAATCTGCCGGGTGGCAGATGGGCGAGGACGTAGCTGAATGAAGAAGGCTGCGATGGTTAAACAGTGAGCATGGTGTCTTCATTACGGCAGTGAATTATTAATTTAGGTAAATAAACTGGCGATTGTTATACAAAGATGAGTTTTTAAGAAAGACTGAATGTCCTGTTTTTGCAATTGTCTTCCTCTAATTGATGGTAAATATTGTATCACAGAGGTTGCTCTGGGGCAGCAGGCCAGGAATTGATTATGAGGCTGTAAAGCTTTCATGAGCAACAATCATTCCACTGTTGTCAGTAATTTTATGCTCATAAATAATGTTTTGGAGGACTTCCTGAGTTCACTCCTCGGAAGCCACAAATGTTACTGTTGTTTCCATTTCGATTGATTACTTTGACATTTTGGGAAACACGCTGACAACTCTCTTGTTTGTACTCTAAATATGAATGTACAGCGAGCAGCTGCCTAGCCTAGCTTAGCATAAAGACTGGAAATAGAGTTCCCTAGCTGTCTCCAAACGTAAGAAAATCCAACAAACTGTCATGGTTTTGTCAGTTTCTACCTCACCTGTGTTCCCAGTGTTCTGTTGCCCTCCTGTGTTCCTGTGCTCCTCCCCAGTCTTATTTTCCGACCACACCTGTCTCACATCAGCCTCAATAGCAACTAGACACAAACACTTTGCAAGCCATAATCAACAACTTATCCAGTAACAAGCGGTGCTTTAGAGCATTGCTTGTAGGATATCTTCATTCACAACCCGTAATACAAGGCTACACGTACAACTGAAATAAAATGTGCTTCTCATAGGCTAGCTCTCGCCTGCCAATGACGGTCCACTGACTGAAAACTGCGTGAGTTGGTTGGAGCTGAAACGACACACCTTCCACACACGCACGCACACGCACACACACACACACCAGCAGCAGGAATGTAGTAATTTACAGCCTACCTTTTGCTGAACCCTGGTTAAAATCCATGTCAAACATCCGACGAAAAAGCAAATCCATTAAATCCACCACGAGTTTTTTAAACTTGCTGCTGGCTAGTCAAAACTCCCAGGTTGTCAGCAACAGGCTGTCAATTCTATCTATGCAGTCCTACAGTTTGTTGTAGCCGTGGGTTGATGGAGAAATTAAAGCTGGTCGCAAAGATGTCACGTCTTGATTTGCCAAGAAAGAAAATAAAATTGATCATTGGACGAATCCACCATGTGACTCGTTGATGTCACAGGTGACACGTTGTAAAGACAGGAAAATATATCAATACAGTGTTTATTCATAATTTTTAAAAAGACCTACACGTGTCATCAAAGTTTATTCCTGTATTTATGATAATAATGCAAATACTGCAAGTAAAATCCCAAGAAATATTAATTCCTACTATGTTTTCAGCAGACTGGCTTTCAACATTAAGATGCTACAATGGGATGATTATGAAATATCTTTGCTGTTCTAGGCTGCTGGTTATCCACATAAACAATGAGTCTATATTAGTGCCTCATATCCAAACAGAAGTACATGTTTTATATGCATTAAAACATCAAAACACTCTCATTGTTAATGCTGACGTCTGTCAGAGAGAGTGTGCAGAAAATCATGCGACTGCCTGTGTGGTACTATGAGTATGAAATATAGAAAAAAACTTATTAATCTATCATTTTCATATGATGTTGATACATATAAAGCCATTTTATCATAGTGAGTTCAATAGGGTCAATATTGCTTACATTTTAAGTGAAAGTTGTCACTGTTATCATAACATTGTGCTATAAAATAGAAGTTAAGGTCTTTTGCCTTGGTATAACCAATTGTCATTTTATGGGCAGTGCAAAGGCAGAATACAGTAACTTCCGAAAAAGGGTCAAAGGTCAAATTTGAGTAAAAAAAAAATGTGTAGATAGATTAATACAGGTATACACTACAAACTGTGAAAATTACAATATTATACCTATAACCCAACTGTCAGGACATTAAGATAACTTTAAAGATATTTTTCTCAGTTTCACACTCTGGAGAGTTAAGGTCTTTTGCCTTAGTAGGGCAGCACTGCCCTGCTCCTGGTTAGTTTCCTCAGTTCAGTTTGTATTTATGGCAATGCGTTTCCCTCACACTTTGTCTGTTCATCTGGCTTCATCCTGCTATCGTCTTTGCGTCACTCCTGTGTCTCCTGTGCTCCTGTGTCTGTTCCCCAATCCTTGTGTTTTCCCTGTGTTCCTGATTTATTCCCCGTTGTTCTCTGGTTTGTCCTCAGTTTTTTGTGTTACTTTTGTATTTTCCTTTGCCTGCCTGTTTTGCTGTTTGTTGTCCTTGTCTGTTGATTTTTGGGATATTTCAGTCAACCAGCTCATTATGGCTAGCTTTTTGTTATACTACCTGCCTGCTTGTCTTGTGTTTGGGCCATTTCTGTGATACAGACAGGATGTAACATGTTGATCAGTGAGCTTTAAAGGTGCTCGAAGGTGAATTATTACCTTTCGACAGAGCCAGGCTTGCTGTTTCTCCCTGTTTCAAGCCTTTATTCTAAGCTAATTTAACGAGCTGCTGGCAATTACTTTGAATCTCAGCATCTGCATTAAGCTGTTAGCATACAGCCATAGCAGCGGTTTCGATCTTCTAAAGCACGTCAAGAGAGCAAACAGCACATTACCCCTAAGTGTCAATATATTTACTGTCTTCTTTTAAGAGAAAAAACATTCTTCTTTTTTTTTGCCAACAGTTTCATATGGTGGATAATAATGTAGTTCAGTGAAGCTGAGTGTAAGCATGGGATAAAAGAAATACAGAAGCAGAACTGCCTGTCTTACCCATGTTCAGTAGCACACAGAGAGCGCAGACTGAGATACCAGGTGCCTGTTTGCGGGTAGGGGATCCTTAGTTTGGTGATATTCGCCGAGGTATTCACGGAGAGGAAAAACCCAGCCACCGATTCTGCAACAGAAGCAAAACCATGACAGAAAACTGAAAATGGAGAAAGAGCAACAGAAGAGCCTCACTCTTAATGAGAAAATTCAACATTTTCTGAACAATACGTTTATTAACTTCAGCAACTTAAAGAACCGTCGAAGCACAGTTGAGCTACAAGCCGTGAAACAAATACTGAACAGTGCTATAATAATAGAAGAACAGAAAAGAGATCAAATTCAGCTGAATTCAAAATGTTGAAAGGTCAGCTGTGTGTAGGAGATAAAATGAGCTGTACGTGTCAATGAAGTGGAAGATCTCAAAGAAACTGGCTCCAACTCAGGCGATTAAAGAGAAACATGCTGTCAGGCGAAGTGTTAAAGAAAAACCGACGGTGTAAACTGTGTATGAACAGTCAAGTGTTATTGTCGTTTCACTCATTCAGAAAAAAGATTCTAATATTCTGAAGGAACAATCAGCAGTATATCAAATGCGCTCAGGTCACAGTAAAATTTGACTTACCTGATTCACATTTCAGCGAGGAGTTTTCCCGTAAGAAGAGAGGCATCCCGTGGTTCAGGCAGCCAAACACTGTCACATTGGCTCCTTTCAGGGTAGACTGCGGGAGGAAACACGAGCACATGTCGTTCATCCCTCCATCCAACCATCAACCATCTGCTGCCATCACGCTGGTTGAGCTAACACTGCTCATGATTACCTCTGGTCTCATTTCCCCTCAGTTGTGAGTTAGTAAACTTTAAAACTAACAAATCAAGTGAAACTGCTCCCTCTCTGTCTGCCCGAGGCACCTAAATGAAGATGTTGGCAGTTTATCTCCTCAAAGCATCAATTATACATTAATGCACTCATGCGTTTAAAAAAAAAAAAAAATCCTGGGGAATTATTCAGGCGTTGGGAACTGCATAGCTTATATAAATTGGCTCTTTCTGCAGGGAGGTGAGAGAGACCACTCCAGTCCAATTTGGTGTATCAGTGCAAGAACAACAGGGGTACAAAAAGAAAGAAAACTGACTGCATGTGCTCGTGCAGCATCGGTGTGCAGTCAGGCATCAAATGTGACAAAATGTCTTCTAATTTATTCACAGTGTCTCTGTGTTTAGGAAAGAAGAGGAGCATTGAAATGATTTACGACTATTGTGGAAAGTGTCTGACTAACTTATTAAACCTGCCAGTCAGAAACAGCAGGAGTCATTCTTTGCCAAACAAGAACTTTACACCACAAGCAAAAGCACGTTTCATGCTTCGCTTTGTGTCCGGAGAGAACTGCGCTTGGTGGTAGGGATAATTTCGGGCAATTATTTCCTGAATAAATCAGATTCCTATTGCCCCCCGAGCGTTAAATGAGCATAATGTATATGCAGGGAGTTGGCAAAGTTGTTGATTAATGCAATGACTCAACAAACACACTGCCAGGTGCTGAGATTTCAGGCTTCCTAAACTTACCATCTGGCCTGTACTCTCTTGGTACTAAGACTCAATCACACCTACTGGCACTTAAAGACAGTCTCCTTCCTCCTGCTCCCATCTTTCAGCCCGGCAGACCTGCAAATGTACGGGCTCGAGCCTTTTTGTGAGTTCTGCCCCGCAGTTTGAAGATGAAGGATTGAGCAACAAACGCTCCTGGATGGATTACCAGACAGGCCCATCCAGAAACAGGCCCAGTGGCCTTAAAACGGGTAAGGAGGCCCCCACAGGTAGAGTGACTGATATAAACATTTCTAGGTAAGTAAAAGTAGATATGCTTTAAAACAGGCTAGCTGCATGACAGTATCTGTCTGTTGGTCCATTACTTTGGCCCAGACTGAAATATCTCGACAAGTACGGTTGATATTTAAGGGGTGATGGTACATTCTCCGGCTACAAAGTGGCTACAGGTGCAGTTTTCCATCCGGTACAGTTTGTCATTCAAGAGAAACAAGCAGTTTGTGCCCACTGTCCCATAATCTGTCCATGTAAAGAATCAAGGCCAGAGAGTCACGGCAACAGTAAAGATTGCCCTTATTAAGCCTGTGTGACTGCGAGACACGGCATGTGTTGAGACAGGAGAAAACAAGTTCCCCTCAAAGTTGTCGCCCCTCCTCCTGGCCCAGATAAAGCTCCACAGAGGTCTTGTATGACTCAACTCCCCTTTAAGGACTTCTTTGTGTTTTTTTTATTCGCTCAGTGCAGTTGGTCTACCCGGCAACTATTTCAAAGCTAAGCCAGAAAAGGGAAAAGTATTTTCTTGTGCTTTGGTTGAAATCCTTATTACTTGTTATTCACGACAAACAGAGAAATCTCATAACATGTCATCTGTGTCGTCACTGAGGCGCACAGACAAAAATACTATCACAGATTTCCACAGCTTCTAACAATGACACTAAATAGAAAACAGCAACGTACAAGAACAACAACTCCCTGTATATTCTCACTTTAACTGCTATTCTAGAGGTGTAAATACAATTTTTCTTTAACGTTCAAAATTATAATGTCATAACACTCCGCAACACAACCAATATACCCTGGAAATATATTTATGTCCACGATGAAATGCCCCCAAAATGAGATGAAGAAGCGCCCGTATGTTGTGCACAAGCCATGAAATGACAAAGTATCTGAAACAAAATTCTCTTAAACCCTTTTGATTACAGTCATAATCCCAGTCTCCCCTGGAGGCAACTCTTTGTAGTTTATTCTCAAAAGTGATTCTGACCCAAATTCTTGGGCACACATTAAAGGTGCAAAACAAATGTTATTTCTTCCCCCTATTTTAAACTCACTTCATTTTATCGTGGCCCTGTTTTGTATGGATTGCTATTACAATATTAGCAACCGTCTCAAAGGGATTTACACGGATGTAAACGTGGTATCATTTACGTTGTATGGTTTACTGACATCATTCAGGGCCCTTATTTATCAAATGGATCTTAGATCTTCAGGTTTGATTTAAGCCACTGTTGAGTCCGCAGAATTAAACATGTTTCATGGCTTCAATCTCCTCCACCATGGCCGCGATCTGGTCTTCCGAAAAGCTAGATTTTCTACCGAACCGTCATTGTGCTGGCATTCTATGAGGGGAAATTGCAAAGGCAGGTGCTGTCAATTTAAGACCTGATTTGAGATTACAGGTGTGTAGGTTACAAGTGGGATTTTTCAAGAACCTGCTTGAGCAAGTTTCTCACGCTCTGCATCTTTTATTAATCGAAAAATTAAGCACACCATATCAAAATATCTTAAGGCAAATTTCCAGTATGAATCTAAGAAGATTTTTATAAAAGAGGCCCCGGTTTATTTACATTGTACTGACACCAATCCTTTAAACTCGGCCTCCAGCACTAGAATCCCTCCTGTCATATTGGTTACTGGCTGCCAACAACATGATTCAACAGGAAACATCTCAAAATGAGGGGGGTAGATGCTCTCAAGATTATTTCGCCGTATGTTTGATCCTTCTGAAGTCTTTCACCCGAACCATTCATTTGCTGTTCTAACCAGGAAATGTCTTTGTCGTCTGTGTGTGTGGAGCTGATATCAAGATTTGACCGATAACGGTGGAGACTCAATCCATCTTCCAGCTCCAGCTCATATAACTTCACCTGAAGCTGGATGCCAGAGGTTTCCCAGCACTCTTCATCTTTGCTGTCCAGTAACCAATCAAGAAAGGATTTCAATCACTTCTTAGAAGACCTCTCTGTTGTCAGGGCATCTTTGTTATTTCATGTAAAATTAATATAGTTCTTTTTTTTTATACCTCATTTAAATTAATGTCTGGAGTTTTAACACTAATTTTGTTTGGGGATTTATTTATTGCTCTTACTTGTAAAGCACTTTGTAACACCGCTGTGAACATTGCTACATTAATCATGTTTAATGTTTTGATTTATAGGCCTGATCCATTATGCAGCTGTTAGTTATGTTTGTGGAACGTGAGTGGCAAGGGGCATAATTCAGTCAGGGGGGCTATCTTCCAACAGTGCAATGCTCAAGGTTACTGACTGAGCAAACTACTGTAGAGATTGGTTTGAATAAACGCGTCTTTAAAAGCATCCAGGACACATA
Organism: Sparus aurata; assembly: GCF_900880675.1. Classification (NCBI taxonomy): domain Eukaryota; kingdom Metazoa; phylum Chordata; class Actinopteri; order Spariformes; family Sparidae; genus Sparus; species Sparus aurata. Next base: position 24,062,741 of record NC_044191.1, read on the forward strand.
TTTCTACTTTAATTATAAAAATGCTGCAGATTGGGAAAAATGAATACCAATTGTGTCTCTGTTGTCTCCTCATGTGGCATTTGCTTTGCTAAAATTTCCCAGGAGTGTGTCAGGCAGGACATGATGCCAACAGATGCGTGAACATGACTGACGCTGGCATGTGTGCTACATGCTGCACAGCCCAGTGCCCAAACTAATTAAAATAAACTCTGTGATGAGTTTGAATTTTGTTCAGTAAAATATTAAACTCATCAGATATCAAAATCAAAAACAAATAAACAAAGGTTTCTCACTCACTGAAAAAAAGCCTTTTCTTTCGGCTTCAGTTCAATATTTTCTATACTAGTTCCTATGTACAGTGGCCCAAAAGTGACAAACAAAATAAATAAATAATTTACAATAAATAAAATCAAACAGAATACATTAATGGGCAACGCATATATAAAGAATATTGCATTTTTGGGCATTAATTTATTTCCACATTTATTTATTCATGTTTTCTTTTTTTTCCACATTCAGTGCCACATTTGCAAATCTCCTGGGTGACACTGAGAGACAGTGTCAGCAACTGTGTCTTTTGGCTCTCAAATGGCTAGTTACAAGTGTGGCAATAAATGTATGTGTATATATAGAAATAAATATGGACATAAATGAATATACAAATACATGCAGAGATGTATAAATGCACAAGTACAGAAAAAATCTATTTGCTTACTGCCATCGCCATTTTATTCATTATTTTCTGCAACATTTCTTTTCATTAACATTTTTACAAAGTCACTTTTGGGCCCCCATATACAGAGGAGGGTATTACTGTGAAAAAACACGTGTGACATATAAAATCTAACAAGGCATACATCGATGCGTTCTCAAGGACTAACACTCATTACAGTGCTTACAATCTCTCTTTGCATAAGCAGACTTTGAAAAATGGATCTAAAGCGATTAAACCGAGCCGCTGCCAACTGAGATATCAGTGGAAATAAAAAGCCATATGCATTCCTTTCGCACTCTTTCACAGAGAGTGACGCAGGGCAGACAAGCAGCTCCAGCTATTGTCTCCTAAAGCCCTGCAAATCTGCCAGAGTCCCCCACCGGCAGCGGCTGACTGGATTCTGCGCCTGTGACAAGCAAATGACAGATCACCGCCGAGGGGAGAGAAATCTGTCCATAGAATGATATAGTTCGACAGTCTCTCTGTGGAATACAATCTGCGGTTCATACAACAATCACGGCAACCGGGTTTCATCACAGCATACTGTCTCTGTAACATCCGTAGAATCCACTGAGTTAAAGTCAAAGTCAACAACTATCACTTAAGCCATGTTTCCACCTAGCGTACCAGGGCTTTTAGTCCTGTTTCGAGGAATTAAAAGGTTCCTCCTGTCGGTTCTTGTCTGTTTTCACGTCCTTCTAAGACTCCCGAAGATTAGGCAATTTAGCCCACTGACGTTTAAATGTTTTTACATTTTACAATTTTTCCATGCAATCAATGATCGTCAGCCCATCGTATGCTGTCTCTTGTAATTTTAATGTCGATATGTTGAAGCACAGTGAACAAAAATAATCTGGTTTTGAAGGATGCAGATTTTTTTTTAAATGGTAGCTGAAATAAAATGATGCAAAGCGCTCGACCAATCAGAAATCTTCAGTTTTGTAAGCACCACCCCCAAAGATCTTGTGCTTTTGGAAAGTAACACAGGGACCAATACAGGGACATTTTGGGTGGTTAAATACATAGTTCTGGAGACTCCCTAAGAGGAACTAGTAGTAGTAACTGCAGTATACAGTAATTATTTTATAGTAATATACCTGAAAATTACAGTAACATACTGTGTTTCTACAGTAATCAGACAATTTCATAGCAAAAATACAGTATGTTGATGTAAAATTTAAATAGTACTGTAATAATTATCTTTAATTATTGTAAATTCAGTGATTTACATACATTTACTGTGTTTTCAGTCACTCTACCAACATTACTGTAAAACTCCAATACTGTATTGCTAAATCACTGTACGGTGCTGTACAGTCCTTACTTACCAATTTTTACTGTATTTAGGAATTCTGAGAAATAAGATCATGGAGGGATAACTGCTCTAAGCCTAAAATGTCCCTGGAACTAAAATAAATCCTGGTTCCTGTGGTGGACATGCACTTTGCTGAGAAGAGACTCTCTCTCTGATTGGACTGTGGGACAAAGATCACATAAACATGAAGAAAGCATGAAAAAAATGCACATAAAAACATACCAGAGAATCCATAAAAACCCAGGGCGATCGTTCTGTGAGGTGACAGCAGCCAATAACCCACCGTGTCACCACATCAACCAGCAATCAATCAATAAACCACCAAATGAATTACAGTCAATTATTCTCATTTCCTTAAACGACAGCTATTTCTATTTTTCTCTGACATTTTGGGAAATAGGACTGTTTGCTTTTTTTTGCCGAGGGTTAGATGAGGAGATTGATTATTGGTCTCATCTCTGTGTGTTCAATGGAGATGAAAGATGTGTTTAGCCGAGCTTATCACAAAGTCTGGAGGCAGGGAGAGACAGCATGGTGGCTGCAAGACAACAACTTTAAACCATTTTCAACCATTTTCATATGTTGGGCTGCAACAAGCAATTTTTTTTCATTATCCCTTAATATGACATTACATATGTTTTTATCTATAAAATCTCAGAGAAACAGGTTCTTATAGCCCAAATTGGCGTTAAATTCAATTGCTATGATTTCTTGACCAACAGTCAAGTGTATCTTCCTGTTTCTGTGTACTTACAGTGCTCAGAATAAAAGGACATTTTTAACATTTAGGTCTCACTGATCACTGGTCAGCTCCATCTGTTGAGGAAGACGACCCGGTCTAGTCGAGAGCTCCAGAAAAGCTTTTGGATAGACCATGCGCTGAGATTTTTTTAGTTGCAGAAAGGGGATATTCTCCCCCTTCATTGACGGCCAGTTATTTCCACCTGCTCACGCCTTTTATGCTAAGCTACAGGTACTAATGCTAAAAATACCCTCGACCAATATCTCCTCTGAATGCTTAGAGATGAAACTGATATCAATCTGTCTCCCAGGAAGACAGCGAAAAGAAGCACATTTCCCAAAATGTCAGGACATTCCTTTGAACGGAACAATCAAAGATATTTGTTGTGGTTTTACGCTTCATCCTCGAGTTCTTTCAATGTTGGCTGACTTGCTTTCTATTAGCGGAAAATGTTTAAAGTCCATCTGCCAGCCTGTAGCTCTGCAGTTTTTCGGCTCCCTGTAGACCACCAGAGCAGCTGCAGGTGCATCCTTAATGCAGTTATGATCTGAAGGACAGCTTAACAAAGACATCACATCAAATACTGCATGGCTGAATTTTGGTATTTTGGTTCCCTCTCAATTATAAGCATATGTCACATGCCCAAACACTGGCGCCTGGATCACTGTGAACTTTTTCATCTCCCAGAGCAAAGTCTATGACCATACGAGCATCCATATTTAGCAGGCGAGCTCAGCCAGACACTTTGTGAGCCCAATTATTCGCCCTTGCTGGCTGGGGGTTTTCCCTCTGTTGCATGTTTACTTTACTGATTACTATCTGATCTATTCTGCAGTAGTTAAGTGTACAGCAGGTGAAGTGTGAGGGGGAAACAGAGTGCTGTCCAACACGTTGAATGAAAAATATCTCATTCATCAACGCCAATAACTAAATGTCTGCATGATCAAGACACTCAACACCTCAATCTTGCCAACCCTTCATTTTGTAGACATAAAGTTGAAGGTTTATTTACATAAATGTACCTAATTTAAGTGTCTCCATGATAAAAATAAATCAATAAAAAAAATAACATTGTGTTAAAAAAGAATCTTCTTTAAAACAAATGATTTCAAGCGGGAGACGTGAGGGGATGCAACACTTGACCATAACAGGCATCTCCCTCCAACAACCATGCAATCACTCACTGGCTGCACTTGATTGGATGAAAACCACTCATGGGCCATTTGCTCCTGGATCTCAAACCAGACCAACATGGTGGCTCGTTCGGAAACTTTCTCTTATATTACAAAAATAGCTCAGCAAAATGTGTTTCTGAAGACATTTTAGGCAAGAAATAGCAGAATCCTTCTTCATTTCTAACTCAACTATTGTTAGCTTTTATGTTGTTGTTTTTTTTTTAGCAGTTTCCAGAGGCGGCTCGTTGTGCTGGATTTGCATAAAGTAGCCATAATTCAATGTTATGCAACGTAGCGGGAGCGGGAAACACCGCACCCCATCTCATTGCACGGCTTCCTACATAGACAATGAATGGGTTGTGTGAAAAAGGCGTACCTTTAGATTTAGTATTCATACCTTTGTGAAAACACCCATCGACCAATTTGGGTAATAGCAAGATGTCCTTAAAAACTGGTCTTTACAATTACGATGGATTATAGAACAAGCAGGACTGGTGTTATCTAAAGGATCTTGTTCCTGTTTGTTTTTGTTTTGTTCTCTTTTAGCAGCTTTGTGTGAGGATTGTTAACAGGGAGAAAAAAAAAGGGATGTCTGGGGGATCCATTTTTATGTGCCTTGATGTGCTCATAATAAATTCCAATAACAATATTTCAGGAGAAAAAAAGGAACTATGACTGACCATGTTGAGTTTGAGCTCCATGTTGAGGACTCCTCCACTGTCTAAAACAGGCATCAGGTTGATGGCGAACACGGCAGCTCTGTCCGGTGGAATTGATATATTCGGACCGAAGAAGACGTAGAAGTGCACAGAGAAGGTGTCCAGCTCGTTGCGCAGAGTCGGACGGATGGGCCAGCACTTGTTAGTGTCGGTGGTGGGGGCAAGGTACACGATGCTGTCCTCCGAGGAGTGCAGTTGACTGGCGTTCTGCGATGGGCCGGGCAGGGCCGCCATCGACAGGGTGTCAGACAGCGAGAAACCCATCGCGGTGCCAAAGGACTGAGGCATGTTCATGGAGGAGCTGGGCTGAGCTTGATCCTTCGACAAATTGGACTTGGAGCAATCTAGTCAAAAGCAGGAAGACATCAAATTCACAGAGGAAATCAATCAAACTGATTCCTTTACAGCAGGATGTTCACTGTCTTGCTGGAGAAGCACCTTGCAGCATCATCATCATCATCATCATCTTGTGTAAAGTCATAATCCCTATCATGAAATCAATCTGTGTCTGTGAATGAACAATGCAGAACCAATCCCCGGCAAATCTCAAACAAACAGACAATAACCAAGTCAGTTATTTGACTTGCTGTTATTATGCATGCTAAGCAACCGAGTCTTTTGCAAATGTTTGAAATGATCCCCTTCAGCTGGCTTCCACAATGTAAACAGCAAGGTTCAGCGCTGTACACTGCTTTTTAATGAGACAAAGATCCACGGTAATTCCAAACAGTATGCTTTCACTCAACACAAAGCAACTCGCTGCAAAATGGTCATTGATGGCAACTGGCAAAGTACCATCAAATACCGCCAGTCCCCAAGGGGAAAGGATTTCAAAGGCTTTTCGAGCTCAGCCTCGTTTGCATAGTGTTGTCTCTGAAAGGGTTTGAAGTATTTTGATGTCCGTTCAGGCAGCTGAAGCACTCCCTAAAAATACTCAATTACCAAATACTGCGGGCTCCAGATGTAACTTCGGTAGAAACAAGGAAGAAATCTGTGCAAAATCAATAATAAAAGACCCAAATATATCACACATATTTATGTATGTGTGGGCGGCCGGGAGTGAAAGGGGCTGTGAAAACATATCGTTTCATAACATTTATAATCCAAAGGATTGGCTTCTGTTTGCTTGTATAGAGTACAACACATAAACTCTATTCAACGACCAATCTTCTATTGAGGCCAAGACACCTCCAGTGAAAATACTGTACAAACAACAATAATAAATAACCTAGTTTCAATGCTTCCTGTGTAGCCGGCGACCGCGGTGCACGGAAATTGGACCGGATTCAAACAAGGGCACATATTTCTGAGACGGTGCGAAACAACAATAACCGACAACAGCGAGAAAAGCGGGAGAAAGGTGAGGACTCCAGATGGTCCCTGAACCTGAGGTGTTCTTCAATTTAAATCCACAAAAGGTCAAGTGAGATCTGCCTGGCAGGCAAGGAGAGAAACAGAGTGTGAATAATTAGTGTCTGTGTTGCCATGGTGACAAAGTGCACCGTATAGAGGGAGGAGATCGCTACACAGGAGTAGACTTCCCACAGATTTGTGAGCCATCCCTGTGGAGTGAGCAGAAAGAATATCTCGGCTCTGCAGAGCCCCAAAACAGCGTGTAGCACTTAAGCGTGGTATCACTGGCCTCTTAGGGATCCCATACCAATCACCTCGGTTTGGGCTATACAAGCCTCTTAATGGTCTGATTTCAGCAAAACACATGTTCAAACTAAATTTCCCCAAACATCTGCACGCTATACAAGACACTGGAGATTTTTTTTTTACTTTATCTCAGCTGAAAGCTACAATCCTTTATACTCTGGCTACATCTTTGCAGAGATCTCCTTTGAGCTTTTGTTTGGCTTAATTTATGAGTGCTCAGGTTTTTACAGAAAACGACTCCGGTATCATCTTAAATTACACATCAAAGCAGCAGGAAGAAAAATTATGAACAACGCTGGAAGCAAACAGCTCAGAGATTGTGGCAACAAGCATGATCACGGTTCATCTGAAAACGGTGAGAGAGAAGAGAAATCCAACATTGCCTCTAATCACCAAATAACCATTAAAATGTTTTGTTTAATTGGCAAAATTGGTGAAATACTCTCATTTACAAAACTGTCTGCGCATGGGACTAATAAATAAAACATTGCAGGTTATCTTCACATTAAGACAAGCAGGAATACCAGTGCACTGAAATATGCTTGAATGTACACTGCTGCTGTGTTTTATGAAGACAAAACAAATAGAGCTCTGAGGCAGCTGAAATTCACTACAAGCCAGAAATAAATAGAAATAAATAAATAAAAAAAAACTCTGAAGACTCATCAATCCTGTTTCTCTAAAAACAAACTCACCTGTGATCTGCACCCCGATTCGGAAGTAGACGTTGCAGTTCGTGAGATATCGCTCCACCAGGATGTAGTACCACTGTTCCCAGGCAGGTACAAGGGTGTCTAATTCACAAGGGTTCCACTCCCTGCAGTCGAGGGCACTCGAGTTATGCACCGGCGGCGCCCGCGCTCTTATCTTCAGCACCACGGGACAACTCTCACTACTCTTGTTCTTGGTGCTGCAGTTTACCAGCTGAACCTTCACCTTTGATATATAATTGGGGATGAATACTCTGCACAAGCACACACGCACACAGAAAAAAAAACACACACACACAAACACGAGAATACATTTCAGGAAACAATAGCACAAACCGAGGCTGTATGATATACCATAGAGAGAAAATGTAGAATAGCACTAAATGTAAATGTATTCAAGTTAATGTTTATTCATGTTTATTAGACAAAAAGGCCACAATAATTATGATAAAGGACTGCATCTCTGCTGTAATAGAGATGTGATGGCGTCACTGTGACTTTGCAGTAACGCCATCTCTAATGTGGCATTATCTGGTTTAAAGGTGCAGAATGTAGGACTTGTAATGTAATGTAACAATTTGATTCAACTTAAATTATAGAAAGACTGTGAAAAAACAAAAATAATAAATAATAATGATAAAAATAGGTTTGAAATCATGCCATCTACAGTATGTTTTGTGTCGTTAGCATGCTAACCAGCTAGTCCTGGTCCAATTTTAGTATGAATCTGGTGGGTGCCCAGTTTAAAGGTCTGCTGGTTGGTCACAGGGCCCACTGTTACTATGCAGACTCGCGTTTTAAAAGTAGTTGTAAAAGTGTATAATGTTCATATGTACATGCAATACGCCATCGCAAACCCACCAACAACTTAATCATGAACAAACTTTTTAATATTCTTCTTATCATTCTATTTATGAAGAACGCATATAATATTAAATCCCCCTCCTTGTGGCACCTTCAAAAGTTCATGAAAAAATGAACAATAGACCTTGAAATAAAAAAATAAAAAAATCCTATTGCCTCTGCTCATATAACTGATGTGACTTTTGGAGAGAAGGGGAAGTTAATAAAGGTGCTCACACTAGAAGCACACACATGGAAATTGCATCTTTTGGAAATGAGAATGAGAGATAAGCTCATAGAGAAGGACTCCAGGAGAATCAACTTAAGAGGCAGATGAGGAGGTGGACTGTGCGCAAAAAAACTATATTTTTCTCTCACATAATTCTTGATTAAGTGTGTAATAAAGCTCAGCTGGAGGACTTACTTGTAAAGTGCAGATCTGTTGTGGACGGGGATCATCTGGTCGATGAAGTATCCGGGATAAAGCACTGAGATCCCGATTAGCCTCTGGACGATGAGCTGAGGCTGGAACAGATACTGGCATTCTTCAGAAAGACCCTACAAAGATAACACAACAGTGGTTTAAATGTCATTTACCGTGGTTAACTAACTGGTATTTCTTAAAAGCTGGTAAGGAGGAGATCAGATATAATTCAGACTGACCGAGAAATCCTAATGGATCGTGTGCGTAAAGCCTGTCACCCTCCTGGATTAATATGACTCCGTCCTCCCTCTGACTGCCACACACAGTAACATGCACCCGCTATTTCGCTGGTATGGTTCTGAACCATTAATGCTGGATGTGCATTACTCTGTGAGATGAGCCGAGCTGACCGAATGACTTGGAGCCAGGCGAGCGTGCATTGTTTTCAACACATGATCTGCTGTGAAATTTGTTTTAAAAAAGGACCGAGGCCTTTTGCACCTGATTCAAAAGGACAGGTGTGAATGCCAAATGAGGTCGTCCATTCCTGTCAGCCAGTCACTAACCCCTCCCGTTTGGGCCACAATTACTGTGGCATGTGGCATTAGTCCGGGAGCTGCGAGGTGACCCTTTGATTTATTACAGCCTGTCAGTCGGAGCGGCACGTGTGTCTTGTAGGGCAAGTTGTGTTTTAATTAAGGCTTGACCAATATGGGTTTCAAAGCCTAATTTTTTTAGTTTTAAAGTTTTAAAGTGCAGATGGCTTTTGATGGTTTTAAAATAGCTTTAGATTTGAACATTTTAATGGCAAAAAAAAACCTGCAGACATTAATTTATTTTTCATCTGAATTTCAGTCTTGGCAGGATGTTAAACCCTATAATAATCAGTTAAGGCCACAGAGCAGTAAAACTTCCTGTTGAAACTGTGACTAATTGCATTATTTTGGCGCTTTCAGTCAGAATGACCCAGCGAGAAAATGCAATTTCGGGGGAAACTCTGGGGTATACACTGCGTTTCCAGTTTATTAGGTACACCTGAACAATCTAATGCAATCCTTTGCAATGGCGCTGCAATAAATGCAACCTTTTAGAGCACGTTTTCAGCTTTATCGAACAGAATGGAACACTTCACAATATCATTCTGAGGCAGACTCGGAAAGGAATTATTGCAAGAATAATAATTTAGATTGCATTAGGCAGTAAAGGTACACTTTATTAGCTAAGATAATTTAATGTGTTTGGATGGATAACTAAGCTAATTTACAAAATAAACAAATGTATATATGAACAATCGAATTTGGAAATAATATTTAGAAAAAAAACACATATGCACCTGGGGGTTTTACAGACTGTTTCAGTAGATTTTTGCACAAATAGCTTCATTATGCTGACAGTAGACAACACTGACTGGCCAATGTCCAGCATGAACATCTAATATATACTGGCAAACTGCTGTGTCAAACCAATATGGAACCAATATAAAGATCATCATAAAACAGTTAGATAGAGTAAGTAATGGGCAAAAGGAGCTCCTCCACAATCGTGACTGATTAAAGGAGACTTATTCTGCTTTTTTGTCCTTTCCTTAAGTGTTCTTTACATTTTACAGATGTTCTTGTGCACAAAGGGTCTTTAACGTTAAAAAGGTCCAACTCCGCACCAACAGAAGCTCCGCTCTCCCACGGAAAACACTGCTCCTGAAGTGCTTCTTCAGCAGTCCCGCCTTTGAATCGATGACTTAGTGACATCACACTATGTCACCAGTTCACACACTCATATGATTTATGCCAAGCCACTGGCTGATCATTGGTGTGAAGGGGCTTTTAAGAGACAGGAGCTAAAACAGAGCGTTTCAGAACACTGATTTGAGCATTAAAACATGTGAACCTATTCTAGTAGTGAACCCGAACCTAAAAATAAGAATACTATGCCTCCTTTAAGATTCTTGTTCACATCCCCATCATTTAGATAAATCCGTTGCCCTATGCTTTAATTAAGTCAAACGAGTGAACAGCTGGGGGCACAAAAGGTGCTTGGATGGATGGCTAAACAGTTAATATCATTCACCGCTCTTGTCACTTCCTATCAATTTCCTCATTTACAGTGAGCTTTGTTTGATTATCCTTGACTTCAGTCAGGATATGATGCACCTGATCTCGATAAGCAAGCGATGGAAAAAGAGCAGGTGTGATTTCGAAAGGAGAAATGATAATACGGAAATAATAATCATGAGCTTGGTATACAGGTCAGATAATTAACAAAAATGCCCGAATGAAATACAAGAATTTGCCTGCATACAGAGAATCATTACTCTCAGTCTTGCTCTCAAAGGGAAACATTTTGTGTTTCCTAATTGCAATAACGAGATCACTACTTCTTTGTTTTTGGGTGCTAACTCCTTCCATCTTTTGTTTTAAGCTCAATACATAACTGAGATTGGTATAATTGCAGTGTGCATCCCCCTCCGTGCCGCTTGCTCTGCCTCCACCCATGTTTCCATTCTGAACTGCAAACATCACATCTTTGCTGCCAGAAAATTGCTTCAGAGAGCAGAATCTGAAGGAGGTATGCTATTTCCATCTATACCGTGTGTCAATGGAGGCTGGTCACATTTTAGCCGCCGCTGCCTCTATTCCCAGTGCCCCCGAATCACATCAATTCTTCTGTTGAAATGTTGATAGCAACTTTTGATGATATTTTTGATTGTTGTGCATTCCAGGTACACCTTTTCTAGCCAGTGGAAAACCACAAAGGAAGCACAACTGAACACCATGCCAATGACAAATAAATTGCCTGAAATGGAAATCAGCAGGTGTTTATGTGGCCAAACAGGAGAACACGATGAGATGAAGAAAAAACTCTCTGACGCTGTTCTGCCTCTTTAAGCTCTGCAGCACAGGCCGGAATACTAATCCCAAAGAAGACTTGCATCACTTTTATTTGATTTTTTTTTCTCCACCATGAATGAGACCTAAGTAACCATGAAGAACATATTTTAGATGTAAATCACATTTGAGTTACGCTTCCACTTTTAACAGGCTCAATTAGTGTGCGATGTAAACGAAACAGTGACTCAAGCCTCTCATTCACTGCTCTAAACGATTCGTTTTTCTCCATGTTAGCATGGCTGCAGGGCTGCCAGTGCGGGTCTGCTGTCACACTGTATCTCACCAGCTACTGGATGGACTGCCAAGGCTTTTGGTACATACATTCTTGGTACCCAGGGGATAAAAGCTACTGACTTTGGTGAATCTCTGACTTGTCATTCGGCGCCACCAACAGGCCAAAATCGTCTCTTATCTAGTGGCATATCTCGACCTCTATCAGTTTGATTGGCACGACTTTTGATGCAGATATTCATGATGCCCGTCGAATCTTTCCAAATGACTTTGGTGATAATCTGATACGACAAAATGAAGTTGACAATTAAGTGAAATGTCTTGACAAGCTTGAAATGGGGTTTAGAGATTCAGACAACAGCATCTAGCATCAACATCAGGTTGTTTTTTTAACACTACATTTTTTTAACACTACAACCATTTACTCAGTCTATGACTAAATACCTGTAAAACTATCAAGACTCCCACCAAACTCAGCTGTACTTCCATACTTTATATTTTAGCATTTTTGCACTTTCAGTTCCCTCGTCTAAAAGTCAATGGGTTTTTTTTTCAGTTAAATGCTAGGTATAAGGTTGGAGGGTTAACACAAGCTTAAAAGATTTTCAAATTTACTTCTACGATATAAAACATACATGTAAATATAAAGGGTTGAGGTCTACGTGTCTCGAAAAAGGTGGTTGCTCACAAGTGGCTAAATAAGACTGCAGAACTTGTCGGTGACATAAAACGTCATCACGTCGAACACTGAGACTCATCTACTCACCAGTCCGTCTTTACAAGGCCAACTTAAGTTGCAAACTATTCTCACTCCAGCTTTACAACTTATAGGTTGATCAGTTTTCTAGTTAAGTGTGTATTCTATTGCACCGTTAAGATGCAATGTGGTAGTGACGTTAAAGTCATGTGATTGCTATGAAGTAACAAGTTACAAAACATGTATCACAAGCTTTTGTTTGCCACGGTGCCAAAAACAGGAGACAGTGTTGTTTACACTGTTTGTGTGTAAGTGGACATCTAGGAAATGCAGTGCAGCAACCATGATGCCAGAATAACAACTCACAGATTAATCTATGATGGTGACTTGTGATAAATGTTCAGGCTCACCTTGACTGAGATCTTGCCTTCATCCTTGGGTAAATGTGCGGCCAGGAACCAGTCTCCAGGGAGCGGGCTGGTCACGTTGAACGCTCCTGTTGTACGGTTCGGAAGGGTCCAGGTGAGTGTCACAGCAAAGGATCCTGGGATGACTGTATCCCGAGGGAAGCTGGTGTACAGGGGGTTGATTACTGGAGGAGCCCCAGACCTGAAGTACCTATTAATCACAAAGCCGACAATCAATCCCTGTGTCAGGCCTAATATTTTCACACACAGCTGAGGCACCTGCCAAATATATAATCCATCCATAGGAACAGCTGACAGCATGAGCACAGATGGCGTCTTCTGTTTGAAATATGAAAAATTCAAATCCAAGACATTAATAATCATATCCAGTGTCACATATCTGGATGTGATAACCATGTCTACGTCAATCATAACATCACAGGGACACTGAGAGTCAACTGAGATACCGCTCTTTTGACAAATACTGCCCCCCTACGTGATAGAAATAGACAAGCAAAATTAAAAGCTAAATGCGGCTAATGCTTTAACAGCAGCTCCTCCATATGTCAAGGCTGCCAGTACTAGCTGACGCTGCTCAGGTTTAACAAGTCGCTACTGTAACACCTCTTTCCCAGAGGTAAAGTGTATAGGATGCTTTGTATTATCTTTTTTTAACCCAAAGAAGTAGAAGGCTTCAGCTTAAGCAAAAGACAGGGCAACTTCAGAAAAAGAGAAGGACGTTGTGACAAGCTCGACGTCTTACACAGTCACGTTGCGGTTCGGGCAGCTGTCTCCAAACGTGCCGCCTTGCTCCTTGAAGGTGATGAGGTTCCATACGGCCATCATGGTGTCATCAGGCACATTGAAGTGGAACAGTTCCACACTTGCAAAGGAGTTGAAAGCATTCAGCTTACGAGGCGTGCGGGTGAAGTATTCAGTCACAAAAAGGCAGTCTGTGGGAAAGAAGGTGAGAAAGAGGGAAAAGATTTGTGAGAATTTGCCAAATTAAAATTGATTAGCAAAACTCGATGATTGATTAATTGATTAATTGATTGATTGATTGATTGATTGATTGATTGATTAATTGATCAAATTCCACCCCCTCCCCATTAATCTTTAGCTAGTAATTCAGCATAGGCGTCCTTATTTGATCATTTCTTATGAATACATACATACTTAAATAAATAAATAGGTAATATATATATACATACATATAAACATACAAATATGTATAAATTAGAACCAAATATGTCCTGCATCACCATGCTAACATCTGTCTGGCTGTAGGCTACTTAAGCACAGCACTGGTAATATTAACATGCTCACAGTGTCATGCTGTTAACTGTGTAACATTCAGCAGTGAAGCGTTCACAGTGTTCACCATGTTAGCGTGCAAAAAAAAAGGGTACAATGCTAACATGCTATGGCTTAGCAGGTGTAATGCTGTGACATGCTGTAAATAGTATAATGTTTAGCAGGTGTAGTGCTTGTGTTCGCCATCTTAGTTTAGCGTGTTAGCATGCTAAAACATATAAATGATAATGCTAACATGCTGTTGTTTGGCATTAAGGGTAGGGGAGAGTGGGGTAAGATGAGCCACTTTTTACTTATGTTGTCCTGGAGGCAAGGAAAAATGTCACAGAAATAGAATGAAAACATATACCTTTATTTCAGGATGTCTCCTTTCAAATGAAATGAACAGAATGCATCTCTGACAAAGCTTCCCAAAATAATGACTTCTCAAAAAAAAGTGCTCCTCTGGCTCAACTTGCCCCAGGTTAGGGGTAAGTTGAACCAGGTCAGGGGGTAAGTTGAGACATCTGGGGGTAAACTGACCATCTGAATTTAAAAATGTAAACCATAGCATATTGTGCTACCAAACATTTTTAACAGTTTTGAACTTATGAGAACAAACCACCAGTTGGTTTCAAAACAAACCACCAGTTGGTTTCAAACCATTTAATCAAAACAACTATTCAATATTCCAACTGTCAAGGTTGCAGGGGAATATGAACTGTTGCTCCCTCCTTGCAGTTCCTCCAGCCTTTTGAGGTTGAGGTAGCTTCTTCAGCACATCACTCCGTGGGAAAGATGCCTCATCCTTTTCTTTGAATGCAAAGGTGGGCTTTTTACTGCCAGTGATCCCTCGGATTCTTCTGAGAAATCTGGCACTCACTTCGTTGCCCGTAAGGCTGTCAACCAAGCCAATGTAATGGTGGCTCCTGCATTTGGATGCAAATTTTACGATGACAAAGTCACCAACTACCAGATCTGAGACATCTGGTTCACTTCTTTCATCGCTGGAGCTCTCATGCTCAGAAGTGTCATCAAATGGGATGGCAACATCACTCTCCTCAGAGCTGCTTTCCATTGCAATTTTTGTCTGAGTTTGTGTCCTCTTCAGCCTTCTTTCAGTTTTGCCTTTCTGTTTATTTTTCCTCTCTTCATGGGCACGTTCGATTGCCAGCTTTTCCGGTGTATCAGTCAGGATTCTTGTCTTCACACGCTTTCGGTTTGTTTGTTTCCTGGGCTGCTGACTTTTGGGTAAGGGTACAATCTCAGTAGGAGACACATGGTTGCGGTGTAAATCTGTGTCACTTGGTGAAACACATGCATGTGCAGGGCCTGGTGAAGGTAGCTCAGAAGAAAGGGAGGTTGAAACCATGGGTGCATCACCTGCAGGCTGCTGCTCCAGGTTGGGGCTGTCTGACACCATGGATGGCTCAAACTCTGCATCGGAGAAGACATCTCTGTTGTAAGGGAAAATCCCAGTGGATCTGAATCCAGAGGAGATATTTCGTGGTGTCATTGCTGACATGAAAGCATCATTCACACAGCCAGGGATTTGGTATATGTTGGCTGTTTTGCTTGGGTTGGATCTCATCCAACCATCAAGAGCTCTGTTGTAATAGGTCTTAAATGGACCATACACACTCTTATCCAGAGGCTGCAAGCGATGGGATGTGTGGGGTGGAATTGTGAGCATAACAATACCATTTGTTTTTGCTATGTCCAAAGCCTTCAGTGAAATGTGGGCTTCGTGGTTATCCAAGTTGAACCATTGGCTCAATTTACCCCATAGCCTTTGGCTCAATTTACCCCATAGCCACCATTTTGGAAAAAACGGGCTAGCTTAGAAATTCAGGCTAATCTTTAGTGAAGTGATTCACATGATTTTATATGTTAGCAAATCACCAACATGTATAATATATAATTTTAGACCTGGATGATTTTGCTTTGACATAACAGTCATTATACCTCATATGCAAAAAATTTACTTTGACAAGCAAAAAACAGTTTTTTGTGTAAAAAAATACTTATCACTTCTCCCATGTGCTTCTCTGCATCACAGCAAGATGGAAATGATGGGTGATTCCTGAATTTATGGTCACATGACAAAACATGTGCACGATTACCTAGATACAAGGGGTGGGTCAACTTACCCACTGGCTCATCTTACCTCACTCTCCCCTACAAGTATAGTGATGCATGTTAGTGTGCTACATTTTTTACAGTGACAATGCTAACATGCTACGGGTTAGCAGGGCAAATTGTTTGCAACGTGCTGTCAATGGTATAATGGTTAGCAGATTAGTTTAGTGTGTTAGCATGCTAAAATATTGCTAATGATAACGTAATGTTTACTATCATAGCTTGCATGTTGGCATTCTAATATTTGTTACTTGCACTTCACCCTCTGAGCATCTTTCTGGACAAAATTTCCCAGCACCCTCCAGCAGGACAGGCCTGAACGGGTGCTCCACAAACCAACAGACTGACACTGCAATCCCCAGCCCTGGCTAACACAGAGCTGATGAAGACTTCTGCTTATGAAGACTTAACATTCTCCATTTATTCTCGAAAACACAACAGAGGCGTAAGCATCATCTCCCTGACTCCACTCTGAGTCCACAATAATAAGCTTCTCCTTGAACCCGACAAGCTGCTTGTAGAGAGCTAGATCATCTAAATATGTGACCACAGACTGCTTTTAAAACAGCTGAGGGAGATGTAGGTATGTAGTCTCACTCGTGTCCCTGCATAATGGAAAATCCTTGGATTACATCCACCGATGGCACCGCATATAAAAGCTGCAGAACAAGTGACAGGTGTAATCTCCTATATAACGCACATGAGCAAAGCTGGCATCAAGCACACCCAGCGGGTGTGCAAAAACTGAAGGAAATTGCGTGTGAGTCATTTAATTGCTCTACCAGAACATATAGTGTCCATAAGATAAGTCTTATCTTGAACATAAGCATGAGTAGATAAGAAAGAAGGTAATATTTCAAGGGGAAAATGTGTCAGCTCCTGGATGTTTCACTGGAGTGGAATATTTGTCACACTTTTATTTATTTTTTTTTTCTTGAGTTTTTTGCATACCAGCCATCTGCACTCGGAATACCTGTGGTGAAGTCTTTCACTGTTCTCTTTCTTTGAGGAGGGGGGGGGATAATTTGTCTCATCTGATATTTGTACAAAAATAGCACAATTCCACAATACTGTTTTGGGGATGCTATGAAAAGCCTGTGCCGCTAAAACGGCATGAATTCATTTCATTGTCAAGAATTGCAGCGAGACAACAAGCGAGCCCCGCTGTACTAACGCTGTCATCTGCAGCTGCATGTTTTTGCCGTTTGCGTCTGCTTTCGTTGCCTTGATGATGACAGAGTAAAAGACAACAAAGTGACCCTCTACGATGACAAGGCGGGCGAGCAGCGGACGCATAAAGGGAAAGGTTTTGTTTTTTTTTCTTCTTGAATGTGCAGTGTGTTCTAATGTTTGTTCGGAAATAAAATGAGCAAGAAATGGCTCTGCTCTGCTCCCCCACACTATTGCCAGTCCTCAAAGCCCGCGCAGCCTCTCACCTACGGAAGCAACCTCGAATGCTAAAGGCGCAGAATAAGGAGGCAGGAACTGAGAAGAATGGAGCAAAAACCTCGCTGCTTGAGAGTTGAAGCCTAATCCCATAACAAAGCCCCCAGCCTTATATCCACTCTCATCCCAGCCCTTCCTCAGCTTTGCTATCTGCATTATATGTGAGTCTTCCTCACGTCAAGGGTCCTCATTACCTTTTCATTACATGGATACCTGTGACTAGTCACATGTCACAGACTGAAGTGCTATAGCTCGATGGATGGAGCGTGGCTCAAACACTGCAGTGAGCCTCGTCTGCCTGTCTGTTAAAGGGAACAGTCGTGGTTTCTTTCACATTATAGATAATTAAAAACTCTTTGACAAACTATAAACAGTTGCTTCTGTTGGTCGGATGCATGTGTGACAATCACCGATTTTCACCAATAACACAATTTGACGGATCACTGCAAGAAATTGTGTGTTTAACGACCTGTTCTGCATGTATATGAATATCGGCCAATATGTCAGCATTTAAACCTCCAAATATTGGTATTGGCATGGGGCCCAAAGAGTCCAGTATCAGTCAGGTTCTGCATTCTTCAGGCTTTGTAATGTCAATAACAAGAAAGTCACAATTTATTACATAAACAATGAGCTTGAACCACACACCCTGTGAAGCACTTATGTTAAGTGTAGACATGCACTTTATATGTCTGCCTGGACCGTGATGACAGCGAAGATGGCTGCTGCAGATGATCTTTGGTTACTGTTGTTTCTGAATGTCTGATGTGTCTCAGAGGACACTTAAGTTTATGTCAGTGGTTCCCACAGTGTGGATCAAAGGGGGCTCTGAGATAATTACTTGAAGTAGGAAAATCAAATTCAAGGTATATTTTTCAGATTTAAAAATCGCTCTTTGATTGAACTTCACCAAACTGAAAGACTTGCACCCTGCTGGGCGTGTGGAAGTGGCTTTGCACCAAAAGAGTCAGAATCGATGGTCTGTTTTTGTTATTCTTAGTAATAAATTATTCTCCTACACACCTTCCTCTGCACTGGTGGTGTGCAGCAAATTTACTGATATCATATAATGCGTGATCGATATTCTGAAATAGGGTGTCACTAGCCTGTGTTTGCCAGGTTTTAATTGTTTTGTCATATATAAGAAACACGATACAGTTACACCAAATAAACAGAGACAGGCTTTAATTTGAAACAAATCTGCATCTGAGGTTGTCACGACAAATTAAATGCATGAATGAAACCCACATACCGAGCTATTTTTGGAAGATTTGAATAATAAACTTGCATATTTATTTTCAAACCCCCCCTCTATGCGAAAAAAAAAAAAAAAAAGAAAGAAATCAGCAGCACCAGTCTCAGCGACAATCCAGCAGAGACACACACTGCGACTCCGCTCGGTGTGGAGGTGTAAACATGCCAGAATATCTAAATAAGCGCGTTTGTTTGCCAGCTAAATGAAGACGTTTCATTTGGAGATAAAGGCAGCCAGAGTGCTTACTGGCTTTTCTTACAACATGGCTCTGAATTCGGTAATCTTTCCAGTGAGCGCCTCCCAACCACTGTTTTTTACTCTGTTAGAGGCTTAATACAGACATAATCCTGCTTTTTGTTATTTCAACAAGAGATTTATCCTTGAATGCTGAGCTGGATGGTCTTTAAACTTGATATTATTTTTTATTTTTTTTTGGCATAGGTAAAAGCTGCTTTCCCAGACTCCCCTTCTACTAACAAGATCTTGCTGAATTACAAAACATCTTTAAAAACACCAGATGGAAAAGAGGAAACCATCTGTAACAACAAACGATTGGCAGGGAAACAAACAAACAAAAACCGATCGATTCCCACACCTGGTCAGACGCACTGTATTCTGCTTCATGTTGCCCCTCACCCGCCGACAGGAGCAAAAACACAAAGTCATGAAAATTACACGACCCCTTCTTTCTTTCAACCTCAAAAGACGGCAACATCAGAGCTGTCACATGTGAAACCCTGACAAGATCAAACCGAGCGTCCCGTCTATTCAGAGAGAAAGACAGACAGTAACCATTCAGATAAACAGCAGTTGTTTTGTTTTTTTTCTGAATCCTGCAATAAGAGTCAGTCCTCCAATATCATTCTGATCCTGCTCACTGTACTAGAGAAAAATAACCCCTAGTAAGCCAAGTAACAAAAGGGCAGAGGGGGGAAATTGATCTGACTGACTTCAACAAAAGTTCAATGATTTACCTAAACTGATGGAGCACAAACAGCAACAAGTCTCATCAGGCGACTACAACGTCCTCAGACAGAGCTGAGAGGTTTTCTGTGACCACAGACAGTACAGCGTGTGCTGCAGGTATGGATTCATTGTTGTCCCACAATTCAGCTCTGAGGTGGTTTTTGTTTCACGCCTCTGCCTTGAAGCAGCAAAGACAGTCCAGGTGGATGGAGGGAAAAAAAAAACACCTTTCGTGTGTTCCAACACATTTGCTTGTTGAGAAAATACGATAAACACACACAAGGTGGAACATTTTGGGACTTTTTGGCCACATCTGACGACAAAGGGATGTGACATTACAGGGATGTGACATCTTTAACTTCAACATAACCCAATTAAATCTGCTCATTTTCCAATTAAAACAAACAACAAGATGTAAACTCCCAACATTTCATCCACTGGTCATATTCTGCATCCTGCCAACTTGTGTCTCTAGCCCTCTTTAACACAGCAAAAACAACGACAAACAAACACACAAAGAACCAGAGCGGGAGGCGAGCATCAGCCCCATGAAGCGTCCAGCCTGGTGTGCTTCTCCTGCGGCCACGGTCAGACACCTCAGCCCGGCAGCGGCTCCAAACCTACAGGAGCAATCTGTCAATGTGTTGCGTGCCATTATCAGCGGCGACCATGCGTCAGCTCACTGAAGCCCGGTCTGTGTGCGTGAAATCGGGTGTTTTTTTTGGTTTGGTTTTTTTTTTTGGTTTTCTGACGGAAGAAAAAGCAGCAGCTGTGGATGTTCAGTAGACTGAATTGTAAAGCAAAGGGAGGACGGGATCCGATCCTGCCGCTACCGCTGCTGCTCCTCTCGGGGAGGATTTCAGCACCCCCGACAAAGAGAACAGCTCCTCGTGAATCGGAGCAGCGCACACAACACTCACCTCCAAGAGCGCAGAGAGAGGTGTAAACAAGCAAGAGGAGCCTCGGAGGGCTCCATCCTGAGCCTGGGCGCTCCGGCTGCCACATCGTTGAAAAGCCAAATACTGAGTGGAGGGGCTCCAGCCCGGGTGCAGTTTCTCTCCAGTCGCTGTGCTGGTCTACATTTTTTCAGATTTTTTCTTTTTTTTTTTTTTTTTTTTTGCCAACGACCAGCTGTTTGTGCATGACGTAATCCAGACGAGGACGGGACAGCGCCTCCCCTTTGGCTTTGATTTGACAACCTCAATATGTCGGCTCGTTCTCATTGGACCTCCGGCCCTGTCAGTCCCGGGGACGGTGCTCACGTAGATTGCACCACAAGGCTCGTCACTTCGGCGTCCGGGCCACCACCACCAGCACCAACACACACATACACACACACACACACATACACCGACACCAGGGCTGCAGCTGCCCCCGGAGGCTCCTCACCCAGGACCCGGGACAGAAAGTTGAGAGGAGGGAGGATGTGACCTGGTGTGATCCTGAGCAGCGCTCTGAACTCACATGTGTCCTGATGAAACAGGTCATCGTGATGGATTTGCAGCTTCGTCTGCATTGCAGTGTGTTTCACTTGCAAAGCAGATGCTTCTGTTTCTGTCTGTTAATAAGTTTAAATCGTTTAGATTGTTCCATTTCATGATTTAAACCTCCCTGTGTTTCCTCTAACAGCTTAACACTGTTCAGCTATTTATTTTTTATCCCCTAGATTCTTTTTAAATGCATGATTATAAACCAGATGTTAGACTTGATTGTGTTCAAAGCACCACCACCAAGTACGTGGGCCTGTATTTGGATTTCTGTTATTGTTTTATTACAGTTTGTGTAATGTCACAAAATGTACAGTATATTTATTAGTCTGTGAATTACCTTTTTTAACAAAACAAGACTATATTTGTTAGTCTCTTATGTCCTCATTTATGGCCACATTCATGAGATATTCAAGTCCAGTTTGTCCCAAAGGATTGGGTGACATGTTGGCTATTTAATAACATCAAATGTAAGGACAAAAAAGCTATTTTGCTGTTCTTAAATGGAAACCTCAGCAATAAGGAAGTGAAGTCAGTGTCAAAGGGTTTTTCATTTTACAAATTAAAGTCTGTTTACCGGTCACTAGGAGCACCACTGCATATGTGAAAAAAAGTAGTATAAAGCCTTTTGTGGCTCCAGATGAAGCTGCATGTAATCTGATGAATTGCCTCCGCTGATGTCATAGAGTGGTTCAGCTGCATTGTGGGTAATGTAGGCACCAGGTTTTGAAAATGAAAAAAAGGTGATATCTCAGGTTTTCAGCGGTATCCATTTTGATCATTTGTCCATAATTGAGTGCTGATGTCACAGAGTGGTTTGGATGCATTATGGGTACTGTTGTTTCCCTGAGATTATGTTTGTCAAGATCTCCAGATAAGGAACTTTGTTTCCTCGAGATAACCTTGATTCAAGATCACAATAAAGCAATGACAACTGATGGACGATTTGATCACTCATGTAGCCAGTAAGTCTTTATCTGCATTTGTTTTGCGCTTTTATGATTTATCAAAAATAGTTTTTTGAATGAATAAAAAAACAGATATCGAGCTCACTTTACATTTTGTCAGCACTGATAATGACAAAATGATCTCGTTATCTCAGGAAAACAACATTGTTATCTCCTGATAATGACATAAATATCTTATGAGCTCAAGAAAATAAATACAGTTTAATTTAATTCAAGGGAAAACAGAGGAAACATTGTGATAAACCCATGGCCATTTAGGGCTTCCGTAATTTTGAACAGTTTACATGCAGCTTTCTCTGGAGCCTCAAAAGGTTTTATACGACTTTCTTTACATATGCAGTGGCACTCCACAAGACCTGTAAACACATATTCATTTGTACAATTGGTGGCGTTACCCTTTAAAGAAACACATTGTTTACTGGTCCAGGGACCAATAATGACATTAACATAGCAGCACTGAACTGGACGTAAGAGGCTATTTAAATGATTGTGTTGTTGTCAATGACCTTCATTCAAATTGAAAAACAAAGAATATCTCTTCTTCCAAAATTAGAACACAGCGGTTATCTCCAGGACTTTGAAATACTCATTTTCTCTCCCGTGTTTCAGCAGGTGAGTTCTGACTGAGTGGGGAGAATAAAATGCATTTTCCGTCAGACAATAATCAATTTCGCTCCAGGAAGTGGACATTAAGACTGACCCACATTCTCAGTCATGATTATTTTTAGGCTGTGGGGTGACTCCGACATGAGTCATAATTGTCTCAGCAGATCTGTCAGAGAGTGAATGAGCTCCTGAATCACACTGGCTCTAATTTATTTGACACAAATGAATCATTCATCTGGATTGTTCGCTCTGAGGGGGGAACAAACGTCTCAGGGGTTAAGAATGACGAGAAGGCTGAGTTTCACATTGTGACAATTCGGTGTTGACCTTAAACTAACCCGACACACAGCAGACTTCAGTTTTCTTGGGTAAATTAGTTCCAAGGTCAGGTAATACAATCTACCTGTAACTGCTGACTACAGAATAGTTAAGTCTGAATTCACGTAATCTCTCTATTGATTTATGTTAACAGTCACAATAAGCCTTGCAAAAGCCAGATAACAAAGGTTTGCCATGCAGAATGAGAGTAAATCTAAAAGGAGAAAGTCGTCTTCTACTTAGCCTCCTCCACAGGAAGGTCAGAGCAGAACAAAGGGGGCGATTATCAACTCAAAACCGAAAGAATCTCTTTCAAAACCAAGAGTTTTAAATGTTTGTTCTTGACACCATTTCAGACCATGATTGAGGTTCACTCTGGGTGAACTAGTGTGTATAAATGAAGTAGATTCAGAGAAAAGAGATCCTGACTTGGAAAATAAATATACGCGTGACATTTATGTATTTTTATTCAACATATTCAATTCAAATTTCCCCGTCTGCGGGACATTAAAGGATTTCTGATTCTGATTCTGATTCTGATATGACATATTGAGGTTGAGTTGAGCTTATTTGTATGTATGTATGTATGTATGTGTGATATAAATGTGTTGTTGTAGGTTGTTCTGGTTTTGTTTGTCTTTACTTTGCCATTAAAGATTGTGGGTCTTTGTTTGGTTGAGGTTTAGGTGTACATCGTAATTTGAGAGATCTAACTAGAATCTTTTTAAACGATGAAGACAGCCAGTGGGAGATCCTACTTTCCTGTCACTTTAATGAGGAACAACACAGCAAGAAGTTTTCCCTTCTTGCTGTGTTGTAAAGATTGCGGAATTTCCTGAAAAACTCAACCCACTCAAAGCCACTTACTGTGTATGAGGAGGTGGAGGAAGTTCTCAGATCTTGTACATAAAAGGTCCAATTTGTAACAGACTTGACTGTTGAGTGTCATCCACTAATCGACATTTACTGATGCTCTGGGCTGGTGGCTGGCTCAACCCACCAAGCCAAGTACATCATGAGTTGGGAGCGAGACTCAACAATCAACTACTTTACAAACTGGACATTTAAGTTTAAATAAAAATATACTTAAACTATCAAAAGTAAAAGTACACAAAATGTCATATAGCATACTTCAGAATGATGTGTATTATTGGATTATAATTATTGATGCATTCATTTGTTCACCACTGTATTGTCAAAGCAGGTGACGCTGGTTTATCTGCCAGGTGTCTTGTGAATTTCCCGGGGCTGCCGGGATTCAGGAGGTGGAGCGGGTCGTCCATTAATCAGAAGGTCGGTGGCGAGATCACTGTATCCACCAGCTGCAAGCTAGTGAACCCTCAATTACTCTCGAAAGAACCGCTGAGCGTAGAAATGTCATGAACTGCTCCTGATGAGCAGGTTGGCACCTTGCATGGCATCTACTGACATCCGTGTGTAAATGTGCATGAGAGTGGGTGAATGTGAAGCGCTCTGTATTGTTGGTAGGTGGAAAGCTGCTACATAAATGCAAGTTAATTTACCATACTGATTAGATTCTAAAGTTGTCAAATAAGTATAGTGGAGTAAAATGTGCTATATTTGTACAATTATTTCTAGTTAGTACCACAAAGTTCACTATTGGAGTACATGTAATGTGATACTTTCCGCCCACAATGATAAGCTCAGCTAGAAAGCAGCCTCACTGTATCCGACTAGATTTAGATATAATTCATCTGTATGACACTATAAAGATATACGACAAAGATGTTACAAGTATTTCTAACATGAAAAGTTTGACACTTGACAACTTTTGATGTGGAGTGTCTGGTTTTCTGAGGATCTTCCAGTCTAATTTCCTCCGATGATCCAAAAAACATCCAAGTTTGAGGACACCGGCTGCACACAGCCGTTAATGAGAGCATCTGTCTGCGTGTCTGGCAACCTGTCCCGATCGCCCTTTTAATCCAGTGTATGCTGGGGAAGCCTGTCATCCTCTAGGTTGTCAAGTGTTGTGCAACCTCAAAGCCAAAAATACTCGACATCAGACGGAGAGCTTGCCAGATATTCTGGCCAGACAAAAGGACGACCTCGCCCTTCTGTCAGAGGAGACCTGGAAGCCACCCAGTGAGGGATCATTACTGCAATTAAGAGCTGTTTGACAACAGAGAGGCCTCATAAATACTCCTGATGGACATTTTCCCGCTGTGTCTCCTCTTGAAAACATGAATGAGGCGAAGCTTTTCTGAGTCTTAAAAATCTCGAGAAAGTTTTGCTCACTTCAATGAAATCTAGACTCTTCAAACTGGTTCATGCTGTTTGGTAATGCCTCCCACGTTGACATTTGGTGGAAGTAGATGAAGGCATGACCGGCAAACCAGTTTTTAAAAATTGGTTGTAGGAGTTGGTGGTAGGAGGACGTGCATGTGTGTGGGTGGCGTTCACACACACACACACATGCACATCATGGCCCGAGTTATTTCTGCTTTCCCTAAGGTGAGGCGCTCCACAGCTTCAGTGCAGCCGCTACACAGTCACACACACAGGAGCAGTAAGGGGCTTCCAGTTTAGCATTTTAAACTAGCTGGCTACATGAGAAGACAGTCGAACATTCAAATCCACTGCTGCACCTAATCCTTGGCCTCTGGAAATCCTATGGAGGGAAAAAACTGTAACTTGTTGCCAGGGTTAATTCAGATGGTCTATACCAATATGTGAGCATAAAAACTGTGTGCAACATGCTCGCTCAAAGAGATAAACGTACAAAATGGAAAAGAGAGAGAGGTGGGGAAAGAAAGAGGGGCCAGTTGGTGAAGTTAAGCACTCTCCCCTCGGTGGCTCAGCTTCGGCACACGGCACACTGCCTGCAACATGCCATCTATAGACCACATCCTATTCCTGCCTGCTGCAACACAAAAACAAACAGAAGGGGTGGCTCAGGCGGCACAATAAAAGCACTGATGTCTCCGGACAAGTCATTTTACACTAAGTGTGCATTTAGAGATAATTGCACTGGGCACGGATGTCCTTAAAAACTTTATTTTGTTAGGATTTTCCTCAAAATAGCTCCTCTGTCAATACCAGAACACCATTTAGTGTCATCTAAAAAGGCAATTAGCTTGACAAATGTTGCTTCTGTCAGCCCTCTAGCTGCTGGCCGATCAGATATTTAAAGCTAAACAGCGCCCCCTTATGAGGATTTAATTACCTCTTGCAGTTATGGTCCTGAATAAAAAGACAGCACTTTTATGTTCTACATCTTTATGATTCAACATTTACAATATTAAATAAAAAAACCAGGTCCATCAAAGAGAGGAAGGAAACAGTTTGCATTCACACTGGAATAGTAACAGTTAAGGCACAACTTATTAGTGGAAATGTCCCACAACAACAGCACACCATCACCATCCAATCACATGGATCCAACGTTGTTGTGAGTCTACTTTAGTGATTTTTCTTTTTCTTTTTTTTTTCTGTGTTTGTTGCTCTTATTCTCACAAGTACATCTACAAAAACTAGTGTAATTACAGTACACGTCCAGCTCTTGACAGGAAGGTCTGAGGGCTCTACATCCTGAACACTCCAAAACGTGTCTTCTTCGTTGGTGCATTCAGCGCAGCACTGAGGCTCAGTCCCAGAACCAGACGAGTATCGGCAGGATCGATGATCCCGTCGTCCCACAGCCTGTAAAACAAATAAATAAATGGATGAAAGTGCATCACACCTCACTCATCTGATGCCTGTTGTCGTGCATGTGCAAGTCTCAGATCGAGAGTTTGTGTTCCTCTCCCTCAATAACTCCCTTGCTCATCAAAGGTATATCAAAATATATCAGAAATTCATTTTCTATTGTTACCTCAGCCAAGGAGGTTATTTTCACCCGCTTCTGTTTGTTTGTCTGTCTGTTTATTTGTTGGTTGGTTTGTCAGCAGGATTACTGAACGGATTTCAACAAAACTTGGATGGAAGAGGTGTCTCAGCCCAGAATAGACCCCATTCACATCCAGGATTTTTTTTTCCTCACTTTCTTTAACATTGCGAAATAGGCTGTTTTTCGACATTTCTGTTCTTCTTCCACATCACAACGGAGGTTATGATTCCACCTGCATTGTTCTGTCCTAAATGTTGGCCATTACACATCTAGTGTGCTTACACTGGCAACAGACACGTTTTTTTTTGCTTCAACACATCATTATTAAGTTAATATTGATTGCACAATGTAATGGATATAGAATAATGAAACATCTGTATTTACATTAGTTCCATCACTACATATCTTTGTCTGTTATCAGGCACATGGGTACCTGAGAAAAGAAGTTAACCGGAAATCCATTTCTAGTATAAGCCAATTATTAAATAAATGCGGTGCCACAATAATACCATTTGGAAAAGTTAGGTGGGAAAAGTTCTCTGTTGCTGCTTTAAATTATGGTTAGACAGTTATTAGTGGTTTGGCTGAACCAGCAGGATGTTAGTTCATTTAAGCTGTTTGTCCATTTAAAATCATTTTGGTCTGATTTGTGAATACTGATTGTTCTTCTAACTCACTGTAGTTGTGTGTTCCATGTTTTATTACTTATGTCGGCCAGCATACTCCTGAAAAAAAGATATTTTCAGCCTCAGCGAGGGCCTGCTGTTAACTAATTCTGACTTATATCAATATTTGAAATGCATATTTTGTTTGTAAGAACTCCATCTAATGTTTGCCCTACTAACAAACACCATAAAAGACAGACCACAGGACTGAATGGAAAAGCAGAGATGGCCCATATTGACAGAACAACAGGACATCTAATGGAAAAGAAATACACTTGAAACACATCACAGCATCACTCCTCATGCATGAAGAGTCATTGTTGTGGTTTCTCAGTGCTTTGGAAAGGAAAGATCACATGATTTATTGAGATGATTTAAAAATAAATCAGAGACACAGACTGATGGCCTGTTTGTAGAAAACCTCTGCCCTATATTGTTGTTCCACAAGGAATATTTTGTCTCAGACATAGCATTAAACGTCTTACTTTAGTAGTGGCGGTATATCATTTAAGACACACCAGGTTCTGACATATAGTATAATATGTCCTCACCTTGCACTGGAGTAGTATGGACTGCCTTCTTCTTCAAACCGGCGCACTATAGGTTCCTTCATGGCCGCCTCTTGTTCTGCAGTGAACTGTGAATAAAATGTTAAAACAAAAGATTGCCATCAGACAACAGCCAATGGGTTCTGAGACTGCTACTACACTCTATGTTGGTGAAAACCACAGTGAGAATATACTTTCTTTATCCTGTGTCAGATTGTCAATTATTCAGTTAGCTCCTGTTAAATAATAACTACAGGTCACAAAAGCTATTTTGAGTATTTTAAAATCCAAAACGCTCAACCTTACAATATTCTTAGTGACTCATCCTGAACCTGGGGGTGTATATATACATTTACAGAATCAGATGTGATTTGGGGTGACAAGTGAACGATGTCCATCATAATAAGCCACTTTTATGCATTAGCCTGTGGGTTGCAGTAACAAGAAGAGTGATATCATGGTTCAGAGGTCTGTGTTTGAATGAAAGTTGACAAAAACTTGAGGTCCAATTTATTCATTTTTCCCTCTCCATCATGCCCTGATCTAATAACAAGGTTGAGGAGGTGTGGGAGGAGGCTGACAGTCCTAGACAGCTCGTCTTACTGCTGTGTTGGCTAAGCCAAACAATCTTCCATTACATTACAGAGGACAAACACACTCCAATTTCTGATTTACTGAGACTTAAAGTCAAGCTGATGTATTGGCAGGAAGAAGAAGGATGGGACATGTCTACTTAAATTCTAAATTTTGTGTTTTAGTTTTTTTGCAAAGTACTGATGTCTGGATCCTCTTAAAAGAAAGCATGCCCACCCTTGATCCTACAATAGCCAATGAGTGACTGTGTAGACAAGTGAGCCAGTCGCTCTTCTTTCTCCTCTCTCTTGAGTCACTTATACACCAGCCTCCGGATGACTGATGCTTCATGTTGCACATCAATTGCTCTTTGAATAGGCTGTTTTTCCACATAAGGATTTTTTACTATTTTATATGCATAAAGTTAGTGTAAATAAGGAATTGGAGAAATTAATTGACTATTTCCCTCTGTTACTCTCAAGCAGGGATATTCTGAGGTCACACATATGCATTTTCTTTGCCAGACACCTGAAGCTTTTCTTAAAAAAAACATGAGTTACAGTAAGTGTTCATTTTCAGTGATCTTGATGTTAAATGTAAGACTATATAATGTGGACCCACTGTGTTTTACAGCTTATAGGGGCAGTTACGGGTTATCTGCAGACTTATTTTTGCATAAAATAATGTAGGCGAGAAAAATACATAAAATAATTCAGTGTTTTCAAACTCGTATAGATATTAATGCCAGAAGCACTTACAGAGCTTCTCACTACTTTGGGGAAATAAAACAGCATATATTATTTCAAAAGAGCCTAAAACTATACTGCATACTGTATACTGTCTAGTAACGGCTTTGAATTTACTTTGGGCTAAACTGGAAAAGGTGTTTTAGGATACATTTGTTTACATTTCCAAAGACAAGAACAGGATCACTTCCACTGTAAATTCAGGTAAATTAATTTAAAAAACAAAAGTAAAAATGTAATGAAAAATAATAATAAGACTACATTTGAAATTCACAATATTAAATGATTTTTTTGCTACCCTTTCAGTCATTATAGTTTCACACTTAAACTATCTTCAACACTGACTGAAATGCCAACCACCAAGGCGTCGATGTCATTCCAAAGCGATTAATGCACTCTAAATAGATCCATAACAGCATACCTGACACTATTTAATTACAGCCATTTGATGACTGCACTATTCAGCATATGCTGCCACTGTAACACTTAACACTGATATAATTGTATCCTTGTACAAGTATCATATCAGAGCACTGCTGAGAGAGAAGTATCTTTCATAATGTTTATGATTTTGGCAGAAAATGCACCAAAGCTAATTTGAGCCTTTTCAGTGAAGCGCAAATGGGATGATTAATGTGAATCATTACCTCCTTTCCCTCGCGTGCCCTCTGATCCTTGGTAATGGTTGCCAGGACAGTGGCTGCCTGCTCACCACCCATTACAGAGATTCGAGAATTTGGCCACATGTAGAGAAATCGAGGGCTGTGAGAGGAAAATAAGGAAACGTCAATTTCCTTATGCTTGCCAGGCCAGAACTGTCACAGAGGAACAATTAAGAAGATCAAAACCAAAAACAAATCTACATTCATGAAGATCTAATCACAGAAATCTAAACACAAATCTACATTAATGAAGATCTAATCTCTAGTAATAATCTAATTATCCGATGACAACTACAGCAAAAAATGATTTATGAGAGCTCAGCCTGGGTAGAAGAACAACTTGGATAATACTAAATTAGTCTAAAATTCCAACCAAAGGTGAGAACTAGCAAACATTTCCAACAGGCAAAATCATCTGCGTTTCTTTAGGTTTTACAAGAACGGTGCTTGCCACTAGTTTTCTAAATGTATTTGAGAACAAGAGATGAGTGAGACTAAGCTGAGGAAGGTTTACATTAATTCAATCCTTCAATATGACGAAATACAGCTTGTGTCTGAGTCGTTATATTTAGTCTATGCGTATCTTACTATTTCTATTAAAGTGTTCACAATGCGGAACAAAAATACTTAATAAAGGGAACTTTTTAAAAGTCTGTTTACATGTCTTGAAAAACTGAGTATGGAGCTGTCATTTGAGGCAATATCAGTTTAGAAATGTTTAAAAGGGGAAAAAAATAATTATCTGTGGTTCTGCCACCTCAATATTAATGATTTTATTTCCCTGTCCATCATGAGTCTGACAATGGTATAGGAGTCCAAATAAATCAGTGGAATGTCTTATCATTCCCAGAGAAGCAATAATGTCGGGGGACATTATCTAAAGAAAACAAACAATGAAGCGACGAGGACAGGTTGTCAGTGTCAGGAAATTCAAATTAAAATGCATGGCTAAATTATAAAATGTGTTTTAGCATTGAAAAGAGTCGCCTCTGAGAGCCTCTTTGTATGCTTTACTTTCTCCTAAATGTAAAAAATCTCTGATGCATATTATTCTGCATACTGAACAGCACGGTACACTCTGTACACTTAAATTATGCACTAACAACTCAGACACAGCTAATGATCATATTTATGTAACGGGTCTTGGCCAGGCTTCTACTTGTGATGCCACCGCTGTCGTCTTTTTATTCAGCACAGAAGACTCATTAACTCCATCATACCTGTAGGCTCTGCCACACATGCCGTAGTTTCCTGCACCATAGGAGCCCCCGATAATAACGGTAATCTTGGGTACATTTGCACAGGCAACCGCAGTCACCATCTTGGCTCCATCTTTGGCGATACCTCCTGCTTCATACTCTCTACCCACCATGAAGCCTAAGATGGAGATGAAGAGGAGAGATTGCAAATAAAAACTTTGTGTGTTGTAACCTATAGGGAGGCACATAAAAACTAATAAATACCCTCATATAAAAATCATATAAAAACGATTGTGTTTACTCTGAACTGAGGTGATGTAATAGGAAGAGAAAGTAAATCCACAGCAACAGAACAGAATCTCACGTCAATAATCCCCACTGACCTGTTATGTTTTGGAGAAAAATAAGTGGGATGTTTCGTTGGCAGCATAACTCGATGAAATGCGTCCCCTGTAAACAAATTCAAATATTTATTAAATCTAGTATATTCTCACTGCTGCAGACAAACTGCCCAGAGGACAAAATGCACAGACGTGTTAGTACCACCTGATTTCAAATGACAAAACTGTAACCGATTTATTTGTTCTAGGTACCCAAAGATATGAACAGCAATAACACCTGGAAATCAATCACTAGCAGAAAAAGCAGAATCAATATGTAATTTATGAATAACTAATATACTATATAATGAAAGCACACTAGTGTATATGCTGAACTGTGACACAAAATGTACCATCTGGACCATAATTGGAGGCTGGAACAACCTTGAGGAGCTGGATGCAGTTAAATGATTATGTTTTTTATCTGCCATAAAATTTTTAAGATTATGTGATAAATCATTTAGTCTACAAAATGGCCAAAAGTGTAAGAATTTCTTATTGCAATTTCCCAGCGCTGAAAGGTACTCTATCAAATGGCCTCTCTTGTCCAACCAACGGTTCCAAAACTGTGTGGAAGAGACTCTTCATTTGGCAGCAAATCCTCACATTTAAGAAGCTGTCACCAGATTAAAATGTTTGACATTTTTGCTTGGAAACCGACTGAGAACATTTACCAATCATCAGGTTAGTTAGTTGATTTATTTTCTTCTTCTTTTCTTCTAATCAATAAACTAGTGAGCTCTTCTGGATACACATGCTTCATGTTCAACAAATCATTATTTATGCGTTTCCATGAGCAGTTGCCCTCACCTTAATGTGAGTCAAGACCAGTCATGACCGAACTTTATTAATTTTATCAAGGTGGGAGGAAGGTCATCAGGCTTCACATTGGCTTTGTGTTTGCTAAATTTTACTTTGAATACGAAGGAGCCGAGTGGCCTTCAGACTTGCCAGAAAACATGAGCTGCACAACACAAAGCTGCCAGGAGCTATTGCAAAGGAAAGCAAGCACAAAAGGACTGCTAACGCCACGGAGACACCTCATTTCCATATACTTTGTATTACTGAATTACTCAGGTGTTTTCCTTATTTTGGCAGTTACCTCCACTGGCTTTCTTTCAGCGAAGCATCCTGCCTTGCATCGCAAAGCCCAAACAGGAGTTGGAGACAGTGTGAAAGACGACTGCCTATTAGAAACTGTCACTTGGTGAAAAATGATCCAGCAGTTTTGGCGCTCAACAACAAGAATTTAATCTGTCTGTTGCCTTTCACAAACACCTGGGGAGAAGCTTTCAGCAATTTTAACTGTTAGCATAATAAAGCCCAGGCACGTCCTTAGGGATGACAGCGTGTCTCAAAAACCTCTCTGTAAATGCAGGTGCTGTATTGATTTTTCTTGGATATGCTCTCTGAGCATGTCTGTTCCACATCTGTGTCTGTCTGAAGCACTGTATCAGTGCCTTTTGAGTGTAATTACACTGATGTGATACCCAACACATGTGCTGTCACATTGAGACCTCACATAAAAACTGAACTGAATAAACCTCCCTTTTTTCAGGTCAGGCTTGTAATCTAATTGAAAATGTGTTCGAAAAACGTATTAGTCCATAATCACAAATTCAGCTCCTCATCTTTCCTAAGCCTGTGCAAAGTTCAGCTCTCTTCACGGCCGATTGGCTTGCAAATTAAGTGAATTATATTGAATGAAAATTATGATTGTCTCTTGTCCATGGTTTCTAAATGCTATGTTATTACAATGCCATTCATCAGAGCACTCATGAGATGGCCGAGACAAGTGCAATTTGAGAGCTTATTGTAAGGGAGAAACTCGGCGCCTTGACTGTTAAAGGTCACTACAAACCATCTATGAAGACCGAAGCTCCCTCCAGAGAGTAATATTGGTAGTCAGTGTTGTAAGCGGTGAATCTCTGTGGAAAATACTGTGCTGCAGTGCTGTGTTCAAGTCCTTGACATTTAAGAGAGTTGAGAGACACACTGCCAGTACAATGCTTATTCTTTTGGAAATTCAACATGATTGTGAGGCTTAGCTTTAAACACTTCACACCTGTTGCCTGTCTGTTCAATATCACAGAATGGAAGATGTACCATGAGTCTGACTATTTTGTGAAGCCGAGGGTACATTTTAGGTTTTCTATTAACACCCTGCTAGGACTTTAGAAATCTATATCCATTCTTAGGAGAAAATGTAGTTTAACTGTTCCAGAAATCTCTGGGTACAAACTATATTTACCTTTTTCGCAGACTCTGAAAACAAGACTCCGTTGTTGCCGATGATTCCGACAGGGTAACCAAATATTCTTGAAAATCCTGAACAGGAAATTATTGAAAGTTAAACAGTAAGGTTGGGAGACTCCATGAGAAAACAACAACAACAACAACATACATACATACATTCCTGGGTTATAGAGATGGAAACATACCTGTGACAAGTGTGTCTCCATAGAAAGCCTTGAACTCATCAAATTTACTGCCATCTACAATTCTGGCGATGACCTGCAATCAAATAAAGTGAGTTGTAAAAGCCAACAATGCAGAAAATAGGCAAAACTTGCATTACCAGTTTACAGTGTTTATTTTGGTTAGCTTTAAGTTTAAGTTGGCACACTGTATATAGCTGCTAGTCAATAATGACTGCTTGAGCAAGAGGGTAACATGAATTTTAATTCTTTAACTCCAAAAGTAAATGTTTGATCCCTCAGTGCAGATGAATAGATTATTGAAAACAAGACTCAAAAGGGCTAACAGCAGACAAACAATCTGGACCAGGGGTATGAGAGGAAAAAAAACGCATACCTAGAAACTTAAGCAAACACATGTAAGGAAGGCTGAACCTTCTGACCAGGGAGATTAGCTATCCAATTAAATAAAAATAAAAAAAATGGTTTAATGCCTTAACCAGCGCTGCTGTGGCAGCTGAAGCAGTGAGGGTGGGTCAGAAAGGAATAGCTGTAGTTATGAAGAGAGAGATGTAGGAGGAGGACAGCAGCAACATGCTTTTGTGGCATAGTCAGCAGGTGTGACTGACAGCACTCAGGTGTTCATCATTAAGTACTTGGCAATCAAAGTAGGAACAGTGGGCAAATCGTTAAGAAGGTGTGAGTATGCCTAAACTGAGATGTTCATGGTATTAAAAGAATAAGTTACTCAATGCAAAAGAGAGATACAGCAAGATATACAATTTAATATGCAATTTAAACACATTATACATTAGTCATGTAAGGGATATTTGTGTTGAAAGGTCTATTAGAGTTGAACAACTCCTGAAAACACGGAGCAGCCACTTGATCCTGCATCCTAAATGGACTGCCAATACTGTTCAACACTACAAACACTTTGACATCTCTTGAGTTAGCAGTAATTCTTGCTCCTGGGTCTACACATCAAGGATCAAAGGCAGGGGCTTTAAACCAAATGAGAACATCTGGCAAGCCCTGCCAGAGAGAGCAAATACAAAGTGATTGATGCAGTCGGTAACATTATCGACTGAGCTCCTGTTAGAGAAACCTGACAGTTGTTTACAGTTCAGTCTGAACCTGTGAAAGCCAGATTCATTTGTTTTATTCATATATCTTAATTATAAAACAGTGCAAATGTGTCCGTGTTCTATAATTCCTATTTTCTGGTGTTTAATTAATGGCAATGCTCTGCTAAGCACACTTTAAATGTTTAATAAATCTAACCAGCTATATACAAAGAGCTAAAGAATTATTTTAAAATGACTATCATGTGGTCCCACGTAGTAGTTTTACAACTACAAAAGCCAAGTATATAAAAAAAAAATATATATATATATATATTTTTTTTGTTTTTTTATATATATAGATAAAATATATATAGAGTATATATTTTTTTTTTTTGTTTTTTTTATATATATATAAAAATATAAAAAAAAAATATATATATATATAAATATATATATATATATATAAATAAATATATATATATATCTCTATAAGATATATCTCTCTATCTGATATCTCTAATATAATCTACTATATCTATCTCTATCTTATACTATTCTCTATATCATAGTATCTATATATATATATCTTCATATCTATATATATATATATATATATATCATATATATATATACACACATATACATACATACATACATACATACATACATACATACATACATATATATACACACACATACATATACACACACACACACATACATTTAACAAAGCTTCACATCATTCAGTTGGACCTATCTATTGTGTTGTTAAATAACTTGTAGAAATATACAATGTACAGGAAACATACCTCTCTAACATCAAAGTTGCGTTTCAAGTTATCTCCAACTATGCCGTAGAGTTCATCTGCAGGGTAGAGAGGGGCCTCTGTCGGTTCTGTGGTGACCTAAAAGGTAAAATAGACTGAATGTCAACAGAGAGCACAAACAGCTCAACTTCTTAGATAATAAAAATAGATTGTTAATGGATATCATCAGCGGACTGACCTCAATATTTTTCCTGTAGTTGAGGCTTCTCACCGCCTTTCTTGCTAAATGGAGTGCATTGTTATCGTCTAATGCATAGTGATCCGTCACACCAGATTTTCTGGAAAATGAGCAACAAATCACTGTGAAATTATTACAGCACGAGAATCATTACTTAAAAATAATAACACTGATGGCAGCATATGTTTCTTCAATTTGAATAAAATCAAATGATGATATCACAAAAAAAACCCTCCAAAAAAAGGAAGTATTCACATTTGTAAATGCTCAGTCTTCAAATCTGCTTGATGAGCTGTGTGTTAAAAACACTGAAATCTATGTTAACTGAAAAGCAAATTATACTGAAGGAGTAATGTCTGTTATCTAGGTCCCCCCCCCCCCGACAGTATGTTGGTTAACTAAAAACATAAACTCAATATGCAATAACAATGTTGTCTTGTTGACGTAAACATGTATGTAAAGCTGTGATCCTCCCCTCATCTTTAACAGATTTAACTAGTAAAATGTTTTTAGATATATTTTGAACTCTAATAGAACAGAACACCAGCCCTTTTCCAAATAGGACAGGTTTTGAT
This sequence comes from Sparus aurata, assembly GCF_900880675.1. Classification (NCBI taxonomy): domain Eukaryota; kingdom Metazoa; phylum Chordata; class Actinopteri; order Spariformes; family Sparidae; genus Sparus; species Sparus aurata. Next base: position 24,099,431 of record NC_044191.1, read on the forward strand.
ACATAATATTTGACTTTTTGATCAATATAATATATTCTACATTGCTTTTCACTTGTGTGGACCCCAAGGAGAAAAGATTCTGCCTTGGTAGTGGTAAAAAGGGAACCTAAATAAATAAATAAACAAAAACAAAACCGTACTACAGTATTGATTATGACATAACACAATTACACATTGTACCAGAGGAAACAACATCCTCACCCAGCTGGTAAATGGCACAACTGGTGAATTCACCACAGGATATTATTCCCCCACTTGCAGGCCGTGCTTTATGTTTTTGGACCCAAGAGTCCTGTTTTACCACAAATGTAGATCTAACTTACACAGATTTTAGGGTTGAGTCACAAAACCTATGTGGACATCAGCCTAAGGATTCTAAAGACTGATGAGTTCTTTAAAAGCAGAGATCAATGAAAAGTTGTTATGAGAAATGTTGTTATTTTTCGTACTTGCAGTGAAGATCAGCACCACCAAGGTCTTCTGCAGAAACTTCTTCCCCTGTGGCAGCTTTCACCTGAAAACAAAAAAGCATTAAGTAGTGTCTGCTAGCAGTGTGTCACCATTTACTGTACAGCTTGAATGAAATTAGGAAGACAAAAAGGACACGCTATTGTCTAGTTAATTACTGTCCTTAATTTATGACTCGCTGCGCCAACTTTCAACCTATTTCAATACAATCTAACAATGAAGATTTAACAAACCAATGGAGGTCCTCCCAAGAAGATGGTTCCTTGCTTCCGCACGATGATGCTCTCGTCTGCCATGGCAGGTACATATGCTCCTCCAGCAGTGCAGGAGCCCATTACTACAGCAATCTGGAAAGAAGAATGAGTCTAATATGAACAATGGACATCCAAAAGTTCTGCTATGACATGAACGGCTGATTTCTATGAATACAATACCAGCACACTATAAATTATGAAACCCACTTACTCCAAATGTTGTAGAAGGAATTCAGATTAAGTATTGCTTTGACGCAGTATTGTGGACCTGTCCTTACAGGACCTTTTTGAATGGAGATGTGAATTGTCAATGAGGTTAATAAAAAATATAATGGGCAATGGAAAGTAGACTCGTAAATTCGTAATACTGCAATCTAATGGTAAATCTGCCTGTAATACTAAATATGGCTAGGGGAAAAAAAAAAACCTTTAGACAAAAAAAAGATGCCGCAGATGGGTAAGCCTTGAATAATATATCAGTTTAATCACAAGGAGAGACAATATTAGCATGAATAAATGGCCATTCAGTTTAAAGGTGTATGAATATATTCAGCTGTGTTTATCACCTCTAGGTCTACTGAGTGCGAGACCTGACTTCTCAACATCATTTATCAGCTCCCACAACGGACTCGCTTTTGTTTTGCTTCTAAACACAGGATGTCTCTTCTTCAACAGTCAATAGCGAGATGGATTTTAGCTGCCGGGAGACAATGAAAAGATGAATAACCTACAGTAGCGCACTTCATTTATAATCACCATCTCTGCACTCTCGGGTATAATTTTTCAGACATCCCTTTCTCCCTCGAAGAACTAATCCACGAATCAGACCCAAAAGTTCATTTAAATACAACAAATACACCATCCGTGATAACAACGCTAAGCTGCCGGAAAAAAAAGCACATTATGAAGCTGCTGTAAGTGTTTTCAACATGTAAAATCACCTGTGATATTCCCTCTGAAGACAGTCGGGCTTGGTTGTAGAAAATGCGTCCAAAATGATCTCTGTCTGGGAAGACATCAGCTTGTCTGGGTAGATTGGCCCCTCCAGAGTCCACTAAAGGAATCAACAAAGCAGATATTTAGAGAACTCAATGATTATCATTAACATTCAGACTCGGGCTGTATCACAGACACCTAGTCTCCACTTTTATGATGAACTGCAGCCTCAACAAGGGTCCTCTGGGATGTCTCAAGTCTACACTGACCAAAAAAAAAGAAAAAAGTAAAACTGGATTTCTCCCAAAGGGCTCTTTGACTTTGGAACAAATGCAGAGGAGACCTACAACTTCTGGTATTCTCATTTTATAGACTTACCGGTATAAAATATATTTATTTTTCTCCTGAGTGACTTTCATTGTTAGTTAATTAATTTTTCAAGCAAACATTTCAAATGTTTGCCTCTCCCAGCTTCTTAAATGTGAGGATTTGCAGCTTTGTTTTTTATTTATGAGAGTAAATAAAGAGTCTAGATTTTGGACACTTGGTTGGACAGAAGAAGCAATGTAATGATTTCACACTGGGAAATTCTGATGAGCATTTTTATAGACTGAACAGTTCATTTATCATGAAGATGATATATCAGCAGATTAATCAATAATGCTAGCCCTAAACCTATTTAAATCTATAAGTCTTTTGTTTTACTAAATCCTCACATATAGAGGAAAACTCACCCAAGTAAATGCATGGCATGTGGTTCTGCTGGGCTATTTCCTGTGCACGGAGGTGTTTCTTCACTGTGACTGGGTAGTATGTTCCTCCTTTGACAGTAGCATCATTTGCAACAATAACACATTCCACCCTGTGAGAAATAATAAAAAAAGAAAATACTGAAAATTATCAGGTGCACCTGGAGTAGAACAGTGAATTCTCACTGGAAATTAAAGAAAAAAGCTAATTACAAGGCACAACGGTGAAATTAACACCCCATGTAATTTAATTTTGTAGTCAGTGTTATTTTAGCAGAAATATTCGCTCCAATCAAAATATTTGCTCATAAATATCTGAGATCTCACACTGTGAGAGATTATCACGTAATAGTGCTTACCCTGAAACCCGCCCAATCCCGGTAAGTATACCGCCTGCTGGGACTTCCTCTTTTCCATACAACTCATATGCTGCAAACTGAGAGAATTCCAAGAATGGGGTCCTGCAAGAAAACCCAACAAAAAAACATGTAATACAGTTTATTTTTAACTGTGGAGGAGAAATGTCCTGGCTTGAATTTTTTGCACTTTTACACATGAGATGTTCAAAGTTGAGTGTGTCCTGACTGTGAATTATTTCAAGTCTACAGTAAACAGCAAGATAAGCAAAGCCATCCTGCTTCCCTGTTCTCAGCATACAGGGGAGTGTGGACAGAATCAGTCATAAGAAATACCTGCGCTATAGTTTGCGTATTGACGTCAAACCACTACAAATCTATAGCATCTGGTCTGCTGGGTGCTGTATGAGTCAGCCATGAAAAAGTCAAAACTAGTGATGGAAATAGATGTTTCTACCCTGGATCCAGCAGTCTGTCTATACGCTCTCTAGGCAGCAGTTTCCCGCGAGAAGTATGAAGTCTTCTGGCTTTTTCACCCCCACCTGGATTCATACAAATAAACAAGATGTTAACAAAACGTTAAAAGCAACATTTTGCATAGCCTAGTGTTGATTTTAAACTTAATACAATGTGTTAAAGTGTAGATCCAAATTCAAACCACATACTTAGACCCTACACATTTAAACTAAGTTAAAAAAAAGTGTATGTTTATTATGCTTTAGTATAAACTTTCATAAAACTCATTGTAGCTGTTAACTGTAATATGCTCAAAGTTAAATTAGTATCAGCACTGAAATATCTACTGTAAATAAAAGTGTGACTGATAATGTTTGGACACAGTGAAAGTTGCACCCTTCATTAGCATGGACAATGTCAGATAAGGCAAATTAAGTTAAAAACATTCTGCTACCAGTTTATTGCTTCCTAATACAAAAGCACAACTCGGAGACATGGGAGTTTGCTGCTTGTGAGGGCTCGGCATGCGCCATAAACATTGATTGATTGTTCTTGATCAATTTATCCAAGAAGCAGGCTGTGCTTTGTATCTTTGATCAAATGCACTCCCCTACAAAATCACTCCCATCATTCTATCATGATTAATTACTTTCAAACAGAGCCATCCAAGTTTACTGGAGGAAATTCCCAGAAAACCAACATATCACAGTGTCTAATGTCTAATTAATCGTTACTTCCAGTTTGCACATTCACATGTGACAGCAGGTCCTCAAATCCTTAATAAACCACGAGCAGTTTTAATAAAACAGGGGAGTAATTGTGTAATAGTGTTTTTGTCAACAGTTTCATCACCGAGACTGTGTGAACATTCATTTGCAATGTTAGAATTAAAACACAATGTTATGAATTGAACTTTAGTGTAGTGGAACACCTACCCAGTTTGATCTTCTCTGTCCTGTTTTTCAGTTCATCAACAAGAATTTTCATTCGGTCATAATTCTCCTGAAAAACAACAACAACAACAACAACACATTTGTTTGTGTATATGTATTTTCTGAAGATTACAATTTGTGGCAGACGAATTACCATATTAAGAAACTGATGACTAAAATAAAATAGGTGGCTGTAACTTAATCCATACAGGCAGGTAGGAAAGTTTCAATGTCATACATACAACAATAATGGCTTTAAGGCTTTGGTCAACAAAATTATGTGTATTTATCTATGTTAATGCCACAAATACCATTTAATCAAGGCACCATTCAGCTTAACAGTAACCTGTCACACAATCAGGCCAACAGCTACTCACCAAACAGATAAGAGAAAATTAAAAAAAACACCGCTACTTGTAATAACAACCAATCAACCTCTGAGTGCTTTGTGACAGATTTTTTTTCCACCCCATTACCAAAAAATGGGACAATTTACGATCGTGGCGCTTATTTAATTCTTAAAGTCAGCCCTTAGATCACTTGCAATAAAGAAAGTTTATAACCCTCCTCAGCACTCTGTCATCAAACTCCATTTCTCAAGAGGAAATGAAAAAGGTCAGTAACACAGCTGCAATAACACTGATTTAACGTAGGACTTGATCACCTAAAAGACACGTTTATGTTGGTGTCTCTCTCCCAACTAGAAATACACAGAAAATGTGTCTGTGATGCCATCCAGTGATATGTTTTGGTGTTGCATCAGTGAGGATAAAAATAAAAAAAATGGATGCCGGGTACTGAATGTACCAATAATTACACCGATGCACCTTGTGATTTGAATGGTTGAATTATACCTTCAATCTAACAATCTTAAGCAACAAAATCTTAGACAATAAAATAATTGAGTAAACCTAATTTTACATTCTCTGCTATTTTGACACTATCAATGAACATATCTGATTTATCACAGATTCCCCCTTTCCATTGAACTCCTTGGCATATTTAATTTTATTTAACTATATTGTATTTAATTTATTACTCATCTATTTTAGTGTCTACATGTTACTGGATGTTTAGTGTGTGTGCCAGGCAAACTGTTCAAACAAAGTGGTGGGATTAATGAGGTTGTCTGAATCTCAAGCTTATGTTTTAGCGGTGTGCAAAGCTGGTATCTAAGTGGTGATCTAAAAAGTCACAAGTTTTATTTATTTTTTCATTATAATTGCGACTGTTTATACTCTTAAAAGGGTTCACACTGTACCATAGGTCTATCTATACATACACCTGAGATGTCACAGGTATGAAAAGTTTCACAACTAAACATAATGATTACTTGTTTAGGCACTAACTGAGGCGAGGATGCATACAAGGAAAGTACGCTTCACTTTATTAAGACTTACTTGGTTGATGAATGAGAGTTACAATCTGCCCTGTTATGACATGTGGAGTAAATGTGTCTACCTGCTGTTCAGAAATGTTAAGTTAACAGAAATGCATTTATCAGACTAACGTTAGTATTGTGATGCTAAGACCTTGTGCACAATGCAGACTCAAGGTTTTGACCTCTTGCAGCCATTTAACTAGCTAATGTTAGCCTCTGTGTGGTTTAGCGACTAAACAAACTACAGCCTTGATGCTTGTCAACAATAGCTGTTAACCCTAACTTGATTATTCAGGTCAGGTGAGCCACCAAACCCATCTAGCTCAATAGTGACGGTTGACATTAGCAGCAACTGTAATGTTACAGTGTGGCTAGCTAGGGTTAGCAACAGGCTAGCCTACCTGATATTCAGAAGACTGTTTATCCGGCTGCGAGCCGAGTCGAGCCACTTTATCGGCGTAGTAAGACCTCGAGCAAGCCAGAGGCAGACTCCTGCATCGGACCAACCACGGTCTGGCCGTCCGAAGAAGCATTTTGATGCTCACGTCTGACTTACTATATGTGCACCTTGCTAGCTTGCTAGCTAACCTAGCAGTGATCTTCTTCGGTGGGTTATGCTAGTAGGAATGAAGCTCCATACTGGCACCTGCTGTTGGAGGTAAGATGAGGCAAGGCTGTGTTGACCCACAGGGGGAATTCAGGTGCTGCAGCAGCACAAGAACAGTTATATTAACAAGTTATATTTTATTAACCAAAAGTAAAAGTATTAAATGTGCTGAATGGCCCATTTCAGAATAGTATTTTACTGGATTATGAAAAGTAATGAATAATATGTAGCATCACTAATGTTGCAGTTGGTATAATGAGGGCTAATTTGAAGTAGTCTACTTTATAAACTGTTTGGTAGCTTAATCTATGATAATCCATAATGATGAATCTGTTGATATATGTTTTGTATAAATAATCTGCATTTGCAAAACAAACAATGTTGTCAAAAATAAATGTACTGGTGTAAAAAGTAAATACTGGCTTTTAAAATGTAGTAGTGAAAAGCAGCATAAAATGAATGTACTAAGTACAATTCCCTTTAAACAGTACTTTACAAATCTTCATTAACTTGTGTGTCAATATAGTGGAAAAAAAAAACACTGACAAAATAATCTTAGCTCAAGATCCATTTACATGCATTTTCTAGGGCTTTCAAGTGCATCCCTCAAAGAAGAAAGTAGGTTTAAAGTTGCAGAAAAGCTCGTGCATGGAGGGTATTTGCATCAAAATACTGCTCCTAAGGTCAAGAATGAATCTTCAGGCTTGAGTACAACCTCTGTACCTGGCTCAAAGGTGCAAACACCACACTGTAGCTTAAGAAAATGCATACAAATTAATATTCATACACAGCAAAATACCCAATTTACAATTTCAGATTTTTTTATAACATGATGTAAATTGAAATGAAAATTGTTTGTGGTTCATTTTATGCTGCCTAGTAAATGGGATTCAGACCATTGTTCAGATCCATGCTGCCATCGTGTGGATTTTACAAACACTACACACTCAAAATCAGTGCAAAATTTGTCTGTGTGCGTGTGTTCGTGCATGCGTGTGTGTGTGTGTGAAAGAGAGAGAGAGAGAGGGAGGATTTATTGTATTAAACAGACTCTACTGCAGGAGCACTTTTTGTTTAATCTCCCCAATGATATCATTAATTTAAAAAACATACGCATACATTTACAATTGACTGCTTAGTACCCTTGTTTGAAAGCAGATAGACTCCACTTACCTCGAATCACAAGTGTCTAAAAAGTGTAGAAGAAAGATTTAAGCATAACGCGGCACAGTAACTCTGCACACAGATGCAGAGAAACGGCCTTGCCTCGTTCAGAAATGGGAACTAAAGTTGGTTTTAAGTGGGAATCAGAGTTAGCCTAAAAGCTTCAACGGACACCCCATCTGACCCGAGTGCTTTATTCTAGCTAGAGTACATTTGGCAGAGTAGGGGCTGAAGAGCATTCAAACCAAGAGCTTTTAGTTCATTTAGTTTTAAGAGGCCTTTCTCCTCCAACGCTTCCACCTATTCTATCAGCATGCATAGAAATGTCCATGACCTCCACTCAAATGGCTGCTCCTGTTTTCTTAGGAAATATACAATCCTCCACTCTCTGGGTGAACTCAAACCCTCTCACTCATCCAGCTCTCTCTACTTTGCCGTGACCTTTGAGCCCTTCTAACTGCCGCAGCTGCTGAAGTGACAGAATAGATGTAGAGGTATGAAAAGCCTCTTAAAAGCGAGAAAAAAATTAATAAATAAAATATTTTTGCTGACAGGGAGTAGAGTGCAGGAAAGTGTTTGAAAAGCACACCAGGGTGGGATGAAAAAGAAAGGAAGAACAGGTTATCATGTGCTCATGAAATTTGTGGATAATCAAAGGGGTCAGACAATGGATTCATCTTTCAGAACATCAAGAAGTATCAGTATCAGGGAGCATTATCCTTGAACATATTTGTTTGTTTTTGTGATATTAGTGTTTCATTGCTTGATGTGGTTGCTCTCTTTTAACTGGAGAAATGAGTCCATTTTACACAACGCATGTAAATAGACGAGCAACAAATTCAAGGAAAATCCTGAATAAGTCAGAGGACAAATATAAAAGATGCAAATTACTCTACACGGGTGCACTAAAGTTAACATCCAACCATCATCTATATAATAATGCTGAGCAGGCACAGGGCACCAAGCATCAGTCACAACAAATGCTCATTTGGCTAGTATCTCAATAGGAACAGCTACGTAAATCTGTATTTAACTTTAAGGGAAAGACATCAGCGGGGTTATAATTGTGGTCAACAGTGCACATTCGATTGAGAACTTAAATGCAGGTTCTGATCAGAGAGGGTGCTAAAGTGGAGCTGCGGAGCATAAAGCCCTCCTTACACAAATTCATACACATTTGAGTGTTATGTTGTGCAGAACCCATAGGCACTTCTCTATATAGAGAAATGGATAAGAGTGATATAATCAAATGAGTCATATTTCATTATATTCTTGATAAGTGGGTGAGTGCATGTGTGATGTACTGTACACCAAGAGAACAATACAGGCCTGAATACCTGACCCCTCCAGTGAGGGGATTCTGTAGCTCTGATTTACTGTGGGAGCCATTTTACTAACATGGATTGGGTCCTTTAAATGGAAAGAGTCGCTGCAAATCAGTGACTGGTCACCTAGCAAGACCAGCATATGTTGTGTTTTGGTGCTGGTTTTGGTGATGGTCTGTGCTGTTTTTTCTGAAAGGATTTCAAGATAAAACCACATCAGCAACATACAATCAATGAACAAACAAGCTAACAATAAACCAGTAAATTGGCTGGGTGTTTAAGTAGTGCAACAAACTCCAATAAACTGTCTTCTCGTATTTTCAAATGTCCCTTTGGTGACAAAATGGGGGGGGGGGGGGGGGTGCACAATCTCGAACAGAGATCCTAAGATGGCAGCTGTTTGACTGACAGCTCATTTGACGAGCTATAGGCTTATATCCCCGCCCTAGAGCCCACAACAGCCAATTACACACCTTCATTAAAACACAAAAGGAGGTTAAGTCATTTGAAAGAATGGTGTCCATTTAGAATCAATACCAATGTGCCTTGTTCTGTTGATGTTTCCTTTAGTTTGGTGCCCATCTGTAAATCTCAAAGCTCCCTTAATCTGAATTCAGATTCAACACATATTCAGCCACACAGGTTATCGTCAAGGCTGTGAACCTTTTAAGCCATTTTTTGTATTTTATTGTAGTGATTTGGTGTTATTATATATTTCTTCTCTTAAATAAAACAAAAATGTAGGAAAAAAAGCGTCACGTTTCTCAAGTATCAAACAAAGTAAGATTTCAGTATCTGTACCAAAAGTCAGGCAGTGTATTGGCACTGGTATAGAAGAAAAGCTGTTGTGTTCAAGGGACACTCCACCAGTTTGACACATGAAGGTGAGCTCATCACGAGGAGAAGAGCACAGCCTGTGAAAAATTTTAAGAAATGATAATGTCCTCTGTGGCTTTGGAGGGGCATTTCTAAAGTCTTAGAAAATTAGGTTTGCAAACCACAATATTTTAGAATCTCATGCATTAGTTTCAAATCAGAGGTCTGAAAGACGTGGGCATTTACCAGGCTGGAGGGTCTCATAAAGATGCTACCTACTTGCATTATGGGAAATGTTGTATCCAGCTTTTCTTGCAGCTTGATCCAAACCACAACTTTTGTGTGGCTTTTTGCAAGTCCCCTAACGTTATGGGACTGTGACATAAAATCACTTGATATCTTATTCTGATTTTACTTCAGGTTAATTTTACTCAATGAAACCTGTTTCGACAGTATTAATTGCTGTTTGGGCGTAACTGTACACAGAAAAAGCTGCTTTTCAATCCTTCACCTCGAATGCAGGATGCAATGCTCAAGTGTCATCAGTCCCTTACTCCCACACACATACACACACACACACACACACACACACACTCCCACTCACATACACACACACACACACACACACACACACACACACACACACACTAAATGATTCTTTCCCTGTCTTTTTTTACAAGCTGAGCTGAAATCTCCCATCCTTCCCCTTTTTGAAAAGAAATAATGATGCTCGTTTCTCAGCTCAAAGAAGTCATTAATGTGTGACACGGCCTTGAATGTAGGAAATCAAAGCTCCACAGAGTGCGTCCCCCTCCCGCCCACTAACGGCCACAACCTCGTTAAGATGGCGGAGACATGAATTAATCAACAGTCTAGCCTGTAATAGGGCGATGGATTGTTAGCGGAATCAGTTGTTGTGAGAAATGTCCCTTTGAATCGCTCCGAAGTATAAAGCTCCTTACAAATCTTTCATCTCGTCGAATTTACTCCACCAGATACACTGATGGACATGCTCCCTCGTGTACCCTCGTCCACTCTCTTTCGCCGACATGATAACACTGGTAAAGTGAAAAATGGGAGGAATTAGTGAGTCAGATATTATGAGGATGGATCTGTGTGAGTCCACGAGTGATACATGGCCTTTTAAAAGAGAACGCTGTGATCTTTGCGCATTAACTGTGATATAACACGCCAAAGCAGATCCTGAAGTATAGCATAACCTGCACCTCCGGATACCAAAGGAACAAATCTTTATTCACATGACGGGACATGTTTTTCACAGCAATTGGAGCCTGCATTTCTGCATTTTCTTTCTGTCATATTTTTGGGTGAGAGAAGGGACTGACAGTATTCACTTTCATCCTCGTGTCCCAAAAATATGAATAAGTGGGCAGAAATGCTCCCACTGCGACAAAATTCCCTCTTCTAATGCCTTAAAATGTCACTCTGAGTTATTGTGTTGCTTGTCAGTTGTTTATTTGCTGCTTTTGTATGGGGAAAAATCCTGTTGGTGCATATAAGCATGAGGTTTCAGACTTAATAAAGAGCAGAGTTTCTCTGGTAATGTCTAATTCACAGCTAGTAGTTATTAGTACTAAAGGAATATAAAAGCCACCCATTACTGCTGGTCAGCTGTTATAGGAATTCATCTATGCTTTTTTATTTAGACGGGAAAAAAAATCCTGGCGTTTCCTGGAGTAATTATTCCTTTTGTGCAGAATATATCCTTTTAAGGGAATAAAAGACCGAAGATACACAGCAGCATATTCACTGCTGTCTCCTGGGCTTTTGTGTATCCCATCAAAAGGACGACCAATGATTTTAAGTTCAGCTGAGGTTTTATGATCAAAGCCAACCTCCCCATTCGTGTTATCAGGTGGTGTGGTTTTGTCAAAAAAAAAAGAAAAAAAAAGAATCTCCTAGCAACCACGACTGTGCCAGAAGAAAGAAGAATTCCATTGAGCGGTTTAATCTGTCCGCAGAGTGCAAAAAAAAAAAGCTGTGCTGATGTCGTAATTGGCTCAAAAATGTTTGAGCGTCAATATATTGAGCATTCGTTTAGGATGTTATAGTATCTAATGGTTTATGTTGGATGCTGCCATGATTTGTGCTTTATTTTCTGGCCTCAGTTAAGTCAGCAGGAGTTTGTGTTTGGATGACAATTTGCAGTTTAACCATGTAGGAGAGCGACATGTTGTTTGTCTCTCGCAATGCTTGCCAGCCAATGTCTGTGACAACAACAGATGGATCGCAATAGAATTTAGCACAAACACTCATGATTCCCAGTGGAGGAAGCCTGCTGACTTTTCCTCTAGCGCCACCGCGATTTTGACTTTGGCATGGAATTTGGTTCAGACGTTCATGCTTCCCCCAAGATGACTAGTGAAAAAAACATGCATCCCTTAACTCTTTATTCATCAGTTGACATATATTACAGCTTTACTTTGTATTTAATGCAAATTCTCCAATGTAATCTAAACAATAATGGTAAATCTGCTAACATCAGCATGGAAAGAGTTGTCACTGCCAACATGTAAACGTGCTGAAACTGGCACCTGAACACACCCTCAAAGAGCTGCTAGCATGGCTTTAGACTCTTGTTTAAGGAATATATTTTCATTTTCCATATATGTAGGTCTTGTCTATAACACATTTTTAATTATTATTATTTGTATCAATTAAATACAATTATGACACTAGCTTTGAAATAAGTCATTTTCATATGCATTACATAAAATGTACCTGCAATGTATTAATAAATGATATATTCCCCCTATACTGACGAATATAAAATTCTTGCATTTTACATACATACATTTATTCATACAGTATTGCGATAAATTATACACATATAATATCAATATAAATTATGAATATATTATCAAGTAATATATGCTAAATATATTTCAATTAATACATGTTTAAAAAAGCATACCAGTATGCAGTATATTATGTAGTATCACAATGTGCGTTCATTATATTTTGTAATATATTCTTGACGCAAAATGATGAATATGTACAATATATATGAATAATGCAGTTTCTTATGATTTTTCAGTATATGTCATATATATATATACATATATACAAGGACTGTACATGCAAAAATATACATATATGTATATGTATATATATATATATATATATATATATATATGTATGTATGTATATTTTTGCATGTACAGTCCTCTTCCGTAGACTCCAAAGTGTGCTGTCGGTGCTCTAAAAGTGAATTAATTAATAGCGATTCTGACAGTGCTCTGAAGTTAGTGGAGTATTGTAATGGTTCTGTAAAGTGGCACTTTGCAAACATTATACCAGCAAACTGTGAGGTCGCTAACATGGTCAGGAAGGTTTTTTGGAAGGGCAACAAACGTGACAGTGGTGATCACGGATATGCATACTTTTAACATCCGAGTGCTCGGTCTTGTAAGGAAGTGAATTAATGCTACTCTTTTGCAGCTTCGTGAGCCGAGAAATCTACCAGCAAAGTGATGCAATGCATGCAAGCTATAGCCATCTTGCTATTGTGTGGCCTGTTTGTTTAATCTATGTCTGTCAGTAAAGTGGACAATTTGCAAGCTGCAAGTGCTCTTAATATAAAAACGTTGAAGTAGGGTGGCTCATTCCCACATTGCATCCCCACCTTTCCTCCTTCTCTCCCACTTTTGGCTGTTTGAAGTGGCGGCTGGAGAGCTGTAACAGGAGTATCATTCACTGTAATGGTGGAGCGTCCTCCTCCACAGCCCTCACTTAGATCACTTAATCCACTTCAGCAGTCCAGCACTGTGCTCTGCGTGAACACAGCACGTTCACAATGGGAGGTGTGACAGAGACTAGCGTTGACCTGTCGGCGTGTACTAAAATGCCACTAAAACACTTTTGTTTTCCAGCTCACTTAATATGGATGATGGACTCTGCCTGCCGCACAGTTTCGAGTCAAAACCTGAAGCTTTTTTGGCCAGAAGTTTGTAACACTATATCCAAAAGAGAACATAACGTGATTATTGTGATATCAGTGTTGTCCACAACATCCACTACTACCACTACTTGTTGTATTCAATCCCTTTTTAAATGCAGAGTTTTGAGGTGAACCCGGATAAAGTGATAACAATTGAAACTAAATTAGAATTCAATTAAATTTGAAAGTCTGCCAGTCAGATCATTGGAACAAACCCCACACCCTCAGCAGATGCGGTCTAGATACTTTATGTGGCCAGTCTATTCAGCACAGTATCTGCTTTCTGCTCAGGCGAAGAGAGGATTGACTTAGAACTTCAACAGTGGATACCTATAGGGTGTTTCAAGTAGATTTAGCAATAAGTCCAGAGCTAAAAAAAAAAAAATAAACAAATCAAAGGACGAACTCACAAGGGTAACCTGTGTGACACATCCATCCCAGCTCACACCCTATTTTTTCATTTCTGCTTTATATGATCAAATGCTATGGATGCTCTTCAAAGATACGGAAAATCCCTCTTGATGCACCTCGTAACACCATGGAGGTAAAACAAGGTTATTTTCTTCAGCTAGGCAAGTAGAGAGGAGTCGAAAGATACTTTAAAACAACATGTTTTCAGTCCGGTCCCTTTATTTTACAGAGTTTATCAACTGAATTAATAAAGGATTGTTCAAGTTGTCCCATTTTATTCAATGCCCTCCTCTGTCCACATGAAAATGCAAACGCAGGCTGTCAAGCGATGCCAAGTGCATGCCAAAGCAACAGGTGGTGATATTACCTCTGCCATAAGGCCAGGTTCAGCCAGTCAGAAGCCCGTAGTTATTAATGGAAAAGACAACAACACCAAAGGCGCCTCACAGGGGAGAATCATATGTGTGGACTGACACTGAGGTGGAGTCGATCCTCAGTGTCACACTTAAATATAAGGTGAACAAAGTCCAGGAAAATGTGGTCTGTGCGTGTGTACGGAAGGCCAAAACATCCGCGTATGTGTGTTCAGTGCCTGGAGCTGCAATGATTTATTGATTAATTGATTGGCACGCTGAAATCAAAGAGTGTGGACCCAAATGCAGAAGACAGCAGGCCAGCAAATTAATGGATAAAGTTTCATTCAAAACATACAACAGGAACAGGCAAACGGAACAGAACAGAACAGCAGGGACCGGAAAACACAACAGGTGACCACAAAGACTGAACTAAAGGACTTAAATACAAACTGAACTACCGGTGGGATGAGGTGCTGGTGGAGTGAGGCGGAGTACTTGAGGGTACTGAGATGGGAAAACAAGCAGGGAAGGAGCTGAAAGGCTGTGGAGAACTGTGGAGACTTAAGAAAGTGATGCAGTGCAGGTTTGGAGGGAAAGCAGACTGGGAGCACAGGAACACAGGAGGGGAACAGAACAATGGACACAAAGCAAAAGACACCAAAAAAACACGGAAAAAACAAAAATGACGGAAACATCACACTGATTGATTCTCAACTATTAAATGAATTGGCAACTATTTCATAATCAGTCAAGTAGTGTGAAGAGTCAAAATTCTCTGATTTCAGCTTCTCCAACGTGAACATGTTCTGGTTCTTCTATGACAGTAAACTGACTATATTGTTGTTGTTGATGAAGTTATACACGTCAGGACAACTTCTTATCTAACACTTATTTACATTTTTGGACATTTTTGGACATTTTATAGACCAAACAATTAATGGATTAATTGAGAAAATGATCAACAGATTAAATTGGCAGTGAAAATAAGTATGAATCAAAGGACCCAGCCCTTCACCCTACACTAATGCAAATAATCAAACCCCAAAGATTTTCAGAGACATGCGAGTGCCGGAGAAGTACTGGCGGGTTGTAAGCCGAAAAGCCCCTTCCACCGTGTGTTCGAGGGTATGAGTGTTTTGTCTTTTTGCGAGGAAAAGAGAGAGAGAGAGAGAGAGAGAGAGAGAGAGAGAGAGAGAGAGAACCAGTAAGCCTCTTGATTGAAATTAATCTTCCAAGGGCCCGGCTACTCTCTCCTACATTAGAGGTTTCATTGAAATTCATTTTAAAATGGATACAGGCACTTTTATTAACTGTTTATTTCCTTTCCATTCATGTTCAGCAGATGACTCTGAAATTGATGAATACAAAGCAAAAATTGGTGCATAGATATTGACAAGAATGCAGGAAATGAAGTGTCTGATACTGGAACCCTCATCAGGTTCCCTAGGCATGGGGCCACGGGCTGGGTGTCCCTTAGTTTTCCACAGTGAAGGCGGCAACCCTGATGCAGACACGCGTCTCTTCAACATCTGGACACAGAATCATTGATGCAGGACACTTTTGTAACATGCAGCCGTGAACTGTCCCTTCCTCTGATACAGTTTGTCAACAGTATTTTCATAGTAGTTAGTTGCATTATTTGTTAATTACCTTGATACTGAATCATGAAATTCAAGCCAAGTCCCACAGTTGATCAGTCAGAATAAACAGTGAATGAGTCTCAGACCAAATACTTCACACAATAATTTAATAAAATCAACCACAGACTAGAAAAAGAGAGCAAAGGCATTTTGTATTGAAGTGGGGAAAACTAGCAACAGGAAGTTTCTTTCCACTGTAAGCTCGAATTATTACATGTTTACAGCAAATTCATAACACCTTCATGAGTTCAGTCAAGCTATATCTCTACACACCATCATTGTACGCAACATCTCTGTATCAGCTCATGTTAGCCAGCTCACTTGTAGCAATCAGATGAGACGAGCAACACTGAGGTTTTGACTCCAGACATCAAGTATAACCGAGGCGTACTTTAAATTTTCTATAATTAATGGAGATGGAAGTTGCAGTAGCTATTCAGTACAGAAGGTACAGGCTCCATGAATCATCCAAGAGCAGAAAAAAGCAGCTGGGGTTGTTGATGTCAACAATGTGAACGAATAGTAATTTTCATTTGAAAGCACAGCTGACTGCAGCAAACACAGAAATGGTTCAGGTTTAAAGGAAATCACAGGATGAGGCGAACACTGAAAAACAAATCAATATCTCGAGGACCCCCCTCAAAATATAATACGTCACTGTGTGAGGCCGTCTGAGAAATTAGAAAAGTATCAGTCATGACTGGTATTGGCGCTCAGACAGTCCCCATTCAACGTTTCCTCCTGAGAAGACACTTCATGGAAAATAGTGCCTTTGCAGTCTTGGAGTTAACTTGGAGGAATTGTTCAGTAGTCTCTTCAACTCGAAAAAAGACCTCTATCTGTGATGCAGCTGGAAAAAAATCACATCATGCAAAAAGGACTGGCCATCTTTTAAATATGCTTCGCCTTTGAAACGTTTTCTTTTCAATGCAAAACACTATCCGATCCTTTTTTCAGCAAGGAGACGTGCTCAGAAACTTTGAGAGGAGTTAATACCTGCATGAGAGCGAACCAGGCCGACACCAACTGATCTCTTTCAGAGTATATTTAAGACGGATAGATGGGTCTCAGGCAGATTAGCACTGAGGATGAGCTCTGCTAAAACCAGATGGTAAATCATTAAATACATTTAAAGCAACATTATTTAACTTTTCTTTACCTTAAAATGACAGATTCAAAATGATGTTGAAGGTTCAGTGTCTTGTATTAGAATGAATGGTGTCTGTGTCTCAGCTACTCTGCCCCCTATCACTTGTTTCTGCTCTGTGTGATTTGTTGGGGGGGGGTATCAAATCACCGTGTTACATACATGTTTACTTCAGGGCGGTTCTGGGGAGGGGGGCCAACAGGGGCCATTGCCCCCGTAACTTTGAGTCTGGACCCCCCTGTGGCCCCCCCGACAGGGAGTCTGCATCAATAATACAATGACAGATTTCTTGCAATGATTTTGTTTTGAAGGGAAAGGCAGAAATAAAGTGTCTCAGCAGTTTACTACCCAATCAAAATTGCTGAAATTGTAAACATTGTTTTGTCTGAATGAGGGATTTATCTTTTTTTCTGGGTTGTATGTGCCCCCTCACAAAAAACCCGTCCCAACCTGGCCCCCCTATTAAAACTGGTCTAGAACCGCCACTGCTACAAGTTTTCAACACATACCATTGTAATGATGTAATGAGTTTTGTTTGTTGTCAGCAGGTTGTTTTAGACTTAGGATTTGTATTAACAACAGGGGTGTTGCACTCAGAAACTAAAAGGCCAATTTCTACATAATCCTGCCATAAATTTGGTTCACATGGCAGTTGCTGCACTTGTGAGAAAGGAGTTAGCCAGAAACATAGGTTTTACGCCACGTAACATCAACGAGATAATTTAGTTTAGTCTTAAAATGCTCTTTTCGTTTTTTCCTCTCCTTAAATGTGTTATATAGGCTCTTGTGTAGCCTGTATGTGAAAAGGTCTTGAAAGGTAAAAAGCCCAAAGTCCCCGCCTCTCTCCCACAGAAAACACTGCTTCTGAAACTCCTTGTCAGTAATCTGCCTTGAATTCCGTGACTTCTTGACATTACTGTACGTCACATTGTCCCCGGTTTGTATAATTTAAAGAGACAGGAGCTAAAACAGAGCGTTCCATACAGGAAGCACGGCAGCACTGGACAGTATGACTTTTTTGAGCATCAAAGCATGTAAACCTATTCTAGTTGTAGCACAAAATAAAATGATTAATGTTATAATGACCATCATGTGTCTCCTTTAAATGGCTGTTTAGGTTTGGATAAGAGATGGTTGTTGTTGCTGTATCTATCAGGGACTTGCATCCCTGCCAATAAATACTGTTGTGCTGTGTTTTTTTCGAGGTCTCTCTGTAAATAAGTTTCTTATGGTCAGGGGGTTGCAGCAGAAATGAAATATTAACACAACAAGGACAGAGCTTGAAAGCAGAAAAGAAAAGCACAGTGAAGAATACGTCAAAAACATCCGGTTAATGGCGCCGTGCTTCAAACAATCAGACTAAATCAGCTGTAGTATGTTTCACGTGCATGTGTTCAGCAAAAAGGACAACTGATACAAACTGAGCTGGATATTCTTGGTTACCATTTGTGTTACTTTGCGGATCTTTTTTTTGTTGTTATTTTACTAAAACCCATCCTAAAATGTTGCAAGATGTACAGGACAGTATTCTTTTTTAAAAAACAAAACAAAAAAAACACTCCAACAGCAGAGTCCACCACGTTTCATCTCTGTGTAGTTGAACACTCAGCAGGACGAGATGGAGTCATAAGCGTAGCAGCATAAAGGCACTGTGTTATTTCTACAAGCCAACAGACGTAAATCCAAGAGAAATCACGAGCATATCGCTGACCACTTGTTTTTTTGTCCAAAGGTTCAAACAAAAAAAGATCCAGGCAGGGAATGGAGGGCTGGTTGACCTCTAGACACCACCCAAACAGTTTTTTTTTTACTGAATAACTGTCGGACAGAATCCAGCGAGCATTCAGAGGAGTCTGAACAGAGAAGAGTCTGAACTGAAGGGGCAGATCCAAGTGCAAAGGGCACACAGTAGTGAGGGCAGTGAGGGCAATCTTGTTAGTCTATTTGTTCATCGCCCACAGGATCGAAACACACACACACACACACACACACACACAAAGACTGAGCTCACACCTTGCTAAGAATTATGAGAGTTGTGAAAGGAAATAAATGAAAAAAAAACATGTAATTAACACATACAGCAGGTATGTATAGACACAAGCTGCACAAAGATTTGGGGGAAATATTATTGTTTGCTTTCTTGCTGAGATCAAGATGAGAAAATCTATACAACTCTCATGTCTGAACGGTAAATATGAAGTTGGAACCTGCAACTTAGCTTAGCTTAGCACTACATCTGAAAATATGGGGGAACATTATGCTGAACTAAGCTAAGCGTGAGAGCAGGCTTGTTAAGGACATGTTATTTTTTCCAGACACTTATAAGGCTGATGATACTGATGAACATAACCAACAAAAAGTTGCCTTGACATTAAAAAAAAAGGCAAATTTGGTATGAGGTATAAGCATACAGTGCCTGTAGACAAGAATGAGACAGATCGGCTGCCTTTCAAGCTCATACTGATAAAACAGTTCAGCTTTTATGCAAATATAGAATAAAGCCTTGGATAGACTTGTTTTCAACCACATGTTAAAGGTCCAGTTTGTAGGATTTAGGGGGATCTTTTGGCAGAGAGTTCATAATTTTTTTTTTTATATTTCCATTAATCAGACTCACTGGATGTAGACTGCAGTAAAAGCCTCACAATGGCTGCCTATGTCAGTAGGCTATGTGTTACTGTCTTCAAAATTATTGCCCGCTACAGGAAGAAACAACAGCAGCAACCTCCAAACCAGCACTTACTCTAACCTTGTTGCTAACGGTACGAACCTGAACAAGCTAGTAGTTTTTTCCTTTTCTTCTGCAGTGATCTTCAGCCCGACCTTTCTTTATCATGACAGTTTCATGATAGGTCCGGCTATGTGGGAATATGTTTTCATTAGTGTATATTCCCCTGATTTTGTCGCCTAAGTATGAGCCTTTTATATCTACAGAGGTAGCTGGTCCTCTTCAATCTTCCCTCAGTATCCCTGAAAAGACAAACTAAACTCTGGCTCTACAGGTGGCCTTTCGGGGGTAGTTTTGCAGTTTTTGGTGGCCATTATAGGCAAGGGGGGTTCAGTTGGTTGCGACCTTCCACCACACAACTACATGCTACCAAATCCTACACACTGTTACGTAACATGTGCGTGATATGGCTAACGCTGCGTATCCCCCGTGTTCCTTCAGAGTGTAGTAGAAGTATATCGAAATGTGGAATACGGTTGGCAGCGGACTCTCAAGAAACGACAAGAAACAATAGCAGAGAAACTTCTAGAGCTCGTCATCACAGCTGCTGTTTCTCCCATGATATTTACATTAAAACAGTGACCCTCCCAAGTGTTTCTATGTTTAGTAGAGAATGTTTATGTACCGAGGGTTTCAGACACGATATTCTGGCGCCAGTCACTAAAATGACAAATTATTTGAACAATGACAAGCAGCTACAAATGTGTTGATAAAACAAAAAAAAGTTTATCAGAGGCCTTAAAGTATGAAGGAATGTTATGTGGTGCAACGACAGCCTCCTCTCACATCCGGTGCACAAGGACATCCACTCATCCTCACAACAACTAAAAAGCCACTCAGTAGAAAAAGAAAAATCTTCTGTGCTCAGTTCTTCACGTTTTTTTTGTTTTTTTTTATCCCGTTGGAATCAAAAGTCAAAAGGTTGTTGTCCAAGAAAGACTCGGTCTGTTTGGTTAGTTCCTTCGCAAATCCATTTTATACACATTAAGAATTGTACACTGATGACAGAGACATCACATAGTGCCTGGTAGGAAGGATGGCCTTGTCAGTGAACAACCGCAGCCCTCCTAGTAGTTGACCTCGTAGACAGTCGCTTTCTTATCTCCTGAGCCCGTCACGATGTACTTATCATCTATGGAGATGTCGCAGCTCAGCACTGAGGAGGACTCCTTTGACTGTAAGGGGAGTGACACATGCATGAAAATGTAAAAAAAAAAAATATATATATATATATATATATTTATATATATATAAAAAAAAAAAATTGAGAAAAGGGATGAAGGCCATGTGTTTGATAGACAGGGAGACTTTTATTCAATTTATTTCTCAAGTACAGTCACACATTTAACTCCCACTGCAACTTCGTGCTTCCTTGTCCAGACTTTCCTAAAGGCTTTTTGTTCAAATTTTTGTGTCCTTCATAAAAAAGTTAAAGTCCCAAAAGGGAGGTGAGCGTGTGGCTACATTTTTATTTTTAAAGATTTCTGATTTCCACTCGAGTGCACACCTTTCACAACCTTTCCTGGCCATGAATAACCATTTAACTTTTTACTTTCTCCACAAAAAGCTGATAGCCAGTAAGCAGAACAGTTCTGAATTAAGTCTGTAACTTTCTGAACATTAGACCTTACTGTACTCTGCCTCTCAGCTTCCTGTCATCCATGTTTATGTTCTTATGCTACATCTTTCCACACTTACCTGGAATATGCTGGCTCCATATGGGGTTCTCCATGCGTTGAGCAGATTGTCTTTTCCTGTGCTCACAAACCACTTCCCTGCGGAGGATGGCAAACCACATTAGGCCTGATCAGGATTTTGACAGTACAAGCAGCACAACAACTGGCTCAAACAAATCTCGTCTTGATAGATCTCTTGACTCGGGAGTCCCCTCTTAACAACTATCGGCTTTATATTGTTTTATATTTGGTGCAGGGGTAACTATTTATTTGATAAACCTAATAATAGTGAGTTATAATGACTCATTGTTTAACAACACTAGGATACTTTAGAAACAGTGCAAACAAAGTAAATCTTAGTCACAGAATGAGATAGTCAGTGGAGAGTGAAACAACATGTAACTGAGTGGAAATGTTGCATGTAGTCTTGTAAAATACTAAACTGTGTACATTTAGGAAAGAAAAGGTGACTCCATGAGGGGCTGTTGGTAACATTATTCAGAATTACCTGTCGCATTCACACTTGAGTGTTTGAATGAAATCATTCTAGTTATCTGCGTGAGAGTGCTTCAGCCATGTATGTGAAAGCATCGGACTTGTGTCCCCAACAGCCCTTCATACACTTGTGTATGTGAGCTTATACATGTCAGTTGTGTATGAGAGAATATTTTAACTGTGTGCGTGAAAGTGTTTCCACTTGTATGTGCATGTGTGTGTATTTAATTAAATTGTATGATGATTCTGGTTTCATGTGTGTGTGTGAGAAATAACTCTGAATAATGCCCCTTACGGCTCTTCATAGATCTGAGGGGAAACCTAGATTAACAGGATCTCAAGTCTACCTATGGCGTTACACTTGAGTAACATGCAAAATGTTATCACACAATGTTCTGAAATCCTTGAATAGTGATAAATGTCCAACTGAAGACCAGCTTCTCATTTTAACCACTGGAGGGCGAATTGATCCAGTTTTAATGGGATAAATATGATATAATACTCAAATACTGTTGGCATGAGCTCAAAATGCTTATTATGTAGGGATATTTTTTAAACTTAAGCGTGGTCGTTTATTAGTTATCTGCAATACAGTACTGACAAACTGATACCTTTAAAATGAAACTATAGTAGAGGCTTGTTGGTTAATTTAAGGCATTAAGTGACTTAGGGCTATATAAATAAGATGTATTTATATAGCCCGTAAGTCACAATATCAGTGCCATCATTTTGATTTGATTTGATTTGAATGTAAACATCAAAATAATCAATTTGCTCCTGCAAATAATTCATGCTAACACTTCAGCTTGAACTACGCTAGCTGACTCAAGTTTATGGAGTCTTGATTTTTAATATAAAAAAAGGTAATAATTTGTTTGAATTCATATGTCTTGTAGACCAGTTCAGCATGATTTCTGGCTGTACAAAGCCTTCTTCGGAAAATCACCTTCATTTACATTGTAAATTCACATTTCAGCTCATTTTCACGGTCTCCTACACAAACCTGCCACATTTTGTCACATTCCCACATCCTTTTACTTGCCATGTAGCACTATAAACCTGCTTATTTTCACTCGACACATATAACAGTTTTAATGAATTCACACATAATACAATCAACGAGCCATTTTCCCCAGGACTCGGTGCGGACAATCACGTAAGATCTCTCCACACACACTGGTTGAAACATGTTTGAAGACAGAATCCTGACGATAGGTTTGCTGATTCTTACCACAGTGAGCGAATCTGAGCGAGAGCACGCAGCTCTCATGCAGGTGGAGCTGATACTTGTCAGGTTTGGTCACGTGTAGGACCTCCACGTTGTTGTTCTCCATCCCCACTGCCAGCCACTCTCCCGTTGGACAGTATCCCAGCGAGAAGATCTGCAACCAAACCCAGCTGTTATGGCTCTTATAGTTCATATAAATGAAATACATAATCATTTCTAATCTTAGTTGACCTTCTTTTTTCTTCGCATGAAAACTGTGTTTGGGGTGCGGGGGTGGGCAGTGATATTAACATATCTATGTATGCTGGCAAAAGTCGTCTGTATGCTTTTCTACTTTTCTACAAGCAAACATTTCAGTCCCTGATGTGCTAATCTGTTGAAACAGATGGTTGTTGCAGTTTCTAAAATCATATTAAGTATCAGCAAAAGTCCTGCTGGAAAAATCACGATTGAGTAATTAAGTCATTTTCTTTTTAAAACACAACATTTTATGACCAAAGACCAAAATAGCACACAGAGATTACACCTTGTGTCTCCACAAACCTTGTAAATACAATCCTGTATTTTCTATGCCAAATCTCCGGTCTAAAAAAAAAAAAAAAGCTGTATTTTTTGGGAGGTTTACGAGGCTGAGAACAGATATTATAAGGCAACATCAGCACTCCATTTTCCACCTCTCTCTCTTTGTTCGCCCTGCCCTCTCTTCAGTGCACACTCACCTTCCCCAGTAGACACTGAGTTTGTGAAATGAGTCTTTTCAGGAAAAATTGCAGTAATGGTCAATTATTGCTGCTCTTCTGCTCACCTGAAAAAAAAATACTAAATTCCAACTGCCATTATTATTAGTGTTAAAGGTATTTGAGCAGACGGCTCCATCTGGCCTTTATTGTGGGTTAAATGTTCTGAACTGAGCTTGTAAATTACTGCAATAAAGCAAAGCCTGAGAGTGTAATCACACAAACTGCAAATGGCTGTGACTTGTCCTGAAATGGACAATTTTCAACAATCTGTGCCTTTTTCTTTAACCACCAAATAATAATAAAAAGCAATCCTGGGTGCAGCTTACTGACTAAACAAACTACAAACCACACAACTGTGACACAAACTACTATCTGTACCATATTCTAACAGCAGTAGAAGTAGTTTTGCACTAATAGGGTGTGTTTGTCTGTGAAAATGTGTACCTGAGAGGTGAAGTCGTGCTGCTGCAGCTGCCGTCCCTCCCTTAGGTCCCAGGACCGCACGGTGTTATCCAGGCCTCCGGTCCACAGCTTGGTCCCGTCATTAGAGATGTCTATACAGCTCGCCCCGTCCGTGTGGCCCTGGAACTGCCTGCAGACGAACACTCGAGTCAAACAAACCCATGTGCAATGGTGCAGTTATCATCAAATCAAAGAACTCGCAGGAGTTTTGGAGGTTCAAGAATGATCCGTAACACATCCTGAGTATAAACCCTGGACTGATTAACAACGATCCGGTGATTAACAGACCTTCTGCCAACATCAGGAGAACATATCAGTGATGCTGTGAGACTCTCTGGCATTCTTAATACATGGGTAAGAAACAGTGGTCTACTGTATGTCTGCAAGGGCAAACTGACTGATGCTGATGCTCCATACCTAACCAGAGTCTGGTTGTGAAGATCCCAGACGGCTATGTTTCCATCGGAGCAGCAGGAAAAGCAGACCTTGGAGTCGGGGCTGATGGCCAGAGCGTAACATGCGGGTGCTGATGAAGTCAGCTCAGCCTTGATCCGCGGAGTCGGTGTAGCCAAATCCCAGATTGACAAAGTACTCGCCTCGCCCCCCACAATGAGAGTCCGCCCATCCGGAAGTAGCCGGCAGGAGCGAATGTAGTTGTCTCTGTTCTGGTGTGACAGACGCACAGGAGTACTTTTTTACTGTTAATGAATATGTTACATTGCAGACTCATGTATGTAAGGGTCATTGCACTCACAAGGCAGTCCAACTGGGACACAGGGGTCTTGTTACCCGGATGACTGATGTCCCACACCTTGACGCAACCCTTGCCGCCGGTGTAGACATGACGCGTGGGGTTACTGATGGTGACAGCACACACCACCTCCCCGTGGCTGAGAGTATTGATCTGTCGTGCGTGGCGCGGGATGCCAGGACCGATCAGTGAATCCGGAGGAAAAGGCACAGGCTGCATTTGTCCATCAGCGCTTACATGAAAGGAGTAAGCTCTGGAGGAAAGAAAAGGTGCCACAGGGTGGTGAGAGGACAGAGAATACACAGAAGAGGAAATAACTTTTGATTTATTTAACACCGTGTCTGTATTTGGTCGGAGGAAACATACGGTTTTCCACCAGGAATGCCCGACAGGTTTGGAGGAAGGCCAGGGACACGTATGTGGTGGTGTGGATCAAATCCCACCTAGAGAACAGGAGGAAAAGAGCTCAGAAACAATTCAACCACAAACACTTTCCACAAAAACCAGAGCTGTTGGTATCATGACCATTATATACTGTTTGACACCGTGTGTTTAAACTGGAATTACTTCTTCATGACAAGACATGAACTGCCTTTCGCAGCTTGCAAGTCGTATGTCGGGTTTTATGTATTAATTGACCATAAACTACAAAGTCACCGCACTGTCAGCAGGTCAGAAGATGATTAGGGGTCCTATAATGTAACAGGCTGAATTAGGTTGAAACATAAAAGTCAGTTTTTTAAGTTATAAATGTTATTTCTAGACCATTTGAATGACAGTATTACAATGTGAGGCAAGCTCCATAATATATCAGTCAATACAAAACTAGCCATAACAAAATGAAGTCACTTTTAAAACAATCCTAATTGGAACATGTACAGTGCGTGTGTGTCGGGTTACCACTTGCGTCCGTCCGTAAGCTGCCACCGCAGCCGCAGCCACCGCGCTCATCTGTGGGGAGATGTTATGCAGGCCGGTGTACGCTGCTCCCGCTCCGCTCAGCTCTCCATTTATACCCGGGTGGGGAACCATTCCAAACGGACTGGGGTACGAGCAGGGCACCGCCAACGGTGTACGGAGACCAGGAGCTACAAAAGACAAAACACTGTCTGATAAGTTGGGACTTTTACATTAGCCTACAGGTGAGAGGGCATGTTTTATCTGATACATCTGATCTGATACAGCTCGTGAATCAAACGTTATGATGTTCTGGCTCAAAATGAGATGACTATCTTTATGCTAATCAAAACAGTTTCAAGAGAAGTTTCGTGTTCTGTGTTAAACACTCACCCAGTGCCTCGACTCCTGTCAGTTTACCAGGTGCTGTCCTGAGGCCTGGGGTGGAGGTGCTGCTGGGTGTCGGGGCATCAGAGCGGGATGTGGGGGTGCTGGACTTTGACACAGGAGTTGTGGACTTCTCATTCTACAACACAAAGAGACAAAGTCTTCGTACTCACAAACACTAATCTAAACACTGAATTCAGATGGAGAAGATATCTTTTATCTTATAGTTCATCGTCAGCTGACCAACAAGTCACCAAACACTAAACCTTTATTCTCTTTTACAGCTCATGATTCTCATGAACGTGTAAAATTAGAAAAACTACCCAGAGAAACGATGAAAAAGAAGATCAGAGGGCTATAATTACCCAGATGACTCACCAAATTAATCTCTTTGGATTTGGATGAAGGTGTGCTGCTGGAGGAGGCGATGGAGGAAGGACTCAGTGGAGCGTCCTTCTTCAGCAGGCGACGCTTGTCCAAGCCGTTCTCCCGGGGTGAGTGGGCAGGACTTCCTCGAGGAGACGCTGGATCCTGTGGTGAGTGAGCACAAAGATCGGAGAGTCAGATAGAGTCATGTTTTTTTCTGATCAGGTTACACAAAAGACGGCATCCTGCTAAACTGTTATACCTCGTTGGAGACGTCCACTACCAGGTTGTCATCGCTCTTCTCTCCGTCACTTTCCTGGGAGGGGTGCATGGAGAGACACATACTTAAGACACTTTTGTATGTATAAAACCTGCATGTGCATTTCCTGTGCGCAGCATTTTGGATCAAAGGGACAGTCTTCCTCTTTCCTCTATGCGTACATTTATGAGGGGTCTTTGGGAGAAAATGTATCTCTCTCTCTGAAAATACAGATCCCAGTGCTTTTATCCAATTTATCATCCCATTTATTTGATGGTAAAATGGTAATCATAAAATGTAATTGTTTTATAACAATAAAATCTGAATTTAATATGGAATAATGAATGTTCTGAGAGAAAACCATAAAGACTAATCATCCCTGTGGCATTTTTCCTTTTGTATGTCTGCGTGTTTTAATTATCAGATAAAGTGGTCAAAACGGTTCCATTGTGTAGCATCCAGATGGCTCGTTTGGCTGCAGTACAAACCATAAACTGCAACACACCGAGTACAAAACCAAGCAACGACCTCTGACATGTCAGGTCTCTCTCTCACTGTGCTTAAATTGCCAACGAAAAACTCAGAACACCCCTTTTGTCTCTTAAGTGGTGAATATTGGACCCAAAGTGTAGCTGATGGTAGTTCTGCCTTTACATTGTTAGAAAAAAATGTGCTCATGAAGTCAGAGGAAACAAACATGTGTGTTCACCCACATAGCGTGTAGACTCCTTATCATCCGTCTTCTGTTTCTTGCTGTCGGAGGAGTAATCGCTTGAACTCCTGTGCTTATCTCCAGCCCGAAAACTGGCCGAGGGAGACACGGACGAGCTCTGGAGGAAAACAAGAAGGGTTTACTTGAAAGAAGCTGGATCAGCAAAAATTTCCCCTGGACTGAAGATTCTCTGCAACTCCAAAATAACCCTGCTCTATTGCTACCTGCTTTACTTTTTAACGTCTATGAAGCACTTTAAACGGTTTTCTTTGAAACTACCTTTTCACCAAAGACAGGAAGCTTAAAACTTTTTTTTTTTTTGATGTATGTTATTGGATTGAATAGACGCCATCTCTTGCGTCTAGTTTTATATAAATCATTGTATGAGGAATGTTATTGACGTCTACTGCCTGGTGAAAAGCAACCACTTAAATCATACCAATCTTTTGAACGTGTCAAGACTTCCACTTTGAGCTAAATTAGAGTAAAGCAGCCGGAAAGTGATGCCACACCATGCTCTGCATCACTTTAAAAACTCCTCTGCCTCTCAAAGCATTTCCACCGTATCATGCGATAACAAAGCAGCGCTGCGTCCTTGACAGCCCGACTACACCGCCATGGCTTGAACTCAGCATTATTTTGAGATGTTGGGCGGAGGGGTGGGCGGTCGGTCCGCTGATGTCTCTCTCTCCTTAATCAAATATGGCATCCTTTAAATACCATTACTGAAGGATTAATCCTCTTTGAGAAGCAAAGATCAAAATAAGGTCAACTAAACATTTCCCCTCTTGCTCCGCCTGTCCCTGCTGATCGCTCTCTCTCTCTCTCTCTCTCTGTGCATCTCACATTGGGAGGCGCTCCTTACCCCGGCAGACGACGGACAGAGGGAAGAAAAAATAAAGCAGGACCTTTAACTCGACCTTTCCACTAACTCACGCTTGTAACCTTTTCGCTGCCCTTTGCCGTGCTGCAAGTGTTGATGACAAAGATTCTGTGGGGGAGGAGTGAGGTTCGCTGTGTGTGCGTGTGTGTGTGTGGTCATGCAGCACTTGTACCTGTTTACATTTTCGTTCTCCATATGTGAGAACAGCGTTGAGGCGTCAGTGTGTTTTACAGGTGTGCGTGTCTCCTCATGAGTGAGACAGAGCAGGTTGAGCCCCCTCTCTGTCTTTCCCCTTCCCAGACTGATTAGGTTAATTAGCCTGCAAATTAGCTCTTTCAAAAACATCAAGGCAAATTAATTTCGCTGCAGAGACAAATGAAGCCTCTGCCAGGCAGTAGAAGCATTGTGAGTGAGAGGAAGTGCGCGGCATTGCCGGGTGAAAGTATTCATTTAGCAGCACATCATAATTATATTTGCCTCATAGCTTCAAATTGATTCTGATACCTGCTGCCTTCGCTGCTCAATTTCAGTTTCGCAAACAGGCCGACTCTTTGGTGTCTCTCCAGTAGCGAGAAGGCTCTGAATAACCGGGCTGCTCTTGTATATATTAACGTGGATGTTAAATGTTAAATGAAGTCGAAGCGGGAAATCCTCAAGGTGGATGTTTGGGTCGCATTGCAGATTAAAAACAAATTAGAGGGGCATAAACTCATTAAAATGTGAATGATACTGGCTGATTACAGATTAATATTATAAATATAAGTGCATTCTGTACTTTTACGAAGTTGGTTTTGGATTATTTCTAAGCAGATGTGATTTTTATACTACATATATTGAGGGAAGTATCACAATCAGACGTTTAATGCCAGGCACGCTTTCACATACAAGGACTTTGCCTCTGTGTTTTGGTGTGAAACAGCAAACATATAGAAGAAAAATTTAAGAAAAGTCAAGACTCAAATTACGCCAACCACGATCAGTTACAAGCTAAACTCAAACTTTGATGGCAAGATAGTGAGCTGACTGAGGACAATAAAGGGTTCAAAAACACTTCAAACATGGCTCCAAACTGAAACTATCGACAAGAGAAGTGCGGAACAGGACGAGAACATTCTGAGCAGACCTGACGAAATTGAAGTTGACAACATTGAACCGAACACGAGTGTTGGCGAATAATTAAGCGGGGCTAGTTAAGCATCCACAGCACCTGCTAAAGTTAGCAGCAAACAGCTGTATTGAGTAAACCTACGCTATATTTTATTTTAACATTGGCTATAATGGTATAACTCTATATTGTATATTGGGAAACACTGCCCAGACCCACTCTGAAAGTTAATGGGTTCTCCTTTGGCTAATGCTGCAGTTTTCCACCAAGATTTAATGAGAATCAGGCCATAGTTTTTCACTAATCTCTCTGACAAACACGCAAACACACACTTAGAAAAGAATATGTAAAATATATCTGTTTTGAAAATGAAAATAGCATCTGAAACGAGGGAATGGAATGTGCAAATGTCCACAGCAGGAAGTATTTAGAATATGTGCACTGTGCGGAGATAATAGCCACAAATTAATGCTATGCAGTGAGTCAGATGGCGAGGCTTCACATTAATGTGGATTTCAGGGTGTTTGGGGCGGAATAACAGTCAGTGTCCTTTTGATGAGACTAGCTGCAGTCAAGAAGAAGCAGATGTGAGGTCTTGGTCTCGATGGAGCGCGGCCTACTGACAGAGGAGAACGTTTCAAGCATTTTGTTTCTGAGGTGGTGGGAGGGTTCAGCCACAATCTTTCCTGCTCACTTCAGGTCATGATCACTGATAGTAACACACTCCTCTTTTAAGGGACTCCTTGCTCATGATTGCACAGTTCCTATCTGAAGGCTGGCTGATCTGATTGGCTGTCAGCAGCTCTGGACCTTGCTAAAGGGCACCAGGGTTGCAGTTCTGAGAGAGTTGCTCTTTCAGTTCAAGGAAATGTGGCAGCTTAATTACTCAAACGCCTAAATGCTAAAAGAAAACACAGTGAAATGTAATACAACATCATGTAATATCAACAAATGAACTCTGAACTTCAGCTTTTATGCCTGCATGGATGCAAGAAAAAAAGAAATGTGAACATCCGGACAAAAATATGATTGAGAAGCTCCATGGACACCATTACTGTATCTTAAATTTATACTTTTTTTGTCTTCTACCTTCCCTGTTGTCTTTTTCTTTCCCTTAACCAAGACAGTAGTTTGCTTCTTGCAGATGTGTAGTGAGAAAAAGACACGTCTACCTTTGTTTTATTCCCTTTGTCTGTCAGCTTCACACCACAAAATCTGAGTTCAAGTCAGCGGGTCTGTTTCCATTCAATTTGCTTCTTAGTCCGCAGCCAACACAGCGTGTGGAAGACTAAGCCGTCCACTGTGTACAGACTTTTTAAAAAGAGCATCCCACCATAGACAAAGACACAGACCACAACTGTAAAACCTCAGTTACCAGTGAGAGAAAAATAAAGGGACAACTTAGAAAAAAAAGAGCAACTGTTGAAACATTCTAAAGGTCAGTCTAAATGTGAATGCGGCCTCTTTTGGAAATAAGTTATCTAAATATAGAGCACATAAAAGGACGTAGCCTGCGATTACAAATTAGATCGTTCCATTTTTAAAAATAATCTCTTGTTTATCTCTTTAATTGCAGCTACTCCAAACCCCTTATCTCCTTTCATTAAACAGTTGACTGAAGAGGAAGCGTCTAAGTAACAATAGCAGAAATGAATGGCATTGACAACCGAACCTACAATCATTTACAGTACACTGACAGACTTGAGGAGTCCTTGAACACACCACGACTACAAAAGTGCCGGTGCGGCCAACAATGAGTATGAAGACGTACATGTGCGTCTACACCAATATACCTTCATCCGCGCATGAGGTGCTAACACCAAGGACATTAAGGCACAGATGTTCACACACACACACTGTACCCTGTGAACTGTTGCCAAGGCAACTGTAGACCACTGACAAGGGGCTTATTGCTTCCATGAAGTGACTGCTGGCCGTGTGTGCGTGTGTGCGTGTGTGTGTGTGTGTGTGTTCTCACAGGGCACTAATGAAAGGCATTCATCATTCTGGTCCCTCTATCTTTACTTCTGATATCTGACGACCTCACACGCACACGCACACACAAACACACTCATGGGCACACATGCACTCTGCTAATCGCTCCCAT
The DNA here is from genome assembly GCF_900880675.1 of Sparus aurata. Lineage (NCBI taxonomy): Eukaryota > Metazoa > Chordata > Actinopteri > Spariformes > Sparidae > Sparus > Sparus aurata. The sequence goes on from NC_044191.1 coordinate 24,131,186, forward strand.
CATGGTGCCTACAGCTGTGTGTGTGTGTGTGTGTGTGTGTGTGTGTGTATGTGTGTGGAGGAGGATGAACTACATGGGGGGCAGGAGATAACATATTAAACATTCCTCCCGTCTCCACCTAGTCCAAAACACCAGAGAACACACACAGCACGTTAACATCATGCGTGTGTGTGTGTGTGTGTGTGTGTGTGTGTGTGTGTGTGTGTGTGTGTGTGTGAGCTCAGGCTGCCGGAATAAAGAAATGCTAATCTGCTCATTGAGTATTCAACAAACCAAATGTTTGCCTTGGGAAAAAAAGCTCTGCTTAAGGGACTAATTACTACAAGTGCTGGATGTAATGTTGCTCCGTTGCCTCCTTCGGCTCCCTCCTTCCTTCACTAGTCAGATGGGTGCTGTTTTTCCCCCTCTGCTCACTTTGGGGTTTCTTTTTCAGCCACTTCTTCCTTCCTCTTTGTATTAATTTCCAAAAATCATAAGATCTACCAGCCGTGACAGTGTCGGCTGGTAACGTTATTACCTTTAAGTCTGTGTGTGTGTGTGTCATCGTGGCGAAGTGTGTTTCTGGATACACCCACTGTAGCGGAACATCCATAGAAGCAGTTTTGAATACTTTGGCAGGTGTTTACATGTTCGTCTGTCGGTCCGCAGTCGCATCGTTTTACAGGTGTGTAGTTAAAGAAAAATGAAAACCAAGTTTGACAATGGGTGGGTAAATACTGTACTAATGTTGTAATGAATACTTGGCACTAGGACTGGGCGATATATCGATATAAAACATATATCGATATATTTTTTAAATGTGATATGGAATTTGACCCTATCGCGTATATCGATATAGTTAAAATTTGCACTGTGATCCTTGCTCCGGGCAAGCCGCTGACCCGGAGCTCTCTGCACTGCTCCCCGCGCCCCTCCTCCTTCATGCACAGAGAGGGGGGGCTGGAACAGACACTCCGGCACTCTTCAACAAACTATTGTTGCCCCGCACTTCGGCCTTGATGCCCCATGAAAAAAAATCATTGTACGGCCACAGTGGCCTCTGTAACTTCAGTGACTCCGCAGTTCGCGCAGGTGGAGTCTCATCATCACGATGATCTCACGTGAAAGCCTCTCAAACAGCAGCAGCATCTCAAAACAGAGGAACGAAACTTAAAGCACAGCGAGCGCAGCCGGTTTGATATGATACGTGACTGACTTATGTGGTAGGATTTAGTCCGGTAAAGTTGGAAATATATTCACAGATTCGAACTTCCCGGATCAATAACTCATAAGTGAAACCTTGTTAAAACACAACTGACGGCTCTTTCCTACGGTAGTAAGGTAGACAACGAGCTACAACCGTATTTTCATCCAAACGAGTGTCTGGACATTAACTCTGGTCTGTATGGTCAGCCAGCTGTGAGACGAGGGCGCAGGGACCGTCCACAAAGTGCGACACCGAAAAGAGAAACTAGAAAAAATATTCAATAACTTCACTATTATTCAGAGTGTATTGTTACCAAAATCATTCCACACATCAGTGGTCTCCTGCTGGTTATTCTACATTTTTTTTGTTTGGGAAAAAATGTGCTTTGCCATAATTTTGGGGAATTTCTATTGGGAGAAATATTCAATAACATTAATATTCAGTATAGTGTCACAAAACTCACCTCACCCTAACCCTACTTAAAAAACAAACTGTTTTCTAATGTAACATCAACTTGATATTGGTATTTAAAAAACGTTTTGATACATAATCCATGTGTTATTATAAATTAGGATGTTATGGTATCAGTCTGAAAGGTAAATCAACAAATTTTACTTAGTGGTCTTTGTGCCCTGTCATGTGGCCTTGGTGCCCCTGAAAAAAAAAAAGTGAAGGCCAAATGGACTTGCCCCTAAAATGATGAAATTCCCACCCACATGTCATATTTGGCTTTGACTTTGACTGAACATTTGCTCTCAATGTGCAATAAAAATATTGGGATATATATCGTATATCGATATTCAGCCAAAATATATCGGGATATGACTATTGGTCCATATCGCCCAGCCCTACTTGGCACTCATGTAATTTCCTTTTTTTATCCGATAGTAGGCTATGTGTTGAAATATACAGCAGGGAACATCAAAAAGGTTTTATATCTACGTATATAATTCATTATCTAACATTCAAAAACTCATCTACAGACAGTAACTGTTTTTGTACACAACACTGCTATAGCTTGTTTTACCTGCAACATATTTTGTAACAAACAAGTTGACAACAATCTCGGTGGTAAGTGTAATGTATGCAAAGAATATGCCGTACCATATGTGTGATAACATATTTGGACACTAAAGTTGATTTTCTGTATATTTTCCTCCCTCACAGTTGACAAAGATCTGAACAAGGATGGCAGATACGTCAGTCTCACGTCATGTTCTTTGCATAATATCAAATATTATTGTTCAGCCACTGGCGGTCGTGTTAAAACTGAAAATGAATGAAGTAGAAATATTTGAACGTTTTTTTCTTTCATTAAACTGTATTGCATCCCAACCCCTAACCCTAAGTCTGATATCCACTAAAGAAACACATTCTGAAAAAAAGTTAATTTAAAAAAGAACCTAGAGCCACTCATCAGTCCATAATAAAGAGAGCATAAAGGTTGGACTTACCTTGACTGAGTCTCTATCTGAGGAGGTGCAGGGCAAGAGACAGAATAAAGGAACTGATTAATGAATGTTATGTGAAAGCACAAAAATACAAAGACGCACAGATGAAAAAAACTGATAATGGAAAAGTCTCACACACAAAGACATGAGAGAGATTGCGACGTTTTCTGGGATGGTCTTAATGTCAACTAAGACTCAATGTTCTATTGTATTATTCTACAAGTGAGTCTGCAACTTGTTAAGTGAAATGTGATGAAGGGAAATAAAGCAACAGTACATGGTTATATACGGGCCGCAACATCAGCCAAGTCATTCTAACAACGCACACAGTGTTTGCATAAGACCCATGAAGTATTACAGTAGCTGCAGGGGAAACAACATTCATCATTTAGAAAGTTGAATCATGGCCGAGGAACCATAAGGTGCTTAAATTCTGAAGGAGGCTTCAAGAGGACAAAAACACACTTTTCCAATGAAAGTTTTGTGATGACCAGGTCTGTTTTGATTAGATAGGCTAGTAGATATAGTTAAATCAGTGCTGCATAATATAATTCTTTAAAAAAATAATCGGTGGGAATAATGATTTTTGTATCAAACTGGAAATTTTCACTGAAAACAACTATTACAATCATGATGATATGACATTTGTTGGGGTGTGTACAAATATGTTTTCATACATCTGAAGGACAAAATGTGTAAGTCTGGGCATCTCTGCAGAACCACAGTGCTCAATGCTGTTTTTTTTTATAGATATATTATCTTAAGGGGGCTCTGTGGAACTTCTGCGTTGTGCTAGAAGCAGGTTTTTTCTATTAGCGGACTCCACTTCTAATCAAACATTAGCTACAGTTGCTCTCTGTGTTGGCGGAGCGGAGATAGCACTGAGACGAGGCACTCGAGAACGTACATGATGTCACATCCTTTGGACTGTCGTGGAAAATCTGAGTCCATCACAAAGAAACCCAAAAGAGAGAAGTCCAGCAGCATTAACTTTAAAAAAAAATGTCCATGGGCTTGTATAGGCAACTAAGAGAGAAGGGGGAAGGTCTAATTTTCCACGTCACAATACAATCTGCTCATATATGGCTGATAAAGAAGTGATAAATATAGGTAAATTGCAGCATAATGTTACATAGAGCCTCTTTAATCCAAAAATCGCCTCTTCTTTGTATTTGGACATTGCACTTGGCCATGTAGCGATATCGACAGTATTGTATTATTAACTGTGCAGCCCTTCTAAATACAGATAGATGCACACATGATAAGTTGTTTGTACCTACTTACCAAAAAGCTGCTAGATTTGTACGTTGAGGCACTTAGAGGGTCAAAATTACACTAAGTCTAGCAACAAAGTCACCAAATAGATAACAGCCTGCTTTACAAGAAAGAACTGCATTTAAAAAGACCTGTAATCCCGCACATACACACCCACTCACAGGAACTCGGCTCGAGACGGAATAGGATTGTTATTGATTTTGCTCCTAATGGGGCTAAGTATTACCTGAGTTAGCTTTACTGCAGCTACAGGGCAAGGTTAACAGCTCTGCTGCACTGTAAAAACCTTCACAGCCATGCTGCAACAGAGTAATTAAGAGCTGGCACACACTGTTTCTATCGCACGCACGCACACAGGCACGCATACACACACACACACGCGCGCACACACACACAAACACACACACACACGCGCGTGCACACACGCGCGCGCACACATACACACACACATACAGCCTCTATGTACTGTAATTAATTGCTTGAGCTCAAAGTCAGCTCGGAGAAGAAATAGAGGCGTTCTGCGTGTACGAGAGAAGAGAGGCATCATGGTGTTTGTGTATCGCTCCTTATTAGGCCAATTAAAATAGCATAATGACAAATCAGTTTTTAATTGCTTTAACTGCTGTTCATTCAGACTACTAACAATTAAGCATCCGCATCAATAACAGAGGTGGTATATTTCATAACTTTGACTGAAGTTTCCCGTCACGTTGAATTAGTCTCATGAGCTGAACAAAAGATATAAGATTAATTCTTTCTGTCTTTTAAACACATTTGACTTCTGCTTATCAATAACTAGCCATTTGCATTGAATACTGACATGTTATAGAGGTTTGTCTGTATTCTTTTTTAAAAAAGATGGTATTTTAGCCTGCTACATACAGCAAACTAAAAAGCTAATATCTAATATGATCCAACAATGTGACATTATAGACATTTCAACAGTGAAGAAGATGAGATAAAATGAAGAATGATGCAACAATTTTATGAAGATTTATTTATCTCTATTCATGTTTGTATCTTTCCTCGATGTGACCGCTAAGTCAAATTTAAATAAATGTTTGTATTAAATAAAAATGGAGGAGGAAGTAATCAACAAAAACAAAACTTTCCATTGTGACTGTTTAACACACAAATAACCACTAATACGTCCTAAGACTGACTGCAGACATGAAGACGCCGACACCTGCACACATACTGACATAAACACGTCAACACCTACTGTACACACACACACACACACACACACACACACAAACACATGCAGAGCGGACCTTACCTCTCGGCTGTTCGCCATTGTTATCATGGTGTTTCCTCTCATCTTTGAGTGGCAGCTGGTGGCTCAGGGCGGAGGACAGAGCCAGCAGGCTGGCAGTGCCGGCCCCGGGTGGCAGAGGGGGCTGGAGGCCAGCTGGGTGTGGCGTGAGCGGGATGGGGATGGCGTGGCCATGGGAGAGGTGCTGCGCCTGGAGCTGCTGCTGCTGAACACCGAAACAATAATTAGTGTGATGCTACTGTTTGACCTGAAGCAGTCGGCATGGTGGACGACAGACGGGAGGGAGAGCTGAGGAGAGGGGGAGACCAAATAAAAGCCTGGCTAGAGCCTGGCCAATACTAGATGTATTGTAGATATTCTAAGTATTTAAGTTTTCTCAAAACATGTAAAAGTCTCTGGGTACCATATTATATGACATCGAAAATAAAATAGAAAAACCTCTCACACTGAACCTCTTTTATTTTCCGTATTCTTTTTTGAAGGAGAATGCTGCAACACTGTAACGCTGCTCAACAGGTGCGTTTTGGAAATATAATAAAAACACTAGACAACCGCACTAACAAATATCGATGTCTCACGTCTAAAATCTCACTAATTAAAAGCTGTCCTAGTATCCTAGCCATGACAGCACTATCCCAATCTAACAAACTTTTGGTGAATGAATATCTCCAGTTGTCCATTTAGCATTAGCATCAGTGTCTGGCTCCTCTTCCACCTTAAAAATTATCTTTTTGTGTGACTCTCTACCACTTTTTCCAACATTTCCCTCTGATAGGTATTGTGTGCATGTGTATGCGTGCAATACACCCACTCCTATGATGGCGTTGAGTTCGGCCATGGTGACCTGCTTGGCCCTCTCCACCGCCTGCACCACCTGCTGCTGATGCTGGGAGAGAAAACAGACAAAGTGAGAAAGTGAGACATCAAAACAGAACGTGGGACTAAACGATCCGTGCATCATCCTTCGCATCTGTTTGGGATTGCTTTTTTTTCTCAAATCACAACAAAGCCACTGCTTTTTCAGTCAAACATGAATAGCAGCTAAATCACAGCCGTCTGTGAGTCACTCACACTTTCGACTGACTGACGCACACTTCACTATCAATCAGCAGAGGCACTGATCATAAAACCTGAGAAACTGTCTCGGACTAGGCTGTAGCACAAACCGTATATGTTGTTCCTCATACGTTTCTGGACAAAAAACATCCAGCCCGCAGCTCTGACCCGATTCAGTTTAAATACCATCAGACAAGAACTTGAAACACCTCTGAGTCATCACTGCCAGTTGCTCTTTATTTATCCTCACAGTTGGACACTTACCAGCACGTTCATTAAAACTCACCAGATAAAACAAATAAGCAGCTAATTAGGGGCGTACTAGTTGCCCAAGTGTGACTTGCAAAGGCCAGAACCGCAGAATCTGAGAACCGGTGGGGCAGAGCGAGGTCCAAAGGGGGAAGGATCAAGATTCGGCATCTGTACACACACACCAAATATCCTGATGTAAACACCAAAGTACACAAGAGAGATTCTGCACAACAGTTAACCATAACCATACATTCTTGACAAATCTGTTGTCTGCCCACATGCCTCACGATGGTGTATATCGGCTAAAGCTTCGACAGAAATGGAGATGTTTGTTGAGAGAAACAGACAGACACCCAGAGAGACAGACAGCCAACAGGGCAAAGTCATCCAAAGGGTACAGAGCGAGAAAGACGGATGCAGACGGTGAGAGAGAGTGCAGCGAGATTCATCCAGGAGCGCCAAACATCAAAGTAGGGCAGAGATGAAAGAGCTTATCTGGTGTGGAAATGAACCTGACCATCGAGTTCAGCTACACCTCTGCAGGCCGAGTCGGACTGGCCTGAACGTGACCCACGCGCCTGCAAAAATCCACCCGGGCTGATGATCGCTGGCGAACAGCTTTTATATCGTTATTATCAATAATTAAATTAAAGATCTGGGACGGGCACCAGAAATTCTTTAACAGAAGATTCACTGTGTCGTCTCAGCCAAGTCATTATGCATCTTAAACATCTAAATGCTGCTTTGTTTCTTACCTTTCCAGACTAATTAACACTGTGTTTCTGATTGTCGGCATTAGCTGAGCAAGACGAGCACAAATTACTTCAACTTAAAAGCAGAAAACACGTGCACAGATCAACGAAGCTGTCACACTTTTTTTAACACAGTTGCAAAGGAAAACAAGACGGTAAATGTCAAAAGCTCCCTGTAAAAAACTTAAAAGCTAGATTTTATTTTTTAAAATAGTACTGGCTAGTAGAGATGCACCAATTGACCAGGGAGTGTCTGGAATTGGCTGGTTTTTAATATGACACTGTCTGCTGTGTCCAATTCTGTGCTGGTCATGTTGCACACGTCTTACTTTCAGTTCCACCAGCTGAAACTAAAAGGCAGAAACACAATATTTTATGTGATTTACCAAAAATATGCGGACTCATTTAAATTTTCAGGTCAGTGTTTGTTTCACCGTGGGAGCGGAGTCAAGACGGACACCGAGCAGAGCTGAGTCAGCAACGTTACTTGAGTTGAAGAGGGAATGTGTTGCGATCTGTTCTTTTGGGTAAAACTTTTTAAAGGATTACAATATGCACATTTACTTTGAGGATAAGGATCTACTGTCTGAGCCAGAGCAGTGAACTTTTAGTTTTCACAAAAAGAGTCCCATATATAGCAGTACACACTGCATAAATACCTGTGCTAGAGTCCACTTAGACATTTCAGTCCATTTAAATGGCTTATAATTTGTACTTTCTATTACATATATAACATTTAGTGTTTTATTATGAACATATAATTGAATTTCCCTTAAAAAAAAAAGTTACAGAAGTTTTTTTTGGATGCTGTTGATTATGGTTCTGAGAAAGAATGAACAATTGGAATCGGCAATTCAAGTCGAAACATTTTAAATCAGAAATGGTGTCTCGCTGGTGGTAGCTGGATTGGCCACTATCTGTCATAATGAAACGAACACAATCACTAAAACTCTTGTTAACTAATGTCGTATTTAAGGCTGGGTTTGTTCAAAAACATTGTCAGATTGGTGCTGCAGTATTAAATCAGTTTTGCTGTAACACCAAAAATCTACTTTTATCAATTCCATTACTTACTGAGTGCAAAAATTTGTCTAGAAAACCTTTTATTTCTGGACAAGACAGGAAACATCGATACAAAAAAAAAACAAATTAGGAAACAAAGTCAATTTTAAGAAAAAGCAGTAGAAAGACACATCTGACTGGAGACTGATCCTCGATTCATGCCAATGCACAACTATATGTAGGCATAAATTCTGATATTGGTTCTCAAACCGAGCAATTACTGCTCGATACAGCAGCTTGACGGATACATCATCCTATTAGCGACGACAATGCTGCTGTCAAAGAAATTTCCAAACTGCGACCGGGAACAATGTGAGAAAACGACAGGAATAAAAATAAAAACAAAAGCGCTCTAACAAACACGCGCGCGCGCACAAGTCGACGTGATTCGCTGCACAATAATAATATGATTGTGTTACACTTTGTACGCACAGCCAGCAAACGAGGCTGTGCATCAAAACAAAGCGGTAAAAGCCGTTTCCTCTCCCTGCCTCCCCTCTCTGCGGGGCCTCGGGGCTGTGTAGCAGCACCGCAGTCTAATGCCATTATTCCTAATCCACCCTAAACCCTCCTAATCCATGGCTAATCTGGAGGAGAGCTTTGGAGTCCCACACTCACTCCTTCCTGCTGTTCCCACCCCTACACACACACACACATGCACGTACACACACATTCGACTCCTCCAGAGGAAGGATTTATCAGCTAAACGCACAGACACACACCTTAAGATTCCATAATAAACACACTGTATAAAAACACACGTCTCACACCTACAACTGTATCTTGCACACATGTATAGCATGTTTTATGTGTATGCAGGTGGACAAATATTCGCAAACACACACTCACAAGCACAAAATAAACTCAAACAAAAGAATTGTCTCACACACACGCATGCACGCACACACACAGACACACAAGCAAACACACACACACACACACACACAAACACACACTCAGCCGCTGGCTCCTGCATATGTTAGTGGGAGACATTTAATAAGTTCAGAGCATATCTGCCTATCCCGAGCAGGGAGGATTAGCCCAGGATAATCTGTGTGTGTGTGTGTGTACACACACACACACATACAAGGCAGTATGGATGCATGTGTGTGTGTCCATTACTGTCTGTTTTGCTTCACAATCCACCACACACTCCTCCTCCTTCTATGGACCCTCTCTCTCTCTCTCTCTCTTTCTCTCTCTCTCTCTCTCTCTCTCTCTCTCTCTCTCTCTCTCTCTCTCTCTCTCACTCTCTCACTCTCTCTCCCACCTCTGACTTAACTCACAGTGACAGCCATTTTTTTGCATTTCTCACCTCTTGGGAGAGGAAGGGGATGACTTGGGCGCAGATTGCGTTCAGCCGCTTGACGATCTCTGCCTGCAAGACAGAGAGGTGGGCGAGGGAAACACAATCAGCATCAAATTGGCGAACAGACAAGAAGGCGTCGTCCTCATGTAACCTACAAATGCTCACATGAAGTCGGTTTAATGTGTGTTAAGTTCAAGTAACAGTGCACAGTATTTCCACATCAGGGCCGGTTAACATGAAACAACAGTAACTTGATGTTAACTGTTGTTTTCAGCTTTCAGATTTGCTGTTTGTTTTTTCCTTTGGCTCACAGGAATTTAGGCTTTCAACATACAGTATGGCACTTAAAGGTGACCTGTGTGTCCCTGTTTGGGTTATCTCATGCACGTATTCACACAAGATGCACAATACACAGTCCTGCTAATGGTGTCACACAATTTCACTTAACAACAAGTGATGGTCAGGCCAAGATATGCAGCAATGCGCCAGCAAAGACAGGGGAGATGAAGAAGGCTGCAGCCAGGTAAAGATGGATGTAAACAATCGGCTTTACAAAACAACCTCAAGGATGCGCAAGATGAGTCTTGGTTTCCCTGAATGAAAACATGAGCGCAAGAAAAAAGGAGACGTCCACGTACCACCCACACTGTGAGATTTAAAGATGATCTCTGGAGAGTGCACAGGCAACTCGGCATCGCCAAAACAGAGGAAACACACCCCCCGAAGACAGCACTCTCTGAAGCCAAATCAACTGACTCCAAAGAACGATAGACATGCTTTATAAAAGATATCAGCTATTAGCTTTTTTAATAATCTCATTTCATGTGCTTCAAACTTCTTATTATACATTACAGTCAGAATTGATTTTGTCAACTTACTGAAAAACATCCGCCGCGGGCTATAAATATCATGTCTTCTTCGGTGTCATTTCTGTCGCGATGCCATAGACTTAATATTCACCCCGCTGTCTGAACCATTCATGAGAGAATAATGGAGTAAAAATAAACATCAGTCTGTCCAGCAAACGCCACAACAGAGAACAGCGGGATTGTTTTTTATCGCTGAGTGTCGAGAGAGATTTATTCTTTTCAATCCACACTTTCGTCTTCCTTGTCAAAAACCTGGCGTAACACTACCCACAATGCAACCTGAGAATTGACAGACTCAACAGCCTTACGGAGCCTTGAGCAGCTGGACTCAAGTTTTTGTTTTATTTTCAAATTTGTAATCTTAAGCCCCATTTAGGGATTTTTAAAAGGTCCCTCTGGAGCCACAGAATGCTTTATTGCAGAAGTCCGTCCCTAGACCTATAAACTGACTGTAATATGTAACAATTTGCATTTTTAAAGGTGCAATGCGTAAAAGTTTAGTGAAAAACATTAAAAAGCTTCGACAGCATGACATCTACATATAGTATTGTGTTGCAGAGATAACTACTGAAGCAAGCATGCTAAGCAGATAACCCTGACTTGTCCCGGTCCAAAGCCCCTGTACTAGCGATATAAACACCAACATTTCCCCCAGTGCTCCAGGTCCTCCAGTTCAGACTAGCTAACAGCAGCCACAGTTAGCAGCAGTTAGCAGCTACTCTGATGATTTGTTTTGAGTATGAATTCTTCAGGTGGCTCATCCTTACATATTGCACCCTTGAGTAAATCTACAATTATCACAAATGTCAGTTAAATCTCCATTTTAGTATTTTGGAAGTGGAGTAAGAACACTGTAAAACAAAAAATTTGAGAGATACAACTGAGAGACATATTACCCAGCAAGATTTAGCACCAACTACGGGACATTTAACCTTCTGTATCCCACATTCAATGACCACTTATAGTATCAATTCATTTCAGATAAATTGCTACCGAGATAATCTAATATAAGAAGAAAACAGTTCCATCACTACATAATTTGTCCACCAGTGAGCACTGAAAAAAAACGAATCAAAATTGGCATCAAGATTGTTTATCAACCAGTTAATGATTTTCTAACTCCAGACATCAATATCAGTAAGAGTATAAAGGCTACACCACTTATCCTTCAGCATCTCTGTAAGGTTATTCCACCACTGCACTCTCTTAACATCAATCAATTCCAGCCTAATGCATGATCTGTAAATATAAACCCAGGATCTGGCCCTCGTGAGAGTCCACTGAGGCAGACAGCTGAAGGAAAACATGACTTTTGTCACTGCAATCAGCTAAACTAAGAGCCAGCTGTGCTGAGAAATCCATCATGGACCGAGAGACTATCTCCAAGTCCGACACAAATGCAGAAGAAGCAAGTAACCTTGTCAAGGGCCTGTTTGTTTGTATGTAACCTTGATGGAGGTGAACTTTGCTCTGGTATCAGTGGTAACAGAAGCCCCCAGAGGCCATGAGAGCGCACCTACAAAGCAACGCTGCAGCAGGGTGGTGCACATAAACACGACCATGTTCACACCTGCACAGCCTTCTCTGTATGCGGCAGATGTTTCTACTGAACCCAAGGGTTGGCTTTTAAAGATTACACAGCTCTCTCTCTCTCTCTCTCTCTCTCTCTCTCTCTCTCTCTCTCTCCACATCAGGTCGGATTTTTTTTTTTTTTTTTTTTTAAACGGGAAATTGTCTGATCCATCGTCCCAAAGGGAGTGCTCGTAGTGCAACTCAAATCCAAACACAAACAGACAAAAGACACCGACTCACACAAAAGCACACGCTAAGTGGCACAGGGGGAAACACATTACCTGCTTTGGTTGTAAGATTAAACACGAACAACCAGAAAAACACAAAGTCTTTCCTCGAGAGAGGTCATGTGACCTGCAATGATCAGACGACTCTGGGGCTCTGATTTGACAAATAATATGACTTCCAAGACTTACAGCAGTATTTTACTTTTTTTCTTCTGGTAGTACAAACTCAATCAAATTTTACGCAGCAGGACACAGTTTGACCTGCGGGCTAAAATAACATTGTTGAAGCAAAAACAACAGGATGCTGACTGCTCCTTTGGATGATAGCAGAGGAAGCTGCCTCTTTAGCCCCGATCAAACGGCAGAATCTTCTGTGGGAGGTCATCACTGCTGATTAAATGCCATTAAAAAAATGTTGATCTCCATACAGAAACTTTTTCAGGGTTTGACTCTAAAGTCAACACAGTTTAGCATGGCTGACTGACTGACTCTTCACACTCGTCGCACTGGTTTTTCATTTAGATGCACTGGCACATCATTTGGGCTCATCCAGTAAACTATTTTCCCTAAATGTCTTAACACACTATGTAAATCATTGTATGATGGGTTTTTCATCTCAATCACAGGACACACAACAAGAAATAATAATCTCAATGGATTGAGGATAAAGCATTTTTAGGCCGAGGACAAAACGGGTGGTTTCTCTCATTCTTACATTTGCAAGATGGACATACAATCCTGCTACACGCTGATGAAATAATCTGAAGAAAATATTTTGAAAGGCTACTACTTGTTCAAAGGCAACTGCTACCAAACCAGCTTGTGTTTAGTGAAAAATACTTTTGTACATTTTTTAAATCTGTCGCTACCGATAAAAATGTTTAGTCGCACTTCACATAGTCTCACCCTGGAAGCCTGTTGTGAGTTTTGTCACAAAAGAAAAAAGGAAAAGAAGCAAATCCTCACATTTTAGACACTGTTTGGCATTTCGACTTGAAATTGACAAATAAATGATTAAAACAGTTGCAAATGTATTGACCCTGACAAAAGATTCAGAAGTATCCACAGACACACAACCAGCTGCAGCTTCTTTCCTCAGGCTGTGAGACTCCTGAACTCATCCTCAACACTCCACCATAAAAAATAGTTTTTTCTTGTGTAGCATGATGCGACTACAACTTGCAATGCGTTGCTGTAGAATGACAATATGAATTAACCTTGAGCCCTAATCGGCTAATCATTTCAGCTCCATGATGGAGAGCTGGGAGATACCAGAATTCAGAGGGTCTGACATCCGGTTCAAACAACAGCTGCCTTTTTAAAAACATATTGTAGAGTTTTTTAGGACTACAGCTGTTTAAAGTCTGACTTTATCTTTACTGGGGCAGAAGGTGCGTGCTCTGCCAAAGAAGCAGCAGCAGCTCTGGCGAAGTTTTTACTTGCAAAGAGAAGATGCTGCAGAGAAGAGGTGCGGCTAGAAAAGGCAGCTATGTCTTCCAAAGATGTGCTCAGCCAGACGCACGCACAACTAAACAAAAGGGCAGAAGCATGGCTTCTTAAGCTGAGGCTTATCCACTCGTCAGACTCTTCAGACACACTCAAGAGGTTCCACTCACTACACTGATTCATTCAATATTCACACTTAATGATTCACTTATTGACAATTATCTCATTATGTCAGAAAATACCCCAAATCAGCGACATCCAAAGGGATCTGATTCTTTTTGCCGATGTGCCTTTATTGAACATACTGTTGTGCTGACATTTAAAGATGAGACATCAGAGGCCATGACTGTCATCTTTTTCAGGGCGTCTGTGCACCAACTATCAGCAGAATTAGGCGGCCCTTTCAGGTCAAGCAGATTTGGGAACCAGAGGCAGGGCTGCAGCCACCCACACTCCCACAGACAACCTAAAACACTGACATTTTCATTCTATATTTAATGTTTACCCTTGCTGTGCACACATGCCCTTTTTCAGCTCGGTTCTGCTTCACATTCATACACACCGGGGAGCTGCCTGCTACATATCAGCCTCAGAGAAACTTCACTGTACAAGGTAGTTGGGGTTAAGTGCCTTGCCCAGGGGCACCATAGTGTTAGGTGTTGAGGGCAATAGAGGCTCAGCATTTTAGAGCTGGGAAATGAGCTGTTGATCCTACAACTTTTATGAGTCTTCTACAGTAGCGAGCATCACACCGTATGAGCTGTTTGGACATAAGAGGGCTGCCGAGCAACACCAGAATTAAAACAAAATTTCTTCCCCAGCTCCCAAAGTTAGCCAAACACATACCACAGTCCACGCCAGTGATGGTAAGTTTGAGGTCTTTAAGTGTTATTATTGATTTTAAAGGAAATGAGCAGGGAGGGATGGGAAATGACCAAACTGTGGAAGTTGTTATTACACAGTCAGCACCTTAAGCCATTAGGCCACCGGGGCGCCGCAGCCACAGCTCTACATTTTTGCAAACCATTTTAACCAGCAAACCAGCCATAACTTTTTTGTTTTATTGTGTGCCAAAGCAGGGTTGACATTCAAGTCAATTTGAACTTTATCTGGACCAAACAATGATGATTTAACTTTGATGGTTCACTTGATGGTTTAACACTGTGATGGTTCAGACAGCTGTAGTGTCTGCTGATTATGCAAACTATCTCCCATTACCACCAACATACTTTAAAAGCGTCCTTGTCTCCGCGCCACATGTCCCTAACTTAGCTTTGTGTTGCCTAATATGCATAAAACAACATTGGCCGACTAGCCAAGGAAGCTAAGCTAAGGAAACTGTGTATGAAAAAGGCACAACTGAGAGAAACAGCGTCTCAAGGGAAAAGAAACACTGCTGCCGCAAACTCAGCTGGTTTAATCAGGAAATAATAAACGGGAGGTGGAGACATAGTGTTAATGCAATGAGCAGCAACATGCTACTTTTAATTTCCTCCCACGCACATATCACAAACAACAACAACTCTTGCCCTATGGCAACTCCAAAGGGACATGCCACTTAATTGTGCTCTCTGTTGGGGAGCCATTTGAATCACGGTGTTATGATGGTCAGAGATTAGTAGTTCATGGCTGTCAGCCTTCAGCGATGGACAACTGCATCGTTCATTGGCCCAACCCTAGTTACACACCTGAAGTGGGTGAACAAAATTGACAGCGTGTCAAGGGTCTAAATATTGTCTTTACAAATCATTTTTCAGGGTTCTAGGTGCTTCCAGAGACTTCCAGGTTCAACCAGATGAGCTGTATGGAGGCTTTTCGTAGGTTTCTTGTTGTTTCTGAGAAGGTTGCAACGGTTATGTGCTGTGAAGCTCCAGAAATGTGACTTCTCATCCACATGAGGGGTGAGTAGATAATGACTAAATGTTCATTTTTAGGTGAACTTATCCTTTAATTCATTTAATGAAAAATTTATGTGATTAAGAGCTTAAACGATAAGTCAATGAATCATTAATCTTGAAAAAAAAATTGGGGGACAACTGATTGATAATTGATAAATCATCAAATCCACTTTAGATATTTAGATATCAAACTAATTATCTTTGGGTTTTATACTATTTTCTGGGGCTGTATGGACCCAAATGTGGAGCAGTTTAATCAATAATGACAATAATATTTCAAAGCCCTGCATGCAAACCACTAAAACCATAACTAGAATGGTTTATTTAAAAAGACTGTTGGACAAACAGTGTTGTCAAACTAAATAAGGATCCTAAAGCCACTCAGTTGTAAAGATGCAGATCTCCTCTAACAACTCTACAACCTGAACCTTCGATCGATCCGTTTTGAAGAGGTGACCCTGAGATGTTGGCAGAGAAATGGAAACAAAAGCAGCGGAGCAGAAAAGGAAATGGAGATGCTTTTCCAGGAGGAAACACAACCAATTTCAGGTGACATTTTACATCAATGGCAGGCAATCGTGACTGTCGGCCAGAGTGCAGGGATGTCAGCCTATTTGCCCAACGCGTCTGTTCACACCGCAGAGACCGAAAAGAAAAAGCAGGGCTCCTTTTATTTCCTGAAAAGTGTCCTGTGATTTGAGCAAACCTGGGGAATTTTTCTCTGCAGGCCTCGACTTCGACCTGAACCCCTCGCCGTCTTGACAGTGAATAAATAATAAGAAACGGCTGGCCAGAGAGGCCTCTTAGGTTAGGACTCACACCCGGTCGATCCGGGGAGCTTATTGCGAGATTAGAGGACTCTGTGGTCACATAAAGCCCAGTAACCTCAGAGGCGAGATCATGTGCACTGAATTTATCTTTGACCCTCAGTGTGAGGAGCTAGAGAAATGCTCCTGCGGCAGAAAAAAAGAAAAATCAGTGAGCAGTCGCTGTGCAACATCAAACACCTCATTTTATGGTTTGCCCCCTGTGATCAGATCAACAGCATGCAATAAATGGTGTGATCTTCCTCAGCCATTGACTCCCAACAACTTCTGGCAGGGTTCGACTGCAGAATTTGCCACTGAATATGCTTTTATTATTTACCTGAGAGCACCTACTTGGATTACAGTACTCTCTTTGTTACGAAAGGATGGTGAGCTAGCATAGCACAAAAACACCCAGGCAGTAACCACTTATCACAAAGATGTTGCCCAAAAAAAATAAAAACCAGCTCAAATACTCCCACTCTAAGTCCTAACAACAAAGAAATTAGATCAGGCAGGAGCCCCGGAGTCAGATTGGGTCAGAGAGAAGATCAAATGTCCATCTCCCCTGTGGAGCTTTGTAAGCACCACATCAGCACCACTTTTCACCACCAGCTAATACACCTAATGGACCCCACCATATAAAGGCTGTACTCCCTTGTGACTGCATGTGTGTGCGAGTGGGTGTGTGAAAGACACAGCAAGATAGGTTGGGAGGAAAAGGGAGGAAAAACAAAGGGGTGTTAGACACACAGGCTACAAACAAATTCAGCTAAATTAGTGCTTAATGTAAAGATTTAGTTTGTTCTAAATACAAATCATCCAAACCCTTCTATAATAGAGTTTTAGAGTATTTTTTGCATCTTACTGAAGTTTAAGATAAGCCCTCTCTTCCTTCAGACAGGGTTCGCAGTGATGATACCTGCTGTCTGCTGACTGTAAGTAAGGGGACATTCAGTCTCGGCTTATTAATGAAACCACAAATAAATACACCAATGTTTGCTTTTGGCTTCTGTAAGGTCAAACGTTCACCTTTTTTTTTTACCAAATATACATCTTGCAAGCTGCAGCTGGCAACATACGATCATTCCTATGCTGCCCTATTTTCGTCTCTATTTTCATTCTTTAGACCTATGCATGAAAAAAGAGATTATTTGCAATCTGTGCGCAGCAGTCATATGTGAAACCTGATGTTGCCACCATTTGTAATCTGTGTGCAGCGCTCTATTCACATCAAATGAGGCATTGCAGCATAAACAGCCTTGGATAGCGCATTTAGTCTGCAGTGGTGTGGACTGCAGGAGATGTCAGAAAAAGTGCTCCGACCCTGTGGTGAAAAGTTGAAATCCAATCAAATTTTGGAGAAATGCTCATGATGTTCAGATATGAAAACACCCGCGGGAAGGAGAACCTTGAAAGTCATGTAGCCCACAGTACTATTACTATTATTATTATTATTATTAATGGAGGAGTGACTGATGAACGTCGTGATGAGCTTACCAGCGATGGATAACCCTGCCACAAAAGACTACAAAAACAGTCCGAGCAACATTCAAATGGCCTTTTTTGAACTGGTCCTTGGCATCAGTTCAATTGAAAAGAGATATGTTTTAGAGAAAAAATCAGAATTACGCAATATTTTATAACCAACAGACAAAGGAAACCAGCCAGGACTCCAGAAAATCACTGCACCTGACCAAAAAATTGCCCTAGCTTGTCATTTTCATGGCTAGGTTTCTGAACAAGCAATCAACACACGAGACAGATTTCATTACCTTCGGAGAGAGCAACACTAGCTGCTTCCCCCTGTTTGTGGTTGGTATTTACTAGGGCTGCAGCTATCGATTCTTTTTGTAATCGATTAATCTAACACTTTATCGATCGATTAATCGAGTAATCGGATAATTTTTTTACGGCGTTTTTAAACAACCAAAACAAATAATGCATAACGAAAATGATGTGGCTGTAAAATGATCAAGCATTTCTCAAAAAAACAGAGGTATTCATTCCAACTCCAACATTTGGCTCCAAAACTAAGCCCATTTATTAAGTGCCAGTGCCAATAATTAAACAACAATACAGTTAAATCAACTTACTGTAAAACATGTATACCATGTAAAACTGTGAATACAAACTTAAATAGTAAAGGCCATTTGGCCTTGGTTTTGTTTTCTTAATACAACATTACAAAAAAAGGATTGCACCTTCTGCAAATTACCCACCTGAGAACAAGGAATGAATATAAAATATCAAGCCAAACAGTCACACAATGTGTACAATTTATAAAAAATAAATGTAAATAAAACAATTATAAACAAATAAAATAAATGAATTATAAATAAGACTTTTTCAGTCTTCAGTCCCCAAATCCATGATAACCACACTAATCCGCCAATCACAAGGAGGCAAATACACTGTGTGGGAAGACTAGGGTCCTCCTGGAACCGAAACTTATCCTGAACTGTCAGGAATCATTTCAAAGTGACACAGTCACATTGGATTAGCCGGTGGAGGCGGTGTAATGCACTCAAACAGAGTTTATAATCACAAAACAGCCAATGTAGCACGTATTTCATGATCATGTCTGTATAAAGTGATGTTTATTTTTGCTCTTCTTCGGCGGCTGTTTCAGTGAGTTTTGGGCGCAGAGTGATGAGACGTATACCGTTGAAATTTGTAGAGTCCCAGCTTTCATATGACATGCTGTATGTAGCGTTAGCATAAAGTAGCATAAAGTAGCGTAATCGCTAACGCCGATTTTTCTGACATGCGCCAATAGCGTGTTTTTTCTACGTGCTCCTTTAGTTGCTTGGTGTCTGAATTGAGTTCCGATTAGGTGAAAATGATTATCATGAGCGTTTAGCTGAGCTTCTTCCCGTTAAGTTGGTGTGCTGCATTAATATGTTGCTACATGGTTAGCTTATAAGGTGTATAATGCAACATGCGCAGCTCGGATTGAAGAGGTTAAAAACATCAAAGCTAAACATCATATCTAGTCAAACCGCATCACATCACTACAAACACAGAGCTAAATTGTGCCAGCAAGCTAAATTCAACATGTATGACGCGCTGGTGTGCTTCCTGAACAACGGCCCGTGTGGAACAATCAGATCCCTGCGCGTATAGTGCGTGTCATAGGAATTTAACGAGGCTTCGAGGCAGAGTTATTGCCTCGAGGAATTTTTATAATCGAGTTAATCGAGTAACTCGATGAATCGTTTCAGCCCTAGTATTTACCTTGCTTCTAACCCTCAACAAGAAAATAGGGAGCGTACTTTCCAAAATATCTAACTACTCTTTTGTCACTTGGGCCAGCTCAGATTAATCCTGTGACCCCTTGTGGGGTCCCGACCCACAGGTTGGGAACCACTAAATTACACTGTTGTATTTCATTAAAACAGTTTTATATGAAAGTTATCTGTCATTTCAAGGTGCCTGTGCGCTTTTAATCTCGCTCCAAATGCATTTTCTAGAATCAAGTTCAAAATATTAAAATGCTGGATAAAAAACATTACGTGAGCAAAATCCTCAAAATGAAACAAATGGCTCCCTGTCGGCTGCAGTGAAATGAGTTGTCAGGGCTGGTTGCAAACACTGCCAGTCTTCGGTATCAGAACGTCTTATTGAGCCCGCTTCCTCATTTCGCCGCGCTCTCCTCCCGCCTCCTTCCCTTTTGCTCTCCCCATCCTTCCTTTGCTTTATTCCTCTTTCAGCCTCACTAATTTGCAATTGATTAGCTGTCCTCTCTCTCTCGGCTCAGTCTCATGCTCTACACCCCGCGCACCCCTCCTCGGCCCTCCCCCCCCGCCCGTCCTCTCCCCTCCATCTACGAGTCAATTTCTCTTTAACGAGGGCACCAGAGCCCTTCTGTGTAAATAAAACAGAGAGCGGAGCCTAAAATCAATGGGCTTATTACCCTCAGAAAATGCTAAACAAGCAATATTAGCAATTCGCCTGGTAGCGGAGGCCGACTGCCTTAATGGGACTGAGGGCCACACACACACACACAAACACACATACACACACACACACACACCTCACCCTCAAAACATCTCCACCACCACCCTCACCTCCCCCCCTCCCTTCAATCTCGGCATCCACTCAACGAGCCACACACGTCGTATCATCGTACTGAATGCCGTAGATGGAAGACACACATTAACGCCCATGCACGCTGGCAAAAACACAACCTGCGCATCAAAATCATTCGGTTCCAAAACTCTCACACACACACACACACACACACACACACACATACACACACACAGACTGCTGGCAGAAATTAGGGATTCACTCTCCAGAACTGTTTCCTGACAGAAATCATCGGCCCCACACAGAGTCACCGGCCATATTTCACCTTTTTTCATTTTTTTTCTCTCCCCCCAAATACATACACACACACACAAACACACACACAACAGCAGACTGCAGAATTTACAGCAGACACCCCATAATTCATCAGAGAAGTCTGATTAGTGTTCCGGTAAAGGCGCTTCATGTGTGTGCAACACTCACACACATAAACACAAAGACCAGCAAAGAGAGCCAAGTAAACGTACACAATATCTGAGCACATACACACACACACACACACACAAACCGTGAATGAATACACACATAGTACACACAGAACTAAATAAACAACCACAGTGTGCATACAGACAAATACACACAGACACGTACACACAAATACTAAGCAAACATGTACGGCATACATACAGGCTGTTATACGGACATCCCATCACACACACACACTCACACACACAAATGCACGCACACACACGTGCACATGCATCAAAGTAAACACACAGTACAGAAACACACACACTGAAAATAATACACGCAACAAGACAAAGGCCAAGCATTTATCACTTCCCCTCGCAACACACAAAGATTCACACACACACACACACACTTCCCACTTCACACCATGTGTGTGTAGCTGGTTAGCTGTGGCCCATTTAGTCTGGCAGCTGATGTGCAGTTAACACAGACATTTATGCTAATGATCCTCCATGTTAAAAAAAAGGCAGCAGCAATGTAAAGGCTCGTTAAAGGCCAAATCCTCGTTCGCTCGGCTCATTTTTCAGCCCATTTTCTCATTCAATTAAACTGATGAAGTCATTATTCACACGGGGAACGACTGCTCGGCCTCACCGGGCAACACAACTGTGAATACGTCGCACTTCAATGTGTATTCTGGGACAGCTGCAAAGCATGAGCACCAGTTTGTGCCTCGTATGTTTCATCGTTATAAATAACTGGCGATGTTTAAAAAACCCAAAAGATTGTTCAATAAACGTGACCACTGTGCTGTCCAGGATCTTATATATATATTCTGCTTGTTGCACTCTTTCTCAAGCTGCCACTGTATTTCCTGGTTGCCAGAAATGACTCTTGTTGTAAGACACAAGCAAATTATGAACTCATTATTGTATCTAAAAATGTTAAAGATGCACTATGTAGTTTTGGGAAAGAAATTTAATCAGAAAAGAAACATCACTGATTGAGTTCATCATGACTGACTTCAGACAAACAGGTGTCTATATTGTTATTACTGTTTATATTTGCGGGACCCTCCGAGCAGCCACCTTTCCAGCTTCAGTCACCTTACTTTTCTCTGAGGACAGCTTGTTTATTCAACTATGGACAGATTTTCATCAAATAAATATTTCTGAGTTTGTATTATCACCTTATTGATATTGTAAATATGATCTTTGTCTGAATTTCTTTCTCAAAACTACATGATGCACCTTTAAATAATGCAAAGGAAGATCAACAAATGCCAATAATAATGATTCTTGATAATGATTGTAAATATCAAATTCTGACTTTGAGTTTCTTTTTCCAAAATTACAAAGTGCCACTTTAACAAAAATATCAACAAGATTTGAGGCCCCCAACTGTGAAAAAAAATAATAATAATTTGAAATCTGACATTCTTTGATTTTAAATTACTAGACTTCCATCAGCTGACTGCAGTTTGATCTTTTGAGGCGATGACATGGTAGCGCCGCTGGTGATCAGCAGCAGTTTCAAGAACTCGTGTTCCTCTCACACCCACTACGGTGTCGTCTGAATCGGTTCTGCTTCTTTTTAACGTTCGAGCAAAAGAACGCTTCCTACCTGTTTGTGCATCTCGATGTTCAGCCCGTATGACATTTCGTAGTACTGGAAAAAAAAACGACAATCAAAGCAAGGTCAAAAAAAGTTTTTTCTCCTTTCCTCTTTTTTTGCACACACCAAAAAACTGCTCACACATTAACGCGTGCGCACACAGACAGACACACATACGGACACATACACACACGTAATCAGTGAGACTCACCATGACATAGTGTCTCTGCATCTCAGTTTTGTCACTGGCCAGTTTCTCACACTCCAGTTTCAGACTGTGAGGCAGAAGGAAAATGTTGTTAGTGTATTTCGTTATCAAACACACACACACACACACACACACACAACATTTAAAATGAAATTTTAAAAAAAACAGATATTACATATAGGACTTTATATTCTGATACTCTGCAAGATAACAACTCTTTGACATGTTAAAAATGTAAATCATAGATGTCACTTTGCAGAACGCGAGCCTGAAAGCGTCTACATCCTGTTACTTTGCATTTGCATTTCTAAATTTAAGTGCAACGAAGAAGCAGAGAGAGGGTTAGAGAAGAAGAGTTGCTCAGATCACACCAGTTTCCCCTGCAGACACTTACTCAGCAGGTACACAGCAGTAATTAATGGATCAATAGGCGACCACACAAACCTCATCATATATTCTTACAGTGTGAGTGGATGCCAAAACTGCACCATCGACAAAAAAGCGACCATATAATGAGGATCCATTTTACTACTGTGGTTACACAAAAGCTTAACTCTTTTTAATGTTGTGTGTTACTGGAAAGCCTCCACGTATCACCACAGGAAGCACACGTACGTGTAGTTCATGAGGAAACTGGCAGGTGTACAATGTGGAGACAGAATTAGGACACAGGCACGACGAATACGGACATCTTTGCTTTGAACATTTCAAATTAAAGTTTGAATCTTCAACGCGTCAGAGTGAGCATAAACCTTAATTTCAGCTGGGTGATGGTGACAGTGTCCAGTTGGTTTTATCTGCCTGCAAGGTTGGAGGATTAACTCAGCCAAAAGTGCAAATATACAGTCCTTTAAAATGAAGTTACAAGATCAACAGAGGTGGAGATATAAAGTTATGTTGTGAAATATTACATATTATTATTATATTTGAAATTACACTCCATGTGACAGGAAAGCACAGAAAGTTTTACTCTGCTGAATAAAACCCACAAGATCTCTGTATTCAGTGTGCATATCTGACCAAACCTGACTTCCCCTTTTTACCAAATCGGTGTCTCCCTGCAGTTTGGATTTCATGCGTACATGAAGCGGTCTGATCGCAGCATTACACATGCAGCAGACACTGTCCCTGCTTCAAGCTCATTCAGCTCGGGGTTTTTGGCCAGCAAACTGGACCGCTGGTTCATCTCACCAGGTGATTGGGCAATAATTACGTGGTGGCCAGAGGTGGGCGATTATTATGCATTGGCATCGTGCTTACGGTTCTGCCCCCCGAGCAATGTATTTCACACTTCATCATGTCGGGTAAAGAAGTATTTCACACCACTTGGGCTCGCAGAGAGAGGCATGCATACCAAGGTTGATGGGGTTTACCTGTGGTTAGTCACCGGTGATAGATGAGGGCCCCTGAGACAAACGCGAGCAGCAGCTCTGAGGAGAATCGTTTCATGGGATCTCCAGATGGATATTTACCTCTGACTAGAAATATTTAATTTCTTATTTAAACCCCTTAACAAACCAAAAAATCAATGGGTGTCTTGGATTTCGTGTCATTGCATCATGCATTTCCCGGAAAACGTTGGTCATACTGCATGACTGGAGCGAGCCAGGTCAGCATCCCATATGTGACCCTTTTTCTCACATAATGCCGAGCTTTCAGTTTATAATAAGAACTCAGGCTACTACTAAGGCTTATGTCACCATTATTAATCTACTCATTGTTTTCTCGATTAATGTTTTGGTCTGTATAATGATAGCAAACATGTAAATCAATCAGAAGTATTATATCAAGTTTCACTGGTATGATGTGTCACGGTCTGATGATGAGAAGATGTTTCCATGCAGATGTTTGCCATCGCTGAAACTCTCACCTGTGATACTGGGCTTGCAGGAAGTGGAACTCCTCCTTGATCCGGTCGCAGGACTCGGTGACGGTGAACTTTAACGGCTGTCCCGGCTGGTGGGGGACCTCGACCCAAACCAAAACAGCGTATAGGGGAGGGGAGGGGGAGAGAGGAAGAACTGAGCCGCCAAAGTTCAGTGTCACGACACAGACACACACAGACAAGACTGTAGAATGACAATAGGCCTTCTGTGATAAGGGTGGCCTTTCGGTTTCGGGCTCCTCACACGTTAACCCACGCACACTCACAGACTCACACATGCAGCTGCAGCAGTTTGACAATGAGCGCAATTGTCCAGTGCGGGCGCGCAGTGGCACGGAAACTTGATCTAAACTGATTACGCATCAGGCGCGCGGCTGTTAATCTGCGCTGTTTTGACATAACTGCCTCGGCTGCTGCTTTTGCTCTCTACTTACCGGATGCCGTGCCGGGGGGTACATCTTGCTCAGATCCCGAATCATTAAAAATGTATTGCAAAGTTCGTCCACATACACAAGAAAAAAAAAAAAATTAAAAAATGTGCGAGCACGGAGCTTGAGCCGTGCGTAAAAAGGGTCGGTCAGTCAGTGGTCGGTTTGCGGGCTGTGTGCAGGTTCCGTAAAGAGTGGAAACATCCTCGAACCCGTCTTTCTTTTATTTCTTATATATATAAAAACAAGTCCAGTCAGTGAGACAACCAATGCAAGAGTTCTCCAAAAATCTCCAGCGCGTAATTCTGTGCGCACGAAGCTCAATATTCTCCCCCAGTGAACTAAACAACGAATCCTCTATTTTCTCTGATTTTCCCTACAGAGCATCGACTTCTGGCACACCATGACCCTGCTTGTCCGCGTCTGAGCCTCTCCGCTGCGTCCCGTCGTCACGCATTCGCCGGTTAAATGTCCTGCAGCCTCCGTTCAATGTTCACATCCTCGCACAGCAGAACCCGGCGGAGCGACCACCTCACCGACTGTGGCAGCTTGCCCCTCGCGAAGCCAAATTTGGAAAGAGACCAGTCGCACGAGCGCAATTACATATTCACAACAATTAGAGGCGCCCGTACCGTGACGTCGGGACGTGTAGTTTAATTCATATTAGTCGGTAATAAGCACTACAGATGTGCGTCGGCCGGAAAGAACTACAACTTCCCGGCTTCCTCCGCGAAGCCCCCCCGAAGCCAATGGTGTGTGGTCTGAAGGAGGAGAGGCCATTAAAGGCAGCCAATGGTCTTCACCCTGCGCTCCACTCTCCTGCCAATCATCGACGTGTCGTCCAATCACCTCCGACACGAGGAGATTTATGCGGACTTCCCCACGTGGGGGGCTCGAGCAGCTCCTGAAAGATGTCACATGGATTAATCTGGAAACTATCTGTTGACTTATGTGTTGTTTTTTTGTTTGTTTGTTTGTTTTTTTTCATCGGGATATCCAGGCAGATGCGAACATATGGCCGCGAAGTGTCTCGTGCTTTTCCTGTGTTTTTAATTGAATGGCCCATTAAACCAGTCTGCTGCCATGTCCACAGATTGCACTTCCAACCCCTGCAATTAAATCCTCATTGAGCTCCGCTGTATGTAGCCCGCATCCTCCTGTTTGTATATAATGTAAATCACAGCGGGGTCGACCAAATATTGTAAACACTTAATGAACTTCAATTTGTATTAAAATGACTGGCTGCAGGCTCGTTGGCATTCTCCCAGCCCCTTTATTCTGTCTTCAGGACGTGTGTGGGGACATATTTTCAGAGATTGTTTCCCTTGGCATGCAGATTTTTTTTCTATTTTTTGACTTGGGTAGGAAGAATTGTTGTTTTAAAAGTAGCAATACAATTACATAGGAGTACTGCATTCAGACTCTTAATAGTAATAGTACAATAGTATTATAGATTAAGATATACGATAAGTACCAGAAGTTCTTTTCAGAATATATTGTTTGAGTACAATAAATGATTACTTAAGTAATAATGTGTAAATCACACAGCGTTACAGCTTGTAAGCCCTGTGGTCAAAGCTAGTATGAGTGCTCATTTCACAAAGATGTTGATCTGACTAGCATGTAATAATGATAATAATAATAATAATAATAATAATAATAATAATAATAATAATAATAATGACAATAATAAGAATAATGATAAGAATAATAATAATACTTTTATTTTATATAGTGCGTTTTAGGGTACACAAAGACACTTTACAGGTTAAAAAGCAGAATCATGTGCATTTGTTTTGAGAGCAACTGAAAGAAAGAGACAACATATTTTATAGCACTACCTTTATTTTCTTAAACACAGCTGTTTGTAAGACGCACAGCGATGATAATTAATAACTCTAATATGACGAAATAAACATTCTTAGCACTTAGCATGTCCTTATTTACACTGGCTGCATATAAAATAGTCAAAAATGTGCATAATTGGAAAATACGCTTACTTAAAGAGCAAAACACATAAAACTAAATGAAACTGCTAAATTTAAAAGATTTTGGCTTTATATTGCTGGAAATCTCATTGGCTACATGGTGCATCGATCATCCGGAGGTTGGCGTGTAAGTTACTCAGAGAGACGATATAGAAGAGGGGGTGGGTCACTTGTCTAAGCAATCACTCACTGGCTGTTGTAGGCTCTAGGCAGGGCTTAGACGTTCCCAATTCCTCATATGAGCTGTCCATGAAACAGGTGCCATCTCATCTCATGAAAAAGCATCTGCCATTTTATCCTGGAATATGGTGTCTGATGCACCATCGAAACACGCACACACTGTATTGGTGAGTTGGAAAAATCGTTGGTGCTTTTATCTTGAAAAGTTTCTATGAATAGAATCACTAGAATCTAAGCTTTCTTACGAAGACGTACAGCGTGACTATACGCTTACATTGATGCACTGGTACCTTGATACCTTTTTGCTTAGCTGTGTTTATGTTGTTTGGTGACGCTTCGTTTGAACAGCTTAAGAATAGATGTAAAAACTATGTCGAAATCATTTGGAGTGTCAGCATTACATTCAAACTGACAAGGTAAAAGCTCCCTGCAGTATGTGTTTAAGTAAGGTGAGTGTGAACCGAAACAGATCTGAGCGAGACAGCTAAACGATGAGCTGGAACTCACTTTAAAGCGTCAACGAGGCAAGGCCAACTGCAGATGCGGTGATAATACTCATATAGTTGAAACATTATTGACTCTAACTCCCTTAAGTCATGTAAAATTGCTTAAAGGAGCCAGAATCGGAAATACTTACATGACATTTTTGCATTATTTGACCACCCGGGCCACCTATTAGGGTGCCTATTGCAGAGTAAATTTAAATCTTTTATGATTACCACTCTCCCTCCCCTTCTCTCTCTCTGTCAACAGTGTGCTTACATTTGCCGCTGTGAGTAGATGTTTAGTGTGTATAGATGAAACACACTGTTGCTGGGTCAGCAGCTCACTTAACCACCGCGCTCAGTCATTTAGCTGCACTAACTGAGTGTGTCGAAAATATTAATCATCTTCTGCTGCACTGCACTTCACAGTCATTCATGTTTATTCTCTCTTTCTCCGGATTGATCACCTCTGACGGAGTAATTTAGGATCAGATCTGTGCCTGGTTGCGTCTTCAAAAAAAAACTCTGATCGTCACAGTTATACACTGTATACCTTTACATTGTCTTCCACAACATGACACCATATCAGCCCTCTCTCCTCTTGTCTGTCTGCCTCTGTCTCTCTGTCTTCCCTGTTGTCTCTGCCGCTCCCCTCATACATACATGGGATTGTGCACACATATACACCGCCTCAGCCATTCAAATACACATCTCTATCTACCACACACACAAACTAATATCTCAGGTAAGCACAGGGCCTAAAGTGACCTGCTGTCGTGGCGCGTGAATCCACTAAGGCTTGGAAAAGGTAATATCATGCCCTCCCTCTCCCCCCACCCCCTCCAAGGGCTGAGCCGATGATGTGGGCGAGCATGGGAGGTGCAGAGGTGAGGGGAGGGGGGCAGGTGAGGAGGAATAAACAGATTTATTTGCCTGCGCCCCTCTCTGATTATTTTGCCCCTGCCTTTTGTTCCAGACCTTATGAAACCCAAATGTCAAGTGGAGCGAGGGCCTCATATCGAGCCCTGTCAATCACATCCCTCTGCGCACCTGAAGCCCTGACGCCGGATTATTGGCTTCAACACAAGGGCTGCCTCCGCCGCCAGCCACTGTGCCTCAGACGACTCACCAGCCAAGTTTTTTTTTCTTTTTCTAAAGAGGAACTTCATTTGGCAGCTGATGCACGGGAGATTGCACGGGAGCGGATTTCGAGGGGAGATGGGTTGCAGTGTGTGTGTGTGTGTGTGTGTGTGTGTGTGTGTGTGTGTGAGTGGGTGTAGATGGGGGGCCCGAGTGGGGGATTAAGGGAAAGGGTAGGATGGACTTGGGTTGAGGTGGGGAGTGGGTGGCCTTAACATCTTGCTCAGTGATCCCGACTCACTATCATCACCTGTACATATGTCTCTTAATCTCCTTCCAGCCCTCACACACAAATACACACACACACACACACACACACACACACACACACACACTTCCTACAGCACCTCTAATATTATACTCCCTCACAATTACTCACTTTGACCTCATGCACCTCAGTCCACAGGCATGTTTACCTTCTTTAAGGCCATAAAAGACGCCTCCAACGACTGCCCATCACATCCCATTGTTGGACTCAATATTGCTCAAAATTGATGCAGCAGAACCAGAGATATCGTCGTTTTATACATTCCACAAATGCTCCATCTTTGTCAGAACCCGGGGACTGCATTACCCACAATGCAACATGCCACTGACAGTTCTGTCAATTTGGGTGTGTCGCGGTTAGCCCTGAGTTAGTAGCTTCAAGCAGAGATAAGGAGCTTGCTGCGAATTTGGTTCTATCTCACTTGGTTTTGTTTTTTCATTTTCCAACACGAGACAATTGAGACCAATCAATCATAACTACATTGAGTCGAAGATCTGTAGACAGGCTTTGAAATAAAATCGATGGAGTTCCCCTTTAGCTGCGCCATGAGACCAGAGAAGCTGAATGCTGGGTTCAGCTTGAGAAAGGGTTCATAGCAAGGAGGCATAACAACATTAACACAGTCGCCGTCACTGCTGTAAACTCCCTTTACTCATCGCCGCAGCACCAACTAAACAGGTGGGCTAAAAACATTGTGTGCGCCCAAGTTTTAGCTGAGATTAACAGACAACCCGCAGATAGCAGCTTCCATGAGACAGTTTGTGGAAATATTTGCTGAACAACGCAGGCTGACAAGACCTTGTTGAACCACCGGCAGCACGCTGATTAGCTCGTAATTTGAAACAGCGTTCCTCTCATAAACAAACAGAGGCAACTCTATCACCAGACGAGAGCGTCAAGATTGAATGGTTCTGCAAAACTCCAGTTTAAATACAATCAGAAAGTTGTTGTTTCTAACTCTTGCTTTCTATAATCTCTGTTCATGCCAACTACGTTAAGGTTACTTATAGTGAAAGATCATGAATCAGTTTATGAAAATGTTGATTCCTCTTCTTAGCATCAGAGTTTTTTTTTTTTTGTAGATTAATAACAAAAGAAATCCCACAAGTGCATGTTGCCTCCCAATTCCCCAAGACATTGGCGTTTGTCGTATGTCTTTTATTACCATTCGGGGGGTATAAGTCAGAAATATCTCACACCAAGTTACTTTGACATAAATGTATTTGAAAGCTCTAGGAATCTGTAATATGTATGGGTCTATTGAATCATTTAGGGAAAAGAATATACGATTGCAGGTTGAAAGCATTACCACCCGCTCGTCTACAAGACATTTGACTGGTTTGAAGGATGACATCTTACGCAACACTTTAACATCATGTAACACAACAGTGCATGTTTTACATATATGCACACAAACTGCATGCTCACTGCAGTTTTCATGAAACATACACTGCCTGTCTCCCTCACAAACATAAAGATCCTTTGTTGTCACCGACTGAAGGTCGATCGAACGCACCTCTTTCTCACGAAACGTCCAATTCACAGACACACATCGGGGTAAAGTCATTTTGTTTATATTCACAATTTAAGCTACGTTCAATATAATGAATGCTGCATATGACTTAGAACACAGATTTAAAGGATAGAAAACCGTTTAACAGAAACTGAACACATTGAACTGGCTTCATGATGTGGACACTCAATGAAACTGCTGCTGTCCCACAAGTCAGCGGGGTTACAGAGGTATATTTGCAATAAAACAAGCACAATGGTATTGTCCTTTCACCGCCACATCATCCGCTGGGTATATAGAATAATAAAATAGCAGCTGTCTGTCATTGTCTGCGTATGTGTGTCTGTGTGTGTGTGTGTGTGTGTGTGTGTGTCGGGGGTACAGTGTCTAACTAATCATACTTCACTGAGCACTAACCACTGGTCCGTGTTCTTAAATCTCCTGTCCTTACAGCAAGCTGCGTCTAAATCCCCCATGCTCGCCCCTTTAACACGTCATTAATCCCTGACGGTTGCCCCTTTGAACAGGGAGCTTGTGTGAAGGGATAACCAGGCCTCCTCAGACACAGAGACAGAGAGGCGGAGGCAGCGCTGGATTTACTCCTGCTACCAGCAGGTTAATCCTGCCTGCACACTGAGTGAGCGAGGGGAGGTGGTGTGTGTGTGTGTGTGTGTGTGTGTGTGTGTGTGTGTGTGTGTGTGTGTGCGTGTGTGTGTGCACGCGCATGTGTGAGGAAGCGTGTGTCTTTATTGGAGACAGTTAAGGATCGACTCCATCACAGTAACGACTCTGGGGGAACATCAGCATCTGGTGCTCAAAGTCATCCAGTCCCCCAAAAGGAACGTACAGCTTGCTGCCATTTCTTTATTAGATTACAAATGGGTGGATGCAAAGTGTTTGCGCTGATAAAAACCGAAATAGCATGGAGCGACCAGATGACAAACAGACTGGGGTGCAGAAAGCTAGAAACAAAGGGAGACGGACCTCGATGAAAAACAATTAATTACCAGGGAAGTGGTGACATGGAGAAGAGCAGAGAAAAAAAAAAAATCCAGAGGGTCCTAATGATGCAGCGAGCTAATCAGAGCTACAACGTCCCAAAACGTGTAGGTGACAGCTAGTAGTGTCGGAAAATACATCATGGGTCACACTTTCATTTAAGGTCTCTTATAAGCAGTATAATGCAGTTCAACACACAATAATAACAACATTCTATTAAGATTTGTCAACAATTATCACTTAATGGCGACACATTTAATATCATTACAACTACATTATACTGTGTTATAAACCATTAGTTATGTTTATATAGCCCGTAATATAAATGCTGAATATAAGTGCTAAAATTTGATGGACCTAAAGGGCTGCGTTATCGTGCTTTATACCAGTGTTCTTCAATCGTGGTCCTCGAGGCGCCCATGCCCTGCAAATTCTAGATGTTTCCCTTCTAACACGCCTGACTCCAATGAACGGCTAACTATGATGACGAGCCGATCATTTGAATCAGGTGCGCTAAGGTAGGGAAATATTGGAGGCCTTGTAAAAGCTAATATGGATGTTTTTCTAAGCAAATATCTTTCGTTCAACTTTCTGTCACAAAATATCTCCCTACAGACATTAAAACGCAAAACGATTACAAATGTTAAAATAAGAATGCCGGGCCAGTGGGGGGCCATCGAGTCTACATCCCTGACATCACAGTCTGAGCGCGTGCAGTGAACCTTCTCCCCTTTGGCGGTCGTGACTTAAAAACATAAACAGCAGAGGCTCCTTTGATCGAACAACTCTCTAAGGTGCTATGGAAAAACAGAAAGCAAAACGGTGATTCATTTGTGTGGACAAACGATGAGGGGGAGCTGCTTCTTATGGAAAGTGACGGTGGCCATGTGGGAATCGAGGCGGGACGTCATTGTTTCCCCAAACCCTCAATTTTTCATGCACAAACGTATAAACGGAAGAAAAAAATTGACTTAGGAAGGACGTTTTTAAGGACCTAAAGCGCTGTTTACATGCATACAGGCGGCCAAAACGAATAGAAAAAGCTTTGTTTTAAAAAATACCCATATATGTGTATACAGGACCTAAAACAGGCAGCCCCGCGGTCCTTGAGGAATACAGGATTGAAGATAAGAATACATAGATACAGTGAAAACTTTTATACATCTTGGCCTGAACTAAAAGTCATTAGTCCAGCTAAACTCAGCCACGTCTGCTAAACTGTAGCAAATCACTTCCCTAAATGCATGTCTAAAACTGTGTATCTAACACTCGTAGATGCAATTATTGTTCAGGGTTCAGTGTTTCACATTCACCAGGCGTTCGCACCGCGGCTGCTCACTTTATTTTTAATATAAAAAGGCTCTTTGTCTGCAGTGCAGAAGAGTCGCAGATAGGCAGTTGGACTTTTAACATTCTGTCTCCTCTTCAGTCTAAAAGACTAATCAGCCACTCGGCGGGGCTCTGGCTGCTAACCAGGACTAATTCTGCCTCCTGCTGGCTGGTGACACACACTGGGACAGCCATGATTGGCTGTTTAACACCAGGGGGTACACCTCTGATTGTCTGCTTAGCATATTTTCTCCGCTCGTACTGCTGGCACATTCTCGCTCCGTCCCCGTTGCACAGCATAATGCAAAGGAAACAGGGAGAAGTTATAGATGTCTGTGTTTGTCTCCGTGTGTGTGTGTGTGTGTGTGTGTGTGTGTGTGTGTGTGTGTGTGTGTGTTTGTGTTTCACATCGCTTGTGTTTGGGAGAAACAAAAAGCCAAATTCATCAGTAAGTCAAACCTCTCTCCTTTATTGCTACCCCCCTTCCATTTTTTTTTCTTTCCCACCGCAGCACAGATCAGATAGAATGTCACCTCTACAAACTGCCGCGAGCTAATTAGCTGTTAGCCATGTTTGTGTTCTTGACTGATGACAGGATCATTTACTCTGGTCTCCAGCTGGCTCTGTTTGTCGGAGCCATCTCATTAGCATGGCAAATTAGTCCCACTCAGTCAGGGTTCTGCCTCGCCCAATGAGAAGTGACTGGAATGCAAATCAATCAAGAGGGCGGGCGAATGGAAATCATTAAATTGCGGTGGAGAGGGGAGGATGAGAAGACAGTGTAAACTTTTATTTTGGAGGAGATGAAAAATCAAGTCGGCTTGTGTGCCGGAAATTAGACGCAAAAGTAGAGAAGGTCAAGATTGAGCCAATTTTTGGGATGGGGTTTGTTACTAGCAGAAGTGTGTGTGTGTGTGTGTGTGTGTGTGTGTGTGTTGGCGAGTGTCAGCTGCCGTCGCCTGAGAGGAAACACATCAGAGGGCGACGCCTCGCACTGTTGCATGTGATTGCTCTAAGGCCAAGGAAATCGACTGTAAATCGTAGGAACTCTGACTTTGCGAGTGTAATTCCCCTAAAAGCAAAGAGCCGGATTTAATCAACAGCAGCTATTCATCAAATCAGTGCCAGGCCGGCCAGGTACAGTTTGTCTCCGGATTAAATAAGACGGGCCAATCATGGAGAAAAACAAAAATCTATCAATAAATAAACGAGGTTCAGCATACTGACGAGCAGCACTGCCTGGCAGAGGAACCTTGTTTATCATCATTGCTTCGTAATTCTGCTAAGTGAGCCGTTAATACATTCCCGGCGTAAACCAATCTCTTTAATTTAATATTCTGTCATCAGGTTTTTTTCTCCTCATCAGCAGGAAGTTATTGATCATGCTCAGGGGCTGCTTTCACAACAAGACAGCCGCATTTTTCCTCAGCACGCCGTTCAAAGCAGCGGGCGCATGTACGCTTTCCCTGTGAAAAAAGAAGTGGATGAAAGTTTGGTGAAAGGCATGCAGCAAAGGCAGGAAACCTCCACAGAACAAAAGATGATCGAGCCGCTGGGGTTTTTTTTTTTTTTCTCAGTACATTCGTGTTGTTAGAGGTGCAGGAGGTGTGTGTCTCACTCCCTCTTTTCTCGGTGTGTGTTTTACTCCTTCAAGTCAATCTCTGTGAAGCCGCCGCCGCTATCTCTGGTTTCATTTGTCGACAGGTCTGGCAGCCTGGAGGGAGCGAGGAGGGAGGAGAGGCTGGCGGAGGAGAGAAGGACGGAGGTGGAGAGAAGGAGGGGGAGCAGTAATGTAAGAAAATTGGTGGATTAGACGGCGAGCCCTCTTCCTGTCTGCTGCTGCACTCCCCCTCCTCCTCCTCCTCCTCCTCTTCCTCCTTCTCATGCCTCCATCCAACCCTCAGACTATAATAACACAGCCTGACATACTGACGACCATCTCTCCCCGCTCCTCCTCCTCCCCCTCCCCTCTCTCCCTTATCCCTAACAGATCTGTCATACCTCTTCTTTCTCCCTGCAAATCTGAAACATGGACTTTCTCCCTCTTACTTCATCTTTTCTAGTTAAAAGCAGGATTACACTCTATTTGTCTCTTTTCTCCCTGTCATTCTCAATTACTTCACTCACCTCCCGCCATCATCAGCCTGTCTAATCATTACAGAGGCCAGGGTCCCTGCCGTAAAAAGAGCATCTGCATCTAAGTTCGAGGCAGATTTTCATGGTCACCGTGCTTTTGCATGCAGGTTACAGAGCGTGGAGATGTGGCACTGACACGACACAAGAGGTAGTAGTGGTGGCAGTGGCAGCCGGCGGCGGAGGAGGGAGGGGACCTGAGCAATGGGCGAGAGTTTCAGAGTGTACGTGGAGGGGTCTGAAAGGGCCTAAATGGATCTGCGATTGGACTCTCTGAGGTCGTCATCAGCCCAGATTGGAGGCCATTAGGGCCTATTTAAAAGAATTACTTCCAGGATGCAATCAAAAACCCTGATAGGTAATCAATGGCAACTAGATCAGGGCACAAAGGCAGTCCATGTGTCTCAATCAGCCACCATTCAGCGGGACAGGGAGATCAGTACTGGCCAAAAAACGGCAGTCGCTTGCATGCGCAGACATGCTGCACATAATACCACGAGCAATACCTAAAACACATGTACAAATGCATGCACACAAATACACACTGTTGCAACGGTGTACAATCATGTCCACGGCCTGGCAATCCACACACACACGCACACGAGAGTAAGTTGATCTGCAGATGGCCATGATACTCTGACCCGCTCCTCAGACAGTGATTTATCAGGGGGCACGTAATGCCTCCAACACCACCCCTTGAGCTTTAAAAAGAAGAATTACAGGACATAAAGGAGAGAGATGGAGGAAGGAGGGGGCAAAAAAGATGAGTGGGGAGGGAGGAGGAGGGAGGCGTAATGGGGGAATAGGTAAGAGCAAAGGGAAGGGAGGAGGCCGTGGACAGACAGGTTGATTTATTAGACCTTCTAGTTAACCGAGGCACAGACTGTACACACACGTGCGCACACACACACCTGCAGCATCCAGCGAGAGTGATGAGCGGGGGAGAGGTTGGTAATGCCGCTCAATGATGCGTATGGCGTTTAGTTCAGTCTGAGTGCGCCCGTCTCTCAAGCCATGCAGGCTCACAATATGCCCCGGCAGGTGGACAAAGAGAGAGAGACAGAAAGAGAGAGAGACATAACGCCAAGGCCACAAATTGGGTCAATATGCCTGGTTCATAAACAGAGCAGAACCCTCAGAGCAGCCCCGGCACGCTGACGGGCAAAATTAGCACCCACATCCGTGCTGCGTGGGACCTCAGGGTGCACGCAAACATGCACACATACATATGCAAACAGACACGAGAATGTGCAATAACTCGATTTATTAGGTTATATACACCGGCGCATATAAATGCAGAAACACATATACCAATAGGAACAATAATAGTCCTGACATGATAAAACACCATCAAGAAGGGGATATGAAACACAGCGCGCTCCCTGCAATAAGATTACAGGCTATCAGCCCTCAGTAGATTTGCCAGCGGGAGTCCCCAGTATAATAAAATCAGATTAAAGGACAATCATATTTATTTCTAGTATATACAATATATCAAGGTTGCTCAGTAGCTCTTATTGTGATAGGCTGTGAAAAGGCGAGCCTCTGTGTACTCTCCTTCTCCTAAGTTGACGTTAGGCTGTGTTTAATGAGCTTCAGGTGTCAAGGAGTCGGGGATGTAACAGGATATGTTGGCGAGGCTTATTGATTTATTGTTTTTCAAAGAAGTTTTTGTACTTTTGTTATTGCCTGGCTGTCACCGGTAATGTCATTTCAGAATGATTTCAGGTGAATAAAAGTTGAGGGACGGTGTGTAAATGTGAGCGCGTGATTGCTCTGCCGCTGGATAAAATATTAGAAAATAAGATGAGTTGGAGAGGTTAATATGACTTCTGACACATAAACACATCTCCCGCTCTGGGGAGAGGAAAAGGTATGGGAGCATTTGCAAAATTTTAATTTATGTGGATTCAGAATAGAGACAAGGGGGTGAAAAAAATTAGGTGGAACAAGTCTTAATTACTTCATTACTTTATTAATTTTACCTCCACTATTGCTCCTGTTGCGTCAACCACTGCCACTATACACTGCATAGAATGTGGAGGACAACAAATCAAACCATTAAACTACTTACATGAATAAAGAAACCATCATATCATATCTCTCTCTCTGACTTTGTAGGCAGCACTTTTGTAAATCCTCTACAGGTATGCTTCATGTGTAAATGTTACTGAGTAAAGTGGTTTCTGGCCCAGATGCTCTTCAGTAGGTGGTCGAACAGTCCATGCAGGTGTCCTTCCTCATTAATTAAAAAACCTCAGAAGAAAGCTACATTGGAAGTAAATACACAAACCAAAAGGGAATTATTCACTTAAATGTCAACTGTCAACCTGGAAAACCCCAAAGGTTTTCATTATATGTCATTATAAAAGGTGATAACTGATTCATGAAACATTTGTGACAATGTAGTAACAATTAAAGGTCCAGATGTAGTGCGGTATAACAGAATATACTGGCAGATTGAATATTTCAAATCACGTTAATATTAGCGTAAAATCACCTGGGAGTACGAATCCTACACACTAGACCTTTAAAGGGGCAATATCAAAGAATTTTAGTTGAAACATTAAAAGATAATTATGATTATCAACAGAATGTGAATGAATAGCAGTTTTGAGACATTGTGTTTTGCTGAAGAGATATAGATTAGTTAATAAAGGTAATATGGTATCCAGCTAGCCCCAGTGTAAATGCTAACACGCCCTTGGTCCCGGAGCACACAGTTCAAACAGCTAGCTACACAGCTTACTGAGCTAACTAGCTAACGACTGCTACAGTTAGCGAGCAGCAGTTAGTGGATATTCTGGTCTAGATATTGCACCTTCAATAAGGTCAATCAAATTAATGACTATTTATTTTGGGGCTGGAAAATGTAGCAATAGAGATAATTTTGTAAGACTGCTATAGTCCATATTTTTCTTTAGTCTTTCTGCTAATTGTTTTGATTTTTCTTTTTCACACATTTACAGATTCAGAGTCTCTCTCACTTTGTGTCAAGACCATTTTAGCGATACAAAGCAAATGTTTCAGCAAAAAAGACCAAGCATGACATTGACTACTAGCTGGTAAACAAAGTGGAGCATTTAGCAGCTAAAGATGCAAATATTGCCATCCAGAGTTGGTGGAAACAAAAACAGAGCTGAAGGAGAATAAATACTGGAATTACACTCCAGGACTCCAAAAAGAAATCCTAATTTTGCTCCGTATCTGCTTAAAGTGTAAGTAGGCAACTGTTTGCATAAAAAGGTATCCATATGTACCTAAAAGAGGTAATATGATAGTGTCATGTTTACGGTTTGTGTCTGCTGCCCCCAAGTGGTCAAAAATACATTGCTGCAGCTTTAAAACTTATTAAAGACACAGAGTTGTGCTATGTGTGTGATGTTCAATTCAAAAAGACCTTTACATACACAGAAGTGATCCTGTCTTAAGTATGATAGCTATGTTATGCTTTTAAGTGGTTTAACTTTAAATGCCAGAGTCATTGCTCATGTGGCAACTAGATGGAACAGACCCTGAACTATACACGCCAGTGTTACATCTCAGAAACATTTAACTAAAAAAAACAATATGAATAGACTGGTTCTCTGTTGTAAATTGTGTGATTCAGAACGATCCTTAATTAGAAATTGAAAGTCTACATGCCAACAAATGTAAAAAACATAATGAATTCAATCTACAGTTGGACTTGTATAAAGATTTGCCTTTACATGCTTAACCATGATTTCCTTTCCTTCCTCTATAGAGTATTATCAAAAATGAAGCTTTCCCATCAGCAAGGTGAATAGGTGTACAGTTAGTCTGTCAGTTCATCACTGTCCTTCTACTTCTGGTACCTGTCTCTTGACTGAGAAGCTCTTTTCCTTCCATCCCTTTGCCTTTGCTGAAAAGAGACTCCGTGCTCTCTAGCTCCCAGCCGACTTTGTGCTTATGCAACCAGCTGTTTGTCTGCTTTGCTCATCCTGTCCAGGGAAAGCAACTGTCTAAACAGCACTTGTATCGCTGGATCGTAGAGGTGTTACCAGAGCCTGATGATACAAAGAAATGGAAATAAATATATCTGACTGATTCCACCAGAGGTAGGGCTGCTTCTTGTGCATTGTTTGATATTGTATAACTCAAAGCATTCACCCATTGGCACACACATTCATACTCTGATAGAAGAATGAATGGAATTTGGGGTTTAGTATGTTGCCGAAGGCCAGTTTGACATGTAGACTCCAGGTGCCATGAATTAAACCACCAACTCTTTGATTGGTGGATAACTGCTCTACCTGTCTAACCATCTGGTGAAAGGACTCCAGCTTTGCTTAAAGCGTGCTATTTGTACAGTCTCGTGGGCTGAAACCATCATTTTCATTTCAGTCTCTACAGACAATACACCTGTTGAGAATGATTTGGCAAAAATGTGAGACTAAGTGAACATTTGTTAGTCTCAGGTAGATACACTTACCAACCCACAAAATGAAATAAAAATGTAGTGTTGTATGAAACATTGTTAAATTACATGGCAATAAATCTGTGAACAAATTGTCCGAAGCGATACAATGCAATACAGATTTGTTCCAAGATTATACAAAACGATATGATACAATGTGAAACCATACAATGTGAAACCATACGATACAATATGATACAATATGATACGATATGATACGATAACCTTTATTGTCCCCTTAGGGAAATTTTTCTTGGGCTTAATGTTGCTGACAGACATCATTTACAAGTTAGAAAACTAATCTATTTTGTTTTACACATCCAGCAGACACTGAGGAACATTAGCATTCACTTGTAGCAAGGTGTTGCTGGCCACCTGGCAAACTATAGTCACAGTTTTAGCTCTGTTTTGGTCAGCACCGACTCTTCAGGGAAATGTCTTACCTTTAAGCAGCTAAATGCTTCACTACATTCACCAGCTAGTTTCTCTCTGCTGCTGTGTGTAACTGGAAAAATCTGTCATAATCTAAAGGTTGCTATACCTTAAACTGAAAATGTGGATAATTACTTATACTTTAGGCTCATTTACAATTATAAAGATAAAGTTTAATTTCCATTTTCCAAACGGTCCAAAAAAGGTATTCAGTGAATCTCAAAATAAGCTCTATCGAGGCTTGCATTATTCCCTCTTTTCCAAGCTCAGAAATTGCAACTGTGCCCAATCATTCTCAAATAACCTAAAAATGTGGAAGTGGGAGGCACAGACTTTTCAGTGGTCCATTCGCCCACATGACTAGATGTCCCTTTCCTCTAAATGCCACACAATTATGATTGGCTCCAGGTTTGGCAGGCCAAGATGGTTGGGGGTTGTTGAGATTGTGAGATTGCATGCGTGAGTGCATGAGCGTGTGTGTGTGTGTGTGTGTTTGTGCATGTGTACATTGTGTGAACAGAGAAGTCATCTTATTTACCCACCTTGGTGTTAGGGGTGGCCATCCCCCGCCCAGCTAAATGCCATGCAAATGCTGCCGCTGCCGTCAAGCTGCCAATCACACCGGTGTTGGCAT
Organism: Sparus aurata; assembly: GCF_900880675.1. Classification (NCBI taxonomy): domain Eukaryota; kingdom Metazoa; phylum Chordata; class Actinopteri; order Spariformes; family Sparidae; genus Sparus; species Sparus aurata. Next base: position 24,171,800 of record NC_044191.1, read on the forward strand.
TCACGGCATGCCGCCGGAGCATTTACAGCGTCTGTGATCTTTACTAAATGAGAAATAACCCTAGCCTGTCCAAGCAGGCCGCGACGTTTAAACAACGCTATCCCCAAATTCCCATTGGAAAAATGCTGCGAAGTGAAGACATCGTAGTGTGTCAGAGGAATGATAAAGAAAACAAAGGGGGTGGAGGGGGGGTGGTGGGATGTGTGGGTGGTAAGGGAGGTGTCTTACTCCCATAGTACAGCCTCATTATGATGATGTGATTTGCTGGAATGGCAGCAGCGGCTCTCGTCACTAATACCAGCTCCCCTGAGCCACGAAACAGCGCTTTATTAAACTTTATGAAAGGCTTAGCTGTCCAATTTATGAGCCTGCCTGCTGAGGACACGAGCGTGCAGAGACAGAGGAAACACTGCAGCACTACATCAGATGAGATTACACAGAACAAAAAGTTTTACCCCTGACAGCACTTTTTTCTCTCGCTATATTCAGAAATGCAAACACAAGACACGGTGCTAGATTGATCTTACAAGAGGGGGAAGGAAACTTGCCAAAAGACGTCTCTATCATCGTTCACGTTCAAGGAAACACTCAATTTTTCAAGTTTTAATAAAAACATTATCACATGTTTTCCCAGAAGTAGAGTCATGACATCTGTCGTAGGTTTTGTCAACAACATCAATGTGGCAATGAGATTACTTTTTCATTTTTGTAATCCAGATGATGTGATAGTGTTTTAACACTAAACTACACAATTTAAGGTAATTAGTTGTGAATTATAAAAATACACAACAGGTTGTAAAACCACACAGCCAACAATTAGGAAAATAAGATTCAAGCTCGTTGCAGCATTAAAGCAACATTATATAGAAATTGGCATTTTGTGTGATATGGCGTTCTTGTTTAATGGAGTCAAGACTGAACTGTTGGGTATGTTAAAATGTACATTTTGATTATTTTTTTATTATCAAACTAAAATGATATTCACTACCCAAGATTAGAAATTGACTTTTTTCAATCATCTTCAAGTGAATTTAAATTAGCTATTTAGCTCCAGGTGGTGATTAAAGAATGTTTGCCTCTTTCCAGTATACAGTGAAAAAATCCTGTAAATATATCTAAAAGAATATAGAAAAAAATGTTGGAAGTAATGTTTTATGTTTACTTATATAATCTATTTGTATACATGTTTTATCATATGATTCATGGTAGATATTTTGAAGTAAAAAGCTAATTATTAGCAGAAGTTCGATCAGCCCAAAGACAATTTAAGATGTGTCTTCATTTAGATGGGGAAAGTGTACAAACTGCTTTATTTTTATCTCAGTTACACGGTGCAGAAGAGAAGCGAAATGATTTAAGTTGCACGGGTTAGACAGGTACAAACAGTTGGCTGTCATCAGCATAACATTTAAATCTGTGTTGATAAATAGAAATGTTTGTCAATCTAAATAGAAGGGGATCGAATACAGAGCCCTGAGGAAAGCCACATTCTACTGTCTGTCAGGTATAGAAAACATTTTATGAAATGCCTGAACAGGGATGCAAGTGACTATTAATCAAACATTATATAAAAAATGGCTGTCTCGTGACTAATAGGATATTTTAAAGAAACACGTTTTAATTTTAGCTTGCTCAGGAACTCCAGTTTACTCTCCCAGAATTTAGTTCACCTTATCTTGTTTAATCCCAAAAACGCACATCAAACCTCACCGTTATTATCTTTGTACAATTACTCCTTAATAGAAAAAAAAGATGGCAATGATTGCTAAATCATGATAAGAGGATGCTGAAACCATTTCTGTTCTCTGATGAATAATGTATCCGGAATTGCAGAATTGTCTGGTCTCAGTGTTGTATTTGGCGAACGGTTAGATTTACTGCACTGCTGATGAATTTGGGTACCTGCAGATTTACTCATGACAGTCATGATTATACTCAGAAATAATGCCCACAGAGCTTTGTGCACCTCGCTCAATCCAGCCCTGGTGGCGGAAAAGGCCTCATTAACTCCTGTGTCTTTGCTGACATTCTGTTATCACACGCTGACAGACACACACAGATAAACACATGCATTAAATATTCACTAAAGTGTTTATTTTGGCATGAAGACAGCCAGGCTAACACACACTTGTGCACACACTCACATACACATGAAAACCGATCCCCAGGCAGCAATTAGTCCTGCCCCATAAGAGTTCCCTCCCTCGTCTCTCTTAGCTGTAGGTGCAAATTAAATTTGTCTTAATGCACCGACACAGGTCTCTCATCGTAACGTGAACGTGTCAGGGTCTCACGGAGGCAAAGACAGGTGCACTCACTCAAAGCAGGGTTTTTTTATTTCCTGCTGTGAAAAGGTAGAATCTCACGAAGAGAGCTGCAGAGTTTTAACTCTGTCTCTGTGTTTGTTGAGTGCTGACAAACAGTGTCCGTTTAACCTGATGGTAAAGCCCCTATATGTAAAGAGGAAATTGAAGCTTTAGATCATTCAGAGTGGTAATGTGGGCATTTTGGACATATCTAGTCAGCCTGTTAAAAGTTACAGACATGCAGGGTATTCACATTAATACAAAGAAACAGAGATTCATTGCTATTATTAAGTATGGAGGGATACAAACTATTGTAAGCTGAGGTCATGCCAGCAATTATTTTGAAGGCGTTAGTGTAGATTTTTGAAGTAGAGAGTCTTAACACTATCTTAGATCCAAATGCATTTCATGCACTGAGGGCATGAAAGGTTAATCTCACTCAATCATCTCATTTATGTGTCTCTGTTTAGCTACACAGTGTCAGACTTGTCTTTCAGACTGTTTGCCTGTAATTTAAAGGTGATGATCCTTCTGGACAAAAAAAGACAGAAAAAAGAATGGAACGAATTCAGTGAAGGTCAGTGTCTAACTGACGAGATGCATAAAAGAAGTTTGATTCTGTGCGAACAATGTAATAAAGCAATTATCCTGTGCTTTTGTCCTTCTTGGTCATGTAGAAGGTGAATAGAGTGTACAGAGATTTTATTTTTCACCAGCAGAAGTATTTTATTATGTCTTTCTATTACATTAAATAATTCTTTATCTTATATTATTTTATCTTATTTTATCTAATCTTAATTTACTTATAATTTCCTGGGAATTTTTGTTGTTGTCGTTCTTTTTCTGTAATTTAATCAATTAACGGCAAGAGTGCAAATTCTCCTTGTTCGCCGGTATTCATTGCTCTTTTCAGAAAACTTATTGAAAATGTAAAGGAAATTATATCGAAATGACAAACCAGTAAAAATGTCATGCAGTAATAGCTGATTGGTTCAAGTTGATTTATTTGTCATTACACAAGGCAGGGTTGCGACAACAGCAGAGAGAGGAATCCAATTTTACAATTTGACAGCGATGAGATGATCAGCTCCAGCAGCTCGTGGTTTAATCTGATTGGATAAAGTTAAAGATGTGAGCTAAGCAATCAACCAGCTGATTGAGACGGAACAAAGCAAAAGGGAAAAAAATCTACATAAACAGAATTAGCATGAAGCTCTCTCCCAGTCTTTTGCTCTCCGTCTCAGTCGAGACTTGGAGAGTTGTTAAGACATAGAATTGATATTTTGTTCAAAACACAAAAAGTTAAAGAGAAGTGTGAGGTGTGTTTGGTGATCAGGTGCCATTGCGACACCAAATGGTGTTTGACCCACTTGAGTAAAGGATGGAGTTAAATGATTTAGAGAAACTTTTTTTTTTTTGTCTGAGGAACATGATTATTTGACGAAGTAATCCCTCAAGTCAGATACTTTCTATTCATTATTTGATAGTGTGCCTCACGATAACGCATGACAAAACCTACGACAGGAAATGTTTCTCTGTAACACCCAGCAATGAGAATAAAATCTAATACATAAAAAGGATTAGCTGATTTCTATAACCTATCACTGAAATCTGGTGGGTAAAAATGTAGTCAGTGACTCAGCTACACCATGAAAGATAAATGTGCAGGGATTCCATGCCATGACTTCGCCACGTGAACAGGTTAAGCACACTTGTACCACGGTGGCGCAGCATGAACAAGTGTCAGCGGTGGCAAAATGACAACGTAACACTCAAATCAATGGCACTCTGCAGCTAATGAATGACAAGGCTAATTGCGGGAACGGCTTGTTGCTCTTTGGTTTAGATAAATACTCCGACAAGTGAAGTGCTTTAATTATCCCCAGTGTGTTTGTGCCTGAGCGCCGCCGCCGCCGCCTCACTCGAGATGCCTGCCGAATGAGACAAGCTAATTAAGAGTGATTTCCCAGCTCCCCACTCATTAATAACACAACAGCAATTAAGGGGAGCTAGTGGAACATGGTGCATTTGGTGCTAACAAGATTAGCCTCATGGAGCAATGAGTTTAGGAGAGACACAGACACAGAGAGAGAAGGGGAACAACAGAGAGATTCAATTGAGAGAGAAAGATATTAGAAGGTGTCGCAGGGAGAGAGATGGCGTGGATGTAAGGGATTGAAAAGAGAGTGAGGAGACTAAAATGAGACAGGAGGGAAGAGAAAAGAAGGCAAATGAAGTTAAGTGAGGAGGAGAAAGACAAAGCAGCAGCACGGACGACAGGACGGTAAAAACAGAAAAGGAATCGTGTGCTTCTGATTCAAACTGGACCTTTTTTTTTTTTTTTTTTTTTTCATGTTCATTTTCATTTTCCCGCATGAATCACCAGAGTGGCCTTTAAATGGGCTGTTGCATAAAGGACATTTAGTTTCATGAGCTCGCGGAATAATAACAGAGGCGGGGAAGACGGCGCGCCTCTGAGCGTGACAGCGTTTAATTACCAGCAATACTCGAGCCTGTGTGAGAGAGATTACAGAGGTAATAAATACATCCAGGATGTTTTAAAAAAAAAATTCAGTATGTAGGTTATGTTTACATCCCGCTTATTATATGTAGGTACAACTATCAGTACATGGAATTAGATCTTCCCCACAGTGAGTCACATGGCTGTACTTTGCTATAAAAAGCAGGCCGACAGGCATCAAGGGATCCTTTACCAAATGAAGTAATAGGATCAGCTCATTGGAGTGATTTGGAGAAGTATACGACTGTTGCTGCAATGTTTGACAATTTAGCTAGCACACACAAACAAGACTAAGGTCTCAGTTGAGACCAAATCAGGCGTTGCGTCGGTTAACCAGAGGGTTGAGCGGCTGTGTGAGAGTGTCTATCCATGTTGGGAACTTTGACCCTGTGATCCAGGAGGTGGCAAATCTGGATGAATAGTCGGATACTTGATCTCTGGCTTAAAGCTGAGCCGAGGGTTCTAATGAGTTAAGCCGACTACTTTACCCGCTAATCTAAGTCGTATCTAAGGGTTGTCCCATTTACTGGAGTACAGAGCCATTTGTTTCCAGTGCATAAGAACCTTATGGGATTGTAATGATTGTTCCAGGTATTAATCAGTCCCTCACGTGTTGCCAGGGAGTGTTTGTTTGTGAAAAACTTTATACTTTGGTTACAAAACAATATGAAATATACATTCAAAATATAATACAGATGATATAAACAGAGGCTACATTTAGCAGCAGTTAGCCAATAATGTGGTGATTTGCTGCCCCCTATATGTTTGGAGTCTGAATCAAGGGGAGACCAGTTCTTACATATTGCGCCTTTAAAGAACTCTTCAGTTACTCGCTGCAGTCTAAAACTACGATGACAATATGTACACTGCTTTTGTGATTTTAAACTTTGCACTTTGTAATTAATGCATAAATCAGTATTTTGTGCCAGTGCTGAACTTGTGGCACAGCTGATTCATTCACAGGCAGGTGTCTGATACGAGAAAACAAAACAATCGAGTGTGTTCGTCAGTAATAAGCCTTGCAGCAAAAGGTTTAAAACAATCGAGCCACCCTTTTATACTTTTATTGTGCTATTGTTTATGGAGGAACTTGTTGGACCCAATTAAAGTTGCACTAACAAATACTTTCATGTTAAAAATGGCTTTGAATCTGCAGTTCCTGTCAGATCTGCAGAGCATTTTAGCATCACACAGCTAATTGTTTTTGATTTCCGGTTTGCAACTTTACTATTTTGATTCATCACTGCTGTTTTCAGCAGTAGCTGGCATCCGTTTTCATCTGTAAACTTCTGTTAATTCAGCTGTATGCTACCTGCTCAGCAACAAACTGCAGACAGAGTTTACCTTAAATTCAAGCTTATTGCATGGCAAAAACACTCTATAGATCCACGAGTGAGTTATTTCAAAATAAAACAGAAATACATACATTTGGATGAATGATCTGTGCCTGATATTTTGTGTAACAGGGTACACTTAATCCTCCTGAAAGCTCTGTATTTTCAGAGCAGTGTGTAGCAGTGTGGCAACACAAACAGACATATTTTATTTCATTTGTGGTAAAAAAAGCTAGAAAATGTTCTGTAGGCCACACTGGGCATTTCCATGTAAAAGGGGGATGAATTAGTTCATGGATAAATTCAAATTCAAGGAATTTGTAGCTCCTCTCTGAGCAGACAGTATATACAGTATCTATAGAAAACAGATTCAGAGGCCATGCAAACTGAGTGTACGTGTGTGTGTGTGTGTGTGTGTGTGTGTGTGTGTGTGTGTGTGTGTGTGTGGGTGGGTGTGTGGGTGTGTGGGTGTGGGTGTGTGTGTCTGAAATAGGCTATATAAAGGATGTCAGTCACAGTAACTTTTCATGCTGCAAGCATGGAGCTCTTGACAAGAGACTCAATCAGCAGCACTAAAGCCTGCCTCTGCTTCCTCTGCCTCTGCCACCCTACTTTTGTGTCGACTAATCTCCACTGTAGGATGTAGAGGAGCCATTTGATATTGTCTTCCCCGGTGTTTTTCATTATCACCGTCTTACTGCAGCCTGCCGGTGGCATTACCGCGACATTAGTGGGCTTGACAGGACGAGAATCACCACACAATCCCGTCACAACCTTCCCATCTCGGCTGTAACCCTACTCGCATTTCAAAGCCCCTCCGCCTCTTCTTATCTTTCACTTCCCCCTTTTTTTTTTTTGTCTGCTTGGAGGTGGAGCGGCAGCAGGGTCATGGACAATATTTTGGGGGAAATTGCTGGGAGGTGAGGCAGTTTGTCTGCACTGCGCTTGCATTCAAGCAAAACATTCTTGTATCTCCTTTACAAATATCCCCCTACTCGTTGTTAAATTAGCTTAATTTGGTATGAACTTAAATTTAACAAGGATTCTCTCCCCCTCCAAAAAAATGCTGTTTTTCTCCTCCTTGACGGCCATAAAGTCACACTGCGCAGTCCATTTCACAGCCAGAGGCACAAACAGCAAGGTTTGTTCAACACAGTCAAGCACTCGCAAACATGCACAAATTGTTGACAGGCTTGTTCCAATTAATGCATGACTGCGATCAATTATTGTGCCCTCCAGTGGCTGTTGTAGCCACAGCAGCACTTTTTAATGGACTGTACAAGTTCTACAGCTTCATCATCAACACTTCTAATGAGCCATCTTAAATCGTGTCAGAGGGATGGAGCTTCCTCCTTGAATTTACATGTTCTGATTTGTTCCAGTTCTTTCTCGACGGGCCGTGGGGGGGTTTAAAGGTCTCTTGGCTTTGTAATAGGACACATTTACTCCCGGAAGAGACATCATGTTATAGAAAAAAATATATATTGAGAGGAAAGACCTCACACTAATCCTTTTACATCATTTACTGTTTCTCACATGCCTCGGGCAACATGGGATCTTATTGCATTTCAGCTTTAACTGGAGGTCCCCACTGAACCACGCGGACTTTCTGATATGTCACTGGAGGCTTACATAACAGTATAGATTCCCAGGTTTCCTTTTCTGGGCCAAATCAGCCTCTATATCCACATGGTTGGTAGAATCTTCACTCACTTACAACTTTGCTGTTCTGGATTCTGTCGTTTCTCAGATTCTCACCTGAGCACGTTTTTAGCCGCGCTGTGGCTCTGTGGACAGCAATGTCGTCACGATGAAGCGTTGGCAGTTGATGTTTCTGCTACCCAATGATATGTTCACACTTGTACGTGTCACACACTGTGTATCATGTTAACATACCCAGAAAAACATGTCAGATCATGTTCACATTACATGTTTATCACCTGACTATCATGGCAGCAGGTGGAGGGAGCAATGGTTGAGTTAGAAACCAAAGAAAGGATGCCATGCCAGTGAGCGTGACACCACTGGATATTTTCTGGAAGACCTCAGGTTAATTGCAGTGTTTATGGCAACAACGACGAGTTGGAACAATGCCAGCTGTATTTGTGGCGATCAATACAGATATTCTGAGCCAAAATGGGATCTTTTCCGATTCCTAACCAGGTGTTTTGAAATGTAAAGCTGCCACGTAAAAAAAAACGTTGTAAAATTCCATCATGACCATGGTTTGCAGAAAAGTACACTACCAACATTAATTCTGGCGACTGGGTTGTGATGTCGGTGCAACGTGTGTTCGACATTCATTGAATTTCTGCACAGCACGAAACGTCCTCTGACTTTCATCTTCACACCATCATCGGGTCCAAATCTCAGACCGTCAGACACTTTGCAAAACTAATGACATTTCCATCAGCTGTGGGCCTACTCTGTGTTTAGTTCTAAATAGTAAAGAGTAAAGAACTTTAATTGAAAACATTACAAAAAAATTGCATACAATTATCAACAGAATCTGAACACGACTGTGGCCATGCCAGGCAGCCGAAATGGAGGGGGTCGAGACAGGATGGTGGTCGACATTGATGTGGCTACCAACAGCTTCTGCTGTGGTACGGCAACACCACTTGGACAAACCACACACAGAACAGCAGTGAAATACTAGAACCTGTAACAATAACAATTAGAACCTGTAACAATAACAATTTGTCAAAGTGACTCATGATTACGATTGCATTTGCTGATGATTATTTCACAGCGGTGCATAAACATTACTCCTGCTGAACATCAACATGTGAACACTGTTACTGTGAACATGTTAGCACGCTGGTGTTGGACTACACCTTGATCCCCACATAGAATCACAATTTTCTCTCCACCTGTCACCTTCTATTGTCACAACAGACACCCTCTGTCTACGCTCAGAGGCACCACAGCTATGACGCTTGTCAGGTGAGGTTCAATTAACTGGGAGCTGAGCTAAAGCACAAAGGAAATGAACTGAAATAGCTTAACCGTCTGTAGGGATGTAGGTGGTGAATATGCTGAGAGTGTCAGGTCTTGGTAAACTTGACACAAGCTAAAGATGGAAATAAATAAGCTCAGATGTGTGCTGACGCCCCTGCAGCACTAATAGGAGGTGGAAAAAAGATGATGCCAACATTCCTTCAGCTGATGGGGAAAAAACCGAAGAAGCCTCTGTCAAAGTGATCACGAACGAAGACGAGCTGTTACTGTACGACTTAGAGAGCCGATGTAAATGTAAAGGAAGTGATGAGGCCGCGTCGTATCGCACAGACACAAAACTCATCGGGCTTAAAGCAATACCTCACTCTGGCAGAACATTTTTACCTTTCAGCACACAAACCTTCGCAGCAGGTCCAACATCTCTCCCGCCCTGGGGATCCACAGTCAACAGCAGCATTCAGACTCCTCTCCCCTGCTCTTGGTATTGATATTTGCTAACAGCCAAAATTACTTTTTTGGGGAGAATCATCTGGGATGTTATATAAAATAATAACTCCTGGATCAACTTTACCTTGTGTTTCATTACATTTCAAAATGAAAGTAAGAAAAATAGCTTGTCGCCTGACTCGAAAAAAAAAAAAAAAGAGCCAGCTTCCGAAGTTCACGATCACCCGGCATCTGGGTAGTTATCAAGAGGTATTTTAAATCTTATGAAGAATAATGGAATTTAATGAGAAATACCACTTAAAGGATCACTCTTCGACAAAAGGGCGCTGTAACACATTGCAGATGCTAAGCCTGAAAAACATGTCGAGAGGACGACCAGGTTGGAAGTTCATTTCTCACTTATTCCTCCCATGCAACCCATCCATGCACCGATGGAGCTGAAAATGATAATGAAGATGAAGATAAAACACCCTGCCCACTCCAAGAGAAAAGCCTTCTTACACGAGTCTGAGAGGATTCGTTCCAGTCAAACACTGTTTAGCAGAACGCGGTTTTCTGTTAGAAGATGTGCTTTTTTTGTGCGTTTAAGAAGTATTTTGAAAGGAATAAATGCTTGTTGAGAAAAATGCAATTACGCTGAACTATGAAGATTTGGTCAAAGCATTGTGAAGCACAGATGTGTGGTTTTGCTCTTTCGTTGAGGTGTGCATGCAGGTATGATTATGATTAAATGTCCTTCTTTCTTTTGGTTATAAATTGTTTTAATCCATGTTGTGTTACACAGTTTTGTGTATTTATTACCATTATCTATGATCAGACACTATTATACCTTTCTTTTATATAATTTTACTCATCTGTCCCAGCATACGCTCTGATTTAATCAAACTTAGCACGATTGAATCAAACTTACTTAGCTTAATCATCCTCTTTGACGTAAGGCCACAATTAGATCCTGACAATGAATTTAATCAAACTATCAAGCTAATAAAGCCTCATTCAGTGGCATGGGCGACACAAGGAATCATCATAACGAGTGTCAGACCCTCTTCTGATCATCTGCACAGTTTCCAAACACAAGTTTGTTGATGAACACTTCCCCCTAGAGGTCATCTGCAGCAAAAGACATCTAGCTTTTGTTCAAGCTTGTAGCAGAGCGAGCACACGTGGCTGAGACTTTAAATATCTTGGCATGGTATGGATAATGAGACCATAGCACTTTAATGAATTGATCATCGTTCTGATTTTATTATTGTCATTTTTTTCTGTTGAGTTGAGTCTGAAAGTCTTTTTTTCTTAACTATACACGTAAAAAATATCATTTATTTATTGCTATAATAATACTACACGACTCGAGACAGACCCGGTCTGATATTCTTCTGTTCTGATATACTGGTTTTATTGTCCTCAAATAGAAATACATTTTATTTGGGGAGTTTTGTGCATTACTTAAATCCTGAGTAAACAAGGCCTTTTCTATCGTTGTGCAGTTTCTGTGAAATAAGCAGCTTTATAGCTTACATTTATAACGAAACATCCAAAAAGTGGAATATTAATATTTCTTATTTGGGACCTGTTTACATTCTTACTTGAACAATGTTTAAGAGACAATCTGAATATGAAAAACAGCCTCTATGAAGGACAGAAGTGAGCTACAATGTGAAACATGGTTTCAACTTAACTTCCTGTCTTCTATCAAGGAACCTTAAAAAAAGAAGGGTCATTACGTCCCGCTGTGGTTCCTTTTCTTTTACAACCTGCTTGTGACGTCTTTCAATGTTAAATGTTGTTTTTGGTTTTTCTTTTAAAGCTTCAGTGTCTCATTAAATGGCACCTACCGGAAATATGAAAGGCCTTCTCTAGATCCTGTGTTTGGTTTGTTTGTTCACGTGGCAGCTCAACATGGCAGACTCTTTAAATATCAATTTATATTTCTGTGCCTAAATCCGACACAACAGACCTTTTGACTTTGACTTTCTTTTTGCTAATATTGTCCAGTGGGCTTTATTTTTTTTAAATCTGGTGGGTTTCATGAGCCAAAGAGGCCCATCGTAGATGAAGTGATGTCGAGCGATGAAACAGATTGTTGGCAGGTTTGGGTTTGGTCACGACTCTCACATGTGAAGCAGGAAAGAGTCACAGATAAAACACACACACACTCACAATAAGCTTTTTCTGTTTAAAAAAAACCTGTCAGTTTGTGAGACCAGCCTACACGATAGTTTTGTATTTCGATAAGCCTTTGAGGACACGTTACATCATTGAGGCCGGTAATGAAATTCTCAGTTTGCCTTTTACTCCGTTGCTCCCCCTCCAGTGAGGTCAGAGGTCAGGGTCGGACACACTCACAGCTCAGAGCCGGGGCTGCTGCGGTGAAGAGCCTCAGCGGGATGAATACAACAGGGAACTGGCCTCTGGGCATCCAGATGGAGGACGGTCTCGCTCACCGTGAAGCCATCCGGCCGCCCTGCTGATGTTTTCCGGACCTGTTCACTCCTACATACTGAGCTGCCGTTGCTGTCAGCTCAGTAGTGGGAGGTGACTGCTTAACCTCACAGGCAAAAGACCAACTGTGCTTTAAAGTAGCTGTGTTGCAAACTTTTTTTTTTTTTCTTCTCTGCCTGACAGACCAAGAGGTGAGAAACCATCACACATTATTATTAGAGGTTATAAATAACCAGGTCTGTGTCCACCTTTAAATCCCAACTGAAAACTTTTTTCATCTTTGTGCCTGCTCTTAACTGCTGTGCTTTTTAAAAATGTATTTTGTTTTATTGTGGTTATTTTAACATCTAAATGTACCCGTCTTCAATACCCCCTGCTTATTTTTACTGTCTGCCTGTGAGGCACCTTGTAACTCTGGTACCTTATATATAAATATTATTATTGTGATGATTATTATTTTTACGAGTATTATGATTCTTATGATGATGATTATTGTTATGTTTTAAATGATAAAATATGGTCCACCGTAAACACAGAACACAAGACAAGGAATGCAAAAATCAAAGTCTTGCCAAGGTACATTTACTGGAATGTAAATATATTTTGAACAAGGAACAGTATGTACATCGGAGCACTGATAGTCAACACATTCATTAAAAGTAGTAATTCTATGAAAAAAGATGTTATTACGACCCTACTGCCAACATTAGTGATTAAAGCTCATCAGGAACAATGAATGTTACAAAACATCTAAAAAGGTGCAACCCCCAGACCCAACATGGCTCTCAAGCAGAGGTAAACAAGATTAGTGTTGTATGAAAAAGGCCATTACGTGGCATCAGCCGACTTCAAGCACGGCCCGTTTTATTGGTGCTCTTTCTGGAACTCTTTCATAAAGGCAGCGAGGGCTTCAGTCTCCTCCACTGTTATAGAGTTGTACAGAGAGACGCGAATTCCTCCAACTGACCTGCAGAGGGAGACAAACGGGGTCATTCCAAGCAAACTAATCCATCATGCATCCTGGATTCTCTCTTGAAATACAGCGATAAAAGTTACAGTTGCAACAGCAGCGCGTGTGCGTTCAACAGACCTGTGTCCTTTCAGCGCCATCATTCCACGTTTGGACGCGCCTTCCACAAACTTCTTCTCCAAGGCCTCGTCACCCTCTTTCTTCCCCACGCGAAACGTTACGTTCATGCGGCTCCGGCAGGCCGTATCTACAGGGCACCTGAGACAGGGAGACACAGCAAGTAAGTACTGCAGTTCTAATTAAGATATTTAACTTCATCACTTCGACAAAAATCACAGTTTCCCCAAGAAAATGTAATAAAAAGGAACGATTCAAGAGGACAGTGGCTAACAGAGAGTTTAAGTTCTATGAGTGTTTGACATAAATGACCTTTGGTTTGCTCTAGTAGCTACATTTTTTCCCCCAAGTTTTATCATGAAAAAGAGCTCATAGAGGCAGCACCTGGTCGATGAGGGCACAAGTTCTGTCAGTATTTAGTGACACATCATTTTTTTCATAATGGGTGACATGAAAGAGTCTTTTCATAGTTTTACGAAGTTTGTAAAGGAGTGCGTGTGTGTGTGTGTGTGTGTGTGTGTGTGTAAGCTAAGCTAGACTGCGAACGTTACCCGAGCTCAGATCACCACAGGTTTCATTGAAATTCCTGGATTAAGTTGACTTGACTTGCTGCAGTAACAGTACATGGGACAAAGCATATTAAGTAGCTTCATTTAAATACAGTAAGCCTGATTGTTGCCAGGTTTATCTTGACTGTAGCTAAAAAGAAACAATTTCTCAGATATGGTCAGATAGGCTGATGGTGGGGACGTCACAATATACTCATACTGATGATACATCAAATAAAATATTGATACTGTGTTGACTGACATGTGATTACGTTGTGTATATCATCCAGCTCTTAAATAATTTCTTTTCTGTCCGTTCTCAATGTGGTTGTGCACCTTAACGCTAGTTGCCACCACCCATAAAACGGAAAAGATTCATTAAGTGCGATTGTGCTTTTTGTACACTTTTGTATAGTTACTGCTCTCTTCACATCCCCACACTTTTTTGTGTAAGCGAAAGAGTGATAAAAAAAAAAAAAAAAACACACAATTAAATATGGATTCTTCCGACTTTTTCCTATAGATATTGCAATTATGTCATTTCAGTGGAGACTTTAGGCCCATAAGAGTGGGAATTCATGACGGGAGTATAAAGAGATCAGTCAGAGATGCTGTACTTTCCTACTTTTACCATCCGTCGCCAAGGTTTTGTGACACTTACGCATAGAAGTTGCTGGAAGCGTTGATGACGTCATAAATCATCGAGGACTTCTGCTTGCTGAGCGTCTCCATGGCAGCGCAGCCGCCGTTGTTTTTAGTCCACTCCAGCACCAGACCCATGATGTAGATACTGAACAACACACAATCAAGGTGGTGAAGATGACCGTCACTGCTGCTCGTGTTTATCACCATTCAATCCGTACACAATTGCGGAAACATTTATAAATATCCTCAAAAGGGATAGTTACATATGTTGTGAGATAAGCTTTTTGTGCATTCTTAGAGTTATATCAAAAACATTTTTTAAAAATTAAAAATCCTACTTTTACGTCAGTATAGACTTAGCTTAGCCTAGTTTAGCTCACTATAGAGAATCTAAAGCTAGCCTGGCTCTGTTGAATGGTTAATTCTCACTATGTTTAACCTCGTCTGTTTATTCCTTCTTTTAAAAAGAAAAAAAAAAAGGGGGGGGGGGGGTGGAAACAATAAGTTGTGGATTGACGTGGAATAATCTTGTCAAAGAAGTTAAGTGGTCCGGTCCAGCTTGAAACCCCTATGTGCCGTTGTTCACTTTATGTATGACTTCACCAACAACATAGAGGATGTTAATTAGTGAGCTTTAAGAAAAGGTCCTTCTGTAATATGCAATTTATTTATTTACTTTCACTTTAGACAAGGCTAGCTGCATCCCCCTGTTTCCAGTCTTTATGCTAAGCTAACGTCTTCTCATTCAACTAATAAATAAGAGCACTTCCCAAAAATGATGAAATATTCCTTTAAATCTCATCAGGTGAAAATTCACAGTACTTTGAGGAGACACAATATAAAATCAGTCAAAATCTCAGCATGTTTTTCTTAGTGACAGACTGATAATCCTCAGTCTGAAAGAAAACAGGGGCTTCTCGTGTTATAAACACGTGAGTGTGTACCTGAAGCTCGGCGGTGTGTTGTAGAGTGAGTTCATCTCAGCCTGCACCTTGTAGTCCAGGACGATTGGACACTCTTTCAGAGCGTGGCCTAACAAGTCCTCTCGCACGATGACCACAGTTACCCCGGCGCAGCCAATATTCTTCTGGGCCCCGCCAAAGATCACCCCAAACTAAGCAATGCAAAAAAAAAAAAAAAAAAAAAACACACACAACACAAAAAAAACACAAACACACATTAAAATGAAGTTGTCCACCTGTGGAGGCAAAAGCTGTCAAATTTCACTTAAGATAAAAGTGTCAAAACGATACGAATCCTCTTATTTATTGTAAGAGCTGAATATGTAACGCAGTGAAGTCATCATTTTTGTCCTCACCTTCGATACGTCCACAGGCCGAGACATGAAGTTGGAGGACATATCGCATACGAGGATCACCCCGTTTGTTTCAGGCATGAAGTTGAATTCAACGCCGTTGACTGTCTCGTTGGCGCAGTAGTACACGTAGGAGGCTGAGGGGTTCAGGGTCCAGCTGCTGGGGTCGGGAATTTCTGGAGGGGACAAAAACAGAACACAGTTAAACAAGACTAGATGAAGACAGTGAAGGACTTGATGAAGATGAAGGTCTTCAAAAAAGCTGGGGAAGGCATTTCTGGAGTATGGTAATTATTTTTATTATTTTCAAGCTTC